>NC_135366.1:13422500-14673750 GCF_051622035.1 Arctopsyche grandis
CCAACTGCACGGATTTTTCTTGTTCAGTTTGCTTTTTACGTTATTACTGCTATCTACATGTTGAGAGCAACTGTTCTGAAAGTTCAACAATCAGGCGTGATCAAAATTTTCTGAGACTACAATATGTGTAGGTATAGGGGTTCCAAAAAACCACCCGAAAGAAAAAGCCGGTTTTCGTTTTTTTTATAAATAAAAAGCCGGTCAACCGGCTTTCACCGGTTTTAGAAAATTAAGATTTTTTTAAGTTAAAAATTTTTAAATCGAAAAAAAAAATGTAAATATGTATTATATTATGCAAAAAAATAGTTTTTTTTATAAATTAAATTGAGTTATAACCATTATGAACTTTCATAAGATCATTATTATATATTATTATTACAAATATGTAACACAATTTGTCATATATGTATGTATATCACAGCCGTAAAATGGCAAATCCTAAATACGCACAAATAATTAAATGATTTAAATAAGCTACTATCAATAATATATTATGAAAAAAATAATGTGTAACCTCTCAGAAAAACTATAATTGTGGAATCGTGAATAGATATTAAGAACTTGTTGTTTTTACGCATCTGTTTTAGCTTTTAATTCCAAAAGCTTTACAAGCCGTTGCAAATTTCGTTAGAATTGGCATATCACAAACACGATAATAATGTATTCTACCAGAAGTTGGGTAGGTCATTGAAACTACATACATACTTTCAATAATATTTTATCTTCGTCCATTACAAATCTCAAAGAAACTGCTAAGTTCCTTTTTTTATGATGTTCCAAGAAATATACGCCTTTTACCTAAGAGAGTTTAGATATATACATTTATTTTGATCTTGCATAGAAATTTGAAATTCATAATTGTTAATTTTGAGGAAAAAAGCATTAATCAAAGAAAAAGCCGGTTGATCAAGCCAAAAAGCCGGTTTTCGGTTTTTTGAAAAATGGTCAAAAAGCCGGCTTTTCGGTTTCGGTTTAAACCGGCTTGGAAGCCCGAGTGTAGGTACATACGTGTATACCCATATACATATGTACGAGTAGCCTATTTTTTTGAAAAAAATATGCCAGAACTCACTTCTTGTCTAGCTTCTTTTTAAACAAAATTTAAAGCTGCTTTTCCTATGCCACGAAGGACATAAAAAAATAAACAAAATTTATCATATTTTTTAAAACTCTTAAAACTTTTCCAATTTTCAGCACCTCAACGCCTAGTGATTATATACAATACATAAATGTAATTCTTTATTTTCTTTCGGGGACATATGATATATGTAAAACATTCAGTTTAAAAATGATTTGAATCCATCGATTCCTGAAACCTCCCTTACAACATCATTGTCTTATCTGTGATTAGTTCAATGCCAAACTGTAATTGAAGAATTTTTATTTTTGTCAGCAATTTTTACATCCTAATATCACAGCAGAACCATGGAATTCTACCGTAATTAAATAGTTTTTAAATAATCTTATGTCATTATTAGAGGTAGGATAGCCAAGGTGCCGCTCATTGTTCCATTGTTGCAAATCCTTTGTAAAAAAGGTTCGACAAACCTTTAACAATGCATTTACAACATTTGAACAATACGCGACACCTTCTGGGTCCGGGCTTTAGTCATTATATATGAATTAAGACATTGGAATAAAAATTCAAATATTTCTTCTGCCGTTACGTTTTTAAGTTCAATCAAGTAAAAAAAAAAATCGGTGAATTTTGACGAATTATATAAACATGGACTGTCATTATGTACGCGTAAACATTGTTACGTCTAATTGCTTTTCAAACATTAAAAATACAGGGAAAAGAGGTGCTGGAATGCCGTTTACCGCGTTACATGACAAAAAATCCCTGTACTACTGCATACCAGAAGAGAATTCGTGGATTTCCAATGAAATGGGATAAATTGGTAAGCGATCGACCTTGGAGTCAAATATTCAAAGTCTGGCCAGTGAGAAAGCAGTGACTACACAATCAAAAGAATTTAACGCTATCATGCTTTCGATTGTGATTAACAGCATTGATTGCTGGTTGAAATGTAATGAATTATAATTGAAGAGAAAAAATAAAACAAATGAAAATCTAACAATAACAATAAAATAAAAAAAAACAACAAAAGAATAGAAAAATTACAAAAATCTATCGGCTTTTAGAGAATTTATCAATTTTATTTTTAAAATTGTTTAGGTTGCTAGTTAAGGTTAAATATTGATTTTGGCGAACTATTTAATAAGAAGGAATCTTTAATTGTTTTGTAAGATTTATCTAATCAGGGTCATAAATTTGTACACAATTTTTTACATATAAATAAATTTAAATAAATTCAGATATTTGTGACATAGCGCGTAGGATGGTTTTTGCCAATTTGATGGAGGAACCGTTTCAACAAAGAAATCAGATAAATTGGAAAACTCTGATAGGAAACGATCGACTTGGAGTCACAAATATCCAAGTCTCCCCAGCAGCATTAAAGATTAACATGGAATCAAACCCGGTTACCGAGCCATACTGCTGGCTAATGGCTGGATATGTGTATAGCCAGTAGCATGAATCGGTGGTTGGGCTTTTGTCTAGCATTGAGAGGTCGCTGGGTTCGATCCTCGATTGAAAAGGAATTTATTCTGAGTATAATATCTGTAATGCTACTGGTCAGATTTGGATATTTGTGACTCCAGGTCGATCGTTTCCTATCAGAGTTTGTCAATTTATCTGATTTCATTGTTGAAACGTTTCCTCTATTAAATTGGCTAAAATACATCCTACCTACTATGTCACCACTATTTGAGTATGATTTATGTACAGTAAATATGTACATATATGTACAAGTTTAAATTCATAGATGTCTCGCTAAATCTCAATTCAAGTTCTTCAGTGTGTCGTAATTCAGCGACGTATGTAATAGTGCTGCATTGTTTATAATTGGCCAGAAAGGCGCATTGGGCTTTACCTGTTAGGCCTTCCTAGTATATATGTATAGATGTAAGTAAAATAAATAAATAAATATAGGTACAATAAAAGATCAATCATATAACATTTATTATTTTAAATATTTCAATTGTATATATTGATGAGATGATATTTTACTTTATGGAGCGATGTAGTCGCCGCGTAACCGTAAACGTTAACGTTTCCAAATTCCAATTTCCGCCATCCGGAAAATCTTGTAGCAACATCGGAACACGTCAACCCGATTTTCGCCGTTATAATTTGTGAAGGGTTAATATTGGGCCGGGAAGGTACGGCGACATTTCGGCAGGATTCTCCACTTCCACTTGGAAACGTCGCCGGCTTATATCCGACCTTTGGAAGGGTCTCCTTCAAACGCTGACAGATTCTAGAGACGTCCTGGAAAATATTTCGACGTGGAAAAGCTTCGAAATTCTATACAGAGATGACGTATATTAAAAGAGCGACGCTTAAAGCGCGTCACCTCCTTGCTTACATCCTTTAATTCAAAGGCGTCCTTATCATGCCTGCGAAATTTCTTTCGATTAAAATTTAAGCGTTAACAGATTACGAAACACTGCTGTAATTCCCCGCCCATTACTCGCCTATCTTTTGTTTTGAGTTAAAGGTTTATGGTAAAATATGTTAATTTTTCTGTTAAATAAGCTACAGTCGCCATTGTAAATAATTCAATTTATAAATATACAGCCTGACAACATGCGATACACTAATTTACAGTAGAATCAATTTACATATTAATTGTTTAAATAAATATATTATTTGAGTTTAAAAAGAAAACAGAAAACTCACAACGTATTACTTTATATTTAATATTATTGCATAGTAAAATATTTCAGCCTGTTGCAATTCTTTTAAAAATTTATGTCTCAACAATTGTGTAAGTGTTCACTACGAAATGCAGACGAAAGGGAGAAGAAAAAGGAATTTGCGGGGGAATAAAAATTTCAGCGTTGCGAAATTGTATTTTATGTAGTCGCAGCTAATTGAAAACCCCACCTTGACTTGTTCGGCGGCCATTATTCTTTCTCTTCCTTCCTTAGGCGGACAAGCAAACATCCCTTGGCAAAAACTGGGATTTTTCTGGATTTTTTATCGTCACTCCCATCTAGTTCTTTTTGTACCATTTTTTGCGTTTGTTTATAAACAGTGTGCTTGTTTCAGCTCCAGGTCTTCAATCGGAATCGTTCGAGGCTGCTTCCCTTCAATTGGGTGCTCTGCAAGCACAAGCTCAATATGCACCTTCGGCCCTGCAAGGAGCCAGAGCCGCATCTAGATCAGCAGCATCGTGTCTTGTCACAGCAGTTCAATATACTCATGGACAACAGGTACATATGTACATAATTCAATAAGTATTTAAAAAATTCTGAAGTGGATACGCCCATAGTGTACATAAGTTAAGGATTTCTCGCAAAAATGAAAATACCAGAGAAGCTCTTTTGCAAACAAATATTTTATTTTATCACGTCGCGTTTGCCCTATACGTTTATTTTGTGAACATCGTCGGAATTAGCCAACATTTTCCCTGTAACTTTGACACAATACTGCAGACTGACTAAGTCAACAGGCGTACTAATTGCCATGGTTACAAAACTTTGTTCTTGTTCTAATGAATACTATTATAAGTATAATATGATATATATATATATATATATATATATATATATATATATATATATATATATATATATATATATATATATATATATATATACATATATATATATATATATATATATAGTTTTGATAGTGATTTTAAAGGCGTCATTTTTCGTATTGCAGTTACCATTCATATTAAAGGAATAGATGTAGTTCTAAGTAAAAATTCGGATGTGACCAATCCATGACTTTATCTATGTTTTTGAGGAATATAAGAAGTTCACAAAGCAAAATTCGATAATTAAACATACATACACGTTCACACATACCGGCTATGAAAGCGTTTTCAATGCAAATTGAGTGCAAATGTAGGGAAACTTACACAAGACAAAAGTTCTACTTCCCGGTTGTCCGATTTCGTTCTAATTTTTTTATAAATTAAAATCAATAAAATTATTATACATATTAAATATCAAGAAAAAACAAAATTTTAAATGTCAAAATAAAATAATGAAATATTGTTTAAAAAAATATACTGCTTCCGGTTTACGAATTCTGACCAAAATCTTATCAGCTCTAAGTTAGTACATAAATAATTCAAATATATATTTTCAGTTTGATAAGTTTAGGGGTGTGGAAAGAATCGTGATTCTGAGTTCGAATCAGTCAAAATCTCGAGTTCGAATTTTCGCATGATCACAAAACTTCATATATTATTACTACGTACATAGATAAGATCGCCTTCTACAAACAATCATAGAAGGGAAAATAGAAGGCAAACGGTGGCTTGGGAGAAAGAAGCTCTCTTGGCTCCGGAACATCAGGTCATGGATGGGACTCGGTCTCGAAAAGCTATTTCAGCTTGCCCATGATAGGGAAGAATTCGCACGGGCCATAAACGATGTCTGCCCATGGTAGTCGCCTACGTCTGAATACGGATTCGGCATTAGAAGAAGAAGACATAGATAAAGTAAAAATGTATCATAAATATGGTAATCGCAAAATGGAAGGAAGAAATATACCAGTGGCGTGCGCTGAAATTCTCTCTCTTTTTGTCGTACAGCCTTACTTAATTTGAACGAACAGGATACAAGAGGAACAGCCTGTTCCTCTTGTATCCTGCTCGTGCACATTAAGTAAGGCTATACGACAAAAAGAGAGAATTTCAGTGCACGCCACTGAAATATACATACATACATTTGTACCAGTGGCGTGCCGTCATTAGACTAGAGGGACTAGGCTTGTCCTCTAAAATCTTTTACCTAAAACTTAAAAACATCAACAATTTAATTACAATCAATTCAAATCGTTGTCTATATTGATATTGCTCACTAGGAATCGGTCTTACTTAAGGAAGTGGTAGTAGTAGTAGTGGTGGATTGTTATGGTATGGTCCACCGCGTCGTTTGCTTGCACGGCCTTGCACGTTTACTTGCGAATCGTTATGTATGGACGTGCCGTCGAAGACATTTTTTTTTAATTTACTCGTCTCTTCAAGCATTTATTGAATTTTCACTAAGAATATTCTGGTTTGTGTCTATCAAATATCATTCTGAACTATTTTTTGTTGTTAAAATAACACATATTTCCATATAATTTATTGAGTGCAAATATGACAAGGGGTTCGTCTCACGAAACGATTTCCTCAGAACAAATTAGTGTGGAACGCGTGGAAACAAATAACGAGGCCTTGGAATTTTACATTATCAGTCGATGTTCGACAAATCATTCATAAGATTAAATTTTGAAGACAAAAAATATGTTATTAAGAAAGTTAGGCTATTTCTGCTAGCACAAAAATGAAAAACTGTACTCGTCAATTCAAGACATAATATACAATTTGGAAAGAGTCTTTGTATGTATGTAACCTTCGTTCGTTGGGTCGTAAATCCATGACGTTATCGAACAAAGAATTCGATTTTTTTCGATTGAAAGGATTCGAAGTCCCCGGGAGCAAAGGCGCCGAGGGCGAAGCCGCCTTCGGGCTGGTGGTGGAGCCCTAGAGGACTAGAGGCGCCGGATTCTGGTATACGCATAATTTCGAAAGAGCCTTGCTATATATATTTATTTGTTCGTGACAGTCAATTTAATAAAAAAACAAATGAGTATTCAAAAAAATTTATATAAAATAAAACTATTCAAATAAATTTAATAAGATGTTTACTATTAGATTAGTGATGTTTAAGCGGTTTATATTACAAATACCGAGCGAAGCCGGGTAATACAGCTAGTCATATAAATAATTTCGAAAAAGACTTTGTATGTATGTAACTATCGTTGGTTCGTAGAATCCGTGACGTTAAATTTAATAAAAAAACAAATGAATATTCAAATAAAATAAAACTGTTCAAATAAATTTAATAAAATGTTTACTATTAGATAAGCCATGTTTAAGCGGTTTATATTACAAATACCGAGTGAAGCCAGGTAAAATCACTATATCACTATAAATGGTAAAACCACTATATTTTTGTCCATACATAGTCCTCTGTTTTAAAAGTCACGGCGCGCCATTGATTTGTACATTACGTATTCAAGGAAAATGCACCGTGTGTAATTTGAATAATGTTTCAGTATACGATAGCCAGCAGTATACTTCAGTGGTTACGTTGATATACATAACATACATATATAGTAGTTTATGTACATATATTCTAACGATTATGCTTTAAATAGTATGTACATGTACATTGAAAACCAGGGAATAGTCGATTTTCTTAGTGGACCTGAACTCAATATTAAACCGAACGGTTAATGCTTAAAGGAATCGGAAAATGTGATGGAAGGAAAATTCGACGTTTTTTCACGCCGAGCGCGAAATAAACACAAAACGCGAATAAATTGGTGTCAGACGCAATCTGCGGTTCTCCATTCGCGGCTGTTCGTGCGTGAAAACGCCGATGGAGAAGCGCTGAGCTCATCGTCTCACGCCAACAAAATCCCGAAAAGGAAGAAAAATGTATCGAAACTGGAGACGAACACTCCATTACATTACAGGGTGTGTGAAAAAGCTTAAAAAAAATTTTCTATTCGATTTGTACATAATAGTTTTGAAAAATTTGTGGATTTAAGAAAAAAAACGAAATACTTTAAGGGAGCAAACAAAAATAAAATAGAAAATGGTATTATAAAGTCTTGAAATATTTGAGAAAAACTTTACGAAGCTAATAATAAAGTTCTATATTTTCTATCGTGTGTCGTTCATTATCTGTCTAAGTTTGTTTTTTGGACACAAAAGCCTCTTCAAAGTCTACACGAAACAATTTTACACACATTACCCGAAGAAAATGGCGCTGTCGCGGTGTACAATATTAGCTTTCCCTCGCGTTTTATTCCCGCTCAAGTTTTTCTTTTATAGAGAAAAACTCGCTTTAAAACTTCGCAGGGTCGATAAATATACTCGCATGGCAAATATGTAGTTACAGGTGTGATTTTTAAATAAATATAAAAATGTAATAATAATGATAATAACTTTTTATTTCAGACGAGGGATAATAGTGAAATCCCCATCGTCCATATAAATAATATAATATATTATATATATATATTATACATATATAATACAAATGAATGAAAAAATAAATCAATATAATATAATCATAATAAAAATAATCAATAATTTAATAATAATAATCAATAATAATAATAATAATGATGATAATAATAATAAGGCTTGACAGGAAGACCCCAATACGCCTTCCTGGATATTTAATTACAAACAATGAAGCATTTTATTATTACATAAATCACTGTATTTCCAGAAGGTGAAGAACACGAAATAAAAATTAATTATTTAATTAATTCATTACCGAATAAATCCATTGAGACATCTATAGATTTAGATTTTTGTACATAATGTTTTATGTATGCATGATAAACGAATATTTTCGACTTTTTCACGGTCACCCACATATAATAATAATAATAATAAATAGTCAATTGACAGTATGGCGGTCGGTGAAGTACATATGTACATAGTTCCATCCAACAAACATAAAGTGATGAACGGAAGAGTGAAGTCGCAGCAGCAAGAAAACAATTTGACGATACAAATACATAACGACGTAGGGAGGTCACTCTTATCCTGACAATGGCCTCAAAGTGAGCCACGTGCCCTTCGACAAACATCTGCGACTCGCTGCAACTCATTGGTATCCCGAAAAGATCATGGTAGCAGTTGTTGTATTGTACCTTTATTCTCTTCATTATCTTCTGCTTGTATTTCGCCCATAGTTCCCCAGTATAGAGGCTAGTTAAAAAAAACATGAATAATTGTGTCTTTGCCTTTATACTGAAGTGGTAAAACCGTCTTGCTAGCATATTTGATCTTACACGTAGTGCTCTTCTTTGCCTTTCGTTGTCAAAATCATCGGAGAGATTCTCCGTCAGAAGGTGTCCTAGATACTTTACTTCCCGCACGGTTTCAAGATTTCATCCATCCAAAATTATGTTGGGAGCAAAATGAAGACCTTTACCGTATTGGAATACCATCGATTTATTCATATTATACAGCATATTATATGTGTTCTGCAGCATAACACCAGCAAACTTCCAGAAGTCGATATAGTGCTGACGGAGAAGGCGCCAAGAGTGCCATATCGCACAATTTAATACATGTAAGTTACATGTATTAAATGATTTAACCATGAATAGATTATAAATAAAAATTCAAATAATTCAAAATGATTTTAAAATTTCGTTTCATAATCTGTATGACGTAGATATAATATCATTATCCCTAAAAATCAAAAACCTAGAATATAGCTGAATTTGTAAATAAAACAAAACGGCAGCTGATGAAACGGAGTAAACTTTGCGCTTAGCCGAAAGGAGTAAGAATCTCTCACCTTTGTCGAGGTTTCGTGTTTTACGAAGATTTGGTTAATTTGTAAGGCGAAGCGTGTGACATTCTCGGACTGCTTCAAGAAAGGGGAAAATCCGTCACAAGATTTCCATACCAATGGAGCGAAAAAGGTTCGCCGGGAGAATTACGGTCGTCCGTGGGTGGTTTGGATGGAGGACGAAAAAGGAGGGTAAGAGTGGAGACAAAAAGTAGTAAAGATCAGTCCGTCGTTCCGGGTCGTAAAACCGCGGATTTCGGTCCGCTCAGAACCGAACTCAAACCTGAGAACACACCAAATTAGTTCCGGTTTCTGAATACATGACTGAGTTACCCTCTGAAGAACGTTGACAAACTATCCAATAAAGGAAAAAATCTCGTGTTGTCGACAAAGGAATTTCTTTGGAAATATATTACGTGCATTTATACATACGTACATAGAAGCAAATCTGTGTTGAAAAGAAACTAGGAAATGATTTAAAAAGTCGAGCGTACAAAATAGATGATGGTTGTATGTATGTACATAGGTGCATACATAGTTCTGCTCACTTATCTAATACTTTGTATAAGCACGATATAATATATAATATTATATTAAATCTATCATCGTCATTTATATCATCCGCTGCTAGAGGAAGGCCTCTTTACCAGGCTTCCATTCGTCTCTATTTTGAGCGACTCTCATCCATCTCACCCCACACATTTAATATATATAAGAAATAAATAAAAATGGAGAAACCAATTACACTTGCTTATGTACATATGTACATATATACTAAGCATGGATTTCCACTTCAATCAACGAACCTATATTACGTACGGATAATCTTTCAGACCCACATCAAATTATACTTCCAAAACGATTTTCATTTCAGATGCACAAGAAAATACACAGAATATATTATATAAAAAAGCGTATATTTGAACGTTTTCCTTGACACCAAACTTTAACATTTCGAATGGTAATAAATTAAGAGGCAGCCATTTCATTTTACCTCGTTGGCACAAATGTCGTACTTATGCGGTAATTTTTTAAACTTTCAATATGTCACCACTAAATTCTATGAACAACTTTTGCTCGAAATCGAGGATGTGATGTTTTTTAGCTCTGATATTAAAAAAACCAAACCTTTAAGTATACGAAAAATAATATAATAAAATAAAAGATCATATATTTATTTTTAACTGGAATAATATTTTTTTTTTCATTGAAATTTATAGGTTGAATCCTCTTGAGACATGAATACTAAGAAATAATACGATGGTATATATGTATACCTAGTATAAATACTGAGCAAATATATGAAGATTTTTGTCCTTTTCGGGATTTAAGGAGCGGGATAAATCATACGCCTCTTAGAATTCCAATAAAGCTGAAATTACTTTGCAAGAACATAAAAAACATATATTTTGCGCAATGGTTTTTAAGGCAATTTCGTTAGGAGGGGCACTCGAGCGTACAGGGGCGTGTGCCACTCGATAAAAACTCATATAAATTCTTGGCGCGAAAGTCGCTTTTGAAGTACTATTTTTATTTTTTAATTATATAACAAAAAGGTCACCCTTTTATGTGTCGCATAAAATTGTGTCCAATTATGAATGTATTATAAATTCTTAGGGTATGCCATGAACGATGCAGTACGTAAATAGCCCACGAGATTCGCGCTTTCATTCCCATAATCACATATTTTACGAAACTAAATACCTACATACACACATATGTACTTTCCTTTAACTTTATTTCTAAAATAAACAGTGTATAAATCGTGCAAAAAAACTTTTGAAGTAATATAGTTTTAAATGTTTAATTTTTTATCTCTTGATTGTTGATTTAAATTTTTTTAAAAATAAACTTTTTCTAGTTCTTTTTATTTATATGTTTACTTTATCTATGTACGTAGTAACAATAGATGAAGTTTTTTGATCATGCGAAAATTCGAACTCGAGATTTTGACTGATTCGAACCCAGAATCACGATTCTTTTCACATCCCAGAACATATTAGACTAAAAATTTATATTTGTATTATTTATGTACTAACTTAGAGCCGATAATGTTTTGGTCAGAATTCGTAAACCAGAATTTAAAGTAGTATTTTTTTTTAAACAATATTTCATTGTTGTATTTTGACTTTTTAAATTATTTTTATTTCCTTGTTATTTAATGTGTACATATATTATAGTGATTTTAAGTAATAAACTTTCGAACAAAATTTGACTTTTGACTGAACTTTTGTCTTGTATAAGTTTCCCTTCATTTGCGCTTGAAAATGCTCTCATAACCGGTATGTTTGAACGTGTGTAAATGTTTAGTTATCAAATTTTGTTTTGTGACCTTCTTATATTCCTCAAATACATTAGATAAAGTCATGGGTTGGTCACATCCGAATTTTTTAATAAGTTACATAATATTATATATATATATATACAATGTATATTAAAAGTGAAAGGTTTATTTAACAGATTGAATAAAGGTCTTTGGTGTTTTGCCATTGTTAATTCGCATCAATAATCTCAAAATGTTTGCAAGAAGGGCTGCAGAGTGCAGTTTGACAGTCATCGATGTAATATTTGCAAGACTGGGTGATGACGATGACAATGTAATTTAAGACAGTCGACCTTCCTGGTTGAATGAGTGAAGCAACAACAATATTGAGACGCACTGCAATCAACCCTCTAATTTTGTTCTATGAATTGGGAAGAGGAATATCTTCATATGAAGATATTCCTCTACTTACTCTGGCTAATAAAGCGGCTTCCGTAGTGGAAGAGTTGAGTGGCGGAGGTTTCAACTCTTGTTTTGTGTATAGTCATTATGTATAATTATGGTATTTGGTACTTTTGTACATACATATGTTCAAAAGTTTGATATTAGGTTTCACCTTGACCACATGCTCGGGGCTAATACATATATAATGGATAAAAAATATTGAAAAACTGTATACTGAAAAATAAAAATAAATATCTACTTGTACACACAGTCAAAATTCTGAAGCTTTTTCTGCGTGAAAAAGTAGTGTGTTGGTTACATCAGATTTTTTAAGCCTAATGGGGGCACGATTTACATTTCTAATTTGTTTTGTGCCTCTGAAGTTCCACCATTTAATTTTATATCCGACGTTGGGGTGCGACGCATGAATTTAAAGAGGCCCCCTCGGAAATGAGTAATGCGAATATAAATAATAGCACCAGACAACCTCTCCCCACCCCCTCATAATATTTACAATATATGGGTATTTAGGTTTCGGTACGGCAATAATAAAATAAATGGTGAACACTCTTGTATGTATATTTGTCGGAGAAATAAAAGTGTATTATTCGTCTGGTGCGCCCCAAAGGCTTTATTGCATTATCCAATTTGCATGATGCTTCCAATTCCGGAATGGTGAAAAATGAACGCGCGCCACGGTTGAAGGAACTCGGGTCTTTATAGGCGCTTTCGTTCCACCGAGAAAAATTTCAACCCGAAAATTACAACGCCTTGTCTATAGATTTGTATTTTCTTGCGAGGAAAGCAGATATTTGATTATCTTCTTTTAATATGAACTTGTTTTTGTGTCATTGTAATATTATGTATTTCCAATGGCGTAAACAGTTTCTCATTTGACGTGTGCGAGTTCTCATCTTATTCGCTTCCATTAGCGTAATCTGAACGCTCGCTCTCGAATCGGACGCGGCGCGCGCGCATTCGCGCGTGATTGCACGCCTCGCGCGCACATTATCCTGTCGCGTTGTCTTGCGACTGATGGATCACTCTACTGGGGCTTACATTTCGTCTACAGACGTCTTTGATAAATTAGACTAGATGTGACCAACAAGGACGATAAATTCCCAATTTAAAATTATTTAAAACCGGGCATACTTGCTGATAAATAATACAAACCGGCTTCATAAAATAAATGTGTATATCAAATAGTTTTTGATATAAACTGTATAATTTAATAAAATTGTTAAAGCAAAGCTTTCCCAGCGAAAAAGCGATTAAAGCCAGTTTTAATATGAATCTAGAGTAATTTTATACTGTACATATACATACATATGTTAGTATAACCAGGGTTTTTTTTTTGAAAAATAAGATACCGGAACGCATTTCTTGTCGTTGCGCCTTCGAATCCATCCGTATTTCATCCTCTTCATAATGAAATCTTATTTTATCATTTTGTCCACTCGTGTATTATATTATATTATTATATATAAAAATATGGATTGTGATTATGTACGCATAAATATTGTTTTGTCAAAACAATAAAAATACCGTGAAATTATTTTTCACCATCGAACTATAAAAATCGATTGAAATTTTCATCGTTGACTAAACCGTGCAAAATAGCAAAGTTTCAAAATGATCGGAAGACTGTAGGAAATTTAGCTAAATTATTTGCGAAGTAAAACATAGAAAAGCCTTGTAAAAAGATGCCGGAACGACGTACTGCCGCGTTCTAAGAAAAAAGCCCCGAGTATAATAGCCATTAGTAAAGGGGCGAATTTTTTTTCCATCGAAAAACGTATCCATAAATGCACTCAACATATATAATATTTACAATTTTATTAGTCATTCCCAATTTACCGTTTTAGTTTCCAATACCAGTGGTAGAGAACCATTTTGCATTCGTGTGAAGAAATTTTCAAATATTTATTTACTGACCGTCAGGGGTGCCAAGTTTAATTTAATGCAAAAAATAATCCTTTAAAAACTGTATAAGAAAAAAATTTAAACAAAATTATGAATATTTTTGAAAATCAACTTAATATCGTTATAAATGAAAATATAATATAAAAACCGACTTTTTAAAAATAATCTGAAACCTAAAATTTTATTAATTAAATTAAGTATGTACATACATACATGAAAATACGCAACAATTATTTATAAATGAGATCTTTGCTGTTGTTAACGTGCTTCATATTTTGTGACATTTAACAAAATGTGTGCCCAACTGGATTCATCAGTCAATGTGTTTGTTAAACTGGATTTTATAAAATATATATAGGATCCGGATGTGAAGGATTCCAAGTGAAAAGCGCAGATTCAGTCAGATCTATTTATTATAACCATGTCGTCCAGCTTGTTCTCCAACAAGTGACCATAGCAACACGCATCCGGTCTCTCCCATGCATACTACACACACTTTATCCCTAGCAGTTTGGCCAACCACACATACGGCTCGTTTAAAAATCATTCCTATATATATTTCAGAAAATAATGACTCACAAGTAGAGGTTGTGATTTCTCGACTTTTTTTGATTCTCGAGATTCGAGAATCTCATTTTCTCGGAATATTTGAATCTCGAAATTTGAGAATCTCATTTTCTCGACATATTTGAAACTCGAGAATTCGAAATTTTCCTTTTTTTTCTCGAGATTTTCGAGAATTCTCGAGTAGGTATATGTATTTTTTTTTAATATAGTGAATTTATTTTTTTAGCATATAAAATCGACAAAATACAAAAATCAAAAGGACACAAACACTACATATGTACATATGTATATGGTATCAGGGGTTTAACTATATTAAATAAATGATGAAAGAAAGATATAGAGAGATACAATAGAACATTGGATAGAAAAAATGTAAAATTATATAGAAAAAAAATATTATAAAAGAAGGCATGAAAAGAAAATAAAAATATACAAAAGTAATTTAAAATAGTAAAAATAGCAAAATGTGACAAAATTTTTTATAAAATTCCCAGAGTTACTACCCGGCTTTTCCCGTGTTTTTGTGACCAAAATAGCATACTGATCAAAAAATAAAAATACTGGACATACCGGACAAATAATAAAAATACTGACCATCTATGCATGTTAAAATACTGACTATAAATTGATTAATTTCTAAGGAACAAATACACGAATAAATAAATAATAAATCAAACATTTTTGTTTTAGGTGTGTTACAGGTCATATTGTCAGTGAAAATATATTTTTACTAGCGTTTTAGTGAAATCATAACCGAATACTTTCCCACTAGTGACTAGTACCTACACGCACATATATGTATGTATATAACTTAAAAATGGTGCGATTTCGTTGTAACATGTGTATATGTAGTTATATGATGACTGAATAATAACTTACCGGACAAATAAAAAAAATACCGACCATCTATACATATTAAAATACTTCACAAAATTATTAACGAGTTAACAAGTTCACTAATCAGTCAGTTTATTGAGCAAAAACATGTAGTGATAAATTTAAAATATTCTCAATATTTTCGAGATTCTAATAAACGATTTCTCGAGATACGAGAATCTAGAATTTTCATAATATAATATTCTAGAGAAATGAGAATCTCGAAATTTCACAATAAAATATTCTCTAGAAACGAGAATCAAAATTTCTCGACAAATCTCGAGAAGAGATTTCTCGATCACAACCTCTACTCACAAGCATACGTAGGAGAGAAAATTATATCGTAATCTATAGTTTTTTAAAACAGCTTAAAATTTCCAAGTTCTCATTATTTTGTATTCTTCCGTATTATTTCTTGTTCTTAGTTTGTTAACAGAGTTCTGCATATATGTATGTACATATGTATCTATGTATTTCGCGTGCCAGCTAAATTTTTGAACGAGCCACCTTTTTTCACACGAGCCCTAGGTTCACCATCCCTGTCTTATACGATGAAAACCCACTGATTTTTACTTTAACTATGTACGTAGTAACAATAGATTAAATTTTTTTGATTTAATAGAGTAACAATAGATGAATAGATTTAAACTCAGAATCGATCATTGATCACGTTTCATGGTTCAGAAAATGTGTGTGTGTGTAGGTACAATAAATTTCATAAACTAGTATCTTTTAAATATTTCACCAAGAGTTTTGAGGTTTTTTTTTAATTTTCTTTAAGAAACCTTTCAACTGAAACTTCATATCGAGAAAGTTCAGCTTAATATCAAGTAACATACAAAAACTACTGAGAATCCGTCAACCGGAAGTGGCAGTTTACTTTTTTTCGATTTTTCTTCTACAATTTTTTAAGAATTTTTTTCGTAAAGGTAGTACTTAAAATTTAATATTTCTTCGTGAGGAGCAAAAATGTTTTGTTATTTAAACATGTAAGTATGTAACATAAGTTCTTATACTTCAGGGCGATATTTTGAAAGTAAATTGTCCGACTGCCTACAGAACTGACTGAAAGTATTTAAGGCGATTTGTATACAATATATGTTCATACATATATATGTTTTATAAAAGTACTCCAGTAAATTGTTTTGCCATTGAAAATTCAACGAATGGTTTAATAAAATTAATTGAAAGTCGCATGTATAATATTTTGTATGTTTACACATATGTAGAAGGCAAGAAATTTCGTTTTTTTTTTACATTTGATAGCATTAATAGCAAGTCGTTCCGTATCAAAAAAAATTGCATAGCCACAAACGTACACTCTCTTTTATTTTCAGGGATTACAAAAGTTTAAAAGCATCTGTTTTCAAAGTCGTTTATTCAATCGCTAAGTCGTGGCTGTTACAAAAAGTTCTTTGTTTGATTCCAATTCAAAACGAACATATTTTTTTATATAAAAAAAAAAATTATTCCGACCATTACTTAACCTCGACAAATGGGGATTTAATTCACAAATTCATATGAAATATCGCCCAAAATTGAAAGAATAATACTTGGCGTATATACGCAAAGTTTTTAAATCAAAAGCCATTCATTGTTCGTAAAAGGTCAAAAATAGGTTTATACGATCCAAGAGAGTGCGATCCGTTGAAAGTTATCGAAATTCCTCTGGGGGAAATTCAAATTTTCCGACTGAGCCCGTTGGAATGTTGCGAATCGCAAATTATATTTATTTTCGGAATAATTTACAGCGATTGCGCGTTATATACGGAAAGGGGTTAAACGACGCAAAGTTTTAGAAACTTTCCTCGACGTCTATCGAGACACTCCTGCGTATTATTTTACACGGCTATTATTCGTAGTATTCCGGAAAGGCCGGTTAAATTTATGTGAAGCACTCCGTAAACGCAAACTTATAATTATTCGAACGCTTTCCAGTCGTAGCATAATTTATTTTACGGCTGAAAAAGCACACGAAATATACGACAAACACGATATACAATAGCTACATGCTAAGTATGTATGTATATCGTCAGTCGAGATCGATATCGAACTTGCCAACACGGAAACCGGCATTAATAAACTAAATCAGGGACTGAGGGAAAAAAATATACTAAATATTGAATTATGTACGTTAAGGGATTCCATAAAAGTTTCGTTTATTATGACCATATACGGGACTTCATATAAAATTTCATATATTATTCGCATTGCAAATCACTACAACAACTATTATTACGAAGTATCATTATTTTATAATATTATTGCAATGCGAAAGATGATCAATCAAGTGATTTTAAAAGTGGAACATTTTGATACCCTCACAAATAGATATATTATCATTTTTTTTAAACCCGACATAACATAAATTCTTAATAACATCTCGTTTGTCTTCAAACCTTAATCTTCTGAATGATTTGTCAAATAATGGTTCGAGAATGCAACATTCCAAGGCCTCGATATTTGTTTCCGCGCGCTCATCACAGATTTCTTCTAAGGGAATCGTTTCGCAAGTCCTTTCCAATGTTTATACTCAAAAATATCTATATAAATATGTGTTATTTAAACAACAAAAAATTCAGAATGATGTTTGACAGACAAAAATCAGAAGATTCTAGGTGTAAATTCCACAAATCATTGAAGAGACGAGTAAATTAAAATTGTTTTTGTCTTGGAACGCCTATAAAATAACATAAAAACTCGCTAGTACCGCGAAGAGAACAGAATTGAGACGGTAAGACTGTGCAAGCGAATTACGTGGAGGACCATACCATAACAATCCACTACCACTACCTCAGATAGCGCTGATACCAGTTTCTGAATTTCTGAACTTCGCTAATCTGATTTAAATCCAATAACCATTTTGAATATTTTTAAATTTTAGGTAAAGTATTTTAGGGGCTAGTTGCTCTTGCTCAATGATGGCACGCCGATGCTGTATAGTATGAATAAATCGTGTCGGTTACTGCTGTTTCGAATACGTACACAATACAGAACAAATTAATGTGTCCATATAGACTATACCAAATAATAGTTTTCGTACTGCTGTTTACATGCAGTTGCCGGTTTGAGCTGTATTGGTATAAACGAACCTTATATACATATGTAAGTAAACTGAGATAGTCTCATGAATATCGTACATATCGTATAGTTCGATGTGGAAAATATTTTTTTAATATATAAGATATATGTACATATGTAGTCAACGAATAATAAACAGATTTAAGCTTATTTGCAAGTAGTTGTTGATTATAATTAAACCTTTGGTATATTTTTCGATGTCATTAAAAAATGCCGACGTAAATATATTATGCGAAAAAAAGAAGATATTGTCGACACGTAATCCTATTACGTGCTTTGTCAAATCAAGTATAATAAAGTATCGCTAATGCTGGATTATTACCCTAATGCTACTCGGTCGAATGAAGACATGTTTATAAGCTGGCTAGCTGGCGGGAATGTCGTGACTGGAAAAGTTTCCCTATTGAAAACGACGAATGAAAAGTTTATACATAATATAGCCGATATTCTCGCGTGTTTTCCGTCCTTTTAATTACTTTTTTTTTATATCGTCCCACTGGAAAAAAATGGGCCACTTTTCAAATTTGGACATGTGTTGTACACACGAGTAAAAATATTTTCGTTTCGTCCTTGAACTTCTCTACCAAAGAATCAATAACGTTTGTGTAGGATATAAAATATCATTGTTGAATATAATGAGAATTAAATTAATTTCAGATAAATTAAATAACATTATGCGTTGACAACAGCTATACATATATGTTCGTATATATATGTAGGTACATATCTCTGATGCTATTCGATTTTTGATTCATTTGATATAAGCTTGTCACTATATATATATATATATATATATATATATATATATATATATATATATATATATATATATATATATATATTTTTTTTTTTTTTGAATCATTGATGACACTCGTCGAAAATTGCATGTATTCAACCGGATAAGCTCGCTAGTTCGGAAACCTAGCAAACGAAATATACGTAGCCCGAAAATAGATTATATAAAATATCGACAGTGGTAAATTGTACAAAAGACGGGTTGAATAATTGAAACTAGATATATTTTAGGGTAATGATTCGCATATATGTATAGGTATGTACGAAAATGAGGCAATACTATTATATAGAAGCGCCATTAGAGTAGAATATTAAAGTTTTTCATTCGATTGGAAGAAAAAAAAATTTCACAGAGGCGATGACTCGCGCAAATGCACTTTAGATGAATATTTAAAAACTTTGTCGTGAATTTCATCGTACTCAATACCGTACATTAATATATTTAAATATGTACATATTTATAAAGTTGCATATTAAAATGTAAATATCTGGAAATTATTATCACAGATTTTCCTTATACCGGGTTGACACAATTCGATTGCAATCGGACCGCTTATATGGTCATTCGGACGTTAATCGTAACATGGCAACGCCCGATAAACGTGGCAACGTACGATTAGTACTCGAACTAACGGCTTTTGAGTACGATGAAAATCTTTACTCGTATCGCGGCAACCCGGTATTATCCAAGTTACTAAATAAAAATATTCATGAGTAAAATCATGTATGATAGCTAATTAAAAATCTGTAGGTATGTATATTTTTTAATTTATAATTTTCTCATATTTTTTTTGTATATGGTTTATGTATTTTAGTAATATAAAATAATTTTCCATTTTAACACCTGGTTATACCTATATATACGTATTTCGGAAACCTATATTGTGGTTCCATTTGAAAATAAATAAATCACTGCACGTAAATCGAATCGAAAAATGGGAATTTTTTCGCGATCTTTAGTGCTGTAGATTTGGTGTTATATTATAATATAAAATTTATCGATTTTAAAAAATATTTTTAAGTCGCAAATCGGCGTCCCAAAATGTAATAAATCTAGAAACTATTAAAACGCGATTAGGAATCTCTACTGAATACAAATTAGTCAAATTCTCGAGATTGAATTTTATTATGATTATAATCATAATCAACTTAAGTTATTGATACTGAGTTTATTTACTTTTATTACATACATACATAAATATGTACATATGTAGATCATATGTCAATGATATGAATTACCCCAAAGCCACACATTTGGTTAGATTAATTTTTGTACATACATTAGCACTAACAATTTTTCAAACATGACAGTAACATAGCGCAACCCTATGAATATCTCGTACATGCTGAAATTCAAACAGTTAAAATGCAATCGAAAGAGCATGCAGGCTGGTGGTTTGCAATCATTTGCAGCAAACCCGCGAAAATACATTATGTAGGCAGTATATTTTATAAGATTCAACAAATTCGAGATGCTGGTAACTAGAATATGTGAAAAACTGGGGGGGGGGGGGGAGAATACCGATTTATTGGATCCGCACAATTTAAGTAGAAAAATCGGAAAATTCTGTAAAAAAAGACGGTCTGTGATGATCTGTGTTTTAATAATCACAAGATCTCGCCACGACTTCTCTACTGATATACATACATCTACCAGTGAACTATGCTGTAACTAAATATGTGAATATGTATTTATGTACCTAGATAAAGTAAAAAATTGAGTTTTAGGTTAATATTTTAATCAATCATCATAGTTATTAACTATCATAGTTTAAATATGTCGCTTATATGTATGTTATTAGTTTTAATCGATTGACGAGAATGCAATCAATCTGTATCGTAATCAGTGCTCTGTTGAATTACGCATCATTCTACATGTATCCATATTTGTACATATGTATGTATATGTACATAAGATAATGTACCTGCCATTGTAGGATAATGTATCACGTATTACCGATACACACTAATCATTCCAATTTTTGAAGATTTTATCAACATTCGTAAATATCTATCATTACATTGAATACAGTAAATACCGTAAAAATACTATTAGGAATATTATCAGGAAATATTATTAGGAATATTATTAGAAATATTATTAGGAATTATTGTATGGAAAATTGTTAGTGTCTAAATAAAACGAACAAAAGTAAACCCCGTCTAGACAAGTTTTAAATTGATCATTTTTTATGTAAATTTGAATAATTTTCAGATACGAAGAGAAGATCCGTGTGAGTTCTGCCTGTGTTTGGATGGAGAGATGTTCTGTTGGTGGCAAGAATGTCCTCCGGAAGCCCCTGGTCCTTGTCCCAGTGGTCAACCCTATACGTTATGCGGTAATCATAATTTAATTATTAAATTTATTAAAATCAATATCCATTTTATATGGCATGCAGTTTTTTCAGGTTAGTATATATGGGTGTATTATAAATTATTTTTAGGGATTTATTTTGTATTACTTGCAGCTTGGAAAGGTTAGTATTCGAGGCGTTATTCCATACAGGTGAAGCATAGGTTAATAATGGTAATATGAGCGCGCGATATAATTTTATTTAATTTAGCGTTGATAAAGAACTATGGCGATTAAATATTGGATATATTGAGGATATACCCCGCATCGCCTTGCATTTCGCTGCCTCAATGTGAGGTGCCCATCTCATTCTTTTATCAAACGTTACTCCTAAATATTTTATTACTGACTGCCATTTCAGACTTTCTCCAGAGGGGATTTTCAGATCTGAACTTGGCTTATGCTTTCTAACACTAAAGAATATGGCGTCTGTTTTGGTTTGATTAATTTGAATTTTCCACTTAGTGAAGTGTTCAGTCATTGCTTTAATTGCAAATTCAAGATTTTTAAGAATAGTGTCTGGTTTTTTGCTACTTGTGAAGCAAGCTGTATCATCTGCATATAGGGCTATGTGACAGTTTTTTGGAATAGGTATGTCATTTATATATATGGAGAACAGGAGTGGACCAAGCAAGCTCCCCTGCGGAACGCCAGCTGCGATTATTTTTGGAGACGATAATTCATTATTTACGCTAACCACTAGCTTTCTACGAGTTAAGTACGATTATATCCATATTAAATACTTGTTGACTTTCAGGAAACTCTTCGTCGACGCTCGACCAACATACGCCACAACCACAGCGCAAAATAAAGAAGACTAAGAAGTATAAGAAGGCGACGACAACGACGAAGATGATGACAACCGTTCTACCGACGACATACAAGACAACAATGACGACGTCGAACGACGGTGCGGCGATGACGAAAACCATCGAAAAGAAGCCGTCAAAGTCAAAGACGAAGGACAAGTCTAAGTATGACGGCAATAAAGAGGAGGGAAATTACACTACGGCGGAAAACAGCGTTTATGAAACGCAGACGATGGCGTTCGAGAGTGACGACAGGACAAAGGAGGACCTCTTGACGGAGGGCGTCACGTCGAGGGACTCAGGTTCCTCACTCAATGGAACCGAAGCTTCTACAGCCGAATTGTCGAGGACGGGCTGTCTGGTCATGGGTGAGTGTGCAATCTAATTAAGTGTTTTCGGGTCTCTATCAGAAAGTTCTGTCGGCAAATTGATCATGGTCAAATTTCAAAACGTACATACATATATACATACAAACATACATAAATATTTACTGAATTCAATCAAATATGTAGTTCGTTTTCAATTCCAAAACAGGCATCGATTTTAGTTTCAGCATTTCGTCTTATACATATGTATAAGGTAACATTATAAGTATATTCATACATAAACATTTTCTATTAATGTACTACAAAGGTCAATATGACACTATTTCTGGAAAAAGATCTACTCATCCATATTCCTATCAATTTATCCAGTATAATTTGTATAGGTGCACCTCACGGGATCGAATTAGAAATGCACGAAAAACCAAATATCGGAAGGCAAAGATCAAAAATCGAAAGATTTTAAGTCGAAAGATCAAAAAAAAGGGTGGATGGTAAACGGTACATACTCACTTAATTTGCGCGAGCAGGATACAACAGGAACAAGAGGAACAGGCTTTTCCTCCCGTATTCTGCGCGCGCACATTAATACGGGAGGAAAAGCCTGTTCCTCTTGTTCCTGTTATATCCTGCTCGCGCAAATTAAGTGAGGATATACGTGAGTATGTACCGTTTACCATGCATCCTTTTTTTTTTGATCTTTCGACTTAAGATCTTTCGATTTTCGATCTTTGCCTTCCGATATTTGGTTTTTCGTGCATTTCTAATTCAATCCCGTGGGGTAGACCCAATTTGTATATACATATGTAGTTATGACAACAACAACAACAATACCAACTAATCAACTATTAAGCATATAAAACTTAAAAAAAAAATACTGAAGAGTGGACACGAAGAGGGGGGTTTCTGATATCAGATTGAAGGACGCAGTGAGTAATGGTAGAGGTAGTTTATTGTTGATCCGTCGACCAATCAGCTCCGAATGAAGCACGTAACAAATCCGCCGAATATTAATACAAGGCATGTACTCTCAGCGCAGAGAGATCATTGGTCGATGGGCGGCGACAGCTTATTGGCTTATTGATCAGGTAATCAGTGCTAGTAAACCAGTGGTCGACGAGCATCAATCACTTAATCTCTACGTTATAATACTATCATGTAAATAATTTTAAAAAGTCATTTTAAAAATAACATTATCACATTATGACCATAAAAAAGAAGATAATAAATAAAGTCTCTCTAACGAAAACTTGAAATGAATAGACATAGTATGTAGGTATGTACATATGTATGTATGTGCAGTGGTACTAAATTGGACGATTCAGATCGATTCTGGAATGGTACCGGGAAAATCTGAATACATGCAGCTCAAATTATTATTATTATACATCTGTATGTATGTAACAACCCGTGGATAAATACATATATATGTATATCTACATCAAATAAAACTTGTTTAAATTTTTAATTTTAAATTGAAAGTCAAACTTAATTAACATCATAAATTTAAATTGACATAATAGCGGAGCGGAAGCGAAAATTAATGTAAAAAGGGTGATTTTCAAGTATCAAATTACAGGTTGATGGGTTATACGAAAAAACGTTTACCTCCAGGCGATCTCCTCCTAATTTATTCTTCCGGTTTACCTTGAGTTTCAACGTTTCAAATTAAATTATGCGGAAAATTCTCACGGACGAAATGCTACGATAAAAATGTATAATACATATGTACATACATATTTATACATTTTTGAATATAGCGCGTGAAAGTTATGAATGCATAATCGGCTAAAATTAAATATCATTCGGAAAAATGGAATAGGATGCACACACACCCTGCACAGTGAATGTGCATGTGTACACGTTGCGAATTTAATTTAGAATGGAATATTGACATCCCTGACACGTGTCGTGTGCCGGATATTGTACACATTAATTCACGACTGAGCGAATCTCGCAATGGCATATTGCACAACATGCGCCATGATGTGTAAGCAATATGCGACATGCTAGACCAGCGTTTCCCAAACTTTTTTGACTCGCGTACCACTTGTTAGTACATAACGCTAAATTGTACCACCATATAAAAATGATTGTATTTCATGAAATTTGTTTTTGCAAGGGTAATTATTATATATAGTATTTGCATGGTAAGGAATGTGAAGACAGGATACACGCAATATGTAGATCGGTTTTGGTAAGGAATTTTATGGAAAACAATTTTTTTGCGGAGTCACAATTATAATATGGTCAAAGTTTAATATATTTATCTACTATCTTGTCATACTTCTATTATTTATAGTAAAAATATTATTGATTGTTTTTATAAAAACACAAAATTACAAAGTACATATATGTTTTCTTTTCATTAAATCTCCTTACAAAATAAATTTATTGAGATCCTTATACTTAGTTTTTTTAAATTTTGTTCAAATGATGCGAGATTTACCCTTAAGTCTGGAGCTGGATTCAATCAATTTCTATATTTGTCTTATTAAAATATATTAAGAGAAAGCTCTCACAACCCGTTCAGTGCTTGTAAACGGCGACAGAAATTTAAGCGGTATGTGTTCATATTCTTCACTAATACCTAGCCAAAAATTAATAACCTTATTTATTTCGAATTCAGTTTTTAAATGCTATAATTTGAAAGTTTGATCAAGCTCTCCTTTTCCTTGGTAGCTGTCCAAAAATGTTCATTATCAAAGGGGTTTGAAATCAAATTGTTTTCTTCTAAAAGGTTTGGGGAAGCACTGCGTAAAAGAGGATTTCATCCCTATTAAATATTCAATTATTTTTTCACGTATATCCCAAGACATACAACTCTTGTTTTCAGATAAGAAATTATGTAAAGTTTCAAATACTTCAGTTTGATCATTTTCGATACATAAATTCCAAAAACCTAATTTTCTAATCATATGTACTTTCAATTTTATCTGCAACATTAAAGATTATTATCGAACTGTTCTCAAGTGTCAAATTCAAGTTATTTATTTATTGGAGCGTGAACGTGGTAAATTTAAAAATGCACTCCAAAATCCATGCCGGATCTGAGGAAAACGTATCGATTGCCAGATTTTCGATCATCGACTGTACATATTGACGTCGACGATGACTAATTAAGATAATGTTTATTAATTACTAGTTGTTTTACCCGGCTTCGCTCAGTATTTGTAATATAAACAGCTTAAACATGGGGAATCTAATACTAAATATTCATTTGTTTTTTTATTAAATTTATTTTAATCGAAAAAAATATAATATTCAACCAATTTTTTTTTTTTCGAAGTTACCAAAAAAAGATACAAACTTACAAAGTCTCTTTCGACATTATATATTAGATATAAAAAATATTTATATTTTTATGGTTGTAAATCATTCATTCCTGCATGTCCGCCATTACTGATTTTTTTTCGCGTACCACCAACCATCAACCGCGTACCACAGGTTGGGAAACGCTGTGCTAGACGATCAGTGATCGCTAACCTTTTACACGGAACACCGTCTCCAAACAGTGAAGTGTAACTAGCGTGCCATGAAATTAAATTCAGAAAATTGTAATTGAAACACTTTTAAAAATAATACGTTGATGTATGCATCCAAAGCGGTATCGTTCAAATTGTGTCTGTTTGAAAGCTTTTAATTGAAATTATGGTAATTGGTAGGTTTTGATCGCGCTCTCGCGTCGTAAATCCCCCCCTTCCTCACCCCGGTTATTATTATATTCGAGAATTGTTTTGTCACCGAGAAATATGTACATATTTATGGAAATCCATTTTCCATTTGCGAGGCGACAGTTTCCCGCGCTTAAACTGCCGCAATCTGGCAACGCCGAGTGACGTAATCCACTTTCAAAATAAACACCACCAAAAATGTATTTATTCGGCGGGAAAACGTCATCATCGGAACAGATTTCGCCGAGACTAAATTACACACATAATACACACGACATCCGTCGGAAATGTGCGGTCACGTTGTTTTGATATCGTATTGCCAATTTATTTATGGATTGTATGATATTTTCGAAAATGTTTTATTAAATGCGGAGATGAGCAATATGAAGTGTGAATTACAGATCAAATGTGAAATACGATAAGGATTATTTTATAAATATTTCTTCAAGTAAAATGGTAAATAAATGCACGAATAAGTAATTGGCATCAGCATCATCTACAGTCGCTCACCATCCGCTGCTGGACGAAGGCCTCTCCAACACGCTTCCACTCGTCTCTGTTTTGCGCAACTTTCATCTACTCATATACAAATATCTGCAACCCTTTGGTAGCCCGAAAAGAACACGGTAGCAGTTGTTAGTTTATTGATTTTATAATTTTATTATTTTTTGGTACTTCGGGTACTTTTGGTACTTTTTATAAATTTCAAATATTCTTAAAAACTCTATTAGATTTATTTATTTTTTATTGTAAGTTAAAATGAAAATAGTTCCATATGTGAATTTCTTTCGAAGTGTATCAACCAGGAGAATGAAATTGATGGATGTTTTTAAATGGAATATTTATAAATTCATCTGAAAAAATTATGTTAAGCGAATTGTCCTAAAATATCGACCCTCAGTGCCAAATCTCGAATAAAGTGCTTGTTAACAAATTTTAGTTCATATTTTAGGTACATATAGCTTCTAATTCGGTCGCGAGCACTCCCGCCAGAAGCATTAACGGTTTAATAACTAAGAACAACGATTTTGGATAATTTTCATAACTATAAAATACACTAGTGGTTTTACCCAGCTTCACTCGGTATTTGTAATATAAACCAATCAAATATGGATAATCTAATAGTGAATATTTTATTAAATTTATTTGAATAATTTTATTTTATTTGAATATTCATTTGTTTTTTTTTATTAAATTTAACGTCACGGATTCTACGAACCAAAACTTACATACATGCATACAAAGTTTCTTTCGAAATTATATACATATTAGATTTGAAAATATTTCAATAGTTTTTATTTGTTCCGAATAAAAACTATTGAATCTGTCAAAATTTTGCAACCAGGTTTATTTTATTTTTATTTTAATATACAAGTATACCACAGAGTCTTTACAGGTCACCCCAATATGACACTGTGGCCAGACAATACATAAAAGATCAAATACATAAGAAAAAATAAAACAATTATGTTTATATATGTCTGAAGTTTATTTTATTTTCCATTTTATCAGAAAAAAGCTTCACTTAAAAAACTTTGAGCAGGGAGGTACGAAACGTTGAGGGAAAATTGGCGTAGACTGAAAATCCCTTAATATATTTTGCTGGCGAAAATGCATGCAAATTGATAATGGCGTGCGAGATGCGCGAATGTACATGTACTATATACATATGTACACATATACATATTTGGCTCATCAGAGCGTGTACTCACTTTGTGCAGGTGCATCAAGAATTTCATCCTTTGTAAGAGGAAATTCCGGAGATCGTCTTTGTCCTGTTCCTTTGTTGTATAAAGGATAATTGTCGACGAAACGCGACACTAGCCTGTCTGACGTGTTTCAATATTTTTCTTAGCTTTTTTCATACATTCACATAAAACGCAGCCTCATCGTTGGAAATAACTGTATATTTGTGATCAAAATAACGAAACTCTAAAATGCTTCGTATGCACTCTTGTCGTGCTTCGGATTCTAAAGAACAATGCTTTTCAGTTCTATTGAATCGATTTCTATTGCTCTGTAATGGAATTCTTGAGCTGACTGTCGGAGCGAGTTTTATTGAATTCTCATTATTTTTCATTTGACGTTGCTTGAAGTAAGCCGTCTATTTTACGTATTTTTATTCATATTTCAAATTTTTAATAAGCTTACATATAATATATTTTTTTATATTATGTAATTTGTCATATTCATATTTTAAGTAGGCAAACATTCGAATTGAGCTTATTTTTCTCATTGATAATTTTTATTGAATACATTAAATAAAATTAAAGTAAAATAGCTCTGATTTCAACCGGATGATGCCACGTCTCATTAAGTATAAGTAGTGTGATCATATTTCCCAGGACTTAAAACGGGACGCTCCGCAAATTAATTTTCCCCTTCTCTTTATATAAAAAATGTGTTGCAAGACCATACATTTTATAATTTTTTCCTCATATAACTATTAATGTTTTCAAGGAATTATATACTTTTTCAGAATGCACGAATCTTGTGTACAAAGGAAAATATATTCTCGGTTTCATTTAATTGCAAAAATTATGTGCAACTGAACATTTATATTTCTTTAATTGTCATTTATTCTTTTGTTAAGTGATATAATTTTTAACAGGACGTATGTATATTTCGTTATAAAATTAAATATAATATAATATTGCATTTTACAGTGATTTGAAAATAAAAGCTCAAAGAGATTTAATGATATATCTACATATATATGGGTAATATTAAGTTAAAAAATTTTCAGACATATCAAAACTCTGATTCCTAATTGACAACGCCAAAGAGGGTGAAAATACCATTATTTTCATAATTACAAGATGTATTTCATATACTACCTATCAATATCACTACATATTTAAGTCCGTTTATATTATCCAACACTGCTCGTCAACAGCTCGGCACGGAAAAAACTACTTATATTCATAATATACATACAGCATCGCTCGTTTGTGACACGTTTATACATGTTTTGGACGAGTGCAAGGCAAAACCGACATATAAATTACAGATCGCGACAATACGGCTCAATATTGCTTGCGTCCAGTCAATATTGTCACAATATGACGTTCCAGAAAATATTCATATGCGCATGCGCAATTTTGTTGGTGCGGGTGCACTCACCACTAGGGGTTCCAAAAAACCACCCGAAATAAAAAGCCGGTTTTCGTTTTTTTTACAAATGAAAAGCCGGTTGGCCGGCTTTCACCGGTTTTAGAAAAATACGATTTTTTTAAGTTTAAAATTTTTATATCGAAAAAAAAAAATGTAAATACGTATATATTTGCATAATATATATCTATATTATGCAAAAAAAATAGTTTTTTATAAATTAAATTAAGTTATAAACATTATGAACTTTCATAAGATCATTACTTTATATTATTATTACAAATATTACAAATAATAAAATTTGTATTATATGTACATATATCACAGTCGTAAAATGGCAGATCCTAAATACGCACATATAATTAAATGATTTAAATAAGCTAGATATATTATAGATAAAAAGATTTCAAAGTTGTTTTTACGCATCTGTTTTAGCTTAAAAAATCCAAAAGCAACCGTTGCAAATTTCGGAAACAAATTCATTTGAAACGGCAAATTCATTTGATGCATTTTGCCATAAATCATTTGACTACTTTTTTTGGATGTTTTCAAGTACAAGGATTTGCGATAGATAAGGATGCTTTCTATACCTTGTTGGGTAGGCCATTGAAACTACATACTTTCAATAATATTTTATTTGTCCTGGTCCATTACTAAATCTCAAAGAAACCGCTCAAGAAAGAAAGAAGTGTAGCTTTTTTTTGTTCAAAGAAATATACGCCTATACCTAAGAGCGTTTATACACATTTATATTGATTTTTCATAGAAATTTAAAATTCATAATTGTTCATTTTGAGGAAAAAAACATTAATTAAAGAAAACTTTAAAAAGCCGGTTGATCGAGCCAAAAAGCCGGTTTTCGGTTTTTTGAAAAATGGTCAAAAAGCCGGCTTTTCGGTTTCGGTTTAAACCGGTTTGAAAGCCCTAACTCACCACTATGACGTCCCGCCATGCGTGAATTTTTACACAGTGGCCAAAGAAAAACAGTGCTGTATAAGATACGCCACGTATGAATGTGTCCATATACGAGTATGTAGAATGTACTAAAGAATATATGTCGTACTGCTGTTTACGTGCAGTTACCGGCTTGAGCTGCACTGGTATAAATTAACCTTTAATATTATACATATTCGAATAAATAGGCATTTAAGTATTTCACAAAAATCCATTAAAAGAGTTAGCACCGAAATGTATAACAAAATTCGACCGGTAGAATGTAGCTTATGAATTTTTGACACAAATGGCGGCACATTCTTTTGTTTCGGAAAATGTAGCCTTTGCGCGGAAAAACAATACGACAGCAGTCGCGTGATGGTGTTATTTCGATTTTATCCCCAAACACGCAAGTCCACATACACACACTATATATGTACTTACACCCTAACTATATATCCCATAAATCGTACCTGTATTTTACGATCGAAGCCAGCTCCCCCGACACAAAGATCCTACCAATGTTAAGTTTATATGGCAAAGAAATAAAATGCGTACCCCACCGCCGACACAATCGAATCCGATTCGAATTGAAGACCCCTGCCTTCCTCCGATTCGGAATTATTTTTCAATGCGACGAATATCAATCGACAATAGTGCAATCAGGAAGACGTGATCACAGCTTGGATGATTTTGCAATTCGTTTAAATGAAAACTACCGATGTACCATTTTATACCGAATCAACACATTACTATTACACGGATTGCATTAATTACATACATATCATATATATGTATGAATATAATATTGCTATTCTGTCCGTTTGACTGTATTGTCTCTATTTGAGATAACGCTCGTCGTACTACATATAATAGTCGTTTCGATTCGCAATACATATGCTACTGCCAACAAAACTTATTCGAATATAATAAAAAAAGAAAAAACTTCTATATATACTATTTGCTACCAATGTTTCCTCCAAGCAAATAGACGGCGCTAAGTCTCGGAGCATTTACCGCCATCTATTGAAAATGATATGTCATCGGTTACAACACTATTATATGTATAAAATCGGTTTTTAGTATGTAACTACATACGTCATGTTCACTATTTTTATCTCGCAAAGGCGTAGTTGATGGATAATTGTGTTCCTTCCAGTTGGAATCGATTATAATTTCACAACTTGGTTTATTAATATTTAAATATCTTTGCAGGTGTGGAATATCAAATAGGTCAAGCATTGCCGTCGACAGGTAGCTGCCTGGTTTGCAGGTGCTCAGATGGTGGTAGTTCTGGGGCCAAGGTGTCCTGCGCCCCGAGGGGCTGCGCCCCAATGGACGCAGCAGCTCTAACAGACGACCCGGAATCATTTTAAGATTAATTTTGATTTTATCATAAACATTTACATAAGGCATCAAGTAAAATGTATGCATTTTAAGGACAATATATTTAGAGATTCGTAGTTAGTACGAGGTGTGTATTTCTCGCAATATTTGCATATTTTTTTCATATTACAAAAATTTTTTTTTTTTATGCGTATATCAAATTATTCAATTATTGATTATGAAATATTCAAACATTAGTATGTATGAATATTAATTTCTCATATTTATTACACATTTTATAAAGTAAATCGGATTAAAAAACTTTAATATGCAAACTTAAAAAATAAAAAGATTTGTTTTATTGGTATGAAATGGTATAAATTAGTGAAATTTTAAAATATTAAGTAATTAAGTATGAAAGTCATATCGTTTTCATATAAACATTGTGAATATCATATATTCATATCCTCTAATGTTGATTTAAGTTTTTTTAACTGGTTTTATTTTTCTTTTAGAAAAATGTGATTATTATGAGAAACTATTGATTAAATTGATCGTATGAAAAAAATAGACTCTTTCTTAAAAAAAAACATATAAATTGGAATAGAAAAATACATCATAAATACCAGAATCCATTTTTTCGGTAGCTTTAACCCCACCCTGACCAAGTAGAATCGATGATGTAAATTTATGAACGATCATTAGTTTAGATATTTCATACATATGGACTATAAAAATTTAGTATATAAATAGTTACGGCATATTTTAAAATATATAAAAGTAAAATTATAATTTGAGTGCAATAAAACATATTATATATACATATATTAATTACACTGTATATCGAAGATGATGAACATCGAAGCGCAGCGTTTTATCATTGGACGTGATAAATAAATACATAATTAATTTTCTTTATCACGCCTATAATATCTATTTACGTTGAATTTATTACTCTAAATATTAATACTTGATAAAATATTGAATATATTGGACATCACAATTGATGAATATTCAAAAGTAAATGCTAAAAATTATTTTATAATTTGATTTATTATCACCATATAAAATTTTTTAAAAAACCATTTTAAAAATACATGAATTTGCTCTCCGGAAGTATTAATATTTCAAGGACAATAAATATTTCATTTCTAATTATTTTTAATTGTAAATTCAATTGAAAGATTAAGTATAAAATGTAAAGTGAATAAATAAACGTAAAAAACATTAAATCAACATTACGAATTTCAAACTTCAAGAATTAATTTCAAAGTCAGAAATTTTGTTTGTTGTTTATAATCGCATAAATTTCTTTATTAAAAAGAATAATCTGTCTCTAAAGATACTTACTTATGGAAATATTTTGAGAAAACTCTTATTCACACTTTTAAAATATTCTGTGGTAAAAAAGTGGAGTGATTCATAGGTTTTTCATACGGATAAGATAAAAATTATCCAAAGTTATACAAAAGAAAGCCTCGTATAATGGACGGAAATTTAATATGCGTTTAATTTTTTCTTCCTGAAGTTTTTCAATAGTTATCTATTTTAATATTTAAAAAAAACTTTTTTAAATTAATACGTAAACGTATTCAATTTCGAATTATTGTGTGCTTTTATCATAAGCCTCATATCAGGTTGTTTAATTAAAACTTAAAAAGACCTTTCCAATATTTTAAAATATGAATTTTCATGTTAATTTATGAACTATATTTAAAATGATATCTATTTAATTTTAATGGCATAAGAAATAAGATGTAGAAATTTAATTCGTACATATATATATATATATATATATATATATATATATATATATATATATATATATATATATATATATATATATATATATATATATATATATACATATATATATACACACACATACATATATACAATATACTGTTGTAAAATGTTTTCTAAATCTTTATCTATGAAATGTGTAGCATAGGTAATAAATTTTTATTCGATGGTGATAATAAACGACATGTTATATTTATTGTATATTATTTCCCTTTACTTTTCTATTGCTTTAATTATATATAAAACTGCACACTAAGATGAAACTAAATTAGAACATTTCATTTAAATAATTAAATGAATTATTCACTAGATATAAAACTAAATAAGACCATTTCGAAAACATTAGTTGTTGAAATAAAACATACGTAAGTTATATATAAATAGATGAAAACTCGTACATTTCAATTACACGAGATATCTATTTAGTATTTTTATATAAACTCTGGGGTGACTTTCAGACTTTTGGATTGTGTTCTTTTTCGAAAACTAAGCAAAAATAAAGAAAGAAAACTAGATCGAAGAAAAATTGTGCCTGAAGCCGGGCATATTCATACATATCTATTAGATATGAACATATATGTACATACTATATGTTACTGTATATATAAATATATAGGTGTATGTATGTTTGTATATTACAGTATATCGCTTTTGATCGAAATTTACAAAAGGAACTCATTTTTTATGGGTGTTTTCCTTGAAAAAATGAACCGCTGAAAGAAAATATCTGAGGTGAGATTGATATGGAAAATGTTTGTAAAATGTGAACGCGAGGGAAAACTTCAAAAGACTCGTTTGCGGGAACATACATACATATGTATGTACATATATATAGGTTTATTGAAGATTGCCCCCGGGTGTAGTGGTACGCAAAGAGTTAAATGAGTACGTTCATATTTATTTTAAGTCGAACGACACAACATCTAAAGCACCATTTCATTATTCAATATTTATTTACACATATATTATACGTATGATTATCCTATATTATTACTAAAAAGGTATACTATTGTGGCTATAAATAATCCAGATCAAGAAATCTTAATTTTGTACGATTTAAAAATAATACAAATTTATATATACTATTTATGTATTTACACACACTTTTTTATACATATTTTTTTATACATATTTTTTTATACATATTTTTTTATACATATTTGCTTATTTTACAGTTTTGCTTTTTTATTTTGTAGTTCCAAGTCATTACTATGGTTAAAAAAAAGGATACAATGAGAAGAAAATAAAACAATAAAAAAAAAACGAAATTAGCATAAAAGTATCCAACGATGTGGTATTTTAAAATAAAAATATCATGAAGTACATATTTTCATTTAAAGTCCAATTACGGAAAATACAAACGTGGAATTAGCAAATTAATTAATTGTCTTGTAATAAACATTTATTTTCACGAACACTTATTACTTCCTCGTGTTAATCAAATTTCAGAAACAATTTACAGATGTGTCCGACACAGTTTCGTTAGAAATTAGTCGTACTTTAGTATATGTAGAATGACAAGATCTTGAAGTAGTCGAGCTTGGGACTAAATTTAATTTGGAAAAGAAAAAAAATCAAGAGCAATCTGAAACGTCGTCTACAAAGACAAACGAAAAAAAAGAAAATTACATTTTTAAATTCGACTTCTGATAAAATATTGGCACAGGAAATTATTTAAAATAATTTTAAAATCGTACAAGTAGACTGTATATACATATAATAAAACTTAATCCATCCTCAATAATACGACAAAAAAATAATATTACTTGGAGCTTATGCTGATTCATTTGTATCACTAAAACAAACATTGTTTATAAATATTTATTTAACTAAATAATCGATTATGCAAATCCTATATATTTCTGAAATTGATAGCGCTCACCCGTTTATTCAGACACGTATTATAATGTATTGTAAAAGAGCGATTTATCTCAATTTCAATAATCGCATAGACATTTCGTAGGTACCGGTAATCAATTTAGGTGAGTTTAGTTCCAGTGTTATCGATACAGCGAAATCAATAATTGGAATTTGTGTTGTTTGTATTGCAAATTGTAGACGCTTTTATGGGCTCGCCTTGATTTATGGATATTGTTGCTTGACTTGGAAACAATTGCTGCTCGCAGATAACCATTTGATTTATTCCTCGATTTATCGTTTAATACAAAACAAAAAAAAAATACCATTTATCTCGTATTGACATTGTATTATTTTGACACTATATGTATTTTCTTATTAAAAACGCGTCTAACATGTGAAAACTATTTTAAAAACAATACGCCATTAGCTCAAAATGTATTATTAGATTGAAAGAAAGGGGGTAATAGTGATGGGGGACGGGATTGGGTTACGGGGGAAATTTTAACCCTTACGTTTCCGGAAAGGTTGCGCGTGGGAGTAACCGGAAGTGGGAGTCTTGCGTCACACGTGGACTTCAAATGAAGTGAAAACGACGTCGCTTATGATTTATCGGTTCAATTAAACCGTAAATTGCCGGGACCGTCGAGACCGAATCGAACCGGGTCGCGTACGTAAGTCGAGGCTGGGATCGGTTCTGGCGAACGATTAAAATGAAAAATAGCCAGGCAATAACGAAGTTAAGAATGGCATCGTTCTGTAAATGTACATACATACATACATAAATACATACATTGGTAGTAAGGAGTTTAAAAAATAAGTAGGCCGAATAATAAACAATAATAAAAAATAAGTAGTCCACAAAAAATTCAGATTTGAAGAATATAAAATAATAAGAGGTTGTAATGAGAGCATTTTCGATACAAATTGAGCGTGAGCACACAAAAGTTCCACTTTCGTTTCTCGCGTTTTGTTCAATTTTTTTTATTACTTAATATCAATATAAATATTATAAGCATAAAATATCAAGAAAATAAAAATAATTTAATAGATCAAATTACAATAATGCAATATTGTTTTGAAAAAAACCACTACCGCTTTACGAATGCCATCCAAAATCCTATCATATCTAAGTAAATATGTATGTACATGCAAAATTCAAATATAAATTTTAGTGGTGTGGAAAAAATCGTGTGGTCTCAAAATTTTCGACTTTTTAAGAGGAAAAAATCCCAATTTCGGTTAAATCATTTTTTTTTCATCACATCGCTTCAAGAGGTTAAGATTTAAAGGGTCGAAAAAAATTTAACAAGAGTAAACTGTAACTTCCGCTTGAGCTTAAAAGTTGGTAAGCACCCTCAACAAATTTTATATATGTATAACTTGATATTAAACTGAAACTTCTAGATATGAAATTTCATTTCAATATGATATATATTCAAACGCGTAGATATTTTCAAATCAAAAATAAAATACGCTTCATTTGTTGAACATGATGTTGAATATATGTATATGTATGTACATATTATAAAGCTCGTCTATAAATATAAAATATTAAATTTCAGTTCAATATAGTGAAAGGTTTCTGAGAAAAACATAGAGTAAGTACCTCGATTTTCTAGAGTAAAAGTACTACTACCGGTTGAGGTAAAAATATTTAAAAAATACTAATGTATGAAATTTATAATTTATATTACATGCAAAAAAAATTCAGTGTGATTCGTTGAGCTGTTTGGGAGATAATTGAATCGAAACACTTAAAAAAAGAGGACACCTATAAGGGCAGGTACCGTTTCCGTTCAACTTAAAAATTTACGTCGTATCAATATGCATTTTAGTAACCTATAATAAAAAATATAAAAGCCGCCGTCCCCAAGCCAACAAATTACGTACATATGTATGTGTAAGAAAAATTGATAAAAAAATTCGAGGAAATAAAATTAACTATTGTTATTTCCAACATTGTTTACAATTCAAATGACATAAATATTTATTAAACAGCAACTCTAGTGTATTTTAATTTCCTATACCTTTTTAAAGCACGTCTCGAAAGCACGTGGATACGAATGTGTATACCTATACAAAACACACACCGTAGAATGTAACTGGTGCATGTGCGGCAAGAGATGCAGAATTGATGTGACACGAATAGTGGTGCGCATCTGTCACCGACACACAGACGGACCGACGGACAGACAGGCAGACAGATATATTCGCAACGAGAGTTTGACAAACGAGCGGAGGAGGGGTGGAGATGTTTGGGAGGGCTCGTGACACACGAATCAACGTTTCAATTCGTCATTGTCGGACTGAATAAAAAGCGACACACGTGTTGAGCATCGCCGTTCTAGAAATCATCGCTTCCTGCGAAATTCACACGTTTCCAAACGCAAAATTGACAATCAAGTGTGGTATTGTTGTTGAAAAAGCAGTTTCAGGCGATGAATACACGTGTGTATAATGTATTCAGCAGGTCTAGCCGCTTTCAGGACGGGTTCGTCTCCCGCATTTCCCGTCCATTTAACCCTTTGAGCGCGTTAGCTTATCTTGTCCGGGTGCAACTCGCCACCCTACATACATAATGAATGTCGGGCTCTGAACGAAGTTACAGCTGAAAACTCCTTTCTTCGGCTGTCTTCAGATTCAGCATGAAGCGCTTCATACTATCTGTAACCTTGACGTTTAATACTACCGAAAAAAAATGTCACCCGCTTTTCATTGTAAGAAAAATTTAACGAAAGGTTAAAATTAATTTTCCAGGAAATTTACAGGGCAATAGTTAATGAGAAGTGGGCGTAAAACAGAAATTTTCCAAGAAAAGATGATTGCCAACTTATGAAAATATCGTTAGTTTGCTTTTTCGGCTTCTATGAAAAAATTAAGTAAAAAAATCTACGTATAATAATAACATTGTAAAGCAACGTCAAGAAAATTTCATTTATAGCGTACAATACGAAAGAAGTACAATATTATTAATTGGTCGCTCCAACTTATAATTAATTGTACACGAAAATTTTAGAAAACTTTAAAACATGAAAAATTTAATGAGAGCTTAATCAAATATTTTCAATTATGATCTCTTCAAATAATAAAAGGTACGATTCTAATACGTCACGTCTAAACGACGTAAATAAAAGAAACCATTTTCAACGAGTAAGTAATTTTTCTTTAATATACAAATTATATAAGTTCACTCGTAATATGTACGTAATATGTTCTTACGTAATATGTAAGATGGATATAGTAAGTGACCATGAATTATATTTTATTTTATTTCTCAAAATGTACTGAATGCAGGGTCTTCATATATACAAGCCTCATTTATGTATTCCTTATCAAAAAACCTCTATGATTCGAAATATGTCATTGCTAAGTAAAAACATTGATCAATCTTAACAGAAATCATTATTTTCAAGGAAGCCCTTTGTACACGTGCGAGAGGGAGAGGGGGCATTAAGTACGTTGCGCTCAACGGTTAGTGTGTGAATGATATCCGCCTTGGAATGACGGCTCTGTTTTATCCGTTATTTTATATTAATTTATTGTACTTATTTTACATTATTCGACGTATAATACACGATAAAACGATTTTTTTAGTCAATTACAATAATTACCTTGCAGAATTTGTATAATTTTAACTTAAAACACACATTTTTAACTGAAAACTTGAAGTACAGCACGGTGGCTACCGGATTTTTTTAGTACAGTGAGGCAAGTGTTAAATAAGAAGAGACTAGTAAAAAAAGAACCATGACTCCGAATCTGATTTTTAAATTCAAAAAACATAAAAATTTTGAAACAAACGTAGCAACCTGGAGCGGCGTGACCGGGTGGTGACATCGTGCTCGAATTGCCATATATGTAACATACGTAATTCTCGCTATATGACAACACTGAAAAAAGTCAATGAAATAATATGGATAGTAATAAGTAATTGTACAATTTACACACTGGATCATAGGACGTTAATTTGATTTAAATGCGCGAAAAACACAAACAGAATAACCGTGTCTCAGATCGGCATACAATGTGTGAGTCACTCTTAGTTCTCACCAATACTCACATCAGCCAAAAAGCCAGGACTCCATGACTCCGACTTCGACTCCACTTACAATACTACACACCAATATACCTACATACACATATTAATATGTACATACATATGTACAGCAATTTTAATATAATACATATATACAACTTTTGCATAATACATACAATTTTATACCAGATGATTTATCGTGTTTCCGAATTGAACACTGTTTCAATATTTATGGGAAACATACATACACACCTTATGGCGTAACACGAGTGGGACGAAAGAAAAAGACAATTTTCGCGAAACAACGCGCCGAAACTTCCATATGACGATCAGAGCTTCCAGTTGACCCCGCACTCATTTTTCAGCGTCCATCTTTGCTTTCAGCGTAATAAATAATACTCCTCGCAAACAACAATTTGTTATAAAATCCCCTACCCAATACACACACATATGTATGTATGTATAATATAACAAGGGCGACACTACAATATATTTTTCCGTTTGTACGAAAATGCTTAATCCGTACAGAGGCTAACCCATATCGGGCTACGTTATAATTTCGGATTTAATTTTAAAATAAACATGTCGGGTACTGACTGCGAGGCAACCGACCCTATGTGCAAATAGCGTATTGAAATTTTATTAGTGGGAGTAGTGAACGGCGAGCAGCAAACCGAGCGGAATTAAAGTGGTGTGGTGGTACCGTGCGACAGAGATGATCGTCCACAGAATCGGGCTACAGTGCGACGAGGAAGCAGCACTCAAACTGATGGTTGCGGTTTTGACCTCCGATCTGTTGACCACACATTAACGGCATCCATCCGTAATGTGGTTGCCATTATCGCCGGTGATAACACGCGCAACTTTTGCTGTGTAGGATTTGCATATTCCAATAGGTGACATCTCAATTCGACCGCAAAAACAATCCGATAATTGTTTACCAGCTCGAATGGAAATAAAATCACTTGCATATATGTAGTTTATAGCCTGTTGCTATTTTGACGTTGCTTTGAATCGAAATTTTAATATGGGTATATTAATTAGGCGAATTACAAAAATTAAAGAACGAAATCATAAAACAAAAAAAAAATTAAAGATGAATTAATAATCAAGCTAAAAGCATGTGCATATATGCACTTTTTGTGGTGGGATATACATATGTACGAGTATGTACATATGTTTGCCCATCCAGCAAATATTTATGGTTTTATTTCATGGAAAAAGTGTGTACGTACATACATATACATATATGTGAGTATGCATTCTTGTGAGTACCAATTAGAATGGGTGAAGTCCCGTCGTTTGATATCTACAAATGAACAAATATCGGATATTGAAAATAAATGAAAATATAAAAAAAAAATTATAAAATATACAAAATTTATCAAAACAATTCATATGAATGGTGACCCGACAAAGCCGCGCACAACAATGCCGACATTGTCACACAGAACAACCCCGTCAATGCCGCGCGGACAATGCCACGGAGAATAAAACTATAAAATAAAATAAAAATAAGTTTTTTTTGGTTTGTGAAAACCGGGCTTTTCACTATATTTTTAAAATTCTAAAACAGGTTTTAAAATTTGATAAGCCAATTTAAATACTAGAATTAGTATAAAAAATTTTTTTAATGAACTAAGAATTGTTTTTCGAAATTTATTTCTCATAATTTAAAAACGAAAAATCGTACAATTAATTTCGAGTTGGCAATGCTCACTCTTGAAATAAAATAAAATAATGAATGAAACAGAAAGGGCTAAATATTGTTTTTAAATTTTTACAGTCATTCGTTGACACCTCTCAATAAAAATCACGTAACTTAGATGTCTAATTATGAGTATATTTTGATTCTTATTAGATATAAAATATTATAAATAGGTATTTTATTTTGTCTGCGTTTGCGCGGCTTTGTCGGGATGCCCATATGTATAAATTGGTCTGAAACTGATTGCATATAGCGAGAAACATGTACATAAATAAAAAATGAACATAGACAATCAATTTTCACTATCAAAATAAAATAGGGTCACAAGCCGAAGAGTAAAAAAAAATAAGAAATTCAGTAGAGAGAAGCGTTGGTCGTTGTGGGTTCGTGTTTTGGTATTCGCAACGTTGCCGATACAGTTAATCTGTCATTTTAAAACACATTTCATCCGCTTTTTAAGTAGCAAATATTTTTTTCAATGACCAAAGCAAAGTTTCTAATGCAATCTGTATCCGTCATTTAGAAATGCACACAATTTTTTTGTAATGTACAGAAATTTTTTTTAATGTACAAAAATTTATTTAAATTGCCTTTTTAAATGCACATTTATTTTATAAAATGGACTTTTAAATTGATCCCAATAAAATAAGTATTGAATGAATAATCATAAAAATTTGACAGTTATCAATTTTGAATGGATTACGATGGTTTTAGAAGTTGGACAGAAAGATTTTGTTATTACAAAAAATCTATTGGTATTTATAATGTTTGTTGATATAGCGTGCTATTTCTCATAAGTACATAAACACATAGTATGTACTATAATATTTCTGAAAATTTTTCATCATTTGATCTACTCCACTAAGATTTTTCTCAATCAAGATTGATTGAGAAAAATCTAGATAGATGTAAAAAATATATGTTTATAAAACACATATGTATGTATGTTCATGGTGATAATATCATGATATAAACAAATACTACATCTATTTTTTCTTAAAAATTTTCCATGTGTATTTAATTAGTGGAAAATCATTAGCTATTGATTGCAACTTTTCAAACATTGTTAAAACCTCCGATGGCACACTACCTATAGAAGTAATTAGAGAGCAGACTTACTTCGAAATGGAGAGTGCTGGTTGAAATGGCACGGCATGGCAGCCGGAACAAACGTCGTCGAGTCCATTATTCAGTGGTCGTCCGCATTTCGATTCAATTAATAATATATTAAGCGGTGAGGAGTTGTCGGGACTGGACCGCACTCCAATGGTTTCTCCCTGTGGTCCTCAAAACAATTACCTGAAAATTAAATTAATTTAGATACGTTCTCCCGTTTCAAAATCATTATTATAATACATATATAAATACAATGTATAAAATTATACAGTAAGCGAGAAAATAAATAAATTATAACTTTTTGAAAATTTTCCGGATGTACATATGTCGTTCAATGCCTTACAATTGGTCAATACGTTTTGACGATACATATTAAATACAAAAGCTGAAATCGCCATGAAAGAAAAAAAATTGGCTAGATATATGTAAGTAGAGTGGTCAAAATTTGGAATAGTCTACCATATGAATTATTAACTTCTAGTAACTTAAGCCTATTGAAAAATAAACTTGATGGTTTCCAGAAAGTTAATTGGTTTTTTAGATCTTTTTCCGTTATATTATAATTTAATTTTGATATTTTGGTTTTTGTTTTATGTTATATTTTTTTATTATTATTTTACTATGTCTCTTTGTGACGTACATTGTACATAATATAAAAATATAAACAATAAACCCATTTGGTCCATCGCACAGACTGGTATTACTTTGACCTTAAAACCTGGCCAAAAATATTTTTTTATGTTTTTTACCAGAAAATAGCTTTCTGTACTATTACGAGCGAGCCGAGCCATTGACGATTGTCAACTATTTTTAAATTGTTGATAATTTTTCAAAATACCTCAAGTTTTGCAGGAGGGTCATAGACACGACAGAATCCCAAGAAACTGAAATATAGATAAATAATGAAAATAATTAAAAAATAGGAACTCTAAAATTCGCTTTATTATTTTTTTAATCTAAAAATTCGGGCAAACTTTGTTTTACTAGAATTAAAGTACAGATCCTAAATTTTCATATCACATAAATTTGATCCGGCTAAAATAAGCACAATACGTTTAAAAACATCAATTTGTACAAAAAAGTAAAGAAAACCTAAGTGTAAATAGTAGGGTTTTTTGACAGGTCGAAACATTTAAAATGAGATTTTACTAAACTAATGATAAACTAAATTATTATTTATAAAATAAAATGCAAATATTATTATATTTATATCCCCAATCAAAAACTTAAGACAATTTCTACATACATGTACATATGTAGAAATTGTATTTTATATTTTAATATAAATATTTTACATACATGTATGTACATTTGTTTCATAAAATATACATGGATTAATTCATTAAATTTATATCAATAATTTTTAATAATTTTAATAATGATTTTTTAAAAATTTAATTTTTTCTTCGGTAGCTTTCGAGCATTGCCGTTTCAAAAGCCAGTTATCAATAGAATTTTTGTTATTAATCCACAAGAATAGTCGAAATATGATTTTTCTAAGTGGAATTTTATTTAATTCTCATATAAAGATAATTTAATATATTATCCCTATTAATTAATTTCAGATTCTTGTTAATACGAGTAAACACTCGTACGAGGTTTTTGCTCGCAATTTTACAGATTTAAAGTTCCGCACACTTCTAATTAACCTTTTTAAACGAAAACAAAAAATAGTTTGGTCAGAACACTATCTCAATAAACATGTTCCAATAGAAAAAATTCAATATAAAATAGTATTAACAGTGGGAAAAAATCTCAAGTGAAAATACTCAAGTGTACTTTTGACTTTTGATTTGAACTGGATGACTACTTAGAGAGATTTGAAAGCTGAAAAGTACTAGAAATGGAAGATAAAACACCCGACTATAGATTCCTTATTCATTTTATTCATTTTGAACAGGAAATTGACAGATTTTGAGACATCGACCGAACAACACCAAGATATAGAAAAATCGCGCGATTTATTTATTTATTTATTTATTTGGAAAATTTACAGTTTATTAAGTTACATAGATTGATAGTAAAAAAAATATAATTATGTTAAGTAAACCATTAATAATTTTCACATATAGGTAAAAAAAAGAAAAGCTCAAACATTTAAAATAAGAAACAAAAATGATAATAGAGTAAGATAGTTAAAGAAAACAAAAAAAGAAAAAAAATAGAAATAACAGTATAATAAAAATATCAAAATAATAAGAATAATAATATGATAAAAATTATGAAATAATAAAAAAAATATAATATATAACAAAAAACAAAAAGACAAAATAAATACATCAAAATAAAAATTCATAATCACAATCGTAAATTTTCATTAAAATTAATCATCGAAAAACAAATTTGCAATAATTACTCTAGCTTGTATAGCATTAATATTAAATAAGTCAAACATAGAAATTGTTAAGATTAGTGTGTTGACGGTGGAGCTTGCACGCCAGATGAATGAGCTTCTTCCATAATTAGAAAAAGTATTAGGTATGTAAAGGAGCTCATTACATCTAGTCATTCTATTTGGTACACGCAATGATAGTCTGCTCAATAATTGAGGACAGTCGATCGAGCCGTTAAGGATGTTCAAAATTGTTGAGATGTCAGCTATCTCCCTTCTTTTGACAAGAGGAAGTATATGCTGACACCTACAAGCATCTTCATAGGAAGTATAGGTTAATCCAAAACGGCTACTGACGTACCTCAAGAATCTCTTCTGAATGCGCTCCAATCTGTCTCTTGCACCAGAGTACTCTGGGTTCCAAACTTGGGATGCAAACTCAACAATACTTCTTACGTATGCACAATATAGTATTTTGTATGATTTTATAGAAGTAAAGCATTTGGAGGACCGGATGACGAACCCGAGGGCCTTCGACGCTCGAGCTACAACATTGTCAATATGTTTACTAAAGGATAGATCAGAGTTTAAAAAGACTCCCAAATCCCTAATTTCCGATACCCTTGTGAGTCTATGTCCGTTGATTGAATGAGGAAAGTCAACTGGACATAGTTTTCTGGTGAAGGTTATGCAGGAGCATTTTGCTACATTAATTTCCAACTTATTTATGCTGCAATAAGCCTCTAGCCTGAACAAATCATCTTGTAGGGCCAAAGTATCATTTCGGTTGTCTATTCTCTTGAAAATCTTCAAATCATCAGCAAATAATAGTACATTTGAATTCTGAAAACATTTTTCAATATCGAAGATGAAAATATTGAATAATAGAGGTCCCAAGAGGGAGCCTTGTGGAACACCAGAAGGAATATTCATCCATTTCGATATAAATCCATTTAATGAGACAGCCTGTGATCGACGTGTAATGTATGAGGTGAACCATCTATAGAGATCACCATGAATACCGATCTGTAAAAGTTTTTCAAGGAGAATATCGTGATCAATCCTGTCAAATGCCTTACTATAATCTGTATATATAGTATCAACCTGAGACCGATCGTTCATGGCATTAGTAACGAAATCATTAAATAGTAGTAAATTTGTTGTAACTGAGCGTCCTTTCTGAAAACCATGTTGTTGCATACTAAGAGATTGCGAGATAGCTGGAAAAAGTTGGTCGTACACTAATTTTTCTAATATCTTAGCAAATATACATAGCTTTGATATAGGCCTGTAATTGGAAATTTCTTTTTTTTTTCCTTTCTTATGTACAGGAGATATGAATGCTGATTTCCAGATACAAGGTACAAGGCCCTCACTAATAGATCTTTTATAGATAATGGTTAGTGGTAAAGTTAGGCTTTCAGCACATTTTGAGATAAAAATTGGAGAAATTAAATCTGGGCCTGCTGATTTATGAATATCAGTTGATTTCAAAATATTTAATACTTTTTCACTTCGAATTTCAATTGATCCAATTTCAGAGGAAGATGTGACAGAACAGACGTTGGTTGGTAAGGGATAAGAGGAAGTCGATTGATTAGAGACCGGTTTAAGGAACGTCGAGTAAAAGAAGGAAGAAAACAAATTACAAATGTCCACCCCCGTATCAGCAGTAATGTCACCATGATACAGAATATGAGGTAGGACGTTGTTTTTGTTCCTTGATTTAGTGTAGGACCAGAATGCTTTGGGATTCAAGGAAATGTCGTTTTCTACTATAGTCATATAATTTTTGAAACATTCTTTCTCTAAAGTTTTTGCCCGATTGCGTAATAGTACAAAGGTATGATGGTCAGCCAGGTTGTTATAATTTTTGAATTTCTTAAAAAATTTGTACTTTTCCTTCAGGACTTTTTTTAGGGGTGCAGTATACCAAGCGGGAAATTTTCTACTTTGAACATGTTTCTGTGGGATATATTTATCCCTTAAATTATATATAAGATTATAAAATGAATTTACAGCATCATCAAGAGAAACAGTATGTAAATAAGACCAAGAAACAGAGTTTAATTCATTTTGAATCTCGTTATAGTTACCAAGATCAAAAAGGAATCTAGTATAAGGTTTAGATCTAAGTGATCGATAAAAAGTTAGATCAGCAGTAATTAACAGAGATTTATGATAAGGATCCTCAGGAACGAGAGGATCTAAACAGGCATCTACTACCAAATGTTCATTTGATAAAACTAGATCAAGAATACGGCCGAATAAGTTAAGTACTCCATTATATTGTTTAAAATTACAAAAATGTAATGCATCAATAAGAGTCATTTCGGTGCTTCTTAACGAATTGATAGGTATAAGTCCTCCTCTGGAGATATCCTGGGACCATTGGATGTTACTTAGATTGAAATCTCCAACGATTAAAAATCTATCATCCGGGTAGTTAGTTGAAATAGTAGACATGTTTTCAAGAAAATTAGTAAGTTGAGTATTAAAAGAATTACCTATGTTCTCAGAACATAAATACAATACACATATATGAAATTTGAGAAGGTTGCGATGATTAGTGGTGCTGCGAAAAGTGAGAGATATCTAGATATCCTCCGCAGAAGAGTGCCACTCTGGACGTGAAACAACTCCAAGTTCACGCTTAGTTGCCACAAGGCAACCACCACCACGTTTTTGGTTTAAGCTAACATAATTACGATCTCTTCGCCACACTATATATCTTTCATCAAAGAGTTCCTGATCACTTATAGTGTCCATCAACCAAGTTTCAGTAAGCAAAATAATATCATAATTGGACATGTTTATATTTCGTAAAAAAATATCAGTTTTTGTACGGAGACCACGTACATTTTGATAATATAAATTAATAGAATCCATTAAGTGGTCTCAGAAAAATAATAAAAAGGTACACACACATATATATATGTGCATATACAAATGCATATAAACACATACACACATATGTACATACAATTATACACGAAAATACACATGTCAATATGTATGCAAACATAAAAATGAAACGTATTAATAGAGTAGGAAAATAAAGCACATGGAAATAAGGAACATGGAAAGTACACAGAATAAAATATAGCAATGTAATAAAAATAAGATAAATTGTAAAACGTAAATAGAATTGGCAATTGATGAGTACGTAGTGATAGACGTGTAGATATCTAGAAGCATAAATATCAGCAGTTATGTGTATATGAATATAAATATACACATACATACTTGCATCCATAGAAGCGATACGGAATTACCGAGCAAACCATCACTCGTGATACCAATTGAGTTAAAATAAAATTAATAAAGCGAATTATATAGTTTTTTGGCAAGTATTTGTTCATAATATAATAATAAACAATGATTTAGATGACAATTGACGATAGAATTGAAAATAAAGTGCGTTTAGAAATATAAGAAAGAACCAATAATCTAATCTATAATTTGGAAAGAGACTTTGTATGTAAATATCCTTGGTCGTCATCGTCCGTAGATCGGTGACGTCATCGAACACGTGATTCGATTTTTTTTTTTTCGATCCATGGGCGCCGATTTGTTTTTTTCGTTTCAATGGATTCACCCCCGCGGGGGCGCAAGGCGAGTAGCTTCATGGGGCCCCGCCAGGGGCGCCACAAGGGGCGCAGCCCCGTGGTGCCCCAGAGGGGGCCCGGGGGGACGCAGCCTCATGGGGCGCAGCCCCATGGGGCCCCAAAGGGGGCGCAGCCTCATGGGGCCCCGAAGGGGGTGCAGCCTCATTGGGCCCCAAAGGGGGTGCAGCCTCATTGGGCCCCAAAGGGGGTGCAGCCTCATGGGGCGCCGCCTTATGGGGCGCTGCCTTATGGGGCGCCGCCTTATGGGGCGCAGCCTTATGGGGCGCTGTCTTATGGGGCGCAGCCTTATGGGGCGCCGCCATATGGGGCGCCGCCTTATGGGGCGCTGCCTTATGGGGCGCCGCCTTATGGGGCGCCGCCTTATGAGGCGCCGCCTTATGGGGCGCCGCCTTATGGGGCGCCGCCTTATGGAGCTTAGCCGCATGGGGCCCCGAAGGGGGCGCAGCCTCATGGGGCGAAGCCCCATGGGGCGCAGCCTTATGAGGCGAAGCCCTAAACGGCAACTGATCATGGGGGCGAAGCCCTTGACGGCATTTAATCATGGGGGCGCGGAGGGGCGAAGCCCTAATAGGCATTAACTAAGGGGGGCGAAGCCCTAGGCGGCATTTAATCATGAGGGTGCGGAGGGGCGAAGCCCCAAAAGGCATTAGTTAAGGGGGGCGAAGCCCTAAACGGCATTTAATAATGGGGGCGCGGAGGGGCGAAGCCCTAAAAGGCATTAACTAGGGGGGGCGAAGCCCTAGACGGCATTTAATCATGGGGGTGCGGAGGGGCGAAGCCCTAAAAGGCATTTACTAAGGGGGGCGAAGCCCTAAACGGCAATTAATCTTGGGGGCGCGGGGGGCGAAGCCCTAAAAGGCATTAACTAGGGGGGGCGAAGCCCTAGACGGCATTTAATCATGGGGGTGCGGAGGGGCGAAGCCCTAAAAGGCATTTACTAAGGGAGGCGAAGCCCTAAACGGCAATTAATCTTGGGGGCGCGGGGGGCGAAGCCCTAAAAGGCATTAACTAGGGGGGGCGAAGCCCTAGACGGCATTTAATCATGGGGGTGCGGAGGGGCGAAGCCCTAAAAGGCACTAACTAAGGGGGGCGAAGCCCTAAACGACAATTAATCTTGGGGGCGCGGGGGGCGAAGCCCTAAAAGGCATTAACTAAGGGGGGCGAAGCCCTAGACGGCTTTGAATCATGGGGGCGCGGAGGGGCGAAGCCCTAAAAGGCAACTGATCATGGGGGCGAAGCCCTAAACGGCAATTGCTCATGGGGCGTGGAGGGGCGAAGCCCTAGAAGGCAAAGGCTCTGGGGGGTGCCGAGGGCGAAGCCCTAGAAGGCAAAAAAAAAAAATTGATTATTTTTTTTGATTTTTTTAAATTTTTTTTTTGATTTTTTTTTTGATTTTTTTTTGATTTTTTTTTTATTTTTTTTTTATTTTTTTTTAAATTTTTTTTTTAAATTTTTTTTTTAAATTTTTAAATTTTTTTTTTTTTTTAATTAAATTAGCTTAGTCATGTTTAAGCGGTTTATATTATAAACACTGAGCGAAGCCGGGTAATACAGCTAGTTAATAATGAAAACAAAAACCATAATATATGGGCAGAATTGATAGAGTGCGTAAAGATAGACGTATAAGCCTACATGCGTAGGTAAGCATAGACATATGTATACAAATGAACATGCATCAATAATTATAAACAAAGATATAGAACTATTGTTCAAATAATAATCATTGATGGTAGTAAATGAATCTGAACATATATTAACAAAGTGAAATATGGAATTAACCAGTTTATATTCTTTAACAATAATATTAATATTAACCCTTTGGCTGCTACGAGGTTTTTCAATGTCCAAGCGAAAAATGCTAACATTTGTAATTATTTTGAAAAAAAAATAAATATAATATTTTTTTTTACATACTTACTTCGCCGAACACTCGTAATTTTTATAATACTTTATATACATTTTTAAGAAGCAGTCGTGGACTCGTGCTCTCTCTTTCTGTCTTGCTTTTACATGCGTGCGTGCGAAAGAGATACCTACATATATACACTAAATAAGTTTTGACGATTGTTTTCCGAGGCTTTATTCTTTTCAATAATCTATTTTTAGATATCGATGTATCCTTACAACATGCGATATATTCGAAACAGGTAGCGGTCTCTCTCTCTTTCTTTCTTGGTTTTAATTGTGTACGTGTGAGCAAGACACACAAGGATGCGAAGTTTCTAATAATCAAATAATTTTTCAACATGTATCATAAACATTTTGTATGCATTTCAGTTGCATTTGATTGATTGCATGAATTCGTGACGTCTCGTGACCTATATAATTGAAAGCGGATTTCTATTGTTTTTTGCCATTTATTTTAACTCTGCAAAATGATATCGGACAGTGAAAGTGATGAAAGCGAAATAATAGCTCCTCGCCGAGGAACTCGACAAATCAGCAGCTCTACTGATTCTGAAAATGAATTTATCGATAATAATCAATTCCCAAGTAATAACTCCTTATATGACATTGACAACGAACCCGAAATTTACTTTGATGATGAACCCGAAATTGAAGAGCTTTTATTTAAAAAATTGATAAATATTTATAAAGCTTGATTGAAAAATAAATATAAATACGTATATAAAAAAAAATGTTTCGTGCCACTGATGCGCTGGTGGCTCAAAGAAAGTATTGAAATACGACAATTAATGACGTCAACAACGATCGTCGTAGCAATCTTCGCCGATTTCAAAACAACGATTTATCGTTGTTGTAGCAGTCAAAGGGTTAAGACAATAATCAATAATAGAAGTGAAACTATAGTTATAAATAGAGCAAAAAGTATGGAAGAAATTACAGTAAAAAATGTAATTGCATGTACAAGTATATGTAATTATAAATGAAGATATAGAATCAATTATCAAACAACAATTATTGATGATAGCAATTGAATTGAAATAAGTATTAGTAAAATAAAATATGGAATTAGTTAGTGTATATTCTTTGATAATAATATTTATATTCAAATAATTATTATTAATAAAAGTGAAAATATAGTAAAAAATATGGTGGAAAATACAGTAAAAAATAAAGTAAGAAATGTAGATATAAAATATAGAGAAGAGAATAACAGGATCGGTAAATATAATTATCACATAAAAGAGAAGGTAAGAAAAATATAAATAAAAAATTAGAATTGATTGCTTATTCATTGAAAAAATATTTATATAATCTTTTTTAGGTCGTCCAAAGTCTTTATGTGTAGAATCTTTGAAGTGGAGTTTTTTCTTAAAAGTATGTTTGAATTTCTTACCCAGACGTATTGAAACCCCTTATCTTTAGCATAGGATTTTGTTTTGGTCAAAAGTTGTTTATTGGCAATGGTTAATTGATCATTTATGTAGATTTTGGTATTATCAACACCAACACCTATATCATTAACTGTGAGATTCTTGTGTTTACGGGTAGTCGCAACAAAGTCTTCTTTAATATATCTATTGATGAAGCTCACTACAAGTAGTTTATCCGAAGTGCGGGTGGGAACTCTTGTGATATAATTAATTTCTGATTTTGGAATATTACAATTTACAGTTTTGGAGATCGAGTCAAAAATATTAAAGACGTTTTCATTATTTTTACAAGGGATTCCTTTTATTTCAACATTGTTGAGCCTTAATCTCTGTTCATTGCTTGCGATTTTATTTTGTAATACATCAACAATATTCTTAAGTGACTCGATGTCTTTCAATTTATCCTCTACTGCACTTATCCTACTTTCGGCCTCAATAATCTTTGAACTGTTAAATTCACATGTTGCTTTGAGGTCGCTAATATCAGTTTTTATCGTTTTTATGTCCTCGGCAAGCGACGGCAGGCATGATATGTTACGTTTGATATCAAGGATCTCCTTAAGTAGTGTACCCAATGACGGCGAAGGTGACTCGGTCAAAGACTGAGGACTTTGTGGATTACGGCATCGTGGACACTTCCATGTAGCCCTTTTAGTAGCTCCCAATTTATTGTAGCCGCCTTCAGTAATTTTGGCACAATTAAAATCGTAATGCCTCTTACAATTAGCACATTGAACACCATTAGAAAATTGCGTTTCACAAGATGCACAACACTGCATGATTGCCAAATTGAATTGAACTAAAGGTTGACAATCTATGAAATTCACTCTGCGAACGAGAATGTATGGACTACCCACTTGAAACTTGAATTTATATTTTTTGAAATTATTATGAGTATATTGAGTATATTTTATAAGTACGAATTAAAAATAGCACAACAGGAACAAACTTTGTTGACAGATTTTTTTATTTTTATTTTTTTTTAAGACCGTTTAGGTACTTTAATTAAATATTATTTATGGAAGAGCTAATAACGGTGCGAATGCGTCATCGATCGACAACGAACGACGGCGAATGATATAAACGTATGTATAATATATCTCAGAATCTCGAGCCAATCAACATTTTTTATTACCAGATTCGTGTTCACTGGCCATAATTCTATAAGAAAAGTCATATCTCGTCTCTGAACCAAAAATAAAGTCGTCATTTGTCGAACAGTGTAATTACCTTAAACCACAAATTCAAGTAATTAATAGTATACATATAATCGAAAGTGGGTATTTTTTAACTATTTTAAGTATGTATTATTTTTTTTAGATTTTGGCTGTATACATATTTGATTGAATGTCTGTTGATTCATGATGAACTATAATACAATAGTCACAGATCAAGCATTCTTCAAACAAGATGCATTTTTGGGAAGAATTGCGATTGCGATTACCTGTGTAAAATTAGGATGCACATTGCGGATGACGATCTTTTTTCGCGGCTCGGTCACCGTCAAGTGAGGTCATAATGATTTATATACACATAAACATGTACCCTTTTACCTTCATTTCTGAAGTCCGACAAGGCTAAGCGTCGATCTTGTATCCAGCGAGACGACCACCGAGAAAAGCAAATTCCCGCACACGGTGTGCCGTGTTCGAGTTTAAAGCGGATTATCGTCTCGTTGCGCCCCCATAATAGGGCGGAGCTCCCGACGGGCTGGATAACGGCACGTAATCCCCAAATCCCATATCGGAAAACGGGGGCCCGGATTGATTCGCGAAACGTCCGCCACAAGCCCTCCCCCTTTGAAATATGGCGCAACCCTAATCGCGACGCGCTCATTACTTCAAATGTGACGCTGATCTACCGCCAAATTACCAGCATTGAGGCTTTGAAGCGCACGTGGTAACTACCTGAACTAACAAAGGTCACTCAACAGTAGACAGAATAAAAATAGGTACTTTTTATTAGTTAGAAATATGTCTGGAATATAGTGGCCAGCATGCACGGAAATCAATAAAACAATTGTGCAATGTTTGTATGTGTGAGGGTGCGCTTGTAGCATGTGTTTGGGGAAGCACATTTCACAATGTGTATAAATGAATACTTGTAAAATTATATTGTGTGTGTAATTATTTGCGTGATAGACATAATAATTTTGTGATTGTACCTCCTGCCCGCACAACCCTTTATCGGATGGCTCATATTCCAAGAGCTATCCGACTTCTTAATGAAATCGTTGCTACCGGGCGTGAATCTGAGATTTTCCACCTCAGTGAGTGTAGGTTATCACAGATTATTTTAACCTACTTGTCTGGTAGCCTACGCTCATCATTATTTGCATAATTGGATGTTATGTATGTGTGAATTTTAATCTTCTCTCTTACAGTACTTAAATTATTATTACTTTTATACATTGAAATCAATATTTTAATGGGCAGTATTTTATACACAGTTATATACTTTTTTTGGGATTGTAAATTAATGATAATGAACGAAACTATAATTAATGATTGTTTTTTTTGTATATAAATATATAAAATACTAGTGGTTTTACTCGGCGTCGCTCGGTATTTGTAATAGAAACCACTTAAACATGTCTAATCTAATAGTAAACATTTTATTAAATTTATTTGAATAGTTTTATTTTATTTAAATAATTATTTGTTTTTTTTTATTAAATTTAACGTCACGGATTCTACGAACCAATGATAGTTACATACAAAGTCTCTTTCAGAATTATTTATTAGATATAAAAATATATCCATTGTGGCCCATTCGGAATTCCTGTAATGCCACAATGCTCCAATTTTAAATAAATAAATATTACCTGTCATCTGTGTTAGGTATTTATGTAATTTTACTATGGCTAAAAATGTTGACCTGGAGGAATCGAAATTCACATTTCATCTACTGCCTAGTAAAGTTAAATGGTTCACGAGCGCTAAACTATCGACATCCGCAAACAAGAGAAAATTCTGAAATAAATCAATAGTTTACGAACCAACCTGTACTAGAGCTGAATACAACATTCAGCTTCCGTGGCTAAGTATCATATTTCACGAATGAGTTTAATTAGTGTCGCTCAGAATGCGCGTTAATGAGGGAAGTAGGCACGTTGAGTTACAGCTTCGGTACTGTATATCAAATGTGCCCCCTAACTAAATATTTATCATTTCCGTGCCGAGGAAAGTGGGATCATTAGGCACTAAATTTTCAAGCGATCCTCCACCACGTATGAAATGAGGATTTAACGGATCGGATCAAACATCCATTAAATCCGATTCGAAAGTGAAGACAAGCGATTTTCCATTTTGTATCCGACGATCCGTTCACACTTCACTTGCTCACATTTGAAGCGCACCAACGAATCCAATTTGCAATTATCGAAGATAAAACTCGGCGCGCTATTGCTTGTGCTGCTCGCGTCTGAAGAAACGACATCGGTCGCTTTTATTGGACTAATTCACACTTGCTATCTTACAATATACATATATTCTGGTATGTATTTAGGATATGCATGCTTCAGCATAAGCTGAATGACTAAACGTTCTGGTCAGTCATCCTGGGTTTGTGATTGTATGGCCACACACCAATACTAGCGTTTAATGTATGCGCGACAAAGTTTCAGATTTTTTTTCGTACTTTAGCAATATCACGAAACATCATATATGAAATTTTTTTGATGTAAAATTATTCCATTATATGATGAGGTAAATTAAAAAAATAAATTACTAAGACTGAGCTTTAGTTTTTAAAAAACCTACGAAAATCGGTAAAAACTACCATTTTCACCAACTTGAATGGATTGGAGGCAGTGTAAATATATTTTTTGGAATTTGTATACTATTTTTTACGAATTCCCATGCTACAGAACATATTTTTCACCCAGAGATGTTTGCAAATTCCAAAATTCGCTGTTTTCAATGTCAGTTCAAGCGTTGCAATGTTCGTGTTTAGAACGATTGCCCTCGAAGAATGAAGATGTTCGGTTTATTATAAGTTTTGAAGCTTTAAAAACATAAAAAGAGATGTTTTTGGGTTAAAATCTAGTGGCAAAAATTCATAGTTATTTATTATTTAATATTTAATAATTCAGTTAATTACGCACCACGTGAATTAACTGAAACTTTGTAATTTCTTGCCCTAGGAGGATCGCACGAAGATCCTAAATTTTTTACAATAAGATAGCCACAAGCTTTGGGATATATTATCATATCATGGTGATATTCATTCCGATATATAGGTATATTAAACAGTAGCATAGATCATTGATTAGCATGTAATGCGTTCAACTGAGTGGTCACGGGTTTAATACCTAGCCCGGTGCTGTTGGCCAGACCTTATATATATGTGACTCCAGAGCAGTAGACCAGATTTTTTTAATTTATCGGATTTCATCGAACCGGTTCCAACACCTTTGTCCTATTTCTCTCAAAAATTCTAGTTTTCGGCTCGTTTTCAATCTCGAATTTGCTTATTTATTAAATGCAAAAATGTTGTCAAATTTATTCATAGACTAGTTTTATGCCCGTTGAAATTTCAACGGGACATGATTCAATATAAAGTTACAATATGAATACTAATAATTAATCGGAATCGGAACTCAAATATAAATCGGGAATTGGTCATGCCAATTAAATTATGCAATAAAAAATTATAATAAAATTATAAAACCCGAAGTCAACATCGAAGTCGAAATCGGAATCGAAATCGGATAATATGAAAAGTACGTATTTTTACATCGCTTGACGTAAGCAAAAAGATTTATAGAGCTATGTATGTTTAATTTACAAAACCCAATACCCACAATTATATATAATTAAAGGTATGCTGTAATTCGCTTTTAGAGCCTCTTCAGTTTATTTTTAACCTTATTCTTGCTTCTGGTAATTATCCTGAAAAATGGAAATTATCTAGAGTCATTCCTATTCATAAGAGTGGCTCTAAAAATGAGGTTGAAAATTATAGACCTATTGCTATTATCTCGGCTATTCCCAAAATTTTTGACATCATCCTTCACCGTTTGATTCTTGCGCAGTTTAAAAGATTATTGTGTGATGAGCAACATGGTTTTACACCATGTCGTTCCACTACCACTAATCTCGCCTGCTTCACACATTTGATCATGTCTAAAGTTGACGTTGGTCAGCAAGTTGATGTAGTCTACTTTGACTTTCGTAAAGCCTTTGATCAAGTCAATAATGACGCTCTTTTGATCAGGTTAGCTGAAGTGAGTTTTTCAACGCGTCTTCTTAAACTCTTTGCTTCTTATCTTAGTGATAGGAAGCAATTTGTTAGATATGGTCTTTATGAATCTCCTTCATTTTTTACTCGATCTGGTGTTACTCAGGGGTCCACTTTAGGCCCATTACTATTTACACACGTTCAAGTCTACTTGATCCAATATATCGTATCATGCAAATTGACAATAGACTTGTCGGCCATTACGTGAGTGAATGAATATTATTAAAATAACAATTAAATAATCACACGTTTAAGTATTACGTAATACTGTTTTTGAAACTTATGTATGTAGTAAAAGTATGTAGACTTATGTAGTTTTGTAATTTGACATGTCATAAAACAATAACATAGAGTGCTTATATTAAAGCGAAGATTTATCACGGTGGAATTGATTGATCGCAATATTTATCATGTTGTTATATTCACAGCATACCGGTCGTCTCGTGAACTTTGTGAATTATTGCGAAGCATCAATTAGTTCGAGAAATATGTACATTAAAAAAGTTCGAAGCAGTCAAACTTTCCATTATTACTATCGAATCAGTTGTCGCGTTACTGAAATCAAAATGTTTTTTCTCTTTGGCTACATGTATATGTACATATGTACGGCTAAAAGCACCCACTACCCCTACTTATACCGTCAGATTTTTCTTTCTGCATAGCCGTCAATATATTCTACGTGCGAAAACATTATGACCGAATTCAATTGAAAATCTTTTATTCATTCCACTAAGGGAATGAAAGGATCCCATTTGGAGGATAACAAAAGGATCGTCTGTGCGAATTACAGCGAATACGCTCTACAGTCTGCAGTCCTCAACCTGAATATCCAACGTCAAATTTGAATTCATTGCCGATCTAAAAAACATAACACATCCATGTATGTACACATGTAATATTAAACGCACAATTCGATACATCTAATGTAAAAACGTTCAATATTCAATCTAGTGACGAGCTTAACCCTGTGAATGCTGACCAACGCCAATCGGCGTTTTTCAGCAATCAACAAGTCCATAGGCCTGAAAAACGCCAACAGGCGTTGTATTTTGATTATGTACAAATTAAATAAGAATAGTACCAGCTAAGCCTTTCAAAGTAGCATTGAAAAAAATGCGTTGAACATGGGTCGTGTAATCCGTGTCATTCATTTGTCAACGTTTATAAACACTGGTTTACACCGGAATTTCTGAATTTATAACCATACCACAATTCCCCAATGTAAATCCGTAGTTGCTGAGTATTTTATATTGTGAGCATAACATTTTAACAACAATGAAGAAGATGGAACTAGTTTTGGGAAAATACATTCATTAATAGACTTCTTTTGCTTATTTTTTATTGTTGAAGATATAATAGAGAGTCTAAACACACCTTTACAAAACTCGAAATCCTCGGTGGTAGTTATCTAGGGTTTGTTTGGATTAGCTACAATTTTTAAACCTGTTTTCTATTGGATTTCTAAATAATTCTAGTTGGAAATGTTGGCGAAATTTTCAGCAAATTTTCAACAGAAAAGACGTCAGCACTCAAAGGGTTAATGATTTCATGACGGTCAATAATAAGAAATACACGATGCAACTTGTACCCCGAGCAGAATTAAATCGCTAATCCTAACCGAAAAAAGGTTACGGATTGGCGAACCAGCTTGGCACCCCCGCAAGCGTCAGTAAAAGCTGGTTCCGGTTTTGCATTTGGCTTCGGTTTTTTGCAACGGGTCGCCACTGAAAAGGTCGTAAAATCACACTTAACCCCGGATTTTACCGGAAAGTTTTACAGCCGCCACACTGCATGCCCACACTCCCACGGCTATTGTGCACGGACAAAAATTTAAATTTTACATCCGGCTTCTATTTATTTATATTATTCTCTATATCCGATCAAAGTCACATCTAATATTTGGATAATCTTAAAACAAACTCAAATCTTTATCAAATCACCAACAATTTATGTGCCATGCTGGTCGTTAGGTCTGGCGTGGTGCCACAATTGGTCTATTGTCACTTGCACAAACGAAATCTGTTCCAAATTTATTCAAACACATTGAAAGACCGTGAACAGTTTTTACTCATCGGATGTGTGGTACCCGAATTGTTTGCCACAATTGTACCGCAGAGGACTTGAGGACAGTCACCCTCGTCATCGTCTCTTCATCGAGAACTTCCTCTTAACTTAGAAGGATTGTTTGCCGAAAGACCTGAAGACCCCACCCAAACTTTAATTGCGAGTCGCTTGAATAAATTGGCCCTTCAAAATTTGAAACTCACTGAGGCTTTTCTGTGGCAATTGACAGGTACGCCTGTCCTTCATTTGCAGTCGATCCCAATTAACCGGGATCAAAGGTTGATCGTTTCAGTTGTCATTAAAAAAAATAAATCACCTGCATACAAAAATTTATAAAATTCGAACCGTGACATACATACATATGTATGTAGATTCGAAAATATTTATCTGAAATAATATAATACAATTTTTTTTATAAAAAATACAATAATATAAATAAATAGTTATAAATGTGTGTAGAGTAAAAAAATCTAGATAAATATTATTTGAATGGAGCACGTTCTCATTATTTAGAGGGAAGTCGATTGCGTACCGAAACTCGCAGAATATTACAATACACCGCTGGGAAATACGAGGGTCTGAATGGAAATTTTTTGGCGTGAAAGACGTTTGAATTGATGAGTGAAATAAATGTCAAAAGCCAATACTATTTATTACATTTAAATATTAACTGGCATAAAAATAAATAAATTAAAATATTGCAATATCATGACAATGAGTAAAATAATATTTGACAACAAATCTATGCAATGGTAAAATACGGAGAGTTTGTTTTAATACAGTTTAAAGACATGTAAAGATGATAAAATAGTAGAAATAGCCAATAGCTATTTATATTTAGGACAAATAATAGATTTTTCCGGTGTAGTGAAGAATAAATAAAGAGACGTATGAAATAAGGATGAGTGCATTTGGACAAATGAATGCGGTTTAATGTATATTCAAAATGCCACTTTGTCAGTGATGACAAAAATGCCACTTTGCCAGTTATGAGGGTCTATAGCCCCTCCTCTAAAATTATAAAATATATGTTTAATAATACATATATTTTACTTATTAACGATAATCTTTTTATTTGGATGGACGAACTATTGGGGTCTTCGAGTAAATATTACTTACAATATTACCCGTATCGAAAAGGGTGATATTGTAAGTAATATTGACTGTTTCGAAGACCCCACTAACTTATATGGTGACAGATAAATTAAAATGTTGCTGTGCTGGCTGTTAAGTGTTACTGTGTCTGCTGGAATTATTAGATGATACATTCGAACAACGCCAATTCTTTTTTAAACGGTTTTGTAAAATGAGATAATATTCACCTTTTTGCATATCTGAATTTGAATGTAGCCGCTATATCATGTCAAATGTTTTTATTATCTGCCACAAAGTGAAGTTATTTTCCCTTACCCGCTGGAGAGGACAGAATGGAAAATGAGAAGTGGCAAAAATAAGTCTCAACTCAAATAAGTCTCAAGTTGCAAAAATAATTCTCACGTCTCAAAAATAAGGGCAAAAATACGTCTCAATTTGGGTAAAATTCAGTAAATTTTAACAAGCGATAACCAACCGACATTTAGTAGCATTCAATTCTTACTAGCGACCGTAGTTAGATATTAGGGATTTTTAATTCCAGCCATAATTTTCCCCTAGATGCTCTCATTTAATGGTCGCGCACGCAAAATTTATATAAGAAGAACAAAAATTGAATATTTTTTCTATTTATTATAAAGTAATCTGATTTTGTAATTTTATATTTGCACGCAAATTAATTCGTATAAATTTAAATTTCGCAATTTTCGTTACTTCCTTGAAATGTTCTAATTAAGGTTTGTATTTATAAACGAGGGTGCAAAGTCTAGAGGTGAAATTATTATTATTTTTTCCAGGTCAAATAGGGATGTAGGAATTGGCAAAAGATTGATTGCGCGCATCCGAGGGAATAAATGGGCGAGGGCGAGAGTAAACGTGAGAAATAAGCCAATCGGAAGTCACCGTGATAATCACAATTAATAGTTTTTTCTTCGATAACAAATCTCTATTCTTATCGCTTATGGTGGCCGAATGAATAACAGTTATATAGGCGATTACAAAACTTTGGAGGCTGAACTAATGGTCAGAATAAGATGTGACGTATACAAGCTCTACATATAACACCACTCTTACAACTACATATTATACATACATAAAACATTTTTAATAATGTTATATTTATAGCCGAGAGCAAATTTTAATTCTTATTGAGTCCGTGTGTGGAAACGTTTTCATTATAGCCTGTCTTAAGCAGAATATGAATATTTGATCGAAATATATACACACTTACATATGTACAAAAATAAATACCAAAATATATCATTTGTGTATGTGAATATATGTACATATCTATATGTATGTACATATGTATATTACATTTTCAATTGATGCCTGTCTACTTGAAACGGAATTGATCCCTAGTTCTTTCCCTGTCGCCGATTAAATCTGAAAAGCTCTCGAAATCGTTTGAAAATAAGGAAATATCAACGGAAAAATATGATGAAAGGCATTCGGAAGATTTGCGGTTGTTTAGCCAGTTTTGGGGAGATTGGTAAAATAGAGGAAGGGGATGATGCGGCAATGTTTTGAATTTCTGTCTTTGACATGTAATATGTGCAGTCGGCAATACCGTAAATCAAATATCCTCATACGTCGAGCAAGAATCAAACAAGAGAGGGAGCCCACTCATCGGGATAATTCGGAACAAATCTTTCAGCTAGTCAGACATAAGTTTTTGCTTTGTGCAGTCTACACTCGTCACTTTCTTGTTTTTGTGGACAAAGCTGGGGATGAGAGCTAGAGGCGGGACGCGATTCCAAACCGTAGGATACAAATGTCTTCGTGCAAATTACAGCCATATATGGTCGTATCCAATGTATGTACATACATAGTATAGATGTGAATAGTACAGTCAACATATGTAAGTATGTATATAGGTATGTATCTATATACACCTGTATTTTTTTCGGTATTGATTTTACTTAAAATAAATATAGAAACATGTGGAGGTTTATGACAGCTTTAAAAATTTGAATAATGTCGTGTTTACGAAAAAGATTGCGATTTTATTAGGAGAGTGCTTTCGCCATACAAATTAAATAATATCTGGTCATTTTTAAAAGGCTTAAAGGAAAATTATTTAATTTATTTTGTGTAGTTTTGTCCTTTTTTCTTAAGATAATTATCTCCCAAACCGCTCAACGGATCAGTCTAAATTTTTTTTGCGTGTAATGTAAATTATAAATTTTATACACTTATTTTTTTTAAATATTTTTAAATATTTTTTTTAAATATTTGGAAGTAGTACTTTTACTCTAAAGAATCGAGGCTTTTTATTTTTTTTCTCTTAAAACCTTTCAGTGTATTAAACTATAATTTCATATATAAAATCTTAAGTTTAATAAAAAGTATATATAAAATTCCCCGTCACCCGTCAAACGGAAGTGGCAGTTTTTCTCTCGTTCGATTTTTCTTCCACTATTTTTTTCGACCCTTTAAATATGTATGTGTCCTCTTCATAAGAAAATTCTAGTATAATCCGTGTATAAATGTAGTGAAATTAAAAAAAAAATCGTTTTATTTATTTAACCGGACGTGAGATTTTTCCTCACCACTGAATGTATCAAGCTGAAAATTTATATTTGTATTTTATATACACTAACTTAGAATCGATAAGATTTTGGTTAGAATTAGTAAACAGTAAGTAGTAATTTTATTTAAAACAATATTTCACTATTTTATTTTGACCTTTTAAATAATTTTATCTTTTTGATATTGTAACGTTACATAGAGAGACGCCCCGTAGACCGGTGACGTCATGGTGACGCCGACCAATGGTGGAGTCGGGCGTTGCGGCCAATGGCTACACCCGACTCCTTGACCAATGACTATACGGGTCATAACGTGCATGCGCTGAGCGCTGAATATTTATAAGTATGGTGCGCTCTCGAACGGTGGCATTCGGATCCTGACCTCCACCGGACGAGCAGCAATAAAGAACTGGAACCTGCCTGCGTGTTTTCTTGTACCTCGACCTGACTCCACTTACCTTTGAATACTCTTCACTGGTGTCAGAAGTGGGATCTACATGGTTGAGACAAGGAGCCACAAAGGTGCGGATTCGGGGTCTTCATCGCTGCCGGAAGAAATGGAGCCGAATCGAGAACAAAGCCCTGGGGAGCTGAGCAACGGAGGACGGAGACGGGAGGAGCAGAGGAGCCGGGTGTCGAGGAGCCGGGTGCCAAGGACACCGGAGCCGAGCTACAAGGAGCTAAGCCAGGGAATGGCGAGCTGCCAAGAGCAGGTCCAGTCCCTGCAAAACACCTTCGCCACGTTTTTGCAGTCCTGGGAGAAGTCTGCGACACCAACGCAGCCGAAAGCCGACGTACATCCAGAACCACCGAGGAGATCAGAGGTATGTTACGAGGACAGGCGGACCACACAGCGAGACACGTACGGGGTGCGGCAACATTCCCACCGGTACGACTACACCACGTTCGACGGTACTGAACGGTGGAAGGACTTCCTCAACCACTTCGAGTTTGCTGCACGGCTGAACAAGGAGACGACGAACCTGGAGGACCGACTGTGCTGCCAACTCCGAGGTGCGGCCGCCATTTTCGCCAGTCAGCTGCCATCGACGCTGAGCTACGACGACTTGACGGAAGAGCTGGCCCAACGCTTCAGACGACAGGGCACACCGATTGCATGCCATGCGGCAGCGGAACAGAGAAGATGGAGTGCGGAAGAACCAGCCGCGGACCACGTAGACGCGATACGAGCCCTCTGCGAAGACATGCTGGAGGGCGTCCACACGAACGCCGAAGCAGTCGAACGCATGACCGTGTGCATAGCGGCGAACTCCTTCACGTACCCCAGTCTACGGGCCAAACTTGGCGCGCTCCGGATCACCCCGACTACAGCGGACGTGATAACCAGAGCCGACGCAACACGACAAGCCGTCATCTTCGAAGCGAAGGAACAACGGTCGGCACAACCAACGTCGAGAACAGTACGTCCCGACGCGGGAGCGTTCAGACCATCTCGACCGGCCGTGCGACCCCCACGATGGGTGTCATCGGACCAGACAGCGCGACCAGCCACTACCACTCCAACGTGTTGGAACTGCGGACAAACGGGACACATTAGCCGGTTGTGCCGCAAGAAGAGGGTCCGGAAGCTGGAGCCAACGAACGACGAGGATGAAGACGACGAGGAGGAGGCGGCTTCGGGAAACGAGCAGTGATCGGCCTGTTACGGGTCAGACCGATCACCGGTGCACGCAAAACACCCGGAGTGAACAAACTGGACGGCAGCGGCACGGCCGGCTCGTTTGTCGTGAAAGGAGAGATCGGAGGCGTGCCGTGTCGAATGGTGGGGGACACCGGGGCGTGCATCACGGTGATCAACCCGGAACTGTTCGCGAAGATCTCTCCTAAAGATTACACCGTCGTGAAGGGCCATTACAGCAGAGCGCGGCAAGCGGCGGGCCAAACCATCAAGATCCACCGATGGATACGGGTGACCCTTAATCTGCAGGGCGAAAAGTTTCCGTGGAACGTAGCGGTGGCGGATATCCAGGATCCCATATTGTTGGGACTGGACGCACTGAGACATGTCCGAGCTACGTTCGAGTTGAGCGGAGAGGAGAAGTGTATCATCAGGGGCGTGCAACGCGAGAAAGGGAAGAAAAACGCACCTGCTGTCAAGAGCATCCGCGGGGAAGTACCCCACCCGAAGATCACGGCGTTACTCGAGAGGGCCGATATTCTGCCAGAAGAGAAACGGCGCCTCGAGACCATGATTCGGGAAAATCGGAAAGCGTTCGCCCGGGACGAGAAGGACCAAGGAAGGACCACCAAGGCGGTCCACACCATCGACGTGGGAGACGCGAAGCCGATGAAACAGCCGCCGAGAAGGATACCGCTAGCACGGAAAGAGGAAGTACGCGCTATGATCGACGACTTACTGAAGCAGGGCGCGATAGAACCGGGGCACGGGCCGTGGGCGTCACCGGTAGTTCCGGTCGCCAAAAAGGACGGGTCGCTAAGGATGTGCGTGGACTACTGGAAACTGAACACCGTCACCAAAATAGACTCACACCCCATCCCGAGGATTGACGACACTTTCGACCAGTTGAACGGAGCGAGCTACTTCAGCACACTGGATCTGCAGAGCGGATTCTGGCAGGTACCGGTCGCCCCGGAAGACCGCGAGAAGACAGCGTTCGTAACAGAGTTCGGTCTGTTTCAGTTCAAAGTGATGCCATTCGGGTTGTGTAACGCGCCAGCGACGTTCGTACGGTTAATGACAAAAGTGGTCGGTGACATAAGCAATGTCCTCGTGTATCTAGACGACATTATCGTGCACAGCAAAACTTACGACGAACACTTGGTGCATTTAAACAATGTGTTCGAACGGATACAGGCAGCCGGCCTTAAATTGAATGCAGACAAGTGTCGATTGTGCTGCCGCGAGGTCGAATTTCTGGGACACCGAGTGTCAGCCGAAGGAATTGCGACAGATCCGAAGAAAGTCCAAACCGTGCGGGACTGGACGACTCCGAAAACACAAACCCAAATGCGCAGCTTCCTGGGACTGGCCACGTACTACCGAAAATTTGTGCGCAATTTCGCCGAGATCGCGAAACCACTCCATCAGCTAACGGAAAAAGGGCGCGAGTTCAAGTGGACACCGACGTGCGAACAAGCGTTCGAAAAGTTGAAAGAAGCGCTGACTACCACGCCAATTATGTCGTATCCCCAGCCGGGAGAGCGATATGTGTTGGACACCGACGCCAGTCAACATAGCATCGGTGCAGTTTTGTCTCAAGTTCAAGGGGGGGTGGAGAAAGTGATCGGGTATTTCAGCCGGACAATGAACAAACCCGAACAAAACTATTGCGTGACCCGAAAAGAACTATTGGCGGCAATTAAAGCCATTCAACACTTCCACCACTACCTATCGGGCTCGAAGTTCACGTTACGAACCGACCACTCAGCGTTAACGTGGCTGAAGAACTTCAAAAGACCGGAGGGCCAGTTGGCGAGGTGGCTGGAAATTCTGGGCCAGTACAACGTGACCATCATTCATCGACCGGGGATAAAGCACGGGAACGCGGACGCACTATCGCGAAGGCCGTGTACGGAAGAGTGTCCCAAATGCTCACGCGCAGAGACAACCGATCAAGAAAACGACTCGGCCCGAACGGAACCAGTAGAACCCGCAGAACCGGAAGCACGAGTTGCCCTCGTAGGGATCTTGCCCAACGAGATGACAAACTCGACGATCGACAAAATCGTCGAGTGGAAGAACGCCGGAACGAGACCACCGTGGGAAACAGTATCTGCTGAGGAGCAGGAACTTAAAATACTGTGGACCCAATGGGACGCATTGGAGGTGGAAGGCGGTAAGCTGTACCGGAGATGGGAGAACACCGCGGGAACACGTCACACAAAGCAGCTGGTGGTGCCGACTGAGAAGATACCCGAAATCATGTGGGAGATGCACAACGCGCCCACGGGGGGCCACTTCGGTATCAATAAAACGTACCGAAACGTGCGCCAAAAATATTACTGGCCGACGTGTCGAATCGACGTCACCCAGTGGTGCGAACGATGCGCACAGTGCGGGGCCCACAACGGACCACACCGAAGGAATCGCGGGGCACTTCAACCGTACCTTTCGGGGACGCCACTACAACGAATGGCAGTCGACATTCTGGGTCCACTCCCGGCCACCGAACGAGGAAACCGATACATACTGGTGGCTATGGACTACTTCACGAAGTGGCCGGAAGCGATTCCACTACCGAACCAGGAGGCAGAGACCGTAGCAGACGCCCTGGTAGAACAAGTGTTCACGCGGCTAGGCGTCCCGAACGAGCTGCACTCTGACCAGGGACGAAACTTCGAGTCGAAGTTGTTCCGTCAGGCACTGGACCGGCTGGGCGTACACAAAACGAGAACAACACCATACCGACCTCAGTCCGATGGAATGGTCGAGCGACTCAATCGAACCATGCGGGCGCACTTGACGAAGTTCGTCAACGACGAGCAGGACGACTGGGACACGCTGGTTCCGCACTTCCTCATGGCATATAGAGCGGCCCAACACGATGCGACAGGAGCATCACCAGCAGCCATGATGTACGGACGAGAACTGCGCATGCCGGCGGACCTACTATATGGGGGCCCTCCACCAGACAGCGAACCTCAGGATCCACACCGATATACCACGAAGTTGACCGAAGACATGGCCAAGGTACATCGGTTCGCCAGAGCCCACCTCCGGATGCAGAATAGCCGTATGAAGACGCGATACGACGTCCGCAGAACCGAACCGGCGTACGAAACAGGTGACCGAGTATGGCTGTACAACCCTGCCAAGACTCCAGGGCTTTCACCAAAGCTGCAATCGCTGTGGGAAGGACCGTACACCATAGTGACCAAACTTAGTGACGTAGTGTATAGGATACGCAGGGAATTCGACGGCTCAAACCGATTAATGGTGGTGCACCTGGATAGACTCGCAAGGTATAAGGCCGTCGAATATTGACTGTAATTGTATGTAACTATTGTGTAATTGTTTAAGTGTAAATTAATGAGTCGATCGGGACGATCTCTCTTAAGAAGGGGGTTATGTAACGTTACATAGAGAGACGCCCCGTAGACCGGTGACGTCATGGTGACGCCGACCAATGGTGGAGTCGGGCGTTGCGGCCAATGGCTACACCCGACTCCTTGACCAATGACTATACGGGTCATAACGTGCATGCGCTGAGCGCTGAATATTTATAAGTATGGTGCGCTCTCGAACGGTGGCATTCGGATCCTGACCTCCACCGGACGAGCAGCAATAAAGACCTGGAACCTGCCTGCGTGTTTTCTTGTACCTCGACCTGACTCCACTTACCTTTGAATACTCTTCAATATTTTATGTTTATAATAACAATGATGTTTAATAATTTTAAAATATTGAACAATATCCGACAACCGGAAGTAGAACCTTTGTATTAAGTTTTATAGCCGGTATGTGTGAACGTGTATGAATGTTTCAATATCAAATTTTCTTTTTTATATTTTTTATGTTCTTCATATACATAGATAAAGTCGTTGGTTGTTCACATTATTATTTTTTTCTTTCATTCTCGCTAAATCAGTCAAAAAATCATAATTGACTCCAACTTAATATTTATCTTACTTACCATCCTCACTTATTATTTGTCATTACTATTATATTTGAATATTATTTCAAATATATAATCACTGAATTTACACATGTACAAGTTTAATAGCATATTTATCGCTCAGGGGCAACCCGTAATGACATCTTGGTAAAATATACATACATATATGCGAAAAACCTATATGAGAAAATTCTTAATGGTTTTTTTTTTTTTAATAATTATGTTCTTTTATCAATTTATGTAATTTAATAAACTGTTAATTTTCCCAACAAAATAAATAAAATATAAATTTTCAAAGCAGAAATAAAATTACATATGTACATATATACGATGCAATTATTACACTTGGTCTTTGCGGAAAAGTTAAAATTTTCATATTTCGCTGTGACTAAACGTACAAATAATATTAAATTGTGTAGGCGAGAGTAATAAGTACATCCTACAATAACTACATTTATATGTATGTATGTATTCTAGTCAATCGCTTAGCATGCCGACAGTCGAAGCTACAATTTCCCTCGCTATAATAGTAAAGCAGGGGAGCTAAAGTTGTGGCCGGTCGACGGACAGCTGGGACAGTGTTCGGCAACAAATTCCCCAACAGAGCAGCGGTGAGCAAGTTTTAGTACATCTGTGTTTCAGCAGTTGTTCTGGGCCACTTGGAAGCCGCGGTACTACCTACCGGTGGAAGCTGGAGTGCGTCCAGATTAAGTGCACTTCACCAACTAAGCAAAAGTTAACCGCAAACGGCCGACTCAAGTACTCTACATTCTGTCCACTACAGTTAGACTAGGCGTTAGTTGTAAAATAAAAGTTTTATAATCAAACCTGTAATGTACCTGAATAACAATTTAAGAGACTTAAAATGGAGGTTTCAAATTTCATTCAATGTGAATATGACCTTATTTTTGGGATTTTAAAATTCAATAAAATTATAATACGACAAATTTTATTTTATTTTTTACTATATCATATTGGGTCACAACGAGAGTTTCTGCCCGGGTCCACCCAGGAAGTGAGTGTATCCTTCATGTACTGACGATTCTACAATGGAAGAAACTCTTTTAGATTTTTATGAAGTTAAGACAATTGTGGGTTTGACGATAAATTAGGAATTATTAGGAGCTTTCAAAGATAAATCTACAAATTAAAATAAATAAAAATGGTCTCTACCCGAAAATATACACGCTGACGGGTACATATATGGACATAGAAAATTTTTTTTTTTCTTTAAATGCTATTTCCTGTTGAGATTACGATAAAACTTTATTTGTTATGCTTAAACTTTTATGTACATACATAGATATGAAATTTCAGTTCAATATATTGAAAGGTTTCGGAGAAAAATTGAAAAAAACCTCAAAAAGAGTAAAAGTACTACTTCCAGTTGATGTAAAATTACATATTTAAAAAATATTATTGTATAAAATTTATAATTTTTATGTTAAAAAAATTTTGTCTGATTCGGTAAGCGGTTTGGGAGATAATTGAAATCAAAAACTTAAAAAAGAGGACATCTATGTATAACGGGAGGTACCATTTCCGGTCAACTTAAAGATTTACATCGTATCGATAAGAATTCCAGTAATCGATACTAAGTTTCAGTTTGATAGGACTAACGGTGTTCAAAAAATCCCCAAAATACACAGGCACACATGCTAACACATAGACACACATTTTTTCTATATCATAAAACGTGATCAGTGATCGATTCTGAGTTCGAATCAGTCAAAATCTTGAGTTTGAATTTTCGCATGATCACAAAACTTACATTACGATTTATTATTAGATTTACTTACATAAATAAAATTGGAGACTAGTTTACACACCCCGTAATACTATTAATTAAAGAAAATAATAAAAAGCAGTCGGAGTCGGTTGATTATTTACGACTTCAACTCCACGGCTCCGACTTCGACTCCACGACTCCGACTCCACGACTCCGACTAGACAGCCCTGTTGTAAACTGTTTAATACAAGTAGATACATATTATACATACGATGTCTACTACGTATCTCATTCACTGTCTCCGGCCGACAGTTACTTTGCACTTCATTAAACAATTATTTTAATTTAAGATAAATAAGCGATATGTATTCCAAAAAGAGCCGCCGTCCCGTAACGACATTTTGACGAAAGACGATGCAATAATTTCTCGAAGGGTTTGTCGCAATTCTGACTAAATCGATCCGATATAACTGGCGCGTACAGTTGACTGCGCCCATTTATTTTGTAGACGAATATACATATACAATACTATAGCGATATACGTATAGTATGTAAATATATGTACGTACGTATGTATGTATGTATTATTCTGAATAGGGGTGAGAGGGTGTCGAGGTGGAGTTCTGAAACACAATATAGCCGCTGAAACTGTGCCGCTGTAAATCTAGATAGGACCTTTTATGATTTGCTCTCGAGGTACTAAATTGCGATTACGAGCTTTGGCCTCGGACGGCGGACTAGGTACTAAATCGGGATTTGATTTTATCGACGCGAAATTGATTCTGTTTCAGCACTATATTAAAGAACAAAGTATTCATATTTTATTGACGACGATAAATGTCGTTCGTGCGAAACCGTTTATTCAAATTGCGAATCCTCTGTGATTTCATACCGAATGCAATGCGCCAAATACGCCGTTTTTCAGCAAATGCTATTAAAAGCGATAAGCCATTCAGATCGTTTCGATTTCAAAAGGATTTAATCATAACTTCATGCATGCCCTCGATAGCAGTGTATGTATGTACATACACATAAACATATTCAAGAATAAACTGCATCCATTTTAGCAAAGCATTATACGAGTATGTAGCACACATATGTGCAAATATGCCCATGGTTGTGAGAAAAAAAAATATATATTTGTACGTACATATGTAGATATAATGCACTGGTAAAGCTGTTATATACCATTAGATAGGTCGTGGGTTCAAGTCCCGGCCAAATAGACTGCTCGAGATGTCTCGTGGTAATAAAAAAAACACAAAATCGACCGTCTCCTGTTTTTTGCGACGGAACCAATAAATCGGTTTTCTCCCACCAATTCTCGCAAATTCGATCTACTTACATCTCGAATTTGTTGAATTTTATAAAAGCTACCTACACAATGTACATATGTATATATTTCTAGCAAATTTTCTGCGTATCAAAAATTTGTAGATTGTCCATATATGGATCTATTTGTGTTCTATGTACTGTTATGTTTGAAAAATTGTGACCTTATTAGTGCTTCCAATTCAGGAAGGATTGCTTCAGCACCGGGATTGCGGTGCTAGGAATTTCCGATCCCGGGATCCCGGTGCTAGCACCGGGAAATCAAATGTATAACAAAAAAAAGGAAAAAATGTTCAATTGCATATTTTCATATTTCAAAACCGTTCAATTGCATTTTGCAAGCTCTCCCGACGTTTCACGCAAAAAATACTCCTCATATTGGCGTTCTTGTTTTGAGAGTTTGACTAAATTCTTTAAATTTTCGGTTTGCATCCATTTCTAGAGTTCTAAGATTAAATTAAAGTCATCCTTTAATGTAATCCATTAAACTAAAAACCATCACTTTGATTCATTGATTCGTTTTTTACAAATAGTTTGTACCGTCTAGTAATTATTCATCGAATCAAAAGAGTGTGGATAAGAACCCAAATATTGTCAGACGAAAAATCGAAAGCAAGCTGAAAAGAGGCTAGTAAAAAAGAGAACACCTATAATGGGAGGTACCATTTCCGGTCAACTTGAAAATTTCCGTCGTATCGATAATAATTTCAGTAACCGATACTAAGTTACAGTTCGATAGGACGAACGGTGTTCAAAAAATCCCCAAAAAACACTGACGACACTCACACAGACACACAGACACGTGAAAACGTGATCAGTGATCGATTCGAGTTCAAATCAGTCAAAATATGCTACAAATATCATTGCAGTTGAGCACAAAATCTGCGAGACAATACAGGCCGTTGATACCATTTCGTGGGAACGGTAAGTCGGCGTCAAAACGGGTCAGAGAAAACAAATGGGCTATAACTGTCATTGCTAGACACCGGATAGTCACAGTGCTATCCATTGTTCCATTGTTGTAAATCCTTTGTAAAAAAGGTTCGGCAAACCTTTAACAATGCATTTACAACCTTTGAACAATACGCGGCACCTTCTGGGTCCGATGACTAGTCATTGCTCATCCCACCATTGTTCATTATATAATGTTGTTTGATGTTTTTTCATTATTATTTTTGTAAAAATAATATTTTTAGACTAGTCAGGCTAGTTTCAGCACCGGAATTCACGGTACCAGAAAACACCGGTATCCCGAGATCCCGGGATTGGAAGCCTTAGTCTTTATGTACAAAAATTAATCTAACCATATGTTATTACTCTCATGGCACATATGATGTACGTATGTAAAAAATAAAATATAATATGTTAATTTCAAGCAACGATAATTTTACTGGTTGGTTTCAAGATCAATCCCTAAATTCTTGCCCCAATGAGCTTAAATGTTTCCAGTGAACATTAGATGCCGCACTTTTTTCTCTTCTCCAGTGTCACGTATCAATTTGGTGGTTTTATCGCCAGTTGCTCGGGGCATTAAGCTCCTCAACCAGATTTCTAGTTGGAGAACTTGGATTTGTTTAATCTAAAATATGCTGATTTGGTTGAGGAATTGTTTAATATGAGATCGTAACGTGTTCTATTATTGTATTTGCTTTATATTTATTTATTTATGTATATTTTGTTTTTTTTTCTTCTTATTATTATATATTTTTTTTTGTTAAGCCATAGCGACGAATTGTAAATACTATGTAATGTCACTACCGCAAAATTTTAAAATAAATAAATAAATATTGTTGCATTGGCGTGTAGAGAGGTTTCCGGGATCGGAGATAAATGCGCAGCGAGTAGTGGTAGAGGTATTTTATTGTTTTTGATCCATTGAACAGTCAGCTCCAAATGAATCACGAACCGAAACTACCGAATATTTATACCCAGCGTGTACTCTCAACACAGAAACGTAATTGGTCGATGGGTCGCGATACCTTATTGGCTGTTGTATACAGCTTGTTCATACGTCGAGGCGTTTTTGGTGTGAATGCGTGATCAACTGATTATTGATGGTAAACCAGTGGTCCATGAGGACCAATTACCCAATATTCACGTTACAATATGTAGATATTTATTTTTTTAGTTTAAAAGAGAAGGATATGAATGGTTTTCACGTATAATTATAATTTATTGATAAAAAGATTAAGGCCGAACCTTATTAAGGTTGGGTATTAGCGCAAGTATTGAATAAATCCACGTAGTTTTATTTTAATTATTTTAACAGTAAACTAGGCTTAATCTAATACGAAATATTCTCAAAATGGCAATTTTGATAATATTAATAATTTTGAATAATGCTATTTTCCGATAACGTTTTTTATTCAACCGCAGATTGCCTTTTTACATCGTGGATTTGTCCTACTATATTCGTGTAAGGATAAAACTTTAGGTGACAATCTGAAAGTATTTTTTACATTATTTGATACTGAAAACGGTAAATTTCACGAAACGGCCGTATAATGACATAGTTATCAGCAACCCTATTTAAATACGCCAGGCGGAACTTTATTTTCGCGTGCATTTTCAAATAGCGTTTTAGCACAAAACGACATTTTCGCGCGCTTTTTTTTTATCCCATCAACGCGAAGTAATTGTCTCTATCTCGGGCCGTCTTCGAAATTCCCCGCAATAGAAAACGTAACGACTGCGGTAATTTATAGGGCTTTTACGGTACTTACAGTCTACAAAACCATGATTTAATGAATCAATTCTCAGCGAGCAATAAAGATAAAATGAAATAATGATGATACATAAAATATTTACGATCGGACGCTTTAACGTCACCGGCGCGTCACAAGCGCAAAAAACCATTAACACGCTGCGTCACAAACGCACTACCGCTTTTTACGTTGCAATTACTTACATACATATATGGATATAGAGCGTGGAAATAATTCGACAATTAGTAAACCGAAAACGAACACTTTAAAAGAAAAGTTATTTTTTATAAACTAAAGAAGCAAATTATTATAAATATGATAGTATTCCCTTACAATCTCATTTTTACAAGCTTTTTATTGGCTTCACTTTGTTGGTTTAGTGAAATTCCTGCCCTTAAAAATATTGTGATCTGATTTTGAATCACTTCCAATCTTCAATTCACTTTTATATATTACCGACATACTGGGGAGGGAGGGAGGGGGGGGGGGGTTAACTAACATTGAAGTAAGCTAATGTCTTTGACATGAAGATAGAGGAGGTTTATCATTAATGAACTCATTAAAATTTACATCGGAATCTTGTGTTAAATCAGAGTGATGACAGCTAGCTATCCATACACCTCTTTCTACCACCCCTTTGAAACTCATTAAAACAACGCTAAAGCTACTTTTTCACTCTCATCTCTTATAAACGTAATATAAGAAGCTTTTATACGTTTTCATATTCCTTTTTTAATTCACTAATAGATTAAATAATATATGTTGGTGAAATTCATGGCCCAACTATTGAAGTATTTTTCCAAATCATTAAATCTATGTAGCTGTCATTTTTAAATAGCTCGTCTGGTGCCTGATCTCATCGCACTAATTTTCAGTCACTGAAGATGCTAAATATATTTAAAATGTGAAGTTCTATGAAAATCGCGTTAAAATGAAGCGGCTGCCACAAAAAAAGAAGTTCAGTCGAGTCCAGAGGGGATTGGAGAGAGATGGTTCGGAACGTTCACACTCCTAATCGGAGGGCCAATGGAGGTTGCATAATATGTATTTCCGAGTAGAAATTCTAGAGTTTGGTTTAGTTTGGTTCAAACAGGATGGGATAAAACTGAAAAGTTCCATGGAAGTCGTTCGGGAAGAGACTCGTCTAATTTATCGGCGTGTGTTTTCTTCCTGTGGGTCTATTTGAAGGAGAAAGTACATATGTATGTGCTTACCGACCTGAAACTATTTATGTAGGAGTTGAAGGATAACATTCGAGCGGAAATTCAACGAACTTCAGAAATTACACTGAGAACTGATGGACAATGTTTGACATAATTTAGTTTCATGGAATATTTACTATTAAAGCGTTCATTTTCAAGATACTAGTCAATCGACCGTCTTCGCCCCATCCTGTACGAAAGTAAATTTCACAGCAGACCACACACTCTATTATACTCACAGTATCACACTTGGCCACACGACCTCCGTGGTAAGTGGGGAAAATCGCGTAGGTGGACATTCGGCGATTGCAATAAGAATATACGTTCGTTTGAATAAGGCGATTGTGAGACAAAAGGGACAAAGGGACGATGCGTTGCTAACACTGGTATGGTTTGGTTCGATGTCAATCGGATCGAAAGAGGGTATGGAAGGTGCGTGGGGAATGGAGCCCTTTCACGCGCAGATGGATTCCTAGGATGTTTACATCATTAGCGCTCGGGACCCCGGTCGTCCCTTTGGGGACCCGGGAGCCCACCCTAACGATCTACCGGAGGACCAGCCGGACTACGAGAGCCAATTGGCCGGACAAATCCACAGATTGCCGCGATTGATTGGAGTCATACGAAACAGACGCAATGCTCGATAACTAGCCACATGGAAACTGTAAATATTTTACTTCATATAATATTGGAATCCAACATATGTACATAAAACCTGATTGTTAAGCAGTGACGTGCCGTCTAGGCTAGTCCCATAAAATCTTATAAAATTTCGAAAATTCAATTACAATAAATTCAAATCGTTTTCAATCTGACAGTTTTCATTCAGATTATCGAAGTTCGGAAACCGGAATCAGCCCTACCTGAGGTAGTGGTAGTGGTTTATTATGGTATGGTCCGCCGCGTCGTTCGCTTAAGCTTAGACCGCACTAAACGGCACTGCACTGCAACGACGCCAGATATTGTTTGTATGGAATTGTATGAGATATAACGCACTACGAGTGCAGTGACACTGCACGTCAGAGTTGCCTTTTGTACCAACTTTAATTTGCTGCACTTCGTCACTGCAGCGCACTGTCGCCTAGTGCATTCAGACCTTTACACAGGCTCGCCGCGTCGTTTCAATTCTGTTCCCTTCGCGGTACTGACGAATTGTTACGTATGGGCATGCCGTCGAAGACAAAACATTTTTTAATTTTCTTAACACAGAACTTCTTGATTACAAAAACCGGCAAAGGCTCGGCTCACAAAATGATTCCCTCACAACAAATCAGTGCGGAGCGTGCAGAAACAAATAACGAGGCCTTGGAATGTTGGGTCACTTAGTACTGTAGGGTTTCTGATATCCCGGAATTTTTCAATTCCCGGGACATGGGACGGAGCCTGGGATCGTTCCCGGGATTCCTGGGATCCCGGGACACATGTAAAAAAAAACTTTTTTTTTAATTTAATATATTTTTTATAAATAAAAAAAATATATATGTATGTACAAAATATAAAAAAAGTATACAATACATAATATATCTATTAACTGGAAAAAAATTTATTATAAAAGTAAACTTATTTAAAGTAGCTTCTTAAAAATACTAAAATATTTAAACGCGAATCCGAAAGCCTATTTCTAGATTTGGTACAAAAATTTCCAGCAATGGAAAAAACTTTTTCAGTTTCGGTCGAAGTTGGTTTTATTGTTAAAAGGGACGAAAATATTTTTTTTTAAATTATCGGTTTTTTTTCCTGTCAGCATGTATATTTTAATTTCTTTTTTAAAGTCGAGGTTATTTTTATTTACGTTATTTTGTATATTTGTCTTTAACTCCTTATTTAATTCTTCATTCATCGTCAAACACACAATTGTTTAATCTTCATCCGAATCTAAAAGAGTTTCTTCCATTGTTTAATACAAATGGATATACTCGCTTCATAATAGTTTCACCGTAGGATATAAATTCGCTAATATTACAACATTTAAAGAACGTTTTGTTCGGTATAAAATTAGAATTATTTAAAATTTGTGTTAAAAAAATCAGTTTCAGGCGTCCCCTTTCTTCGATTTTAATTTTCAATTCTCGGAATAAAGGGCAAACTAGAATCCATACAACTTGCACTGGAGTACTGGAGGGATCTTAAAGTGTATATTGTTGATCTTAAAGTGTATATTGTTGATTTTAAAGTGTATATCTATCTGATAAATAGGACATCGTCTTATATACATATGTACGTTTATTATATACTAGCTGTATTACCCGGCTTCGCTCAGTGTTTATAATATAAACCGCTTAAACATGACTAAGCTAATTTAATTAAAAAAAAAAAAAAAATTTAAAATTTAAAAAAAAAATTTAAAAAAAAAATTAAAAAAAAAAAATAAAAAAAAAATCAAAAAAAAATCAAAAAAAAAAATCAAAAAAAAAATCAAAAAAAAATCAAAAAAAAAAAATCAAAATTTTTTTTTTGCCTTCTAGGGCTTCGCCCTCGGCACCCCCCTGAGCCTTTGCCTTCTAGGGCTTCGCCCCTCCATGCCCCATGAGCAATTGCCGTTTAGGGCTTCGCCCCCATGATCAGTTGCCTTTTAGGGCTTCGCCCCTCCGCGCCCCCATGATTCAAAGCCGTCTAGGGCTTCGCCCCGCTTAGTTAATGCCTTTTAGGGCTTCGCCCCCCGCGCCCCCAAGATTAATTGCCGTTTAGGGCTTCGCCCCCCTTAGTTAATGCCTTTTAGGGCTTCGCCCCTCCGCGCCCCCATGATTAACTGCCGTTTAGGGCTTCGCCGCCCTTAACTAATGCCTTTTGGGGCTTCGCCCCTCCGCACCCTCATGATTAAATGCCGTCTAGGGCTTCGCCCCCATGATCAGTTGCCGATAAGGGCTTCGCCCCTCCACGTCCCCATGGTTAATTGCCGTCTAGGGCTTCGCCCCCATTATCAGTTGCCTGTTAGGGCTTCGCCCCTCCGCGCCCCCATTATTAAATGCCGTTTAGGGCTTCGCCCCCCTTAGTTAATGCCTTTTAGGGCTTCGCCCCTCCGCGCCCCCATTATTAAATGCCGTTTAGGGCTTCGCCCCCCATAATTAATGCCTTTTGGGGCTTCGCCCCTCCGCACCCTCATGATTAAATGCCGCCTAGGGCTTCGCCCCCCTTAGTTAATGCCTATTAGGGCTTCGCCCCTCCGCGCCCCCATGATTAAATGCCGTCAAGGGCTTCGCCCCCATGATCAGTTGCCGTTTAGGGCTTCGCCTCATAAGGCTGCGCCCCATGGGGCTTCGCCCCATGAGGCTGCGCCCCCTTCGGGGCCCCATGCGGCTAAGCTCCATAAGGCGGCGCCCCATAAGGCGGCACCCCATATGGCGGCGCCCCATAAGGCTGCGCCCCATAAGACAGCGCCCCATAAGGCTGCGCCCCCCTGCGCCCCATGAGGCTGCGCCCCCTTTGGGGCCCAATGAGGCTGCACCCCCTTCGGGGCCCCATGAGGCTGCGCCCCCTTTGGGGCCCCATGGGGCTGCGCCCCATGAGGCTGCGCCCCCTTCGGGGCCGCATGCGGCTAAGCTCCATAAGGCGGCGCCCCATAAGGCGGCGCCCCATAAGGCGGCGCCCCATAAGGCGGCGCCCCATAAGGCGGCGCCCCATAAGGCGGCGCCCCATAAGGCGGCGCCCCATAAGGCGGCGCCCCATAAGGCGGCGCCCCATAAGGCGGCGCCCCATAAGGCGGCGCCCCATAAGGCGGCGCCCCATAAGGCGGCGCCCCATAAGGCGGCGCCCCATAAGGCGGCGCCCCATAAGGCGGCGCCCCATAAGGCTGCGCCCCTAAGGCTGCGCCCCATAAGACAGCGCCCCATAAGGCTGCGCCCCATAAGGTTGCGCCCCATAAGGCTGCGGCCGATAAGGCTGTGCCCCATAAAGCTGCGCCCCCTTTTGAGCCCCATGAGGCTGCGCCCTCCGGGCCCCCTTCGGGGCCCCACGGGGCTGCGCCCCTTGTGGCGCCCCTGGCGGGGCCCCATGAAGCTACTCGCGAAACGAATAAAACAAATCGGCGCCCATGGATCGAAAAAAAAAAAAAATCGAATCACGTGTTCGATGACGTCACCGATCTACGGACGACGACGACGACGACGACCAAGGATATTTACATACATACAAAGTCTCTTTCCAAATTATAGATTAGATATCAAAGGACTATATCATTATTTAGTTTATATTATATTTCAGAAACTCTTATACTTATACATTTTTTATGTATAAACGAATAAAAATGTTCGTCTTTAAATTTTTTAAAGGCAATAAAAAGTCCAAAACAATTTTATGCGCGCACTGAAACGTTTATGTGCTTAACGCGGAACTTCTTAATAGACATTTTTGTTATTAGGCTTGCAGAAAAGTATGTTGTGGTAATTCCTACTAAATAGATACAGAGGTATTATTTCAGTTCAAATAGTTGCGAGACGGCCATAGTTAGTCCGACGAAACCGGAAGCCTTTGTTCGCCTAATTGATCTTTATGTCCTGTTCGCATCGCGAGAGCTGGTAATTGCAAACGAAACCTTTGACCTGAATAATGTGAAAGCCCTTTTCGTTAATTGTAGTTGTTTTATTTTTTTTGCTCGAAGAATAACCACTAACAATCGAGAACCATTTCGCGCACAATGTGGTACATTAGAAGACGCTTGGTATATCTTATCGCGAATTGGGACAATTTTCACAGGCGTCACATCGGAAAAGTGCACACGCAAGAGTGACAAAAAAAACCTTCTTTCGAACATCCGGTTAAGAAGCTCGAGTGCGGAAAAGGTTCATCCAAGCGAACCCAACGATAACATATCGCAGTGGAAAACCATTCTAGGAAAAATGTCGCGTGGTTTGAGCGATATCTCTCGTCTAGCATTTTTCCTAGACGGGAAACTATATTTTATCGACAAAAAACATAAGCACAATGGCATTTTATATTTCGTATTTTTATTCTCACCCTATTCGTAAAAAGGTTACAATTTGCAATCATATTACATCACATCGTACATACATATGTATAGTTTTGAGATGGTTTCAGAATTTATAACAATCTCATTAAAATAAAGAATCTATAGAAATTTTTTCAAAAACAATACAATTGTTTTCATTATATACATATCATCATCGTGATTATTTACAGCCACTCACCATCCACAGCTGGATGAAGGCCTCTCCAACACGCTTCCACTTGTCTCTGTTTTGCGCAACTCTCATCATCTGAAAATACACTTCAACTATGTATAACGGTAGTTGGTACCAGGTTAGATGGAATATATTCCAACTCGTCAAAATACGTAGATTATAACTGGAAGATAAACTTCAAGTCATATTTTTGTTTTGAACACATTCTTTATTATCGTATCCAACACATTCCAGTTATCGCAATACGATACTAATTACCATAATTCGTAATACCTAGCAAATATTAAAGCATTCTTAAGCATTCGTAAAAACATTGGAACTGTCAAAACTAAACTGTTATATTATTTTGTATTTGCGCTTGTAGAGCTATAATTTACTAGTTGAATTATAGTCGAATATGAATTGACCTAAAACACCAGTTGAAATATATTAAAACTTAAAATACACTTCGACTCTAATAACATATGTAGGTATAAAAATGTAATTAAATGTATTCTTTACCTACATATAAACTAATATATACAAAATGGAATATACAAATATATACAAAAAAGTACATATATATATATACACATATGTATGTATATATGAGAGACTTATTTTAGCCAAAGCAGATTTTTTTAGATTATAATCAATCATTATGAAAAGGCAAACAGGAGTGTATAATTTCAAGCGAAGCGAACGCATGTCCCTGGATTAAAATACAGGATGGTTCGCATGCGACATAATTAAATCGTAATCCAACACGGCCACTTCGAACGTGAAACCATTTTTTTTTTATTTCTACATAAATATATTCGTATATATTTTCAGTCGTACTTTTAAAGCACGGAAATATCGCATTATCCAATGTACATACGATTGTGTACCCACTCTATGTATTTTATTTTTTTCACCTTGTACATGCATACATACATATGTATGTATGTACATACATATGTGTAGATCGTAAAATATCTAAATGATACATATTCAATGTTGTATATTAATGATGTATAATATTAGACAAATCCGTTTCTGTATTTAAGCTGTGTCGCATGTCATCGAAATTATGTAAATTGTGAAAAGGATTAGTTTAGGTGGCGTATCCTCCGCCGGTAGCGCAACGTGACAACATTTCATACCAGGACTTCTACAATAACACCTTCATATGCATATTATACAAATATTTTTCGTTAGAATTAGCTTATAATTAAAAGTAATGTACATATGTATTGTATATTCCATTTATGAAAGTCCATTATCTGTGAATGTTTCCTCCTTTAGCAAGCAGCAATGCTTGGTGATTGAGCTAATACTAATCAACGAGAGGTTGCCGGGTTCGATCCCAGTTGACCTCTAATGAAAACTACTTATTTCGAGCATTTATATAGTCAGATTTGGATATTTGTGTACAAAGAATACAATAGAGACATCCATGGAAAATCAACATTTTGATACATACAGAAATACATTACATATGTATGTAGGTAGCATATTTCTATTAGATTCAACAAATTCGAGATGCTCTTAAATCGAATTCGCGAAAAACTGGAGGGGGGGGGGGGAGGATACCAATTTATTGGACCCATCACAACAAAATCTAGAAAAATCGGAAAATTCTCACAGGAGACGGTCGATCGTTGTGTTTTTAAAAGCTACAAGATCAGCAGCGTATTTGGTTGGGACTTGAACTTAGCTAAATACTGGTATGCAATAGGATTTCAAAATTTTATATCAACACCATAGATGTCGCTCAGGGGCAACCCGATTATGGCATCATGGGAAAATATAAAATTGGGTCCATCGACTGTGGCGTGCCGCCTTTCTCAAGTATTAATTAAATAATGTTAAATTCTTCGGTTAGCTTTAAAAATTTCAACAAAAAAATGACCGTAAAGTAAAAATAGCTTTAGTATTGATTTTAATTTTAATGATTTTTTTGCAAAATTAATTATACTAGAGCCAAACTTGCTGTTAATTAATGCTACATCGCCCTCATTGGGTACAATCGGTTTCACAGCATAACGTACAACGAGGGATGGGAAATTGCGTAGCATTTTACGCGAAAGCGTAACTCTAGCGAAATGACCGACTAACAATTTTGGCACACCCTGTGTATAGGGTGCTCCGAATGTAACCTGTAGTGTGGGGTGCTGTTTGTGTATGCAGGACGGTGGGCCGTCAGCGACATCTGTTGCGGGCCGTTGGCTCTGGGGACTCGTCACTGGAGGGTTAAACCCCATCGCACTTATAGCGAAATGCGCTCATTTTTCAAATTACATTTTTAGCCATAACCCACCTGGAGGTGAGGCAGCGGGAGGGAGATTGGGTCACTCATGTACATCCCCATACACATACGGGTGTGTGTGTGTGTGTGCACATTTTGGGTATCGAATCGAGCGGTGCAATAAATAAAGTCAAGGAAGTCATAGGCAGTATTCATCTGTGCCAAAATATATGTACATATGTATGAAAGAACCACCATTTTGAATCTTTGAAAGGCAGTGACGAAAACAACTAGGATCACCTGATCGATTGTGTTGTGTTGAAGATAAAGGGCTTATATGTGTCTGCAGAAAAAATGTCTGCAGATTAAAATAGCCACCCAACAGTGAGTTTGTGATCAATACTGTCACCGGCAATCACTGTTATTTGAAATGTCAGTCTGGCTTACCGAGCGGTAAATTACTTCACACGCGCTACGAATACCACGAAACAAAGTCACCAAAATACCCTCAACCACATTATTTATCAACTCAATGCGGTTAATTGCTTGTGTATATCATAAGAGTATGACAGTTTTGAAACTGCCTTTTGGTTTAATTCCATAGTTTGGACCACATATTTTGACGACAAACATACATCTATGCATATGTATACTATGTATATACATTCTGTAGAGGCTTGTTACTTTTAAGATTTCCTACAAATGTTAATTTTATTTTATTTTACATACATACATATATACCAGGAAGGCCTAACAGTTAAACCCAATGCGCTTTTCCGGCCAGAAACATTGTACACTTGAAACAAGTATTATTAGTATTACACAAAGTAAATACATATCAACTAAAGCATAAGCCAAGGTCAGATCTGAAAATCCCTTCTGGAGAAAGACTGAAATGGCAACAGTAATAAAATATTTAGGAGTAACGTTCGATAAAGAAATGAAATGGGCACCTCACATTGAGGTGCCCATTTCAATGACAATCAGAAAACTTGGCAAACTCTGATAGATGCCGCTGGTTATGGGTTTGTAAACAATTCCGTGGATTACATAAACAATTCCGTGCATACAAAATACAATATATTTTGTTCTAATCGTTAATATTTTCGTTAATTTCACATAATATCGATATTAATTCGAAATTAAGAGGGACAAACGTAATTATTTTCAGCTAATGAAGGGAAGTAGGTACGAGGAGGCTGTAATCGCATTCTAGATCTTTTCTCGTAATGCCACTCCAATTAAGGGGGTACACTGTGTTGTGGTCGGATCGGGCGCAACTTCCTTTTTCAGTCGCTTAATCCGCAATCGGATTCGATAAACAAACTCAGAGGGTTTTCAATTGAAAACGACTTTCGCGATTGAGGCTTTGTATCAATTATTGTTACTTATACAAGTGGCTGGTTTTATTCTTCAGCATGCCGTTGTAAAATTTACCTGCAACAATTTTCTATTATACACAACTTTCTGTTCCATTCCTGTCCTCTATGTATACCCCACAAGATCCCCACCTTTTGTCTATTCTTTAGATTACATTGTGCACGGTGGATTCTCAGAATTTTACGTTTATCTTTCATCCCTCTCTTTGTTCGTTAATAATCGTATTTTAAACGGTCGCAAGTAGGTTTTTCTTTATTAAAATTTCGAAAAGGTAAACGAATAATTAAACTTTCAAAGGGATTTAAGAGCCTGTAATATTCAATATGACCGTTTATTTTATTCCGTTTCTCGTCCTTTGATATGAATAAATAGAATAATGTAGAAGAAGATTTTTTTCTCTTAAACATTATGTCTTGTATGGAATTACGAATCATTTAAAAATATAATATAACTGTTCATTCATTCACAAGAAATATCAATAACATAAATACATAATATATATAGTTATATATATATATATATATATATATATATATATATATATATATATATATATATATATATATATATATATATATATATATATATATATATATATATATATATGTATATATATATATATATATATATGTATATATATATATATATATATATATATATATATATATATATATACATTACATTAATTTGATTATTAAGTATTAATTTGAAACTGAAACATTCACTTATCGAAACGGAAACGGGAACGAGAATTGCATGCGTTATTTTACTATAGAACGATGGAACTTTTAGGATTTATTGTATGCATGTTCGGAAAGCTTACTGTGAAAAAAATCGGCCAAAAACAGGAACGGAAACGGGAAAAACGGGAATGAGTGGCATTGCAACGCAATCATTTCAAATGTTTCTAGGGTAAAATAAATAAAGAAATTGAATAAATCCAAATGGGAACGGCAACGAGAACGGGAACGGGAACAGGAACGAGAACGGGAATGGGAACGGGAACGGGAATTGCATGCGTTATTGTGGCATTGCAACGCATGCCGGATTCAGCTAGTCTAATATATAATATATAAGTATAATATGTAACTATGTATGTAAGGTTTGGTTCGGAGAATTCGTGACGTGTTATCGAGAAAATAGTCCCGGTTCCGGATCCCGATTTTTTTTTCAGTTCCGGTTCCGGATTCCTTTTTGAGTTCCAGATCCCAATATTTTTTTCTGTTTCGGTTCCGGATTTCTTTTTCAGTTACGGATACAGATTCCTGTTTCAGGTCCAGATCTCGATTCCTTTTTCAGTTTTTTTTGTAAATTTTTGTAAATCTATTATATAATTTGGAAAGAGACTTTGTATGTAAGTTTGTTCGGAACATCGAAAACAAATCAAAATTTCTATGACGACGATATCGATATAGTTTTATATTTATATTACAAATACCGAGCGAAACCGGGTAAAACCACTAGTTTACAATAAAAAGAGAATTTATTTTTATGTTTTTTCGTTATTTTATTAAACTAAAATATATGGATGGTCATTGATTTTGAATATATGAAATTTCACCAAAAACCAATGAAATATATACGGCAAATAATTAATATTCAAAACACAAATGATTTTAATTGACGGATTACTCGATGCTGCGAGCGCTCCATGTTGCCTCACGCAACACGTTAAATTTAAAGCCTTTCACCGTCATATTTCGAATTATTGCGCACTCAATTAAGTATTTATTGATAACAAAGAGAAGAGGGAATATAGGGCACGCAAAATCGAAACGAGAAACGATACATATCAAATAACGAAAATGAATTGTAATTTCGAATTTATGTGTTGTAATTTTAACAGATCGACACTATCGTTGTCATGCCATTATTTTAGAGAACCCTTCTCGAATTTGATATTCTATTTCATTCTCTACGTAGAAATTTGGCCGCAAACTCTAAGGTAATCTCTAATCTGTCATAGGCGACTTAATTTAATAATCCGCGAGTACGAATACGTGTAAATCTCTTTGAGCTTTCGCATTACGCCGAGGAGCAGTTTGCCATATGATTTCCGTCTATTTCGAAATCCATTGAGGTACAGTAACTGGTCGTAAAGACGACGCTATCATCGTGCGTTTCAAGGATTTTATGCTACCGTTCAAATTTATTAGGGTACGAAGGCCTTTGAATTAATTACGCGCTAGTTCGCACTGTACACTTAGATGGCTTATTAAATACACATACATACATTACGTTTTTTAGTAACCACTTCAAAGTAGTTAAAACTAGATCTCCGTCCTAAGAGCATATTATTCATTCAATAAACATTAGGCCCTAATGTTTTTTATAAAATTGATCAAAATATAAAATCATTAATTCAAAATAATATCATTATTTATAAACTAGTGTAGGGCCCGTTGATTTCAACGGGTGGTTTGTAAAGAAATTGAAACTCGAATAAAAATAAAGTTAAAGATATGGAATTGACTGGTTTCGGAAAGACAAAGGCAGAAAAAAATGAAAATTATGAAAAAAATGAAAAATATGAAAATAATGAAAAATATGAAAAATATGAAAAAAATGAAAAAAATGAAAAAAAAAATTTTTTTCGATTGTCGACGAAAGCCGAAGTCGATTGTCGATTGTCGACGAAAGCCGAAGTCGATTGTCGATTGTCGACGAAAGCCGAAGTCAATTGTCGATTGTCGACGAAAGCCGAAGATACGCGAATGATTGGTTCCCCATACTTGTAAAGGGTAATCGAATATTATGTACGTAATTTAGAGCATTTTTTCTATCGAGACGGCAGTGTAGTGGTTAGCGTGAATGTTCTGAACGCGGGGACCCCAGCTCGATCCCGCGTTTTGGAATTCATTTTATTTTTCAAATATCGCTAAAATATAAATTAATTTCAATAATTTCAATTAAAAATATATATTTAATTGTTTTATATGAAAAGAAAAAAAAAAGGTTCAAAACCTCGCTAAATGAAATTATTAAAATTACGTATTTTTATATGGCGAGAAGGAATATTTCAATTAATGTTTAAAAAAAAAGGCGAAATGAAAAATTGGATTTGGCACGATGTCCGAGACCATTACCTCATTAGACCCATATTCAGGCTATTTGGGGTGATCGGTTCGAGTCGCGACAAAGTCGTCTCGTCGAAAAATGAATTAATCGATTTTTATCGATTCGTTCATTATGTTCGGCGAGAGTTAGGACACACACACACACCCACACACCCACACACACACCCACACACACACAGATTACCGTCGTTATATATATGATAGTAGACGTGAGAAACGACGTTTAAGGAACATCGACTATGGACTGGAGATGCGCCAACACCGGAGATAAAGAAATGTGCGACAAGTTTCAGATTTTTTTTTTACACCTTATGTGAAGAAACATCTCATTTGAGGTTTTTTTAACGTTAAATTACTTGAATGAGCAGACGGAAGTATAATATGTACATATGTACAAATATGTTTTTTACAATTTCATATTTTATTTTTTACGGATTCCCCCTGGTACAGAACATCTTTTGCAATTAGAAGTGTTTCTAAATTGCAAAATTCGCTGTTTTCGTTGTACATACATACATATATATGTACATATATCAGAATAAATAAAAAAAAAAATCTAAATATTTCCCAAAAATTCCCTAAAACTTGTTATGCACATAAATACATATATGTAAATATGTATGTACATATGTACACATGTACAGGTCGGAGCCAAAAACGCTAATTTTGGATTTCCATCGATGGACCTAGTGGAAAACCTTCGTAGTATCAAGGAAACAAAAAAATCATTGATTTTGATCTTATGCCACCAATCGATCGATTTATCTAGACAAAAATTTCGAAAAAGTGAGTTTATTTAAATAAAAACGTAAAGGAGTTATGTAAAAAGAGGATTAATACTAATCTATTTCAGTTTAAATGAGGGTCTTAAATGGGTGTACGGGAGAAGCGTTCTTTTCAGAAAATCGTAATTTAGAGCATCCTCGGATATAAGTTATATTTAAAATGTTTCTTTCTGTATAAAATAAGTATTTTCAACTCGGCGCACACGAGGGTTTATCACAGACATCAAGCTGATTTAAGACGATTTGGTGTGATAGTGTGTTGCTTCATGGTCGAGTTTTTGAATTCAATTTTCTCCCAAACTGTTAACTTAATCGGATCAAATCTTTTTTACATGTAATAGAAATAATAATCTTTTTAACCTTATATTTTTTAAATACTTTTTTCTGAACCGGAAGTAGCACTTTTATTCAAGAGAATCGAGGTCAATTTATGTTTTTCTCAGAAACCTTTTGGTTTATTGAACTGAAATTTCATATCTAGAAGTTTAAGCGTAATATCAAGTTATTTATAAAATTTTGTAAGCATCCCTCAACCGGAAGTGGCAGTTTACTCTGGTTCGATTTTTCTTCCACTATTTTTTTCGACCCCTTATACATGTGTGATCTTCACGAAAAAATTCAAGTGTATTTCTTCTATTAATATTCTAAATTTAATGAACCGGAAGTGGGATTTTCTCCTCTTAGAAAGGTCAAAAATGCTGTCGCCTAGATACTGTCCACACCCCTGGACGTATTAAGCTTAAAATTTATATTTATATTCTTTATATACTAACTTAGAGTTGCTAACGTTTTGGTCAGAATTCGTAAACCGGAAGTAGTATTTTTTTTTAAAACAATATTTCATTATTTTATTTTGACCTTTTAAATTATTTTTATTTTCTTGATATTTAATGTGTACTGCTGATAGTAATTTTAAGTATGAAAAAAAAAATTAACAAAATCCGACAACCGGAAGTAGAACTTTTGTCTTATGCAAGTACATACATTTGCGCTCAATTTGTATCGAAAATGCTGTCTTAGCTATTAGTATTTCATAATGCTGCCGGTATGTGTGATTGTGTCTGTACCGTTCAATATAGAATTTTGTTTTGTGACTTTCTTATATTCCTCAAATACATAGACAAAGTCATGGGTTGGTCACACCCGATTTTTTTTATTTAAACTACATGGAAAAAATCATGAAGATCGAAAGTTCTATTTAATGTTGAGATAAAAATGTATTTGCTCGCGAAATTTTATATAAATATATTATATAAATATGTATGTATGTACATAAATAACATACATACATACGAATGTATAGTAAATCGGAAAGCTATTTTCACCGAAAAATTATGTAGATTGGAAGCGAATAAATCTGAAAATTGAATTATTTATAAGCCCCTCGATGCATAAGCATTTTATTTGGAAATGATGTAATAATATATCGACATAATACATTTTACGTTGTGTGCGAATTCATATCAAATTTTGAATATTTCCAGGAAAATAAATTACCATAAAAAAGAATTCACATATACATACATACATACACTCGTAATAATACATATAACAAAAAGGATCTTCTCTTCTATTAAAAGTACTTGGGGTGTATTAAAATTTTCTATTTTATTTAAACTTTTCTAGTGTACCTAAACGATCATCCGACCAAGCGATGGTTAATCAAGCGGACAGGCTGAGTCGAGCGACATTAGCTGCAAGGGCTCCTTTCCCCCACTGGGTCGCCAGGGGTGTTCAATTTGGCAAACGGTTGGTCACATCTGGTCATAATTTGGGCGATTGCTTTGGTCCGCGCAAGCAATCCGTCATGGGTGTAATCTCGTTTCGGTCAAAAATGATTTTTCCGCGGCGGAACACACGCTTGAGCTCCCTAGGGACATATTTCGTCGACCCTCGGGGTACTGGAATTTTCGAATATGTGGAGTAATGGCCGAGTCCATCGTCTGATTTATGGAGAATCGTCCTTCTTGGGCTACCGGGACATTTATTGCGAAGGAAATCGCCCACAGGCGTTTACGGCTGCTTCCGACATATTTGAATCCCTTTCCGGTACACAATAAGAGTAGATATGAGACCAAAGAACTCATGTACATATATATCGATATATATACATCCGCAATATACCATCGGACACGTAAACTGTATTAGAGTATGATAAACACTTAAACAAATACGTATGATAAAATATTTCAAATTACTTGAAAACAACATAAGATTCAAAAGTTTCTCTTTTTTTATATTATCATTGTGTAGGATCTCGTTGAATTTGAATCAATGTAAATATATGTTTTATTTACATGTAAATTTAATATGAATGGGAAGCATTCCGCTCCGAAAGATTTAGAATAACTGCCGTATGCCCGATGGTAATATAATTTTTCGAATGGGAAAAGAAGAGGAAATTCGACAAATTAATTGAAGGAAATAGAAAGTTTGCCTCTTGCTCTTTTTTAATTTAAAAAAGGGACCTGAAATCAAAGGAAAAGTTACCGAGCATATCAAAAACAAAGAAAAATGTGCAATGGCATGTAATAATAAGGGAAAAACTTTGATACAAGTCAGCTATATATTTTATTCATATGTTTATCATATAGCCGTTATAAAAAATACTTTTTACATAAATAGGTACATATGTATATAAATTCATTTCCTAACGTTCAAAAATATTTTAGCCCGTGTTCTTTTGTTGAGGAAGAAAACTATGTGGAAAATATTGATTTTCACGCAAAATTACTTTCCCAGCTGGAATTTTGCAACTTATAAACGGTTTTGTATAGATGAATATATAAATAACGTTTTTAGGAAGAAATGATTAACAAATTTCCTTCAAATACACGCATTTACATACATACATTTATAGAATACCACCAAAACCTATTAATAACGTTAATACATCCAATATAATATGATTAAATCACCAACATCATGTCGAGTCTCAAGGCATTCAATTCTCGATGTATCTGCAACTCATCCCGTATAGATAATTATGCCGATTTGTTACGTCACCAAGCGAGCACTCGCCGATTAAGAACAGAGCAGCTTTTATTGTGCTAGAAGAGTGGGCTGAGATGGGGGAGGGGGGTGGGAGTAATGATGGGTGAGCCCGACAGGGTGGTTTCGTACCTTGGAAGCCTCTGGGGGAGGCTTACGGTAAGCCCGCGAAAAGCCCGCATTATACGTCATATTGTGTCCCGTATGTACGCCATCCATTACAGGTGCGCCCAATCCCCGGGTCGTACGACCTCTCGCACACTCGATATCCATGGAAATATGGGCAAAATCCTGAGGCCCCCGCTATTAGGCCGATTTCCCAGCATTTCCCTTCAGCGACCTCCCCTTCCACTACTTCGGATGGGCCCCCATGCGTGCGGAAAATCGCGCGAATGTGCCCCATAAAGAGATCAACGGAATATCCCAAACATATCGGTAAAATATAAATCATTGAATGCGCATAATGTAAAAAAGGCGCAACGTTTCGAATAACCACACCGATTTCAATTTAAGGAAATAATCTCATGGGGAGTAAACTCGGTGAAACGTTACGTGCGCTTTTAAAATTAAATACACTAGTATAAAATAATAGAAGGAGTATCTTTATAATGGTTTTTGCTTAACTTTAATAACTAGTGGTTCCACCCGAGTTCACTCGATATTTTTAATGGTTAATCTATGTAATAGAAAACATCAATTTGTTTTTTTTTTTAATTCATTTGAATCGAATTTATTTGAATATTAAACGACAGCCAATTATTTTGCAAACGAATTTGACAGCAGCCAATCAGAAAGGAATTACACAAGTACATACAAAACGAACGATCTTTGGTGTATAAAAAAGATAACATCTTACGAACCTTTAATTCCATTTGATGAGTCGATAATATTTCACTCGCTATAGTATGACGTATTCAGGTATTCTTTGAATATACTAAGATGAATCCTAAAAAAATGCATGAAAATAAATCATTATTACATTATTTTATATTGAACATTTTAAATAATTTTATTACAAAACAAAACATCTTTATGAATTTTTACACCACATTTATTATTTATTTATTTATTTATTAATAGTTTTGGACCATTGTGGCATTACAGAAAGAACCTAATGCGCCACAATGGCCTACATTTAACAAAAATAATACAAGTAAAAAAAAACAGAAAAATTAGAAAACAGAATAAAAAAATAATAAAAAGTAACAAAAGGAATTATCTATGTGTTACATTTAAAGTGTATCTTCCAGTTGTAATATATTCCACCTAACCTGGTACCAAATACCGTTATAGTTAAATTGTAATTTCAGTTGTAATATATTTTGATTAATTTGAATATATTCCGTCTATCCCACGTAAGTTGATTCATATGGCGAATCACATTCCAGCTGGTCAAAACATATTACATCTGAAAATACAGTTCGACTATAAATTGATACCAGGTTAGATGGAAAGATTAGGTTTTCGTGAAAAAGTCACTCGACTAGTAAATTGAGTTCAAAAGTCACATTTTTGTTTTGAACACATTCTTATACATAGTTATCGATACGATAATGCGATACTCAAGACCATCATTCGCAATATTAAGTAAATTAAACGCATTATTTAATTCTATAGCATTCGTAAAAAGATAAAAACTGTCCAAGATATTATATTACAACTGGCGCACATTGTTGAAAGTGTATTTATGCTTTTAGAGTTATAATTTACTGGTTGCTTTGTATTCGAATGTGAATTACCTTAAACGCCAGTTGCAACTTTATTACAACTTTAAATACACTTCGCTGTAACATATGTACATACATACATATGCACCAACAGAATCGACTTTAAAATCGATATTTCAAATAAATATTAAAATGATCTATTTAATTTTATGTGAATGTATTCAGTTAAAATTTTCTAACATTTCGAATATACATATGTATGCATGTGTACATATGCATTGAGGGTTTTATTACAAAATAGTATAAATTAAGGTCGACAAGCCTACCAGTTGCTCCAACATTGTCGTCAAGTGAACTAGGGGTTGATCTTGAACATCTTTTCTAAAATTTATAGCCATGCTTATTAAAGAGTGACGGCCCTCCGGCACAAGCTCTTTCTTTGCAAAGTGATTTATGTACGCGCCAGAGCACCGCTTCCCTCGATTTTCCACCGGATTCTCACGATATGACACTGGAGAATATCAAATACAATATGAGATATATGCGCACTAACAAACTCACAACAAATAATAATATATTAAACACCGTGTCATTCTTCTATCTTACCTTAGATAAATCTGTCGAAAAAAATATATTAAACGAAAGTTTCGACTGTCGAAAGCGTGTTTTGACACCGTTTTTCCATCCTCGTATTTGGAGGACCAAATTTATTTTGGCTTTTTTTTCTCTCTCTCACACACATTTCTGCTCTGCATCTTTTATTGCGTTATTCAGAAACAAAGTCTTTTTGTATTGTCATTTTACTTGGCTTCTATTTCCTGGAAAACAAAAAAGTTTACTTTATATTTTTCGAAAAAATATGCTTGCCTTTTTGTATTTAAAAGTCTGCGCCTATAAGTTTGGTAAAAAAAGGAATTCGATTTTAATTTTGTTTTAAATGTCAAATGAATTAGTTTCTGTTGAATTGCGAACTTAAGAATTTTCTATTAGATATTTATTTATTTTATTTTATTTATTGAAAAATCAACAAACAGGATGTACATAGATATGTATAAAAAAACAAATAGTAAATAAATAGTATATGTAACATCCGAGTCCAATAACAGATTTTTACAAAAATGAAAAAGATAAATATAAGGAAAACAAATTAAAAAGTAAAGAATAAAGGCATGACAAAATATGTAGAACATTGCATAATTAAACTATAGTATTAAAATATTGGGAAAAGGTTATAAAATAGTATATAAGAAGAAATTGAAATTTACAAATATAAAACAAATGAAAAAGGTAAATACAAAATAAACAAATGAAAATAGATATAAATTAAATAAAGAAAAAATATATATTCATACATATATTAAGGATTATAAAATAGCCGGAAAATAACGGTTTCCGGTAATTTTTATTTTGTAGTAACTACTTAACCGGTTAACCAATATTTAGAGAATTGTGAGTATTTTCGTATTTTAATAAATTAATAACGACTATGTAGATGATTATATTTATTAGTGAGTTACTTAACCATATGGGGCCATCCGACTGACGGCTTTTGATATTTTATATTATTTATATATACATACATATATGTATGTATATATAAAAATCAATGTTTGTCTATTTGTCTGTTTATCTGTCTATTTGTCTGTTTATCTGTCTATTTGTCTGTATAGTATGCTTTCCTATACCATTCAACCGATTGCGATGAAACTTATGAGTTATTGTGTGCATGCCCGCGATGGTTTATGTAAAAAAAATCACCCAAAAACGGAAACGGGAATTGGTGCTGCTGGCTCGGTGATTGGGCTTTCTTGATATATTATTTTATTTTTACATAGATATATACCAGAAAGGCTTGACAGGAAGACCCCAATGCGCCTTCCTGGACAATTAATTACAAACAATGCAGCATTTTAATTACAAAAATCATTGTATTTCGAGAAGCTGAAGGACACGAAATTAACAATGAATTAATTAATTATACAATTAATCCATTAAGACATCTATGGATTTTTAGACTTGTACATAAATTTTTACAAATTGTACATAGTACAGAAGAGTTGTGACAGCAGGTAGGATGATTTGTTTTTTGCCAATTTTAAGGAACCGTTTCAACAATGATCAGATAAATTGGCAAACTCTGATAAGAAACGATTGACTTGAACTCACAAATACCCAAGTCTGACCAGCAGTATAGCAGGCTCGAACCCAATAATCACTTGGTGCTGAGCATACACGCTACCACTGAGCCATATTGCTGGCTGGTAGCCAGCATATGTATCTATAAGATTTTTTTTTTGTTTAACATAGGTTACAGAGTGAAATTTTCCAACGCGTTGGGATTCCTCTCGGTGGCCCTGCCCACGACATATCTACATACATACTTGCATGCAATAGCTCTACCAGTGCACTACGCTGTGGCTATATATGTATGTATGTATATAATACGTGTCACGTGTGACTGTATACAAAGTGAATAAAAGCCAAATTGAAATGAGATATTTCAAGTTGATGTGCGTGTTTCGGAACAATCTGAGAAGAAAACAACAACAAATTATCAGTGTAACGAATTGTCATCTGTAATTGGATTAACTTGTATTAAGATTTGGCCGTCGGAAGTTGTCGTCGAGTTCGTAAGTAGTGTTTCGCGATCGTTTTGATTAGCGCCCGAACAATTTAAGTCCGTTTAACCGGATTTTCCGGCGCGGAAGAAAAGCCGACAGTGTTTCGGGAAAACCCTCGTCCGATTATTAAGACCCGAATCCGTAGTCTTGCCAAAGTAAACATTAACTTTTCCACTTTCCATTTGCTCTCGTCGCAAGTATAAAAGTCGACCGTTAGACCGCCCGTCGAATCACAAAACCAAGTTCAACACACAAATACAAAACTCATTTATATGAGTACAGCGAGGAAACTATGTTTCTAAAGCTTTATATTGCGAAAGATCTATGAAGAATTTTATATCAGCGTGGAATAAAAATTACGTTCCGTTATAGGTTGAACACTAAAATATATATACATACATAATGTATACAGCTATGTATGTTGGAGCGGTCTTGAGATAATTAAATCTATGTTTGGTCACAAGCTGTGTAACTATGTACTACAACGTAATAACTAAAGAAATTGTTTATACAATAATAGTTTAAATTTACGGGGTAAGTTTGTCGGAAGCGGAAAATTTGTTCAACGTGATGCCTTATTTTTTGAATAGAAACTTGTTTGTAGAAACTCTCCATTTTGAATAAGAGCTTCCAATCTCACTGAACTCGACTTGAGGGAATTCGTATGCAAAAGTTAGTTATTTCCCATCTATTGTGCTCACGATATTAAGTATCATTCAGTGTCGCTCAAAGGGTGGGGGACGGGTGGCTGAAAGTATTTATCTACGAGCGATTATAAATCATACCATCGTCGACCGAGAGGAGAATTCGCGTTGAGATGAGAGCTGGGGACGAGAATATACGTCAAAAACGGTCGGTCTAAGTTGCGAACAAAGGCGCAACTTCTTCATAATTTGTTCGCCGGTTCCGCGTCTAGTGAGAGAGGACAAAATGGGGTGAGAGGGTGGATTGTTTCACCCTCTAAGTATTTAATATGAGCCCACTAAATTGCGTGGGTGACAAGCGCACGTGAATAAAGTCGCCGCCTATCACATTGTTAGAACAATTAAACGTTCATACCGTGCAACACCATCTTACTGTAATCAGGATGTTTTCATTAGAAGCGTCTGGGTGGGTTCTTAGTCGACGTATGAAATACGGTATCTGAGTATGCTTGATTTAGAATGAGCGACACTCAGCAATAAATGCCCTGTCGCGTACGTGCGTGCCGCTAAACTAATTACTTTGTATTATATGTATGTACCGAGCACTAATCTTAAGGTCTTAAATAACTTTGTTCTAACGACGCTATAATTTAAGAGACACAATTTAATCAAATCTACACGTTGTAATTTTGGTATACATATGTACATACTTACATACATATCTATGATGTTTGGGAGAAAAATAATAGCTCGAAAACTGATGTATTGCAGTACAGCCATAATGATTGAAAGAATACAACAAAAAATTGTTATAAACAAAAGAATCAATAATTTAGTTTCATGCATTTTTTTAATATTATTATTTCAATTTCAAAAAATATATAAATGGAAAAATTTTATACAAAAGCGGATGCAATATAAAACTTATCAGTTTTCTCCCAAACACCACATTCCACGATGTATTTAATACGGCATTTATCTCATATACTGACTGTATTTTATACGGTTTAAAAAAAATGTTAATCTAATATATAATTTTGAAAGAGGCTTTGTATGTGTGTATGTATGTCAGTTTTGGTTGGTAGAATCCGTGACGATTATTTTTCTATGACTCCATTTTCAGTTCCGAATACCGATCTCTGTTTCAGTTCCCATTCCCGATTTCCGATTTCAGTATTCGGAACTGAAAATGGAGTCATAGAAAAATAAACGTCACTGATTCTACCAGCCAAAACTTACATACATACACACATACAAAGCCTCTTTCAAAATTATATATTAGATTAACATTTTTTTTAAACCGTATTTTGATTTTTAAATGCTTTTTATTATTACGAAATTATGTTCACAATACATCTTATATCTATTTTATTAGCTTCTGATCTACTGATCATTTTCTATTTTACAATTTTAATTTAATTTGGTTAGTAATCACAGTATTATATTATTCTAATGTTAATCTAAAGCATAATAGGAAAAAGAGCTCAAAAACCTATTTACAATCCTTATAAATGTTCATAATACATCTAATACATAATATTAATTAAAGACTATCTAAAGTCGATGACCTAAAGCAGATTGTGTTTAGGTAATCTGTGTTTATACCTGAAGGGTTTAGACATTTTGTTGTAATCACCGAGACTCTTCACAAGTGTGTTAGTATGGTTATTAGTGATTCTTTCATAGAATCTACTGGTTAGTTTGTTAGTAATGTCTGTAACAAACGGAATATTATATATAGCATGCAGTTTTTTCAGGTTAGTATATATGGGTGTATTATAAATTATTTTAAGGGATTTATTTTGTATTACTTGGAGCTTGGAAAGGTTAGTATTCGAGGCGTTATTCCATACAGGTGAAGCATAGGTTAATAATGGTAATATGAGCGCGCGATATAATTTTATTTTATTTAGCGTTGATAAAGAACTATGGCGATTAAATATTGGATATATTGAGGATATACCCCGCATCGCCTTGCATTTCGCTGCCTCAATGTGAGGTGCCCATCTCATTCTTTTATCAAACGTTACTCCTAAATATTTTATTACTGACTGCCATTTCAGACTTTCTCCAGAGGGGATTTTCAGATCTGAACTTGGCTTATGTTTTCTAACACTAAAGAATATGGCGTCTGTTTTGGTTTGATTAATTTGAATTTTCCACTTAGTGAAGTGTTCAGTCATTGTTTTAATTGCAAATTCAAGATTTTTAAGAATAGTGTCTGGTTTTTTGCTACTTGTGAAGCAAGTTGTATCATCTGCATATAGGGCTATGTGACAGTTTTTTGGAATAGGTATGTCATTTATATATATGGAGAACAAGAGTTGGCCAAGCAAGCTCCCCTGCGGAACGCCAGCTGCGATTATTTTTGGAGACGATAATTCATTATTTACGCTAACCACTAGCTTTCTACGAGTTAAGTATGATTTGATGATGAGAATTAGGTAGTTTGGTATTTTGTTAATAAGGAGCTTATGAATGAGTCCATCGTGCCAAACCGTGTCGAAGGCCTTTTCTATGTCGAGACATACCATTCCGGTACTTCTCTTCATATTAAAGTTCTTCGTCACGTGTTCAGTTAGTCTTGTTAGTTGTTGGGTCGTGGAATGTCCAGTGCGAAATCCAAATTGTTCATTTATTAATTTCTTATTTACGACTTTAAGTAAACGTGTGTAGATTATTTTTTCCAGAATTTTTGAAAGCGTGCAAAGTAAGCTAATGGGTCGATAATCGGCCGGGTTTTTTGAGCTTTTATCGGGCTTAAGTATGGGAATTACGTTGGCTGTTTTCCAGTATTCTGGGAAATACCCGGTGAGTAAACATGCGTTGAATATTTTAGATAGTGAGACTAAAGCTTTAAATGGAAATTGTTTGATTGTGATGTTATCTATTGAATCTCGCCCAGGTGCCTTTTTATTTTTTAAATTACGTATTATATTTTGGATTTCACACGGATGCACCAATTTTATATTTTTAGTACTGTTATTGGGAGTTTTTGTGATGATTTTAATGGACCGGTTGACTTTATTATGCGTTGGTATGTGATTGTAATGTTGTGTGAGTGTGTGATGTTTTTGGAAGGATTTTGATAATAGTTCTGCTTTGTCGCAATCACGCGTCACTGAGATTCCTGCATCATCTAATGGAGGAATCGAGTTTTTTGTCCTGCGAATCGCTTTAGCTAATTTCCATAGAGAGCCATCAACTGAGCTCAACTGAGCTCAAATACAGTCAGTATATGAGATAAATGCCGTATTAAATACATCATGGAATGTGGTGTTTGGGAGAAAACTGATAATAAGTTTTATATTGCATCCGCTTTTGTATAAAATTTTTCCATTTATATATTTTTTGAAATTGAAATAATAATATTAAAAAAATGCATGAAACTAAATTATTGATTATTTTGTTTATAACAATTTTTTTTTTGTATTCCGTTAGTTCCGATTCCGATTAATTATTACTATACGTATTTTAAATCATGTATCAATTTGTTTGCAAAGCCACCCGTTGAAATTTCAACGGACACAATACTAGTATAAAATAATCATAATGCAATACAAGATTTTAGTCTAGTAGATCTTGAAGAGTTTTTTAAATGAAAAAAAAACGCAATGTACTTATCTATTGTACGTCGTATTACACCATTATATTCTTTAAGCCATTACAGTAATATATTATGCAGGTAGATACTAACTAGATATGCATTATATGTAAATAGGTACTTACTTAAAAAGTGAAGGAAGGGGATATATGTATGTAGTCCTTCCCCTTTTCTCATCCTCCAACCATGGTTATAATTTTGTAATGTGGAGAATGCAGTAGCATGAACCGTAGGGTTATCGAGAAGGTCCAATTTGGGGATCGCTTAAATTTTTGGCACGACGTTAGAGGGCACACCTGCCGCGTTCGGTCATGGCCGCACTAGAGGCCCAAACTGCTCTAATAGCGACCATCGCCGTTTCCACGTCATTACTCGATTTATTATTATTATTATTATCGCTGTTGCTATTTTACATGGACAACATTTACGCTGAAGGGATGGGGATATATTCGCTTAATTTTTTACGACTTAGTCGGCTTCTTCGGAAGGCGCCAAATCGACGGAGAGATAATGATCGTTACTCTCGAATCATTAAACGTATTAACGGCAAGAGAGAAAGCGTTACGTTTACTCTTGTCGTTAAATGCCGTTATTTGTAAACGATCGTTTGTGAGAAGTTTGGTCGCTACGGCGACATAATTTTCATGGCGATAAATCATTAGGAAAAACATACCTGGAGATATTATATAAATATATGTATATAAAAATAAGTATTTCTTGTAGATATTTATCTCAAATACAAATGGAATTTCTCTTCTGGTAAAATAAATGGCAAATGGTATTCTAATATTTTTCTCATTTAAAAATAAAATTAAACTGAAACTTTAATGTATTCGCGATTCCCAACTGTAATCTAGTGCAATTCTATGTTGTACTTGTACAAATGGTATATTTAGTAACTCAAAAATACCACAGCGACGCATTTGATTAAATTTCCCCATAAATCCAATCAGTAAAGTATAATTTTTTAACATATTGCTGGTAAGGATGGGTAAAAGGTTTGTGATTCTGCAAAGATCATTTGAATATGGTTTGGAGAATATTTGACAGCGTTAATCCTTCTTCCAACGCGCGATTCAGCGGATTCAGTAGTTTTACCGGAACATCCTTGTTTCCTGTATATTGTGGAAGGACCCTTATCACAAAACACCCCTCCTGCTCACGACTTTTTTCCTCAATGGCATTTTCGATACATTTTCACCCTTCTCATTTGGCGAATAGCGTTAGCATCATCTACAATATGAAAAATGTTTGGCCATTTGCTTTAATTTTTTAACTTTTATTGAGAGAGATGGTGTTTATAGAGATAGTTTAATCTGAATTGAGGGAGAAGGGTAATTTAAATTTTTGAAAGTTATACAAATTATAATATATTAAGAGTTACATTTACATATTGATATTAACAAAATGTTAGTAACGCGTAGAAAGGTTTTATTAAATAACAAAAGAAACGTTCTTTACTTTGTTTTAATGAATAAACATGTGAAATTAACATTAAATTACTTATATGCTAATTTAGAAAAACAACATTCGCAATCAGTATTTAAATATTTAACAATGGAATTATTATAATACTGAATGTGATGATATTTATACAATGTAATAGCTGAGCACTAACTGTCTAGCTTATCTTAAAATAATAATAGTACAAATTCAATACGGTAAGCATTGATATAAAACTAAATATTATTTTTTTATATTTTATAAAATGACAAACTCTTAAATATTTTCAAAACAATTCAACTTAAAAATAATCTATTTTCTATTAGGAACACTTAAATGTATCAATGTAATTTAAATTGACTTTGATACGTACTTAATATAATATAGAAGATACTTAAAAAATCTAAAACGCTTGTATGGCAAAGTTGCACATAAAGCTTGAACAAGTTTTGAACACTTAAAAACGAGATAAATTTCTAATTTTTTCATATTGTTCAAAACGATGAATTTAAAATTTTAAAATTTACCTCGTGTTTGGTAAAAGAGTAATGAAAAATGTTTTGAATTCTCGTTGATGGAAATAAGCTTTTTTTCAGAATTCGTGACCACAAACTGTTTTAATATATATTTAAATTTTCAGCTGCACGTTGGGTTTATAGAGTTTTCATGTGAAAATATTAGCCGCCAGCAATGGGTACAACACAGAAGTTTTCCTTGTCGTACGTTATTTATTGCGCGTAAACTTTGAACAAAGACATATTTCATTTTGTTTTTGTCACTTTTCTCTTTTGCGATAAAGGATTATCGGCCTCCAAATGTTCGAAATCGAATTCGGTCAAACGAAACATAAAACTGCCCGATTTTAAAACGTAATACATATATGTATATTCATTGCAAATTGTAATACATATATGCATGTGATTGTATAATATAAAAATACATAGAAGTAAAAATTCGGTAGTGAAGCTTTTGTTTATACATTTAATGTATATAAAATTAGATGAAAGTATGTCTTTTAGAGGCATGCTAATTTTGATTTGTTGCACAATCAGAGAACATACATACTATGTAAAACTTCCACAGTTAAACAAAACAAATATCGAAAATATTTATATATGATGCGTTGATAGTTTTATGATCACTCAATGTACATATTATCAGATTATCGATTATATGTATTATATAAATTTTGATGAATGATTTTTATCAACCCAAAAATATATGGATTTTCATTTAATTTCAAGTGATTAGTGAATTTTTCAAACTTATTTGCGCAAGGAAGTAAAAAAAAAGCTTTAAAATAAGTTATTAAACTTAGTTAAAGATAATTAAAAAATCTTTGTAGATCTTCAAAATTTTCGCTTATAGAAGAATCATCATTTTCTCTAGTTGAGTTTCCAAAAATCGCTTCATAATTTCCAATGATTTTTTCCTGGGATTTGCGATCAGTCAAAAAGGATGGTTCGAGATATTTTTCTTCACTTTTAACTTGTGTTTGTTGCTGAACACAGAATCGATTCATTTCCGTTTCGGAAAAGTTTCCCACGTTGGCCACAAAATTGGTGATCGGCATCGGGTTCGGTTCTACGAGGCATTTTTTGAGATCGAGTTTCTCGTTTATCATTTTACAAATGACATCCTCTACAGCCATTGAACGAATCATAGTATCTGAAAGTGATTTCATGTTGCCAAATCCATCATCCTGTCCTGAAAAACCGTTATACGAAGATGGAGATAACTGAGACCTGAAATCAAAAAACAATCTAATTATAATTTACGTTTTATTACACATACAAATACCAGAAAGGCCTGACAGGTAAACCCAAATGCGCCTTCTTGGTCAATTACAAACATCAATAAACAATTATATGTATACAGTATCATAGAGACATCTATGGACAAATTCGATAATACTAATATTTCGAGAAATACACACGTACATTTTACAAAGTGGGTAGCATATTTATGTATATATCATCAAATTCGATATTCTATAAACTAGAATTTTGCTAACGACAGGAAAGGTTACCAATTTAGTGAAACCATATCAATGAAATCAGACAAATTGGCAAACTCTGATAGCGGGCGATCAATCTGGAAGCACATATCCAAGGTCTGCACAGCAATACCGGGCCAGGTAATGAACCCATGACCACTCAGTTGACAGCATTATATGCTGTCCACTATGTTCTATCTAAGAATACATGTATTAAATTTAATGGTATACATATGTATATGAACCATTACACATGTACATATATGGTACAAGTCCACTTTTCTTCTTTTCGAGAAATATTTTGCAAGACATTAAATATAATGTTTTACGTTTAACAATATTTAAAAATATTGGTGGCCTATAATACGTTTATTCTGATTTTCCACCATTCTGGACATATCGAATTTAAATGAGTGATAACAATTTGTGAATTAAGTCAAACAGAAATAGTGTTTTTGGAACTGAAAATTGGACTTCCGCCACTTTCAAATATAGTGGCTCAAATGTAATTTCGAATTAAATAAAATGTTCATGCATTTATATAATGTGAATATACATATGTATGTATATATTGTAATTTCAAAATATTAATTTATACAATGAAATTTATCAACTAAAGAAATATTATATATTACCAAAATACTTATTATTATAATTTAATATTACGAATATATTATTCTACGACGTACATCGAGTTATTATATATGTATGTACCTACATATTTACATACGTACATATGTACATATATGTATAATATTATTCTATTCTATGTTCGTGTAAATAAATGTCAGTATGTGAATGTTACGTTAAAAGTCAAACAAGCCGAAATTGTTGTTGAGACACGTAAAAACGTTTAGGGGTACGTTTCCGTTGCTTCGGGCAAAATCAATAGTAATAATACGCCGTGTATAGAGCCATGGCATGGGTATGGTGTAAAAGTTTGCGCAATATTTGCGTTACGATATCGGCGCCTCTGCTCAATCCCAGTTTGTTTGACATTTAGGGAGAGTACGGTGGAGGGGTGGGGCAGCAGCACCGTAAGGAGAAGCAAATATTTAAATGTGGGGATTGGGTTTTCGAATATCGCAGATGGAAAGATTGTGCCGAGGTGGACCGCATCCAGGAAAATACTGATTAACCCTTTTGAGGTGGTTTTTTTTATCACGTGGTCCAGGTGATAAAGCGGCGATGATTGCATATAAGATGCTGCAAATAAATTATCAAACTCATTATAAATTTTCAAAGGCGATTTGTACTAATCGATGAACATGATCAGAAAATCTCCAGTCACTTCCCTCTGACTTTTAAAGTGAAAATATTAAAAACTGTTATAATAATAAAATAGACGACATATTGTTATCAGACGCGATATTATTTATTATTAGAAAGCAGAAGCCAAGTTCAGATCTGAAAATTCCGCCTGAAATGGAAACCAGTAATAAAATATTTAGGAGTAACGTTCGATAAAATAATTAGATGGGATCCTCACATTCAGGCAGTGAAATGCGTAGTATATCTTCAATATACTCAATTTACTAAATTTAATCTCCATAGTTCTTTATCAACTCAAAATAAAATAAAATTATATCGCGCGCACATATTACCGTTATTAACCTATGCTGCACCTGTATGGAATAACGCTTTTACTAACCTTTCCAAGCGCCAAGTAATACAAAATAAATCCCTTAAAATAATCTATAACACACCCATGTATGTATGTATACTAAACCTGAAAAAACTGCATGCCGTAAATAATATTCCGTTAGTCACAGACATTACTAACAAACTAACCAGTAGATTATGACAGAATCACTAATAAACAGTGATTACAACAAAATGTATATACCCTTCAGGTATAAACACAGATTAACTTAACACAATCTGTTTTAGATCTTCGACTTTGGAGAGTCTTTAATTTTAGCATTATGAAAAACTAATAGCTATGACAGCATTTTCAGTATGGAAACTTGCACAAGACAAAAGTTCTACTTCCGGTTGTCGGATTTTGTTAAAAAAAAATTATTACTTACAATCACTATCAGTATTATACACAATAAATATCAAAAAGATTAAAATAATTTAAAAGGTCAAAATAAAATAATGAAATATTGTTTTAAAAAAAAATACTACTTTCGGTTTACAAATTCTAACCAAAACCTTAGCAGCTCAAAGTTAGTACATAAAGAATACAAATATAAATTTTCAGTTTGATACGTTCAGGTTAAATTTAGTGATTTTTTTATTTTCATTAAATTGATACAAGAATTATACTTGAAGTTTTTCGTGAAGAACACACATGGTTAAGGGGTCGAAAAAAGAAGTGGAAGAAAAATCGTACAAGATTAAACTGCTACTTCCGGTTGAGGGATGCTTACCAAAATTTATACATAACTTGGTATTACGTTAAAACTTCTAGATATGAAATTTCAGTTCAATAAACCCAAAGGTTTCTGAGAAAAACATAAAAAACCTCGATTCTCTAGAGTAAAAGTACTACTTCCAGTTCAGATTAAAAATATTTAAAAAATAATAAGTTATAAAATTTATAATTTCTATTACATGTGAAAAAATTTCAGTTCGATTCAGTTAGCGGTTTAGGAGATAATTGAATTCAAAAACTTAAAAAAAGGGGACACCTACATATGTACATATGGAAATGGAGGTACCATTTCCGGTCAACTTAAAAATTTACAACGTGTCCATAAGAATTTCAGTAACCGATACTAAGTTTCAGTTCGACATTTTTAATAATAAACGACATGTTTGTTAATATTTGTTTATATTATATGATGCATTGAAATTGTTTTTAATCTGTTAATAATAAATTAAATAAATAAATTGTAAATAAATCTAAATCAAAATACAAACACGTATATTCTATTATCAAAAAGGACTTCTATTTCTGAAGTGAATATGTGATGACCCTGATTCTATTTCGTGCGTGCAGTAGTAGTGTACGCGTATGTGTAGTTATGGAAAGGGTACGTGTATTATTTTCGGACATAGGCTCTTTGTTGGAAAAGGCACTTATATTATTTTTACATTTTTCTTGACAATTCTATATGGAAACAATTACTATCTGGTAAAAACTAGCCTAGATTGACAGGAGACTATCGATCTGGAATATTTGGTAGCGATAGACTTGCTACTTGTAATCATTGAGATAATCGAATAAATTTTTCGATTTCGGCTGGCATTTGAATCCACAATCCCACAAATGGTGACCAATCGCTAGATTTTGGCTCATTGAAACTAATTACAGATACCGGAACCGATTACATCACAAATTAGCTGATTAAAGTGCAACCAATCGGAATGATTGTAAATGACAGGTCATGAAAATTTAATACGTCGATCAATTGATGTCGTGGAAAATTCGAAGTGCTGTGCGATATAAATTCCCAATTCAATATAAATTCGGTTCATTTTTATTTCTTCGAAGTTTCCATCAACGGTGCTTGTACTCCCCTAAACTATTCAATACAGTTATATACGATTATATGTATTATATACAATTTATTGGCACACATTATATGTATGTATGTACATATGTACATGCATATTTAACATGATCGCGTTGAAAAATTTTATGCATTTAAACATATCAATTAAATAATAATATATGAGAGGTTTGCGTGTGAACAAATTTGAACGAAGCGAACGTGCATACCAGATTGAGAGTGTGCATATTTAATGTGTCATGTTTCTATGTATAATTTATGTGCGAATTTTCTCCCATTCAAAAATTTAGCAGCAAGCTGTCGTTCAAAAATGTCGACTAGTATCTATGGATGTACATGTACATGTATGGGTACATACCTATATACATATGTATGTATGTGCAGGATCCACGACGAAACATCTACGGACAAAACGTCTAACGACACAACGTCCACCGTAAAATGATTACGCAACTAAATGTTTACGGAGAAAATGATTACGCGACGTCATTTTCATACACAAAACATTTATACGTTCAAAAGTATTTCAATTCTTTAATTGAAGAAATTATTTCAGATTTATTTTAAAAATTTTGAAACAACAATTCAATTGGTTTTACATTTCAAGCAATCTCTTATGGGCGATGGGCATAGCTATAATGAAGTAATTTATATGAAATGGAAACAAAATAGATACTTTTGTAAATTGAACACGGAAAAAAATGTACTGTGAATATCTTGTGAAATTGTATTGTGAATATCTTGTGAAATTGTACTGTTAGTATCTTATGAAACCGAATAAATTACATAATTCTTGTTTCGAAGCGTTAGACAGGCGGGCGACTAGGAATAGCTACGCGGTCGACGCTTTGGCCACCCCTGATACATTGTACATATGTACATATGTATGTATTTCATTTCATGAAATTGCGTTTAAGAGTCCTGCACTCCTATGTTTGGTCGGTGTTGCTGTACGGATGCGAAACGTGGACACTGTTAGTGGCATCCATGAACAGGATAGAGTCCTTTGAAATGTGGTGTTACCGGAGGATGCTAAAGATCTCGTGGCTCGAAACAGTCCTCCAGCTTCTTCATAAAAAGAGAGAGCTTCTTGACACGGTGAAGCGCCGTAAGATGGAATACTTTGGCCACATTATTCGCGGCCCCAAATATCGCCATCTACAAACAATCATAGAAGGGAAAATAGAAGGCAAACGGTGGCTTGGGAGAAAGAAGCTCTCTTGGCTCCGGAACATCAGGTCATGGATGGGACTCGGTCTCGAAAAGCTATTTCGGCTTGCCCATGATAGGGAAGAATTCGCACGGGCCATAAACGATGTCTGCCCATGGTAGTCGCCTACGTCTGAATACGGATTCGACATTAGAAGAAGAAGAAGAACATATGTATGTATAATTCCTTGTATATATATGTACAATTCTTTAAAACGACTTTTTAAATATTATCCCTATATATAAAATATATTATGAAAATTTATAAGAATTGCGAATTGAGCTTATTTTTCTATTATGCCGTACACTAACTTTAAAATAAGAAAATACTATAAATACTAACAAAATAATTTTAAAAATTGCAAAATAAAATTATCAGTAGATTAGTAACTATTAAAATTTTGCCTAAGATGTATTGTCAACTAAATTTATAAACAATAAACAGCATTTCAAAATCAAAAAATACATATTCTACGACATATGTATGTATGTACACACTATACGATTATATTGATATATGTATGTATTTAAATAACGTTGGCTGTAACTGACTAAGGCTTTCAATCCCTGGATCATGGTGTACAAACTATTTGTAAAAAACGAATCAATGAATCAAAGTGATGTTTTTTAATTACATTTTAGGATGTGTTTTTTTTTTAATCTTAAAGAAATCTAGCTATTGATGCGAACCGAAAATTTGAAGAATGTAGCCAAACTCTAAAAACAAGCCAATATGGGAGTATTTTTTGCGTAAAACATCGGGAATGTTAGAAAATTACAATTGAACATTTTTGAAATATTAAAATATGCAACTGAACATTGTTTTTCTTTTTAATTTATCTATGTTTTCTTATACATTTAATTTCCCGGTGCTATCACAGGGATCCCGAGATCGAACATTCCCAGCACCGCAATTCCGGTGCTAAAGAAACCGTCCGGGATTGGAAGCACTATAACTGACCGTGATAACTTGACTTAAATAACTGTCTCTGGATATGTATATATATATATATATGTACATATGTATATATAATGGCCATATCACATATTATAAATAAGCAAGTTGAAGATCTAAATATCTCAATGAGTTCCAAGAAATTTTTCACATGCATTTATCGTTGCCTAAAAATTTTAAAGGATTATTCAAGTACACAATGCTACCAAATGGAAGTTCCTGGAAACTTAAAATTTTCAACAAAGGGTTTCTGGAAACTCTTGTTAACTAGATACATACATAAATTTTACAGATCTCTCACGACCGGGCGATCTCATACGATTTTCACTCCCCTCTGGAGAAAGTCTGAAATGGCAGTCAGTAATAAAATATTTAGGAGTAACGTTTGATAAAAGAATGAGATGGGCACCTCACATTGAGGCAGCGAAATGCAAGGCGATGCGGGGTATATCCTCAATATATCCAATATTTAATCGCCATAGTTCTTTATCAACGCTAAATAAAATAAAATTATATCGCACGCTCATATTACCATTATTAACCTATGCTTCACCTGTATGGAATAACGCCTCGAATACTAACCTTTCCAAGCTCCAAGTAATACAAAATAAATCCCTTAAAATAATTTATAATACACCCATATATACTAACCTGAAAAAACTTCATGCTATATATAATATTCCGTTTGTTCCAGACATTACTAACAAACTAACCAGTAGATTCTATGAAAGAATCACTAATAACCATACTAACACACTTGTGAAGAGTCTCGGTGATTACAACAAAATGTCTATACCCTTCAGGTATAAACACAGATTACCTAAACACAATCTGCTTTAGTTCATCGACTTTAGATAGTCTTTAATTAATATTATGTATTAGATGTATTATGAACATTTATAAGGATTGTAAATAGGTTTTTGAGCTCTTTTTCCTATTATGCTTTAGATTAACATTAGAATAATATAATACTGTGATTACTAACCAAATTAAATTAAAATTGTAAAATAGAAAATGATCAGTAGATCAGTAGCTATTAAAATAGATATAATATGTATTGTGAACATAATTTCGTAATAATAAAAAGCATTTAAAAATCAAAAAAATCATACGATTTTCACTCACTTGTATCGACCAATGGAAAAAATGTAAGTGCGCGATAGGTTATCTATGTATGTGGGAATATGGGCATTGTGATTTGCAGGGATTAGTGGAAATATAATCAAATGACTTAACCAGGTATACGACTTCATACGTAATACACAAAACAACGTACAATTGTCCACGCAGTTGCAAGGATAAACATTCATAGAAAAATGTTCGATGATGTATGAGAGTATTGAATTTGGTAGCAGATAAATGGGTATATGAAAGATATTTTATATACTAATTTTTGTTTATGATTGAATTCAGCATGCGTCGTTGACTTTATAATTGGTACTTGGCGCGGAGAGCGAAGCTGTAAAATAATCGTTAAACTGTAAACTTCGAATTCGTTAGCGCATTAATGCTCGCTTGTTGTGCTCATAGTGCCGTCGAAACTTTATACTATCTTATACGGTCATATTAGCGAATTAGATAGGCGCGCAATTAGTACGTAGGTCGAAACGCCGAAAGCCCGGGTCATGGAATAGTTACACAATGGATAATTTGCCTAAGCAACAATGGCCGAGACGGGATGGGTCGGTCCCCGGGACAGCCTCCGCGTTGAAAGTGTTAAATTTTGCAGAGCCAACGTCGGTTTTTGCGCACGTATTGTAAATATAAAAGACGCGACGAGATTAAGGAGCGAGATGTTTAAAGCGAGATGGGCGGAGAAGGAGGTTTCATGCGCACCATTAGTCCAGGGATGTTCCCTAAAATCCTCTTTGTCCCCTCAGTACAAACAAGGATACAGAGGACGCGCAGTCTTTAGTCCTTTTCGGAGAAGGGATGCACACGAAAAAAAGATTTAATTCCAAAGAATACAGATTTACGACACAGCGTATTTTTAAATTGTGTTCGTTTGAAACCATTTCTATTTTATTTTGGATTAATTAAATATTAATCGAAAACCAGCTAAATCACAGTGCATGTTTATATTCACTAAGTATCGACAAAAACATAAAAGCTTACTTGAAATTTAAAGATCATTCAAAAGAGGACTAAATTAAATATTTTAATATTTTATTTTATTTTACACAAGAAAAAAACCATTTCAATACATCGAATAATATCTAATATATAATTTCGAGACAGACTTTGTATGTATGTTTGGTTCGTAAGCTCCGTGATGTGCAAATTAATAAAAAACAAAAGAATATTTAAATAAATTTGGCCATGTTTAAGCGGTGTATATTACAAAGACCGAACGAAGCCGGGTAAAAACACTAGTGAACAATAATAACAAAATTAATAAAAACAATAATATCCCATTAATCATATGACATATGTATGTAGAAATGAAAAAATAGTAAAAACATAATAGACTAGTGGCCTGTGTGCACATAATTGTGCACTCGGTAATATTTTGCAAATTAGATCAACAGAATTAATAATTTAAAATTTAATTAATTTTTTTGAAAAAAAAATCTTTTGTTTTTGTAGACCGATCATCTGAACGAATTTATGTGCCGCGTCTCTTTCTACGATATACGATTCCAAGGAGAGAAAGAGAGACGGAGCACGGTGAGTGAGTACTTTGTGCACACTCACCATGCTCCATCAGAAAGAGAGACGGAGCATGTTAACGACATTCAAACGCAACACGCAATATTTTTACTATATTACTCTAAAATACTTTTTAGGTACTACATAAAAGTACCTAGCATAATATTTATGTAACAATAATAAATAAGTAAGCCGTGGGTCTCAACTTGAAGCTACGTACATATATTGCTCTCACATAATCCATTATACAATGTAATTATAATAATACAAGAGTTTAAAGGTTAAAAATAAGCCTTTTAAATATTTTAAATACCTTTAATCGTAAATTCTGAATTATTTGAGTGGCTCTGAAGCTCTTTTTTTTAGTACGAAATTTTCGAATTTTGTTACACATTCTTTTGAAACGTTTTTTTGTTAAACATTCTTTTTTACATTGGTATTTAAGCGATAAATTTAAATAATATCATAACTTAGAAGAGGCCTTGTAAAAAATAGTTATATTAGTAATAGATACATAAAATTCAAGACATTTACGTTATATGTACATATGTATGTACAATACGAAATAGGCCAGGAAATGGTAGCAGTCACCTAAATCAGAATTTTTCCGATCTGATCTCACAAATGGCGTCGTATACATTTGATACAAAAAGTAAGAAACGTAGAATGCCAACAAGGACGGGGTATGCGTCTCTGAAGGCGCTTTTACGTCCGCCATTGTGACGAATGACCCATTCTATTCGGTTCGAATCCTTTACGTACGTTTCCGAATACTAGCAAAACTAAAAAACTGCTTCTTTGCAAACTAAAGTAAAGACTGGAAATAGAAAAAAATTAACCCAAACGAAGAACGACTGAAGATAAAGTTTATTTTTATAAATGTACATGTACATACATACGTACATATGTACATATATGTACGCATTGGCATATGGACATGTATGTAGATATATGCATTCGAATAAAATTTATTGGTCGATTATTTAATTATTTTAGAATATGTACTTGGAAAGGCGGCATTTTCGATGGACCCAAGGGGTTTTTTAATACAAAAAGTTATAATACAAAAATATAAATAAGATCAAAAACCAAAATTTGAAATGAAATATAAACCAAAAATAATTAAAAATGGAGGAAAATCAATTAAAAAAAATACAAAAGAATATACTGAAAAAGGTAGAACTACAAAAACCCATTTAATTTTAGGAATTCATCAATTATGTTTTCCAAAGAGACTTAGGTTACTAAAAGCTACTAAATAATTTCAAATTTTAGCCACTCTATTTGAAAAGAAAAAGTTATGAAGTCTTTTAGAAATAATTACTAATAATAGATACATACGTATTTATACAGCCGTTTTGTAATATGTGCATTATAATAATTAGTGACCGTATTTCAGTACCCATTACTAATATTTTAAATTTATGCAAATAAATATTTTTTTGTCCGCTATTTGGTATAACATCTGAGGTTACTTTGATCATAAACCAGCAACATAGCTAAGTGGATATACAATGATTACAACTGATTAGTCATGGGTTCATTCGCTGATCCGGTGTTGCTGGCCAGACCTTGGATATCCCTCGCAAATTCAAGTTGCTGATATTATAAAAGCATAGCATATCGAACTTGCTGATATTATAAATGTTACCCAATTATAAAAACAATTTTTTACCCTTAATAATTTGATAAGTTATTTTTATATATGTATGTATGCGGATAAGTACCATTCTAATTATACATATTCAAATGCATGTATACGATATATATGTGCATATGTAAGTAGATATTTGAGTCCACAGCATAAAAGTTAAATTTAAACAAAGCAGATGGACATGATGAAAATCTTTATACAAAGATTTTCTTTATACATACATACATATGTATATTTAGATTTTTTTCTGCTTTGGATGTGGAAGCGCATTAAGAAGAAATAATCGTGACGGTGCAACTGGATATTAAAATTTATTTATTCGCGACAGACGGGCGCATTCGAATGCACGCTATCATTTGAATAAAACTGAGAGAGCGCGAAAAGCAAAGCTCGTTAGAGTGGCGTTTCCCAAAGCTTCGTAGAATCGGACGTTAGAATGTTTGGAAAGCACCGTTGCTAAGCGTTTGCGACGGAAACACTTTCGGAAGCGGTGGTCGACGTAAACGCCACTCGAATATTAACCCATTCGCCGCTGTTCGTGACGTGAAATATGCTCGGAAAATTTCCAACGCCAAAGCGGAAAGTGTCCGAAAAATATTTCCAATATTAAAATCCGAATGTGAAAATCCGATTTCACGTGAAAAATTGATGAATTGTATGACTACGAATGTATTCGCTCCAGAATAAGTGGGCGCACCAACATACACGACTTTCGTTTTAATATCAATTATTCATGCAATGTTTCTTAGCCTTATTATCACTTAAAATTTTATTAAAAATATAAATTTGATTTATTAAATGCACGGCCGGAAATGAGGGGCGGGAAAGCTAAAAATGTTCACGACTAATTAATTATTTTCTTTTGGAACACTTAAGAATTTTAATTTTGGACTTAAAAGAAAATTCCGCAGAATAAAATAATCATTACTTCCACAAGGAAAAATAAGGCTCACTTCAAAAAAAAATAAAAACAGACGTAAAGAAAAAAAATTGTGCAAATGTTTATCAAATAAATTTTCACATTAAATTAAAAAAATACCTACATATGTACATCATTCGCCATCTACTGCTGGATGAAGGCCTCTCCAACGCATTCTCCATGCGTCTCTGTTTTACGCAACTCTCATCCATCTCGTCCCACACATTTTTCTGATTTCATCCACCAATCTCGCCTGCAGCCTTACTTGCACCCTTTACATTCTCTCGGGTACCTTTCGAACATCCATCTATTGCGTGCTCGGACATTTCATCGCGGTGACTTTTTATTGCAGGGACAACTCACTGACAGATTTCATGCAAATATTTTTTATCCACAATATTAATCTTCAATTTTTTTCAAGTTGGCTGTACTTTTTCTAATGTATATTGAAATCGTTATTCAAATATTAGGAGCAATGATTTTTCGATTCATACATATGTAGTTACTCTTTTTTACATGGTTTTTATTAGTTTCATTAATAAAATTAATTGAAAACTTTCTAGCCTTCTTCTATCAAGAAAACAATAAATTATACATTTTGTTTTTCATATTTCTAAGTTAGAAGTATGATAAAGGTGGATAGATAAAGTATGATAAAGGTGGGTATCATTGAAGTATGATAAAAGGTAGAAGTTTTAACCCACCTAGTCCGTTATGCCAAATCTCTCCTCGTTATGCCAAACATACATCGTTCCAAACAATTTTAGTGCACTTGACCTTATGCAGCATTCTGACGTTCAATTCCCAAGTTTCGCACCCACACGTTATCACTGGCAAGACACATTGATCGAAGTTTTAAGAATTTTAGATTTGAATACTCACATATTAACATATGAATACAAAATATATAAAAATTACTATTTAATAAATATTTTATGTATTTATTAAGAATCAGTTTGAATGTTTTCTGAAAGCCTTGATTTTTCATATGGAAAGCAAATTTTTTCTGTGTTTTGCAACAATGCAACGTTATGTGTACAAGCAGTCTCTTCATGATGAAAAGCGGAAGTAGACGAGTGAACAGGATAGAAAATCGGAGAAGAATATGGATGGGAAGGACATGAAAAAAAAAACACGATGAGTAAAATGAGGAAAACGAAGAGAAAAGAGGGTTTCCAGCTACGCAAACACCGAAAGTAACGTTTAATGCGCTTTCATCTACATACATATACATATGTATGTAGTGACGAAGACGTTACGCGAATTAAGCGGTTCAAGAACATTGTTAAAAAAATCTATTTCTAAAAATTCAACAATGCGAAAACTTCCGTTTGAAAGACAGCGTATTTCACAATTTAGTCGAAATACATATGTCACTCGCCGATGTTGTTAGTGTCTTTCCAACTAATATGTATATTATATGTGTTTGAATCATACAACGTACGTATGATATACGAGTATCTAGGTTATATTATATATCAGCTCACATTGAAATGTTTAATTTTTTACTTTATCTTTTAATATAAAATTCGGAATTCCAATCCTCCTGTAGTTTTTAGTAAAAAAAACTGAATTTACATATGTATGTATGTTTATATAATAATATGAGTGGACATATTTTTTTATACTGGAAAAACTTTGTTTGAAATTCACATAGAGGCTGCTAGATGAGAAATAATCCACAAGCTCCCAGTCGCTCCTTAATTTCAATTAGTGACATTATTCTGTGTCTCTTTGTTATGAAAAAGCCAGGAGCAAAGTTTAAAACAAAAGGAAAAGAAACTCGATAAAAAGTAAAAACAATTTTAGCCGGCAAACAACAAACACACACACACACACACACACACACACACACATATATACATACATACCTTACATATTTGAAAACAAATTAAGTAAGTTTAATTTCGCTCGCTTTAAAATTACATATTTATCATACATTTGTACATATACTATACAACATAATCTACAACGTAAATATGTACGTAAATATTTTCAATTTTAAAAATCAATAACATGAAACGAATGCAGTCGGCGATAAAAGGACTTTCTTCGAATCGTTGAGCTTTAATTTCGTTTCGCGTATTTTATACGTTCCGGTCGTAAATTCAAAATGCTTGAAAAACTCTTCTCCTGCGTTCGATAGCTTTTCGAAATCAAATATCCATTCGTACGTACATACATTCATTCATATACATGCATATGTACATACAGCAGTGGACAAATGTATTAGGCCATATACAGTGCTCTAGTCCTTATCCTTCCCGTTTTTGATCGATTTTTTTATAAAAGCAAACTCAATATATCCTTTAATATCGTTTGGTTCGCACATTGTGATAATTTAAGTTGTTTTATTTTTTTCTATAATAATCTGGGTTTTGTTCCCTTCACTTGATTCCCGTGGTTTTGGCATTTCCAACTTCGTTTGAAAAACCAAAAAAAAAACAGGAGCCGAAGCAATAAAAACGACGCGACGAAACCATATATCTGTCGAAACACTGATTTCCGTAAACTGGACAATTTCTAATTTTTTTTAAATAACAAGCAACCCAAGGAAGAACAAGTAGGAATTTTTAGTTGTCTGTAATGTAGGTAGTGGCTGTTTGAAATATCCGATGTATATATAAATCAATGTTTATTTGTCTTTCTGTCTGTCACTTATGCGTTCCTATATCATTCAACCAATTGCGATGAAACTTAGTTATTGTGTGCACGCCCGCGATGGTTTCTATAAAAAAAATCGCCCAAAAACGGGAACGGGAAAACAGGGATAAGTGACCTTGCTTTGTAATAATTTTAAATGTTTTCCACCTACGTTGTTAGGGTAAAATAAACAAACAATTGAATAATTTCGTCGTTTGCGTATTTCCGAAAAATTATCATTACTGTAATTTAATTTGATTATTAAGTATTAATTTGAAACTGAAACATTTACTTATAGAAACACATCGAGAAACGGGAACGAGAATTGCATGCGTTTTTGTGGCATTGCGACGCATGCCGGCTTCAGCTAGTGTACATGTAAATTGAAACTACGAGTACTTACATACATATATATGTATATATTTTCATAAACTATTACGCTTCAAATCAAACAAAAATAGTTTCAAATAATCTTATATACTATTTATACAGATTACATTTCAGTTAAGGGACCCCGTATGTTGTAACTAAAAAAATGAAAAATTATTGTTTGTTCACAGTCCCGTCACCGTCATACCCCATGTCGCGTTGAGGTGAAAAGATCACTTCAAAAATATCGCCTTTCGTTGGGCAATCTGTCGGCCAAAAATAATAATAAAAAAACGAGTTTCACCTTTCATTAAGGGCGGCTGGGATAGGGCAGGGGTGTCGAACGGTGATTGATTGATTGTGGCGCCAACTGTTTTCCCACAGGAAATCGGCCAGTGGATGGGACGAAGGGTGGGTGAGTTTGCCGGAAAAATCCCGACAAATCAATTTTATTTGTTGGCCGAGGCAGCTTTTGACGCTCGATCCCATTAGCGAACAGCAAAAGAGTTGTGGTCGTAAACGGGTTAGCGGCGTTTCGCTTAATCATCCGACAACTGTATGCGAAACGCTTCCCTTTGTTCGTTACAACCATTCAATGCTTTAATCACACTGAAAAGACGTTCAATTTCGGTCGACTAATTAAACAGTTAATTTATAAATTGTGTCTATGCGGAAATGGTATCACTTATATGTTTTTTTAACAGAAATTATTTAAAAATACTTTAACCTAGTTTAGGACCCAGTTACAAAATCATCACCATAAAAAATGTAAAACGTGTAAGGGATGAATGGCTAACGTATGGATAATGTTATCAATGCCCCCTGGGCTTTATGAGTTCCGAACCCTTCTATTTATTTTCGGTCAAGAAAACTGTCGCAAATCGCTTCTGATCCATAACTTTTTTTTTACTTTATCCGTATACGATTTGTTATAACTAAATATATTTTTATCATTCAACGAATTCTAACTGGCGAAAACTTCAATAAGTATTCTTAACATAAATCGTTGAAATTATTAAATATAAAGATTTATATTAAAAAAATAGAGAAACTAGATATTAAAACGTTAAAAGGTAATATTTGAATGTACATAAATATGTATGTACTTATGTATATGCATGTGTATGTATGTGGGAAAAAATATTTAGTTATGGACATGCATATTTAATTTATATACAATATGTTTATACCAAGGCTGTGGACTTAAAACCCGGATTCGGGATCCGGGTTTCAAAATCCGCCGGACGCGGGTATTTAAAATTTTAAGTATTAACGTAAAAATTCAAAATGATTTTCAGTCGATACATTGAACATATTCAAATATGTATGTATGTGTTATTTATAGATTCTGCGTGTACGTGATTCATATATGACCTTATTTGTTCGAGAACTTGATTTCAGGACTTGTGAGTTCTAAGAAAACTGCGAACAATGGAACGAATTTTGCAAATACTGAAAATAAATACCAAAAACGATACGGCGTACTGAAATTTGGCTAAATTTAGAATTTCGCCCATATACATACATTGTACATATTTTTAGAATTTACTTATTCTAAGACTTCAGAGTGTAAACATCGTTTCAAAATTATCATCGTACCTGATTTCGTTAGCGGTAAGTACTTTATTTTAGTTATTTCTTGTAATTCTCTTAAAAAAATCAGTTTTATTCTTGACCGAATATAAGTATAGAAAAATATAAATCATTATATTTTTCGGAAAACGACAAAATTCTATGTATAATAATAATGATAGTAATAAAGGGACACAAAATCACATGTTTGCTAAATGTGCCGATAGTATTGGTATACTTTTGTTGAGATATAATTGTTTTAAGAATATTAATATTGACCTGTATTTGTTTGTTAATTAATTTTAACTTCAGTAAATAAAACAAATAGCCTGATTATTTTATTAATTTTTAAAACATACAATATTTCATTCTGTTTTACTGTCGATATTTCACATTACTTTACATAAAATGCATATATTTGGTTATTGAAAAATATTTTGAATTTATTGAACAACCTATTTTTTAGTTGAGTCTATTTTGAATATTATAATATAGGTATATTACGAAAGAAGAAAAAACTACACTTTTGGCTACTACATAATTTCAAATACGAACCGTTTTCAGTCATTTAAATGTAAATTATGAAATGAAATGTTTCTGAATATAAAATAAATGAAAATTAATTGAGTATAAATAAACTATTATATTTAGATTATTACGCTATTTTATTTATATTTGTTTATTATGTTTTTAAAATTGTACATATAATGAAACAAAATAAAAAATAAATAAAATTTGAATTTAAAATCTGAAAGTTTTTGATTTTGCTTTTGGACCCGGATTCGTCGGGTTTTCAAAATATTGGTCCCGGATCCGTGGGGTTTTCAGAAACGCTTATCGTAGCATTTCATGCGGATACGGAGTCGTAAATATTCAACCGACTCCTTTTTATTATTATTTTCTTTAATTAATGGTAGTCTCCAATTTTAGTGAAGTAAATCCACAAATAAATTGAAATTTAATAATTTATTTATAAAAGTCATGAATTTAAATTACATACAAATATGTACATATACATAAGATATACATATATGTACATACATATACTTAACATGTACATGTGTAAATATGTACATGTGTAAATAAAACCGTTGAATTGTACGTATTTTGATGTGTTGTGGCCAAAACCGATTGTTTCCTCCGTCTCGAACTTTTTTTCTCATTTTATTCATTAAATTGATTTGTTTGTGTATGAAATTCATATGAATGAATTTACTTTTTATTTATACCTATTTCAGTACCAATAAAGCAATAAATTAGGTTAAATGTCAATTTTTAGTGATTTTTTTTCCGAAATCGCTTTTATCGCAAGAAAAATCATCTTACTAAAAGCGTTCAACGTGGAGTCGGACTTGGAGTCGAAGGATAAGGTAATAGTGAGAATCGGAGTCGGTAAATTTCAAAGCGACTCCACAGGCTTGGTTTATATACACATACAAACGGCAACAATATTAATGCTTATTATTTAAAGTTTCCATATTATGCTTGTTTGTAGAAAAGTAATGAAAATGAGTAATGTATGATAGTTTTACTTAAAATGAATCTGTTCTAACACGTTCCGCTATAATAAATATTACATCCATGTAGTGATATTAAATATCACTACATGGATGTTAGTTATTTGTATTCACGGTTTTCAATTCAGAATTTCCGTTTCGTTTTATATTTTTTACCCACCCGAGCGACGCCGGGATAGTTTACAATATACCTACATATACTACATGCAGGATCTATAGAAATCTTTATTTTACGAACCAAGAGCTGTAATGGAACGAAATCAAAAACAGTTTGTTTATATACCCAATCAAATTTGATAGTTGAATTGATTGACGGTCATCAAAAATTACTGGCAATTTTTTTTCTCTGCAAAATCATATGGTGAATGAGCGCTAGTAAAAGTTGGTAGCGAACGAGCGATCGAATTTAATATACGCGAAGTCGACCATATGTGTCTGTAACGAAAAAGGAGGATGAGGTTTGGCGATGTGGAGAGTAAGAAAGCGTGGGTGGGTTAGAAAGCTGGAGTAATAAATAAAAAGGGAAAAGTAGATCTGTCCCGGAGGAAGGAAGTCCTCTGTATTTACACCCGGATATACATAGATATAGTAACGGCTGCAGCGCAGCAGCCCCAACACAAAATGACGCCAAAAGCCGCCTACTGGGCTACCGCCGAGCTTTATTGAAATAATTCAATTGAAAATTTACGACACTCTTACGAATTGTAGTTTGCTAGGTGCATTTTGATTTAAATATTTATTTTAAAATAAAATACTATATAATTTTTTGTATGTACATATGCACATATAAAGACATGTATGTTTACTAATTTGTATTATATTGTTTGCATAAGTTAATTAATTTTTTTTAAAATAAATTAATTGAAAACAAAATTTTTATAGTATAAAAACTCTCAATTGTATAAAAATTCCAATTCAAATTACTCGGCAGTTTTCCTTTGAATAAAATTTAATTTTCGTCATTTTTATACGTACAATGAAAAATGTTGTTCGCGGAAATTAAATTGGATGTGGAAAAAGTTGAAGGTATTTTTACAACAGCTATGGATTTTTTTATTTATTTTCGGCATACATATGTATGTAAACTAGGTGAAAAACTTGTGACAGGGTTGAAATAGGAGTGGTTAAGATATATTTGAATAAAAATAAGTAACAAGAAACCTTTAAAAAATTCGTTTAAAGCACGCCTCGCTATAACCGGCTTAAGGAAATAAATAAAAATAGCTTTAACGCTCACGATAACGTACATCGGTCTAATTTTGGTTAAGCTCGACGAAAAATGAAAATAAAAGGTAGATACTCGCGAAAAGGAAGAAGTGAAAGAAGAATAAAAAAAAGAGAACACACTAAAGTGAGGATATATAATATTATATAAGGCCGTGAAGGCTTTCACGCTAGCGAGGCATTTCCCGCACATAACGGATCCGCAGAATGAAATATGCGCCATATTGTGAAATGGAATCGTTACAAAACATGTATGTATGTAGTTGCCGTATTATGTATATCTGGCACGGAAAAGAACTGTATTCGTAAACTGAAGGGTTAACGTTTGATTGCCAGTATAGGAATAAGTATACGTACACATTGTATACATATAATAAAACGCCCAACAGTGCATATAAAATACATAAACATCAAAATTGTAAAATGAATACGTAGCAAAATATTTGGACGTCTAATTAACGATGGCGTCGAATTCCACATACATAATACATTTACAATGTAATTTCAATAAAGGCTCCGATTTCACGCGAGCGAACTCAATTATTATACAATGTATGTATGTATATACATATGTTATGTAGGTTCAAAAAACACATACAAACACACAGTGTTTTAGCGAACATTTAAGTTGATAGTCCGCGTAAGGAATTTTCAATAGGGTCGCGTCGTATTTCATTTGAAGCGCGAGTCTTTCCCCTTCCCGACTGCTCGAAGCTCGAGTGGGGAGCACTTAAAATTTTTTTCACGTTTAATATTCATCACGCCTAATTCTATTTGCCAGCGTCTCATAAAACCTGACGTTAATTTTTTCTTACAATAGATGTCGTCGCGCAATTAACTTCAATTTTGAGCGTCGCGTCCGCTCGCGCTTTTCTTCGCGGGACGAAAAGCAGAGCTCGCCTCTCGCTCGCACACACGACTGCACGCATCGTGGCGTCTCGCTCTCGCGTCGAACAAAAGTCGACAAGGAAAAGGAATATTTCCCGCGGCGGAGCAGTCTATTGTTCCTAATGGATTTTTTGGTATGATGCATTCACGGTGTCTTGGCACACACTCCATAGACCCCGTCGCGTATTATACGAGCGCGCTGCCAGCTCGTGTCGTATGTCGATTTTCTCATTTTCTCATTCGTAATCCCGAATTGTTCGTATATGCAGTACATGTAGCACATATGTACATACATACATATATTTGGAAGTGGCATAAGTCCACTTTTCTTCATTTCGAGAAATATTTCGCAAAACATGAAACATTATGATTTGCGTTTAATAATACTTTAAAATACCGTTGGCTTTAAAAATAAGTTTATTCTTCTTTTACCGAGATTCTAGAGGTAAAAGTCGGAATTCTCGACAGGGTGGACCCTCTAGGCTCTGAAGCGAGGCTCGGTCGACCCGCTCCTTCCTTTCATTGGCTACTCTTTGCGATGCCAATAGTATTGCCGTGCCCTGAATTAACTCGACTTTTACCTGATGAAATACTCTCGACATATACTGCCTGTTGGGCAGCGATTGGGCAGCGTATGAAATTGATAGGACAGTAACACTGTCCTATCAATTTCAATTTCAGTAGCACAGCAAATTGCTAGGACAGTAACACTGAATCATGGATTGAACCCTTGACCCTTCAGTTATTAGAATTATACGTTAAACACTGAGCTATATTACAGGCAATTTATTTATTTATGTCCTATTTGAGAGATCACGGTCTAAAATCTAATAATATTTGGCACAACCATTTCATCAAAACTATTACCCATTTCCAAATTATATTTTTTCCTATAAGGAGGGAAACATACATATGTATAAAAAATATACATATGTATAAAAATATATTTATATAAAAGTTGCTTGGTTGCCTAAAAACTAATAAGTCGAAGTTTTGGTCGTCCGTTATTCGTACTAAATTTTACAATATTTGAATAGTGTAAAAGGACATGAGTGTTTCGTAAAATTTAATATATAAACGGCGTGTTTAAATTGCGGTAAAATAAATCGGACAAAATCAATTGTTCATTCGTGAATACGAACACATTCACAATCGCAAACGAGCATACATTTTCAATAACTTTATTTTAGATATCAATTTACAACTTTCTTTTATTTGAAATGATGTCTGAAATAATCAAAAAAATTTAAATGTAATCCAACTAACATAATCCAAAACCAACCGTTAAATGTCAATAGGCACACAACAAAAGTGCATATTTTATTAACTTATTTTATATTATCATGTTGGGTCATAGCGACGTAAAAGATATCCCCATCCATCGCTATGACCAAAAAATTTAAATATACATATATCTACACATCTAGTATATACATACATATGTCTAATAGTTTGTTTACTCACATTCTAACAGCCTCTTCAATATATCCGATTCTGTTCGATTTAGATTCGTCAGTCAAATTGTAAGTGCGGGCCCACCTTGCGAAATTAATATCTGGCTTTGTACTCCTCACCAGTTGCTGGAATTCATTCACAGTGAATATTTCCGAATACTGTGAAACATAAAAAAAAATTATATGAAACATTGTGTACATTAATATTGCAGATACATAGATGTACATATAGATAAGCTGAGCGTGCTAAAATTGATTAAGCTTCCGGTGGACGGGGTGTTACAGGGGTGGTAAGCGAGAGCGTCGAGGACCGACAGGGTAGGATAGTGGCGAGTTGAGAGGGTATGGAGAGAAGGGAGATGCGGTCGTGAATCTCACTCGACGTCAGAGGCAGGCCACGCCACGGCCCACAGTTTGATGAATCGCTTGAACGGCGGCCAAGTTCCACCACTTGACTCCGCGCCACTGTTTTAGAACTCCTGCCGCGAGCCAACCCCTGCAAAAGTTGTTCCGCGTTGCACCGCGCAGTTTTGTGAACGTAAAAAATGGAAAATAAAAGAAAAAAAAACAACGTGGTCCTTTCTCAGGAGTCACTTCATCTAAACTGATCAAAGCAAAAGTGAACCAAGTCGACTTTATTAAACTTTGCCCGGGTGAAAGATATAAACGGCTAAGTATAAAAAAGACTTCCTTGCTTTTTGCAATTATGGATTGAACTTTGTTCTAAGATAATTCGAGAGAACGAAAAAAACCATTACTTTTTTAACACTACACAGTATCAGGATACGTTCAATTATAAAATAAAGTGAAAAAGTTACGCTCGACTAGCTTTTATGTATTTTAATTTGTGTGCATAATAAAGAATTTTTGTTTCAAAAATTCCACGAATATAAATAGAGGGTTCATAAGTTCGAGTCATACATCCATATGTATGTACATTAGTATATTCAGAAGCTCTTTCAGTACGGTTCGGAATTTAAATATTATTAAATAATAATGAAATAATATCGCTATTCTATCTGTCTGTCTGAGATAAGGTCGCCGTACTATAATAGTCGATTTCGATTCGACATACATATGTACATCACATCTAAACCACTGTCAAAACGTATATACGAATATAATATCAAAAGAAAAAAACTTCTATATATACTGTTCAATACCAATGTTTCCGCTAGGCAAATTTTTAATTTATTTAATTAATTAATTAATTTTTCTATCGGTGTTTTATATTGTAGGTAGGTAGGTAGTTTTTACTATTTTTTTCATATTAAACAATTAAATATAAATATTAAATTTGACATATTTAAAAAGTATTTGAAAAAAATTCGACCGCGTACGGAGCGAACACATGGCTGACGACAGATTTCTTCTAATTTTTTTTTATTTAATAACTTAATATGCAATTATATGTCATCGGGTACAACTCTAGTATGTATATACATATATATCTGTGGGTATTTAAAAAAAAACAATTAATAGACACATACTTCAAGAGAGATTTAAAATAAATTACTAGAGTAAAATTTTCAAACGGGATGAGCACCAATCGTCGTATGGCAGGCTAACTTTAATACCATACATATAAATTGACACATAATAACCGGTGATTATTAAGAATAATCAGATTTATCACTTTGGCTGTAACATACTCGAACATATGTATGTACATGTGTATATAAAATCTGACAGTTGTGGCTACGAATATATGTATGCATGTACCTTGTTTCAGTGTACATGCATATTAAACCAATGTGAATATACACATATAATGCGTCTAAGGCCGTGCTCACCATTCAAATTTGCAAATATGTACAATGAAGCACATAGTTCTGCCTCACAAATTAGTATCTAAAAATACAATTAATAGAACTCCTTAAGTATTGAACACCAAAAGCGGGAAATCTGGAGATTCCCGTGATAAATATGCAACCGGCAAATCTAGCAAATCCTAATTGATGCTGGTTGATTCGAGTTGACATTAACAATATCAAACCCTTGCCAACATTCGTACAATAGAATAAATTAGAGCGAATCCCCTCCGGAACCTTAGCCCGACAACACTCACACACTAGTTTATTAACCAAATTATGCATTACGTGGTTATTGTATATGTGTGTGTGTGTGTGTGATTTTGTACTTACACCTACACATCGACCTACATCTCCAGATATCCAAAAGGTACATACGGATATTATATACATACATATTTACATAGTATTTAATGATGAAATTGTGAATAAATTCCAATTAAAACGATCTCACGAAGCAATCATCAAAGCGGTCCTATCTATCTATACGTATTATATGTATGTATGTATAACCACGATTGCGGTGTTTCTTTGCTAGGTTGTCTTTCATTTTGTCGTAATTAATCGAATTAAGCGCTCAACAGGGTCGCCACTATGCATACAGATAAAAAATAAAAATAAATTCATAAAATAATTTTTAGGTACATATGTACATATATGTACATAGTACATACATATGCATTTCTATCAGTGACCCGGTGTCCGTCGCTGTTTCTTTCAAATTCGAATAAAAGTTGTTCAAATATTAAAACATTAACTCTTAGGCTTAATTTTTAGACGAACTACTATGCGATAAGTAAAGACGCAGACACACTGAACCGTACGGCACGGTATGCTTAGGTATACTCCAGTTGTGATGGGCGTATCCTCATGGCATTGTTAATGATTATGATATTATTATTTCAACAAGTTTCTCCTACATTTCTTTAAATATGGGAATCACCGTTATCGATCACTGTCAAACCTATATCAGTACAATAAAATAACACTGAAAACATTGCTGGGGGCGAGTTTTGGACTGGATCGCCATAGAAGAGATCAGGCATGCTGGCGTTTTTATTCACATGTGCAAAGCTATCTAAACAATCTTTTGCGAAAGCAAACTAATAAGAGGCTTATAAAATAAACACGTGCCGCTTTCCACTCTGGGTGCCCGCGCCCTAATAGGTAGTAGGTATTGGTGACGACGATACGGATATTCCCACGCTTTTTGACAAAAGATCAATATAAAACATTTACAAAAATATAAATCATGCCAAATTGCTGGACAGTTTCTCAAAATGAGAACAGTTAACATCCTCCATGAACATTTTCTAAGCCTGATGGAGACTGGGACCGTTATCATGTGTTATAATACTGTAAAATATCAGACTACATAGGTGTGAGAATATATGAGGAAGTTTTTTGTTGCCAAAGTGGAGAGAACATGGCTAAATCCGATAGGTCAAGCGTTTGAAAAATGCTCGTGTATAGTTCAAAGTCTAGTCAAAGGTCCAAGACAAATGTGGTGACCCTGTTGGGCAAAACCGCAGCCTCTAATTTGCAGACGAGCATTCCTCTCGAAAAGAGGGGAGGTATGCGCGCGGGGCCTCTTCCCCTAATGATTAAACGAATGAAAAATGGACCGCGGCCTACTGGGCTTGATTAAACGATGCGGTTTTAACTTTCATGAATAAATTGGGACCGTTTAATGTTAAGTTCTTGCATTTTGTACGTGTGACAAAAAAATAGCTGAAAGGCGAAAAAAAATTGCCATGCCACAACGAGTGAAATTATTCGAATTTCTACGCGTTCCGATTTCACACGTTTGTGTATTTCAACGTAAAATCACCGGCATTGCGGTGGTGGGAAACTGAGGAAATGATTGGTAAAAATTCCAACTCGGTTAAATTGATGGGTGCCTATCGTACCGGAAGTGCGCGATACACTCAAAGTTGGCGCCGAATTGCCGCAAACGGTAGCGAACGCGCTATATTTGCTGGCAAGAGTTAACTCGACCAATTTGCATTCCGATTCCGGATCAACAGACCAAAAACTTTGAATACTTAGAAATTGGTTGTTTGAAAAAAATATATATACGCGGGAAAACTCTCAAGTTTTCCCTAACGTAATTAAATGAAATAATGTGGCGCGAAAGAAGAACCCAATTGCCGAAATCTTTTACATTATTTGTTTACTAAAATCAAAGAATACCCCTGTCTATATAATCATATTTTATGATTTCATGCTCGGTATATTACGATTCGCAAATTGTGTAGGAAAATACCTTTTTCCATATGTCGATAAAAAGCTATCGATTTTGCAAAAAAAAATATTTATATAAATTTATTCTGACGGTATAATGCTCATCCTTACAGTTCTCCAGCAAAAGGAGTGAACATTGAAGCGATAAATTATCCTCTTTATTTTTTGAAGTAGGTAGCAAACATTCAGAAAAGGCAATCGGGCCCCTTATACATCGGAATAGGGTTTACAATCCCATATAGATTTTTCCGATAGACATGCATACATTGTACATACATATATTCATACAACAATAAGCGAAAATACCGATTTTCAGAAATCGAATTTTTTTAGAACAAAAACTATATATGTACATACATAAAATTCATAACTATATAATGTGGAATTTAACAGTAGGTACATACATATGTTATTTTATTTTAGGTAGCAATACATATCAAATGACGGAAAAAACGATGGGAAGACCGAGAGATGCTATCGTATATCATAATTGTGTGTATAAGGACAATGGGGCAATTTTTCATTTCACGATAACTTTTCTGATAGGCAACCCTCTTAGGGTGGGTTCTGCTTCAGTATTTACATTGCTATCAATTTCTTGTAGGGTCTGTGTTTGCCCAACAACTCCGAAGAGCAAACTGCCCGCTACAGACGGTCCTTCCAACGAAGATAACCACAACTAACCACTTCGTTTTTGAAATTTACAAAATGCATCGAAAGCTTTCTCAACGGTTGAAAATATTTTTTCATTGTCTTCCTTAAAAGTGTAGCACAAATTTAATAAAAAAAAATGAACATACGTGATTCGTAACTGTGAATAATTTGCTCATAGGCATTGTATTTTGAGACTACAAAGTAAACAAGAACACTACCCGTTAAGCCTTTCCAGGTAGCATTGAAAAAAAAATCGAATGTGACCAACCCATGACTTTATCTATATATTTGAGGAATATAAGAAAGTCACAAAACAAAATTTGATATAGAACCGTAGACACATTCACACACACCGGCGGCATTATGAAATACTAATAGCTATGACAGCATTTTCGATACAAATTGAGTGCATATGTATGGAAGTTCTACTTCCGGTTGTCAGATTTTGTTCAATTTTTTTTTATTACTTAAAATCACTATCAGTATTATACAAAATAAATATCAAGAAGATTAAAATAATTTAAGAGGTCAAATTAAAATCATGAAATATTGATTTAAAAAAATACTACTTCTAAAAATACTACGAGTTGAACATGAACACAAAACATCTATTGTTACTACGTACATAGATAAAGTAAAAATGCATTCAACATGGGTCGTGTAATCCGTGTAATTTATTTGTCAACGTTTATTAAGACTCGTTTACACCAGAATTTATGACCACAGCAGAATTTCCCAATGGCAATCCCTAACTGCCGAGTATTTTAGATTGTGGCTTGGCATTTATATTATGAGCATTACATTTTAACAACAATGAAGAAGATGGAACTAGTTTTGGAAAAACACATTCATTAATAGACTTCTTTTGTTTATTTTATGTTGTTGCAAGATATATTAGAGAGTCTAAATACAACTTTACAAAACTCGAAATCCTCGGCGGTAGTTATCTAGGGTAGGGATCTAGGGTTTGTTTAGATTAACTACACTGCTTTCAATTGGATTTCTAAATAATTCTAGTTGGAAATATTAGCGAAATCTTCAGCGTGGCGGCTTTCAACAGAAAAGACGTCAGCACTCAAAGGTTTAAAAATTTGAAAGAAAAACACTGAAAGTTGAGTAGCATAAATAATATTTTCAAAAGTTCTGGCCATATGTTTAAACCGTATATAACAACCAATAAGGTCTCACGACTCATCGACCAATGATCTCTCTGTTCTGAGAGTACACGCGGTGTGCAAATATTCGACGGATCTGTCCCGTTCTTCATTCGGAGCCGGCTTGTCGACGGAACAATAAACTACTTCTACCACTACTCGCTGCATCTTACACTCAGATCTCGGAAACCCCTCTACATGTCCATAATACAGTATGTATTGATATATATGTAATTTATATGAAACCTGTCAAAAATTTACTAGCAAATAAAGAATTAATCAAATTTTTATTGAAAATCAGAAACAAAAAGATTTCACATAAATCAGATAGAAGCAGTAAAAGGTGGTTAGCAAAAAAGGGCAAAAGATATATGTCTAGCAAATGAATAATAGATAGAAGTGGAGTGCTTTTTTTAACGTCTAGCTGGCGAGCTGTCCTTTGTCGCAGCAAAAAATTAAAGTGGAAGGACAATGTCTGAAAACGGAAGGGTAACGACTTATCGAAGAAACATGCCGGTGCGATAAAGAATGCTCAACGAATATTTTCGATTTATAAATTCATGCATCGATTATAAATATGCATGTATGCATGTTCATATATACATATGTATATTATTGTCTGTGTATATACATATGTTTATATTTATTTTTCTTTCTCTTTTCTTTTATAAGACATTCCCTTCTTTGTTGTTTTTTTATAATTTGTAATTATTATTATTATTATTATTAGTTGTTTGTGTATATATGTTTTGTTTTTTATGTTTAATTTCTTTTGTTATTATTTTGTTTCCTTTATTTTCTGTTATATTTTTGACCATTGTGGCGCATTAGGAATTCTTAGTGCTACAATGGTCCAAACTTTAAATAAATAAATATCAATGCAAATGTGAATGAATTCAAGAAAATGTACATATGTACATATCTGCTCAGAAAAAATGCACAAATTGCTTAAATAAACAAATTTAAATCACACTATTTCTAATGGCAATTTTTATGTTATCGGCGAACAGAATGTTCAACAACAAGCAAATATAAAGTATTGCGTTTATCAATCTCCCAAAGCCGTGTCTATTCAGCTGTGTCCAGAGACACTTAATAAACATGAGAAATTGTTGTTTCTTGCGACTTTCCTTCTATAATTAGAACAAGTTTATTATAAATTAAAAATAAAATATAAGTCACACAAAATTGCCCATAGAGGCACATTGTTGGATCCAGCGGGTCTTTTACCTTTTTATACATACTACATATATGTATTTATATTCATATGAATAATGACATCGTTAAAATGCTTCTTACATGCGAAACACATTTTTTTGCGAATTATCACCGAACCCTGTGTTGTCCTTTAGGCCCAAAAGTCCTTTTTCCAAGTGCACATCGTGCGTGATCCGTTTTTGCCCCAATTAGACTGACCGGCCGCAAGCGTATTTATACTTCCTGACCGCACTAGCGATAATGTTTTGTAAGCTTCTCTTTACGCTCAATAAAAAATATACATACATATATTATATATGCACACAAACTCTGCCAAAAATATTCCTCAAACAAATTTTGAACATTTTCAATAGCACAATTTCGATTTTCCTAATAAAAAATTAATAGGGTAATTATTGTGTGGACGAGCCTTATATAAAACATAATTTTGTGTCGTGAATCCTCGTTCCGATAATAAAACGAGGATATTAGAGCTTTTCCCGGCACCATCCTAAACTAAGGCTATTAAACCAAGTAAAATAATAATAAACGAAAGTGAGGCGAGCAAAGGGGATGAGGAACAGTAAGAGGGGAACTTTGTTTGTAGGTGTGTCGGAAAATTATGCATTTTCCGGTAATAACCGTTGTAAATTAACCATGTAATTTGTACGGGAAATGTAAAATATAAACAGGCCACGCTTATCTCCCAATGGGGCTTAACTACCGCTTCCCGCACCCCTTCTACAGCGCTAATTTAGGACCAAGATGTTCAGATACAAACATTTATCAACCACATTTTGAAAAGTGCATAAAATTGCATTAAAAATAAGAAAATTATCGATTTATATTCTAGCAAAATGCAATTTACGTTATGAATATGTATAATATATTGCATAAAACTAGGCGCAAAATCAAATTACAAAATTTTATTTTAAAAATGATATTTTATATACATACATACGCCTTGACTTAAAAGTAATTACCAATTTTGAAAAATCATTATTTCTTAACCGGCTTCAAACAAAATTTTACACAAGCTTTGCATAGATTTAAACCGCAAATCCCTCAATCTGTGATTAAGTCTTTAGCTGGCCGCCAGTGATAGCGACCAAATGGAAGAGGACGCAATCGATAAATGTAATTATACCCACACACGTACATATGTACATATGTACATTTGATATTATTTAAGAGTAATTTTACGCTGACGTAAATGTTACAATCAATGTCAAGACTGTCGCCTATTGTATTTATTAAGAAGAGTGAGAAGAACGTACGGTGACATAAGTAACGACATAATAGTAATACCGAGAAAAACTAAATGAGTCACGCGAGTTTTCCCACACATACATACTTCTGTGACAATGCAATGCGCCAAAGGAAATTACCAAACAATGGGTGTTTTAAACGTTAAAGGTATTTTACGACGTAAGTTCAATAGTCTGTTGAAACAAATATATCTTCACGTTAAAAGCACATACATAAAAGTTATTATTCGTTTCTCTTGAAAAGACCTACACATTATATGATTATGTACAAATACTAAACAAACTATGCATTATATAGTTTGTAATAAAAATGGTTTTTATTTAAAATTAACTTTTAAATTATTCATTTGAACGGAAAATAAAAAAAGCAAGAAACGTGAAAAAATGAAAAAAAAAGTTTCCTATTGTAAATAATAGAACAAATGAATATGAACTTTAAATTAATTTATAAATTCATTAAAATATATTTACAGAATTTCCACTTTTATATTTATATTTTTTCTCTACACTACAGATAAATACATGTATATATTTATGTATGTATGTACTAGGAGGGCCATTACCGGTAAATTATTGCTTTCACCAGTAAATAAACAAAACGAATTCGCTGCGTTTCTATTCCTAGGAACACTGGTCCGACCCAGTCCTCCATTCAGGAGAAAAAAATATACAATATTATAAAGATTTACAAGGAAGATCAGTTTCAGATGTCAAAAATGGAATTGCAGTAGTTCTACGCCTAAATGTGTGTTATCAGTAAAATAAAGGCTTCAGTTAGTATTAGAAATAAATTTAAGTCAGCTTAGAAAAGGAACTTACCCAGAAGAAAAAAATAAAGAAACTCTGAGAAAGGAAATTACATTTTTTATGAAATGAAATATTCAGCACAGAAAAAAATACTTGAAAAATTAGATCACAACTACCAGACGATAGTTTGAATACATCTTTTTAGTCTTATATAAAATATTAACTTATAAATAATTCATTAGCACTCATACCCTTTTTTTGAGCAATATAAATATCTTAGTATAAAATAAAATATGTTTATTAACGTTCGTTTGAATATATTTAGTACAAAAAAGTAGTTTATTTGAAAACTCCGGTAATCGGTAAAAATTTATCGAATTATCGGTAAATGGAAATTACGAAAAATAGGACTCCTTCGTATGTACTTAACAGGTGGACAAATAAACATTAAATCTCAGCATACAACAGTTAATGCTAATTAGTATTATATTTAATGTATAGAATGAAAATTTAAATAAATATTTCAATTTATAAATACATATGTATATGTATGTATACACATTTGCACGACAGAAAGAAAAATAAAATCATATTTTTAAATCAAGAACTGCGTATTACATATTTTCATATGCTCATTAGTTTACCAAATATGTATAATAAAGAACTCTTATTTACATTTTGGACGGAATATACATAGAATAATAAAAGTACATCAAATTTTCCCATTTGTGTTTCATTATGAATTTATGAATCCTCATAAATATTATATGTTAGTATAACGAAGCTATGTATAATATTATAATATGATTACTTATGTGTATGTAAATATGTACTCGACGCATAGTTGTAAGACATCGTTATGTTTTCCACGGTAGTTAATACTGTCATCCAGGAACCTTATCTGTGCAGCAATCATTTCAATTGCAACATCGACAATTTATAATGCACAGGCCTTGAACTCGGTGCTGTGAGAACTATATAAACACTTGTCGGCCTTGCGAATTTACTATTGTGACGTGGGAGTGGCACATACATACTTGACGATCATTTCGCAATTAGGTTAAAAAAGACCCACTTCGCGTACAAACAATCACATCGGCCAATTACATATAAATATACGATGCATAAAATAAATAATAGTACGCAAGAAGGATTCGTACATTTTCCGCATTCTACAAATTAATGTAATAGGAACGGGAGCGCGCGCATACGTCGCATTATATTAGAGTATATAATTATAATTAATTTAAGGGTAATAAACGTATAATTTAGTCTCATGCTTCGTGTCCTAAAACACCACACTGTCATTTACTTTGGTATGTTGACGGTTCAGGGTTCTTCGCTTTGTGGAAAAACATATTTATGTACGAAGAGCACCATCAGCTTAATAATAGTTTCCTCTCACTGCATAAATACATACATGATAACCGGAAAAATAACACGCACAAACCGATAACAATTACACGTTCGTTTTAGACAAATATCGTGGCTTGGAAAACCTTTTAATTTTGACCGAAATTTAGCGCGTGAAACCTTGGGAACGACCGATTTGGGAAAATAAATCTTGCGCTAAAATATTAACCTTTTGCGTCACGTGAAACAGTAATGCGATGGGATGAGGCAGCTGTAAGAGCGAACTGGAATTTTGTTTTACAAGGATGTTCATCTTGAAGGGAATGCGTAAAGTGAGATTAAATCTATAAAATTTATACATATACATATTGCTATACAATATGTATATTTTTATTTTATTCTTTAGATATTTTTGACACAGTGACATTACAGAATAGTCGAACGCGTCATTATGAAGAGACAATAAGTATAATACAAACTAGTGTTGTAACCGATGACATATCATCGCATGGATGTTGGCATATTAAGTTATTAAATAAAAGGAAGGTTTCAAATACCTTTTTATTTTTAATATTTATATTTAATTGTTTAATATGAAAAAAAAAGGTAAAAACTACCTACCTACCTACATGTAAACAATACAAAACACCAATAGAAAAATTAATTAATTAAATAAATTTTCAATAGATGGCGGTAAATTTTCTGTCAAGAGAAAACATTAGTAGCAAATGGTATATATATAGAAGTTTTTTCTTTTGTTATTGTTTTCGTATATACATTTTGGCAGTGGTTTCCCTGTGACGTACATATGTATGTATGTCGAATCGAAACGACTATTATATTACAGCGAGCGTTATCTCAGAGAGACAGACAGACACACAGACCGAATAGCGATATTATATATGTATATGAAACTATAGGTATATATGTACATATAAGAATACATATAAGCTAATACAAATAAACTATATATAATATAATATAAGAATTAGCGAGACATCTATGTTATAGATAATAATTTTTGAAATCATTCAATCATTCAAATAGTGGTGATATAGTTGGTAGGATTGGTTTTTGCCAATTTTATGGAGGAACCGCTTCAACAATGAAATCAGATAAATTGGAAAGCTCTGATAGGAAACGATTGACTTAGAGTCAAAAATATCCAAGTCTGACAAGCAGCATTTTAAAATTATACTCGGAATAAATTATTTTCAATCGAGGTTAGCTCACGGATCAAACTCGGTGACCTCTCGGTGCTTATAACAACGCAACCACCGAGCCACGCTGCTGGCATTACCTGTTTGAATTTGATTTCAAATTTAAAAAACAGTGTAAGATTTCGTATCGTTTTTATCCCGTCTTTCTATCGACATGTTAAGTGACCTCTATATCGAGCAAATTAAGTGTGTGTCTGTATTATCCCGAGAAGCATCGTCATCAATCTTATTTCTGGCATATGGCGGTTAGCCGACCGGGAATGCCGCGGATTTCATACCATAATTTCAGGTCGTCGAGAATCCGGCAAAGGGCGCAATAAAGGGTCGTTCGGCTAAAACTCCCCAGTGGTAGGGATGATTATCGAAGGCTCAAAACGACGGCCGGGGCCTTAATGAAAAGCCCTTTTAGAGGCACGCCGATCCCCCGGCGCTTCCTGATGAGGGATATTATTTTGCCGCTGCAGTGCCGGTCAAAGGGTTGAAAACATAAAACAAAGGGTAGACGACGCATTAATGAAAATCCCTTGCAAGCGGACGCACAACCTAGCCATTGTGCAACTTTACAATTCATACTAACACTATAGAACAAATAATATTAATCGTTTCGGATGAATAGATGAAGGAATTAAAACTTATTTATAAACAAAAACATTGGAAAAAATTCGTTAATCAAACCCAGGTTTAATGAATTTTACATGTACAACAAACCTACATATTATATTATGTTTACATGCATTTAAAAATTACATCCGACCCCTTTTATTATTTTCTTTAATTAATAGTATTACGGTATATCTCAAGTAGAGTCTCCAATTTTATTGAAGTTAATCCGCTAATAAAATGACATTAAAATAATTTCTTCATAAAAATCATGAATTTAAATTACATTAGAAATAAAATCGTTGAATTGCTCGTATTTTTATGTGTTGTGGCCATAACCGATTGTTGCATTCATTTTTATTTTTATTATATTGATTTGTTTGTGAATGAAATTCATACACATACACTATGAATGTGCTTATTTTTTATTTATACCTATTTCATTACCAATAAATTCAATAAATTAGGTGACATGTCAATTTTTATTGATTTTTAAAATTCCTTTAATTTTTTATATATTGAAAATTCCTATTATTTTTATTACTTACAATTTTATTGGCCGGCAGAATATTCGATCTTACTTAAATCGTATTACCAAGTCGGAGTCGGTAAATTTTGAAGCGACTCCTAAGCCCTAAATTTAAGAAAACAAAATACTGTCTAAAACGTTAATTCTCCTGTACTTTAGGCTGAAAGATTGAGATTTTTGGCTGTCAGCATACGCAAACGCTCAAAAATTTCAAGCAGGTTTGGTATACGAAAAAAATTTATGTATCCAATGAATTTTCCTTTGTGATACAGAGCACTAAGCAACCTTATAATATGAAGAGACGTTTGCTTGAAATTTTTTAAGCACCAATTTTTTTACGATTTGGTAGCTACATAAATCAAGAATAAATAATATCGTTTTACTTGATTCTGTCTCCATTCACTAATGACCAAATAAAATACATACATATCTATAACAGTATGAGAGGACGTGGGTTCAAGTCCCGACCAAATACATCTCCTGTTATAATTTTCCGATTCTACATGGATTGATTGTTGTTACGGATCCAAAAAATCGCTATCCTCCCCCTTAGTTTCTCGCATATTCAAGCCATTAGCATTTGTTGAATCTTATAAATGATACTAAACAATGTATTTCTTGCAAAAAAAATGTTGTTTGTCCATAGATGTTTCTGTTGTATTCTATGTACTCTTGTGTTTGACAAATTGTTAATACTTAAATATGTACAAAGATAATCTGAACATGTGTCTGCTTGGGGTTATTCCTGTCATTGCACATGTGATTTATGTAATTAAAAATAATCAACACATTTAGGGAACAATTTAATTACGAGAAACCAATGAAAAATATTTGATGAAAATATGTGCATATTCAAATTTAATATTACATTCAAACTGTCATAGAAAAATTTTCCGGAATTTTCTTCTATTTGGTTCACGGTTGAAGCTAACGACTAGTTTATTGCAGTTTTGCACAAACTTTGACTCGTTGAAATCCTCGACGCGTTAACTAGTCAGAAGCGCTACTTGTTTGAACTTTCCCGCTAACGAGAAGTCTTCTATACGGTCTAACTTTAACGATGTTCCATTTCATAATTATTTTTACATATAATACATTGTAGATCGTTTGTTAATGTTTCCATCGATCTTTAAGGTGAACTTCCATGTCTACATACATATGTACATTCATCTACGCATAGTTGCGACTAAAATTTTCATTTGATATTCGATATGCAATGAAACAACGACTGTTTCATCCCTCTTAGCGATCATTTAATGATTGGAATTGTACCGAAAACAAGGCTATTGTTTACGGAGGCACAATGCGAGCTGTGAATATATGACTTTGCGCGCGTCGAAATATCTGGAACGCTTCGAATTGATTAAATTCGCACGCCAAACCCGGGAAAACTGCGAAAATTTTCAATTACACACCAAAAACGGCGTCGAGTTTTTCCACTGAGTTTTTCCATCGACATTCGCGCCGTATCCGCTCACGCTTCTACCCTAGGTTGACTATGCGTTCGTCATTTCATGAACTCCGAGTTTTATACCACAAATAATATTTCCTAATAACACAAACAAGTATTATATTTAATAATAAGAACACGTTCGATTTGAATTAAATTCATTAAAATTCTTTTGATTGAAATTTCGATTGCCAAACGTCACTACAGACCAGAAGAAGAATGTGGGTAAATATTTGAAAATGCTCAATTTACAAATTACTTTACTTGAATGAAAATTTATTTTCAGTTAAGGAAATGCTGTAAAAAACTGATATATTTTAAACACAAGGGGCTTTTAATAATATATCACAAGAATGAAAGCCTCTTATCGAAATTTAAATCGACTTTTTACAGACTATTTTCTCTTTAACGAAAACAATTACGTGCATTCTAATTGTGTTTTCGCTATATGCCTATATGCAACCGAAACGTGGACAATAAAGATAGCCGAACGAAAGATAATCGAAGATTTTGAAACGTGGGTTTGGAGATGAATTTTGAGGATCCCTTGAACAGCAAATCGAACCAATTTCGAAGTTTCAATTCTGAAAGAGTTGCGGATTTAAAGATCGTCTGTAAAAACTATGTTTGCGACAAATTTTCTAGTTTTTTGAAAAAACATGGTGATAAAACAGTAATCTGGAAAAGCTAGTTGTAGTTAGTGCCATAGGGACGAAAATAAGAAGAGGAAGATCTCTTATACAGTGGACTGATCAGATCAGGTCAGCCCTTGGCTGTTCTGTCGTTTTGAGATTGACAAAAGATTGGAGAAGAGTCGTTAACCACACCCCAGCTTCTGGAGGTCACAATCCTCCGTATTGGGGGACCGACTACTGTATTTTCAATAATTGTATGTGAAGCAAACTGTCTTTCAACTTATTTTAAAGAATTATTTTTAACCATACATAAGCAACCTAAATAACAAATATTTAAACAAAATTGTTTGGTCGCCCTTCTGTGGTCGTTCATCAAAAATCGTTTAGCCACGCAAGCCACACAGGAACAGTGCGATCGTCGGATCTGCAGACATTTTCCCCTCCCGAGTATCCTCCGCCTAACTCCCACCCCAAAACTTCGATTTCGATTCGTATTTGAGCGAGTGAGCGTGCGTGTACACGTGTGCATATGCAATCGCAAAGTGCACGTGTTGTGCACTTCGCCTGAAGAGGAATTCAATTTGTACATACATACTTCCAATAACGGACAGCACACATTTAGATCCAACGCCGTTTACCTGACACACGTACATTTTCTGTAACATTCACGTTTGCCTCTAAAAATATCCACCTTCCACAATGGTAACATAATATGAGATCCTATTGATCAATTGTATAAGGCACTACTGCAAAATGCTTTTATTTTGTCATACTTATTCCACGATAAGTAAGTATCATTGTTCCCACGTACATCATATAAAATTTTTCACCTCAAAAGTTCAAAAAGCCACTACATACTATAAAAACAAAGTCTAATTTATGAGCACCATTTTGAATGTCGCTCGCAACAACCGGGAGCGTCAAGGGGAACGAAATGAGAATAAAAGGGATGAGTGGAAGGGATCGGAGGGGACTCGCGTATTTTTTGGGTCGCGTTTATGCATGACAATCAGAAGAACGACTTATGGTCAAAGTGAACGTATTTATGTATGTATGTGTAATGTGTATGTACATACATACATATATATCCGGTTGAAACCCCTCACTGCTGAAACCCCGTGCACGTTTGTACGTTTGCCAATTTTTTATATGTATAGGAGTACGTGCCGCGACACTCCACAGGCTGTTGTTGTTGTTTTTATTTTGTTCGAAAGGATGTATGATGACAAATTAGGTCATTTTAATTTGAAGCGAACCGTCATAATGACGCGTGACGTCACGTCCGGGCGTTGTTCGACGTGATTTGTCGTCGTTGCGTTTTATTTTCCCATTTTTACTGAAAATGCGGAGAATTGACTACATAATACGTACAAATGTACTTATGTATGTAGATAGATTGATTGTATACATAAATACATACATCGGGTATAATATATTATTTTTCTGTTTTGATCGTGTATCCGCCTTTTCCATCTAATATATAATTTCGAAAGAGACTTTTTATGTATGTATGTAAGGTCGGTTGGTAAGAAATACATTTTATAATAGCAGAGACTCATTATTCTCTTGAGATTAGCGCAGACAGGAACAGAATAAAATTTTCTTGTTTACTAACTCAGATATGGAAAAGTTTACCTCATAATAAGAATATACGGATGCATTCACAATATTAGTATACTGTTCGAACTAATATGTAGTGCGAAAATTTCGAAAACAATGAAAATAAAAATAAAAATTAATGAGAGAAAAATGACACATTGGCATTGTCTAAATCTAAATAAAGTTGAAATAAAATCTAAATCAAGTCTAAATAAAGCCTATGGTACACCCCAACCCGACCTAAAAAAGCCAGGAACTAAAAAGTAAGACAAACCAAGATTGAAAGGCAAAATACGCACTCAATTGCTCAAAAATATATCCTGAAATGAAATATAAAAATGACTATGAACATTGCCAAGACAAGAAAAATAAAAAAAAACAAAAGCCTCTTCTACTCGGTGCATACTGGCACTCCTTGTATGTGTGTATATAGAACCACTCACTTTGAATTCACGTTCCTGGTAAGCTATGTAAAAATAAGTATGTACACATGTATGTACATATGTACAACGTGTCAAGATCTCAACACGAACAAGTGGACATTGCGAAAATTATATACATACATACATGTACATATATACAAAAGCGAAAATTGTATATATACAAAATTCAAAATTGAAATAGGGGAAAAACAAACTGTCGTGTGTAAATATTAAGTGCTGTCGACGTATGTACATACATACCATACATATGTACATATGTACAATTGTTGCGAAGCGCCATTGAAACAAACAACCGAAGCAATTATCGCACGACACAACGATTGTTTTTTTTCCCTTTGAGGTAGTATCCACATAGGTACCCACTGTTGTTTTTCAGCATGAAACGACGCACACGCTCTCTCCCTAATATAAATAATGACTGTTGATTGCAGCACTTGTTGACAAAAATTAAATTACAACGACAAGGTACAAAGCAATTCTATATACATACAAACATAGTTGCGTTGACACACACGTAAAGTACATGTGTATAGTAATAATATTAAAGTTAGTACGTTCCAGATTGCTATTCCTTCTGAAACTTAATGTCGAAACAAAGTGTTACGGTATTTTATTAAAATGTTTCCATGCGTATTAGTAAATTTCTCATTTTGTTACAAGCTTAAGATTGGTCAAAACTTTAAGAGTATGACGAGTATGAGAAAAAATTCGGCCTCTACAATAAATGAAGTGTTAATTTGACGGACAAAGGCTGTCGCATGAGTATGTTGGAGCGCGTTGCTTAATCATCGACTACAAAAAAAATCTGTACTACATAATTCCATATTGGGAACAGTTTCATTGTTTCCATAATTGCCAATGTTCTCCACCAAAAGCCCAACTGTGTGTTAAAAACGTAGTAAAAAAATCAAAACATGTTAAATGAATTTTGTATATGAACACTTGGAACGGATTTTTATAATATAATAGCCATTGTATGTATGTATGTATATATGTACGTATTCATGTGTATTTATGTATGTAATATATAGACAAAAGCTTTCAACTGATGATTGAAAACTTCGTTCCGATAGCAAACATTTGCTTTATTTTATTTCATTCTTCATAATGGAATTAAAATATTAATGAATATTCCATGGAGATATTTAGTTTATGAACGGTAGTAGATCGTTTGTGAACATTTTTCATTTAAAAATTTAATTTCAATATTGCTATACAAATTTGGACAGTTGTCTATGTAGTTTTATAGAGTAGGGTTGTTTCATTTAAATTCGTCGAGATGACTTTAAATTGCCTTTGATTTTAATCAAATTTGCTTTATTAAATATCTTACGCTTTTCGTTTATATGTACATATACAAAATTGTATTAAAATTTTGAAGAATCGCTACAAGTTTTCTTTTGAGATTTTACGTCGCGTAAAATGATCCGTGAAATGAAAAAACTTATATGTATACGTATATACATATGTACTTACATGCTTCTACTTTATCGCTACCTTTACCCCTTTTATTTAAATTGTATTACAATATTATATTATGTGTACATAATAAAATATATGTAGGTATGTTTGCCGATGACAGGTGCTGTTAAAGTTAAATAGTTACATATGTTTTTATCCTATTTGTATATATGTATACCAGAGTTGTGGAGTGGGAGTCGGAATCGGAGTCGTATAAAATCAAGCGACTCCGACTCCTTTTTATCATTATTTTCAAGTAGTAGTATTACGGTATGCATCAACTGGAGTCTCCAATTTTATTGAAGTAAATCCAGTAATAAATTGAAATTTAACAATATATTTATACGATAAAAATCGTGAATTTAAGTTACATTGAAAATAAAATCGTTGAATTGCACATATTTTGATGTGGTCTGGCCAAAACCAATTGTGTCCTCCGTCAAATACTTTTTTTATTCCCAATTTTTTATTAAATAGATTTTTTTGTGCATGAAATTCATATACGCTATGAATATACTTACTTTTTATCAATAGCTATTACGTTCAATCACATGTCAATTTTTTATATATTGAAAATCTCTATTATTTTTATTACTTATAATTTTATACTTTGTATTGCAAAGCCAATCTTATTAAAATCGTTCAAGTTGGAGTCGAATCATAAAATAAAGTCGGAGTCCGGAGTCTGTAAATTTTGAACCGATTCCTTAGCCCTTTTTATATACAAACATACAAATTTTATGAAATACCTGTTTATTGCTATTACTATTTAAATTTTAAATTGTAAAAGCAATAAAGCTTCAACTCGAAAACACGGAATATCATAGGAACATATTAATTAAAAGTTACACGTTCAACGTATTTGTACGAAATACATACAATACTTCCATAGTGCGATGTTTGTAAAAGAAAGGCCACGAAATCATCGAGCGAATTTAATTATAATAAATCAATATTTGAGATTGAATTGTCCCGATTCAATATTTGCGCCGGTGGCCACGAAATCCCCTAATGGGTACAGATAGGTATACGACGAGTGCGGTTCGTATTTGCCAAACTCATTATTGAAACCAGATTCGAATACAATACTTTTATATACACGCACGGCGTATTTATGAAGTGTCAGATATTTAGAGGCCATTGTCCGCCTCATGATTTATGAGATTGGGTCTGAAAATTTTTCCCGAAATGTTCCCGAGTAAAATAATAGTCCCTGGAAAGTGAAAGTGTTGCGCGCAAGGTCCTTCCTTGACGATTAATCAGTTGGAACGACACTAGGTCAGATAGGCTGCGTGAAAATTCTTCTATTTTTATCTAGAATAGTTCCAGCTGAAAGCGAAACGAAATCAACCTTTGCAAATAGGAAGACATTTCACGGACGAATACGCTCGTCCGACTAATAAAAGGACCGCGATGCCAATGAATAAATGTTATTATCTCAATACCCACACTTTTCCTTTCCTGCCAGGTACAAAATATTAATTAAGAAAAAATTAAATTCACCTCTTTTTTATTATCGGCAATGTCTTTTGGAGCCCATTCGACGAAAGTTCCATTATGACAGTCCGTCACGATGGCCATCAGTCGCTTACGAGCCAAAGCGGCAGAAATATGATTTTGATATTCCACCAATGCCAAAACTTTGTTTTCAACAGCATCCGTCTGTACTTGAATCTGAAATGAAAATAAAAAAAGTAAGTACTCAATATTGAAGTGTTATTTTGCTTTACATATATACATGTAAAGCTAGCAGTATGGCTCGGTGGTTGCATTTATGTTTAGCGCCGAGAAATTACTGGGTTCGATCTCGTGCTAATATTTAATTACTACTAGTTACACTTGGATATTTGTGACTCCTAGTCGATCGCGTCTTATGAGAGTTTGCCAATTTAACTGATTTTCATTGTTGAAACGGTTCCTCAAATTGGCAAAATTCATCCTACCCGTTGTCACATACATACATCTGAATTTGATTTATGTACAATATATAAAAAATTATGTAAAAGTCTTTATCCATAGATGTCTCAATGGATTAATTAATTAATTAATTAATTGTTAATTTCGTGTTCTTCAGCATCTCGAAATACAGTGATTTATGTAATAAACATGCTGCAATGTTTGTAATTAATTGTCTAGAAAGGCGCATTGGTTCTACATGTCGGGCCTTCCTGGTATATATGTTTGTATGTATCTGTGTACAAAAAATTCGAATGTGACCTACCCATGACTTTATATATGTATTTGAGGAATATAAGGTCTCAAAACAAAATTCGATATTGAACCGTACAGACACATTCACACATACCGGCAGCATTATGAAATACTAAGGCTTCCAATCCCGGGATCCCGGTGTTTTCTGGTACCGTGAATCCCGGTGCTGAAACTAGTCTGAATACCGGGATTACGGTGTTGGGAAAATTTCTTTAAAAATATTATTTTTACAAAAATAATAAAGAAAAAACATAAAACAACATTATATAATGAACAATGGTGGGATGAGAAATGACAGTCATAGTCTATTTGTATTCTCTGACCGTTTTGACGCCGGCTTGCCGTTCCCACGAAATGGTATCAACGGCCTGTATTGTGTCGCAGATTTTGTGCTCAACTGCAATTATATTTGTAACATATTTTGACTGATTCGAACTCAGAATCCATCACTGATCACGTTTTCGCGTGTGTCTGTGTGTCTCTGTGAGTGTGAGTGTCTGTACGTCAGTGTATTTTGGGGATTTTTTGAACACCGTTCGTCCTATCGAACTGAAAATTAGTATCGGTTACTGAAATTATTATCGATACGACGGAAATTTTCAAGTTGACCGTAAATGGTACCTCCCATTATAGGTGTTCTCTTTTTTAATAGCCTATTTTCAGCTTGCTTTCGATTTTTTCGCCTGACAATATTTGGGTTCTTATCCACACTCTTTTGTTTCGATGAATAATTACTAGACGTTACAAACTATTTGTAAAAAACGAATCTATGAATCAAAGTGATGTTTTTTACTTTATTTGATTAAATTAAAGAATGTCTTTTATTTAATCTTAGAAATCTAGAAATAAATGCGAACCGAAAATTTAAAGAATGTAGCCAAACTCTCTAAACAAGAACGCCAATATGAGGAGTATTTTTGCGTGAAACATCGGGAGAGTTTGCAAAATGCAATTGAACGGTTTTAAAATATGAAAATATACAATTAAACTTTTTTTTCCTTTTTTTTATTATATATTTGATTTCCCGGTGCTAGCACCGGGATCCCGGGATTGGAAATTCCTAACACCGCAATCCCGGTGCTGAATTAATAGATTTGAGAGATAATTGAGTTCAAAAACTTAAAAAAAAGAGGACACCTACAAGGGGAAGTACCCAAAATGCACAGACACAAAGACACACACATACAGACACACACACACAGACACACATTTTTTCTAGATCATGAAAACTTGATCAGTGATCGATTCTGAGTTCGAATCAGTCAAAATCTCGAGTTTGCATTTTCGCATGATCATAAAACTTCATCTATTGTCACTACGTACATATGTATGTAGATAAAGTAAAAATGCGTATGTATACTCGAATTTGTATTTTAATTTTAAAATATATATAAAGTGTACGTGTTCAATAGCACGCTCGTGAGCGTCGCATTATGCGCTCACGCTAACGAGAAATCCCCCACAAATCTCATTAGCAATCTGCGGATGCGGTTAATTGACACAATTCGAACGAGAACCCGAAAGGTTCATTTATTTTGGATACACCTTCAAAATGCACGTCTGCTGTATCAGCATCGCGATGATGAAGGACGCGAATATCAGAGAAAGGCCCCTCGTCGAAGATGGGATCGAGGGTGGAGACACACAATCCAGTAGTCGAAAGGAAGGGAGGGTAAACGTAGCGGAGAAGGGTGTGCATAAATTAATAAATTAATTCCGTTCAATTTTACATAATTCAAACTATACATCTACCGGGTTACCGATTCGAGACAGACAAATTACTATAGTCGTCGTGGATTAATTAAGAGGCGCGCACTACCATGCACATTGCTACACAATTAAATTGGCAATCTATACAAACTTCAAAATTAAGTTTCGTTTATAGATATGTATATACTTTTATGATTTATACATAGAAGCTATCAATAACGTTGATAATACACCGTAGATATAAAAAAATTGACTTGAAATCAACAACAGCAAAGATCTCATTAAAATATTGTATTTTTTTATAGTATACTAGTTGTTTTACCCGGCTTCGCTCAGTATTTGTAATATAAACAGCGTAAACATGGTGAATCTAATATTAAATATTAATTTTTTTTTTTATTAAATTTATTTGAATCGAAAAAAAAAATCGAAATTTTGACTTGTTTACGAAATTCCCAACCAAAGATACAAACTTACATACAAAGTCTCTTTCGATATTATATATTAAAGATTTTCATTTGTAACGACAATAAGGCTTATTTTCAAAAAATACATAGTATATTAATATTTAAATTTTTTCTGTATAAGGATTCTTTTTTTTTTTCTTCATTAAAATTTTCTTGGCACGCCTAACGTAAATATGTAAATACTTCGACACTTTGGAAATTTTGGCACGCGAACTTAAAAATTACCACACCACTGTCGAAGAACATTCGTAGAACATGTCGTAGAACGTAGGACTCATTAAACGAAAAAATAGAATTTCAATCATTGATAAATCTCATAATCACAAATCTAGATTACTGATCTCTAAAAAACTGAAAAATTAGCGCCGCCAAAAAATAAAAACTATTTTTTTTCCTTTGCCTGCCGCGTGCTATAATAAAGTGAAATAATTTAACATTACATAATATGTAGATGCTATTATTATGATAAAACAGAAATACTCAAAATCATAAAATAGATGAAAGAAATACATATTACATGCTCACATACATTTATACATACATACAATATATAATATGTAGAATTATAATAGAAAGAGAAAATTTATTATTTCATTTGAAAAATGGCACTTAATGACCGTGATTGCTTATTCGTCGGTAAATCACGAGTTTTTCCCTCGATTTTCCCCAGGGATGGAATTTTATCAATATCCTCTAATAAGAAGAAATATTTCAATAGGCACATGGAATGAACTATAAATCTGCAATCATACCCTGCTATGAGTATGCCATACAATGGCGCATGATCAATCGCCGGAGAAAAATTATAGCCCCCCGTGTATGAACGACATTCTCATATTTTAATAAGCTAATTGTAGTACCAAATAATTTCATTATTCACAACGTGACTGGCGCAAGAGACGGTTAAAGTTAACCGCGAGCGGGGGAAAACTCGCTTAAATGTCGTTCTTAAACCGGAGATACTACTATTCAGGATCTCGTTAACACGCCCTATACGTTTAGCAATCCCACACACACACACACACACACATTCACACGCTCAAATACACATATGAAGGTTCCAGGGTACCTACCCCAAAGCACTAAAGCCCTAATCTACAAGAGCGCAGACGAGCTCGTTTCTAATTTTAATGTTTCCATAAAGTAAAGTTTACTCTGAGGTGTATGCACGGTGAGCTAAGTTTGAACCTGAAATTGTTCCACACACAGTTGTTAAATATGTCAATAACAAAATAATTAGGTATGCGAACAAATAAACTTAAGCATTTGCTCACGTGTAAAACTCGCGTTAGACCTTTTCTTTAAAGTACTATATATATATTTGTCTTGATACATACATATATTGGTTCGGTGATCATTAGTCACAAAAATTGGTCACAAAAGTCACTAAAATCTCTATAACGGAACATCTGGCAGTCGAAAAGTCCATCATACTAACGATAACTATCATACTAACGAAAACTCGAGTGCCAAATATTCGACATTCGCGGTTTTCATAGCAAAAATTGTCTTTGTGACTAATAATCCAATTACCACATATATTATGGTCTAAGTGTGCATTACGGTTCATTTATGAGCATACTAGTTTGTTCAGACATGAACTATTAGTATTGGTTTTTAGTTTAAGTGCTAGCAGTCAAAAGCTATCTTCAAATAGAGTCATCGGTGTCGCATGAAACTTTTAGCCTCCAAGTAATACAAAATAAATCCCTTAAAATAATTTATAATACACCCATATATACTAACCTGAAAAAACTGCATGCTATATATAATATTCCGTTTGTTACAGACATTACTAACAAACTAACCAGTAGATTCTATGAAAGAATCACTAATAACCATACTAACACACTTGTGAAGAGTCTCGGTGATTACAACAAAATGTCTATACCCTTCAGGTATAAACACAGATTACCTAAACACAATCTGCTTTAGTTCATCGACTTTAGATAGTCTTTGATTAATATTATGTATTAGATGTATTATGAACATTTATAAGGATTGTAAATAGGTTTTTGAGCTCTTTTTCCTATTATGCTTTAGATTAACATTAGAATAATATAATACTGTGATTACTAACCAAATTAAATTAAAATTGTAAAATAGAAAATGATCAGTAGATCAGTAGCTATTAAAATAGATATAAGATGTATTGTGAACATAATTTCGTAATAATAAAAAGCATTTAAAAATCAAAAAAATCAAACTTTTAGCCGTCAAAATTTTTGAGTTCAGTCGTTTTTTTATATAGTTTTGCAAATGCAAAAAAACGCTAGCATGCTTAGTCTGCACCGTCGCGATCTTCCCAAAACACCCCCTCCCCCTTTTGTGTTTTCAGTGATATTTATCCTTGTATTGACATAGGTTTGACAGTGATTCCCATATTTGAAGAAATGTAGGAGAAATAATAAGATCGTTCGAATTAATAATGAGCTAAAGAAACGCCCTTCCCAGCTGGTAGCACCAGGAGCACGTCCATTCCGTACGATTCAGTTTGTTTGCGCCGTATATATTCATACAAAACGTTGCCGGGTGAAGATTATTATTAGAATGTCTCGTTTTGCCATTCGCCACAATGCATCGGTATTGCCATTATGTACAGTCCTTCTATACACATTTAATTCCAACATAATCAGAACGGGTGTTTATAAACACAGTAGTTATAAATTGAGATAATCAATTGCGAGCGAGTGGCAGGCAGCCCGGCGTTCCTTCAACATTATCGTTTAACCCTTTCGACTCGTCACGTCACTTAAGCCGTCGCTCAGCATTAGTAATTATTACGTCGTTACGCTCTACGGGGAAACTGTGTGCGCGAGCGCGTAACTTTCGTCGAGCGATAATGTCGTTGCCGATGAAATTAGATGTACGCAATGAAATACATACATAGATGGAGAGAGAGAGAGTGAGAAGGAAATGGATCTTAAGGTGAGAGGGTGGGAGGGTTGTACACCCGAGAAACCCCGTCGAGTGATTCAAAAACATCCTCATCCCAAGCCTCCTTCTCCACCCTTCTACACTGTTTGGGTCTTTCGGTGAAGTTTGACGTGTGTTGGCGGCTTTTCGCGCTTAACTAAGTTACGCCGCACATTTAAATCGTTAAGTTTGCCAGGACCCAAATCAAATCGCTTATTCTTCAACTCGGGCCAGTGCTTTCAATGGAGAACCCGAATGTCATTGTACATATTTCTCTTTTGAGTACACTAAATCACAATGCATACAAATGTATATAAATATTATATAATATATACTTTAGTGAATGTCAAAGTTTACTATTTTGGATCTACAATATTGTGAAATCTTATTTATCTCTCACAATGTATGTATGTAAATATACATTTGAGCCGTTATATTTGAAAGTGGCATAAGTCTACTTTTTTTCATTTCGAGAAATATTTCGCAAAACATTAAATATAATATTTTACTTTTAAAAATACTGGTGGCCTGTAACAAATTTATTCTGCTTTTGCGAGATTCTGTACATATGGAATTAAAATAAGTGATAATAATTTGTGAATTAAGTCAAACAATTTTGGAACATAAATAGGAATTCCATCACTTTCAAATATAATGGCTCATATGATCATTTGTACATCTACAAAATCTTTTTTTTTTACTAAGTTTACTTTTATTTTCAACAACTATATATGTATGTACATAGATTAACTACTCTTATTCTCGTACTGAATTGTTACATACGTACATACATATATACAAATTTTAAATACATATGTACAGGGGCGTCATTACAGGTTTTCCCGGGGGGGGGGCAAAATTTTTAACCAGTAAAGAATGACTAACTAGGGGGGTATATTATATTTAAAAAATGAGTGTTTATGAATTTTAACTTTCTTTTAATCATTTTTTTATTTATATATTTTTATCAATAAAATTAATAGTAAAATAATTTTAAAGGATAAACGAGTTTTACAAACATCTTTCAAAGCAAGACAAACAAAAAATATATGGGAGTTAACATTTTTTTCTGGGAAAATCGACGTGTTTATACCTGACAGTGTTCTAAAGAATTTCCATATTCTATTTTTGTTGGTTTAGTATTTTAATTGGATTTAACGTAGATAATCCTGTTCAAATCTAGGGGGTCGCTACTCCCCCCCCCCCCAATGACGCCCCCGCATATGTACAATTGTTAATACTTAATTGGTGCATACATATGTACTTACATACATAGTTTTCTCATTCTTTTCTTATATAAATTTCAACTATTTTTTTTAATAATATATTTATATTATAAACAATAAATTAATTAAATGTAGCATATTATATTACTATATAATATAACTCTTATGCAAAAATAATTTTACTGCATTTTCATGACGGAAAACATATTTTCCAAGAAACCATTTTCACACAAGCATGCAATAAGTATCACTACGCATTTAAATAGCGCATTATAAATTAATGAGCTATTTAAAAATTGTTAATATTATTTACACAACTTTTTCGCATAAAACTGCTTTTTAGGTAGGTAATATCATAACGCAGACGACAAAATTAAACTTGAACGCAACCGATTAAATCAACTTAAAAAGTAATCAAAGATGGTGCCGTGGGATGAAATGGAACCAAAGAAGAAACTTAATTTCATCCGAATAAAAAAATGCAAACTTGAAAAGTCACGTTGACGATTTAAGCGTTAAGCCTTTCATAGACTAATTTAAATTTCCCCCGCATAATTCGATACGAAGAAACACGCGATCGACGATGAACTTTAACCCACTTCTTTGAAAGTTTATATGAAGTACTGAACGCGTTTTATGTCAAAAATCAGAATTTTTGAATCTCAGTAAGTAGTCGTGACAGATCACAAATGCGCGGTTGCTTGTGACCTAATAAGGTTCAAGGGCCACGGGGAGGGTTCGGTTGGGGTGGTTGGAGGACCACAACTTAATCAGACCACCCCGCAGAAACCCCACGATCCCTTATTAGATACACTGAGCTTATTATTCTGCAAAATTATTTCCTTAAAAAAATTGTTTTTAATTCACATTTTATTTGAATCGTTTAAATATCAATGATAAATTTATGCAAATGAAATTTACTATCATTTTCGCTTCTTGGCTCGTGAGATGTGGTTCTCTATTACCAAAAGAAGTCCCCCCCCCCCCTTTCTTCATCGCCGTTACAAGTTTTTAATTAAGTGAGACGATTTATTTCCGTGTAGCTTGGTAATTGGATACCGAGCGAGTCGTTTGTTTTTTGCCAAAACTCTAAATTTTCCGGTCGAACTTTTTCCGACTTCAGAGCTCCACCAATGTACAAATTAGTAAAAAAAAACCGCTTTTTACCGGCAAGCTATTAATCTATAATGTAAAATATATGTGAGTGCTTAGTAAAAAGTGATGTGTGAAGGATTGAAATGTTCTTGTTTTTTTTTTATGATTTTCCTTTAATGTGATACAATACTTTGCATGGGAAAAATAAATCAATAAATTATCAGAAAATATTGTTTTATTTTTCATATGATATATCAATTCAGAACTTTCATGTCTAGTCGCAATGGCGGAAGGTTTAAACCCTATCGCGCCCGCGACTTGTTAAGAATTCATAGCGCGTGTGGCAAAACGCGAATGTTGCGAGAATTCTCCATCACTCAGTGAAATTCATTCCACATAAATTTACCAAAACGTGCATACAATAAAATTGAATAAAAATTTCAACGGATATACATATTCGAATTCACATATATCAAAGATTATGTATGTATGTGTTCATAATAATAACCAATTTTTGGTTTTTAATGATCCTTTACTTCATTCAAGGTAAGTGTGAAATTCTCTATGTTATTATTAACTCATTATGGATCGTCCGAATATTCCAAAAAACCTATGAGAGTCCGCGTATTATCCGCAAAGTAAATTGTAAAAATAAAACATTTAATTTTATATACATACATACATACATGTATACTGTATACATTTCAATATATTTTAACGAAATAAACGATGTCTACATATGTACATATGTATCTTATAGATCATTGTGCTATTAAATTTGAGAAATATATTATGCTAGTCGTTTTACCCGGCTCCGCTTGGTATTTGTAATATAAACCGCTTATACATGGCTAATCTTATAGTAAAAATTCATTTGTTTTCTTATTAAATTTATTTGAATCGAAAAAAAAATAATATTTAATGACAGCCTATCAGAAATGAATGGTTATTTTTACATATGAGGAAACCAGAATAGAATAAATAATCCTGATCCAGAACTGAAACAGGAATCGGGAACCGGAACTGAAAAAGGAATCCTGATCCGGAACTGAAACAGGAATCCGGATTTGGAACTGAAATAGGAATCCAGAACCGGAACTGAAAAAAGAATCCGTATCCGAAAATGAAAAAGGCATCCGGATCCGGAAATGAAAAAGGCAACCGGATCCGGAATTGAATGAAGAATCCGGAACAGGAACCGAAAAAGAAATCTGTATCCGGAAATGGAACATCACGGATTCTACCACCCAAACCTTAGGTACATACATACATTAAACCTTACAAAGTCTCTTTCGAAATTATATATTAGATATCCTACGCGAAAAAATCAATCAATTTTTGAATATTGCTATTTTGGAATTCTATTCCTTGGAAAAGAAAGTCGAGTTTTTAACCATAGAAATTTTGTATTATTATAAAAATATCTTTCAATGTGTTGGATAAAAATACCGATATATCACCTATGAATGGAAGTTTTAAATTAAATCTTTAAAATAATGAAAACGTGTTAACTGCAATTTTAATGAAATTTTATTAAAAACACAGCGTATGTGTTAATGGCCCATAATTAGTTATTATATTTTCTTAGCAATTAAATACATCAAACACTTTAAACATACAACTCACTGTGGGCCGTAAACACATACGCTATGTTTTAATAAAATTTCATTCAAAGGCCTCCAACACAGTATGTGTGTTTTTAAAAGCCTCCAAACTTATTTAGTTAAAATTATTATTTAACAGATTTGGTTTTAAACCTCCATTCATATATGTATGTATATTATACCAGTTATCTAAAATATCAATAAATAAATTTAAAAAAAAAAAAATATATATATATATATATATATATATATATATATATATATGTATATATATATACTTCTATGATTTAAAGATTGTCTTTTATTTCCAAGGAATTCATCGATAATATTCTAAAATAATAAATGAATGGTATTTTCTCGCTTCTCAAATTGAATCTTTCATTAAAATGAATAATACAATGATCTCTAAGATCGATATCGTTAATTAAGTGAAAATATATTGAAATGTATATAAATCTTATACAAAATTGAATATAGCAATTCAAGTTTGAAAAATACTGATCTGATAGTTCGTAACGTCGAAGACAATTTTAAAGAAGCTGTAATGCAATCTAAAATTTAATTGATAAAAAGGTTTAGGAGATATATTTAATTTACAAAACATATTTACAAAAAATATGCGGACTCCCATAAAAAGTTTTCGGAAAATTCGGGCTGTTCAAAATGAGTTATTTTAAGTTTAATTATTTCAAAAATTAAACTTAAAATATACAGAATTAAAAATGTACCTAATTAATTGAATGTTTCCCGATTTATTTAAATATAATATTTCCTCATATTCACTAGTTCAAAATATTTAAATACATACATACATATGTATGTATATATGAACTACATACATGTATTTGTATAGAAAAACTACATAAATCAATTCACTTTGTGACATATTGAAATAATGTACATTTACACTTACTGTTGAGTGTCCATGAATGAAAAGATTTTACTGTCAAAGATAGAACTATTACATATGTTTGACATAGCCATTGTTCTCGGAAGGCTTACAATTATTTTGTCATGAGGTGTCATTTGAACTTTGTTATTATACCATGAAATAATATTTTAATACCTTTAATTTTTCTATTGTCAGTTTCGTTAGTCAAAATATTTAAATTTGTATTGTAAATTCATAAAGAATATTAAATATAAATATTTATATACATACCTCTAGTACACTGTTTGAATTCTCAAAAATAAATTCGGCTAAATTTCTGGCAGTATACGTGTCCAACGCACTTAAGACTTGAATCCAACAATTATCTTCAGACATGCACACACCTATAATTAAAATTGAAACAAATGAGACATACATAAATATGGGTCTACTCTGGTTGATCTTTTCTAAATATATACATATGTATATATTTTTTTAATTTAAACAGCTTTGCAATAAATAAGTTGCATTTGCAATGATGATTTCATATAATTTAAATGATATGCAATGAAGCTGTTAACTTTAGATATCATATAAATGTGATTCTAATGAAATGTACTCTTCTTGAACAAATTTTTGAAAGCTGACTAAATCTAAAACGAGTTTCTACTATAAAATATAATGTCTTATAAACGTAAATACATATTTACATCAAGTAAGACACATTAATTTCTAAAGTGAGTAAATTACAATTACAATAAATGACAAAAACAAACCTAAAAACCAATGCTCTTTAATTTGATAGTTATTCAATTTTCTTATTGCAGATTTCGCATCAGCCCTGTTGGTATACTTGGCAAATGCATATCTGAAATGAAACATTATAAAAATTATTTATTATATAAATTTAATAGATAAAATACTTTTATATAATATTTTTACCCTCGATTTGATCCTGAAAACTGAACCATCAAGCGAAACTCATACAGCTCGCCAACACGGGAAAACAATGGAATCAGCACATTCTCAAAGCAATTCCGGGGGATTCTTCCAATGAAAATCTTAAAAGCCAAGTCATATCATTAATTATGTACATAAGTGCGAATTACATGTATATATTATATATAATTAAGAAGTGTAGATTATATTTGGAAATATTGTACCGGGATATGTACATACATTAGTATTATATTTTTTTTGTTAGAAAATATTTGCCAATTTAGAAAATACAGTTTTTAAAAATATTTATAATGTTTTGTAATAAGAGCTGAAATATGAAGCTTGTAAAAAAAAACTAAATAAATAAATAAAAAATAGACTTGCCGGGGCAAATAATATTTCTAGTAAAAAGTTTTAAAAAGATTTTAATTGCTTTAAATTTTCAATTGCATATTCCTATGTTACAGATACAAAGATCCACAGATACCTGAAAATGCAAATAGTAAGGGAGGTGATCCGGGAATGTGCCAGGAAGCATATGGTGAAACTGCACCGTCAGCCAAATATAGAAACCTTGCCGTTGCTGGATACAACTCACTAACTTAGGCATTCAAAGAGGAAAAAGCCTCAAATATGGTAGTCTGAATGTAACAAATGCAGAAGACTAATTCACAATCTTGGGGAACGGAGTGTTGATTCCGTAGTGCCCGTACAGGACCGGAAGAACAGGGATATCATTGGTGATGATTTATTGGAGATTGATAAGATGGAACCAGAGAAGAGAATATATTATTAAAATCAAAAATATTTATATATAAGAGATTACAAAAAATAAAACTTTTTTTTTTTGTTATTTTAATTAATATTTATCAGGCGATAAATTGCAGTAATTTGTTTAGCTCAAGCATTCAAATAGCTGAACACATGTAGTACAAGTCAATTGCTATGGTCTTTCTCGTGACTAGTTGAGCCAACACGTGTGAACTTTGATTCAAGCATAATAATCATCGTTTATAGCAATTCACCATCCACTACTGGTTGAAGGCCTCTCCAACACGTTTCTATTCGTCTCAAATTTGCACAAATCTCATCCATCTGACCCCAAACATTTTTCTAATTTGATCAAACCATCTTCCTTGCGGCCTTCCTTGCACACTTTTACATTCTCCAGCACTTCCTTTATCCACGTTTCGTCCATTTTTCTTGCTACATAACCCACTCATTGTCATTTCAGTCCCGTCACTCTCTCCCCTATATTAAGATGACCATTTTTCTCAATTTAAAATCAGGACATAAATTCCAAAAAATATATTTTTAATACATACTTCACTTATCAAAAGCGAACATTCATGGACTATGAAAAAATAAATGAATTTTCTTGAATGTTATTATATAAATTCTACACAAGACTGGCTAAAATATTGGTGATTGTTGAACATGGTATTATGAGCATTTATAAGAATTGTAAATAGGTTTTTGAGTTATTTTTCTAATTATGCTGTACATTAACATTAGAATAATATAATACTTTAATATATTATTATAAAAATAAAATCGTAAAATAGAAAATGATCAGTAGATCAGTAGCTATTAAAATACATAGATACAAGATGCATTGTGAACATAATTTAGTAATAATAGCATTTAAAAATCGAAATCAAAAAGGAACAAATTGATGGATTTAATAAAGAAGTAGCAAAGTTTTATGAAACATTGACAGATTATTTGAAACAATGGACAATATCAGTACAAAAATATTCTGTGTTTTCCTGGATGAGCTTGGAAAAAATACCAGAATGGCTAGATAGATATTGAAAAAACAGTTGAAATTGAAATTTGAAAGATATTATAACAAATGATACATATTTGTTCAATCAATTTGTTACATTAAAAAATATATTAAAAAGAGAATTACAATCTCCAAATTGGAATGGAAAAATAGCTGTAAAAAAATGGGCAGTTAAATTTTCGGAAATCAAAATGAAATTTCGAACAATATAAAGATATCATATTTGCGAGTATATTTTCTCCATACCAGGGCATAATGGTAACGTGGAGAGAATATTCTCGTTAGTGGAAATTCAATGGACTAATGAAAGAAATAGACTTTCTATAGATGCACAAGATTAGTATAATAATAGAATTAAGTATTCCACATAGAATTAAGTATTTCAATTGTTGCCAAATGTAATTATTTGAAAAAACTAAGCCACTTATTCTAAGTGATCTAATATTGTTGATTTTTCGGGTGGGAGGGGGGGGGTCCCGGTTTGACTTGGAAGAAATCTGGCAACCCTAATTTTAATAGTGTTGTGACGTCACAGTTTCAACTACTCTCCCCCCCCCCCATGCCCTCCCTCTTAACCTAAGACTCGGATCTTTTTTTTTATCAGACCCCCATACTCCATTAGGATGTGGCGTCATTTGTGAAAAACTTTTTGCAAATATGAGACGCGCGACTTTACATCAGCTCGCCAATTTTTGATTCTGCATCAGCAAAAAGAGCCTTGTAAAAAGTCATTTACAATTGTACTAATACAAATTTTCTTCAAAATGGCGTGACGGCGCAAATCTAAAGTGCGCATGCGCACCAACGCAAAGAAATGTGTTCAACAAAAAAATGCTACGCAATAAACCACATCCTAATACAAATTTTCTTCAAAATGGCGTCACGGCGCGAATCGAAAATGCGCATGCGCATGCGCACAACACAACGATACGTGTTCAAATTAAAGGTACACACCCAAGGACGCTCTAACGACTTTTATTTACAAAATAATGACGGGAACACGAAAAAAAAATTAGGATTTTCTAGAAAACCCGCTTCCCCAACAAACGCACATTCCGAGCCCGGCGCCCTTTGTATGAACACTTTCGAGCGAAACGGTGACCTTGAATTCTCGTTAATCAGTCAAAACTTAACATAATCAGCCCAAATAAGCTCCAATAGGAGAATATCTAATATATAATTTCGAAAGAGACTTTATATGTATGTATGTAAGTATTGTTCGTTGGAAAACGAAAACAACATATCGATTTTTTTTTTCGATTCAAAGGATTCGAAGTCCCCGGGGGCAAAGGCGCCGAGGGCGATGCCACCTCCCGCACCGGGGGCGAAGCCCTAGAGGGTAATTTAATAAAAAAAAAACAAACGAGTATTCAAATAAATTTATATAAAATAAAACTATTCAAATAAGTTTAATAAAACGTTTACTATTAGATTAGTGATGTTTTTAGCGGTTTATATTACAAATACCGAGCGAAGCCGGGTAAAAACCACTAGTTCTCAATAAAGAGGTACACGAAAAAAACTTTGTTGAGATAAATCTATTGGTCGGAAACACAGGACATTGTTCAAAATCAATGAAAATTGTATTTAACGTTCCCTTGATACGGCAAAAGTTTTACACTAACATCGATGAAAATCAAAAGTTCGCGTTTTTCGCTCGGGCTGAACACATACATACATACATACATGCACGCATATCAAAATCAAAATCTGCAATAGATAGCTACCTCGCAGTTTTTAGACGGTTCGGGCTGGTTCCAATATTTAGCGGCCCTCTTGTATATTTTCTGGCCGTTTACTTGCGTAATGGTGAACAGGCCGTTTTCGATGAAGCGCCACGGCCAGGTCGACTTCTTTTGCCTGGAAGCCATTTTCAGTAAAAGTGCGGGAGTTGCGGTGCGGTGCGGTGCGGTGGTGGTCCGGGTCCGAGATGAGGGCACGCCAAGACGCCAACGACGAGTGAAGCTGACTATAGCAGCCGATAAGGGATGAGATGTCCAACGCTCATGCCAATTATAGCAACTCGAATTTTGATACAATAAACTGTCCTCCTCTTCCTTCCTCTACCCGTATCCACACATATAGAAACTACGCCGAGCGGGTAATCGTCGTTAACAATTCATGATACATACATACGTAGCAAAAATTCAGTACGCAAAAGGAACTTTTTATTGAATTAAAAATATCATCAGCCTGCTTTAAAAGGATTATTCAGATCACTTTGTATAAACAGTTTACAGTTTTAGTCGTTAAAATTTCGTCAATTAAGAGGGCTGTACACCCGAAACCTTAATTTTGTTGCCGTTCCTTTCTTCGATATACATATATATTGAGTGAATGTATATATTGAGTGAATGTATATATTGAGTGAATGCGACAATATATATAATGAGTGAATGCGACAGTTGCGCTTCGACCAGATAAAACGTATTTTAAATTGACAAAATCGAGGTTTCGTATTCTCCTATTTTCTCCTCCGAAACTGGACCAATTTAAAAAAAAAATTCATCATCGATATGAGAAAGATATTTTCTGTGCAACTGTGCGTATTTTTTTTTAAATTGACTGTTAAATAAGCACGCTGGACTCTTTTCGTGGGTGTAGAAGTTTTTTGCCCAGTCTTGCGTGTTGATGATATGCCGATAAATGAACATGCACTTATTCATTAAATGTTATTAGAACTTATTAGAATATATTCTATTTATTTTCTTTTTTCTTTTGACAACTTGTATGTGTTTTAACTAACGCAATAAAATGTATGAAAAAGATAATAAAAGTTTCCAAAAAATTGAAAATCACATATCTACAGTTGCACAATACGTTTAAGCAAAGGGTATCTGAAAAAAAATGTTTTTACTTTAATTGTAATTAATATTTAATTATAGTAGTTCACTTTTTGTTGCCATGTTTTGGTTCGCAGTTATCGATCGATTGCGTGACATCGATCTGATTGGTCAATCAGATGTTCACACTTTTGTTTTACTATTTTTTTTAAAACGTAACGGTCGGTCAGGTGGCAACAAAACAGTAACGGCTGATCATTTTTTACGCCAATCATATGAAAGTCATATGTTAAAAAAAATATACGCACGCTATTTATAGACCCAACGTTTCTTCGTAAAACATTTCACACTACAAATCACACTTTTTACACACAATATTTACTATTTTATTTTACTACACACAATATTTACTTTATTTATTATTTATTTATACTTATTTTTATATATGTACTTTCTTTATTTATATGGGATCAAATTACAATTTGAATTTCTTCTTCGAATCAAATATACTCTTCGTAAATTGATGATTGCCATGCGACTTTGCATAAGAAGTGGTAGTGGTGATGGTGGGCGACACAGTAAAAGGTAGATAATGAATGTATGTAGCTGGTAGCATGTGGAGGTAACATAATAGTCCTACAGTTGCGATTCCGAAGCCGGTGAAGCAGTATGGTGATGAGCTGACGGGCTGATGGTATCTCGTCGACATGGTTGTCTGCGATAAATGGGTCGCCGTTAAAATATTCGAAGTTGTATGTAATCTATGCAAAAATTAGTGCAGTTATTAGTGAAAGTGTGGTGTACTTATTTTGTGTTTCAATGTTCAATTTCTTATACATGTGAAAAATATTATTCGATTTTTCTTCCACTATTTTTTTCGACCCTTTAAACATGTGTGCTCTTCACGAAAAAATTCAAGAATAATTCTTGTATCAATGTGATGAAAATAAAAAAAAAATCTCTAAATTTAATAAACTGGAAGTGGGATTTTTTCCTCTTAGAAAGGTCAAAAATATTGTGACCACAATTCTTTCCACACCCCTGAACGTATCAAGCTGAAAATTTATATTTGTATTCATTGTCTACTAACTTAGAGTTGATAAGGATTTGGTCAGAATTCGTAAACCGGAAGTAGTATTTTTTTTTTTTAAATAACATATCATTATTTTATTTTGACTTTTTAAATTGTTTTTATTTTCTTGATAATCTATATAATAATTATAGTGATTTTAAGTAATAAAAAAATTATGAACAAAATCCGACAACCGAAAGTAGAACTTTTGTCTTGTGTAAGTTTCCCTACATTTGCGCTCAATTTGTATCGAAAATGCTCTCATAACCGCTATGTGTGAACGTGTATGTATGTTTAATTATCGAATTTTTGTTTTGTGACCTTCTTATATTCCTCAAATACATAGATAAAGTCATGGATCCCATTGCAATTTTTTTTATTTTCGTTAATATAGGTATATTACACCAAAATAAACACACTATTGAAGTGTAAATCGAATTAAGTCTTAAATAAATGCCCGAACTAGTTTTTTTTATTATTATTCAACAAACAAAATCAGGAAGAACGCAAATAAAAGCAGATATTCAAAATATTAACAATTCAACATAATATTCACTTCCATTTTTAATTATTATATACAGCCATACAGTAGTCCCTTAGTAGTAATTCATGCTGCAAATCTACTTACTTTTAAAACTTTAAAAACACAATCTCAAATTTTCCAAATACCATGTTCATATGTATGTATGCACGTTGAATGTCTATGGTTTTCAATTGCTGTTACAATATAATGATGTCATGCATCTCATTAAACAAATTTCCACTGTGAATTGACAACTCTAACTAACCAAAATTATATCATTTGACGGCATTACATCAAACCTTTTATTTAATTTGTTTGGAATTTACATATAATTGAACTGGAAACCGGATTGCTTTAGAAGAATTGGGTCTCTCTATTACATAATTCTACTTTTTTAATGAAATTTTCTTTTTTATTCTCATTTTATAAATTTTTAATTCAGTCAATATTCAAAAAATGTCATATTTGGAAAAAAAATAGACAATTAATTCTTATTAATTTTGACTCGACTATTATATAATTTTCAGATATTTTGCATATCTTGCGTGGTTTGTAAGAGAGTGACTGATGATGAGGCGGTTCGAGTGTCTCTATATCTTCAAAAACTTTCAAGAGAGTGGTCACTTTTGCGCAACGTCACATGGACAGCAATTGGTGCATCTTTCGGTGATGCTGTGTATGGAGGTAATTATTAAAAAAACATCATTTATGTACATATAAAGTTAGATAATTAATGCAAATTTGTTAAAATGCGTTAATTGCATACTGAGTCACACGTTACGTTTGAGTCTATTGTTAAGAATTACGAGGTCAAGAAACAAATGCACATGCACTTGCAAATCATTTTTCCATGCTTATACTATAATTGAGAACTTTCTGATAATTTTCTGAATTTACTATTATGCAAGCATTTATTTTACTAAAAAAGTTATTACCTGCTGGTTTTTACTAACCTCTTCTTACTTTTTCTATTAGAATACATTCACTTAGTTTTCTAGTAGCACGGGTATACTGGAACTAATGATAACATATCTAGTGCAAATGCTATCTCTTAAAATATGTACTATGTAGGCTTTCGACACAAATTACTAGTATATTAGTATAGCTGTAAAGCATTATTTTAAATTCTAAAATTTCATTTAAAATATGATTATGTTTACAGGATATGTTATCATAACATTTGGACTTTTACTTGGAAGAATTTTTAGGGAAGTACCAAAAGGAAGAAGAATCCTAGAAGGTTTTCTTTTAGGAATGGGTGCCCTGTTTTTTATTGTCTTAGGTTATTTTTTTAGTATTAAAAATTATTTGATTTATGTATATGTAACATAAAATTATTTTTTTATAAAATTCCTTATTGTATATTTTAGGCGGATTAGAATTGGCATCTTTGGATTCTGTTCCAGATAACTTAATTGATAACGCTGCTGTTTTAGGAGTATTGTCTTTGGTTACAGCAGCATTATTTCTAATTGATTTAGCAGGACCACGCGGTAAAAGCACTAGTAAGCATTCGCAGACAGAAAAGCAAGATGCTGAAAAGAATACATTTAGCTATCCCAGCCTTCCACTAGATAGTAATGTTAGCACGAAAACAGAAAAAAATGATAAGAATACCTTGCAAAAACCAAAATTCTTCCCGGAAAAATTTAAAAAAGTAAATAAAAAGGAACAAAAAGTCAACAAAACAAACCACACTAATGAAATTACAAAAATTCAAGATATTAATGAGCACGATGATGTTGATACATTTATTCCACCCGAAAATGATGATGGAGAAAATACAATTGAAACGATTGAGAAATCTAAATATGGGTCAGTCAGAAATGGTAATTCCAAACTCTCTGAAGCTGAAGTATTTCAAAAAATGTCTCCAGAATACAATCAAGATGAATATAGAGGCCAATCGGATAAAATAGGTCGCACGCCTTTCGATCACCACCATTATAACGAAGAGATGATTAAAAATATGGAGTATTTAAAAGTGTTGGATGAAAAAAATAAAGAGTTGAAAAGTGACAGTAAATATTACAGTGAAGAGTCTTCAAGTTTAAATAATCAATATTCCAGAGATTACAAAAAAAATATAGCAATGCAAACAGATCATGATAAAAGAAATTATCCTAGAATGGGATTATCATCTCATACGGATAATGAAAAGCAGAGGCATTGGGAAACTTTTGAAGAAGAAAGTCTACCTCCATTTCCAGTTCGGGAAGACTATTTGCCTGAAGTACAAACACCCATATTTGCAAGAATAAAGGAAAGTAAAAATCAAAAAACATATAATATATATGACAATTATAATCATAATAACGTTTCCAATGCTAATAAACGGACAGAAAGCTCCCAAACAGATTCGTTAAGAAGTAAAACAAGTACTTTGAGATCGAAACCTCCTACGTTGCAGCAAATTGCTGAATATTTTGGTTTGGAACAAAAGAAAATTAACAAATCTGATAAGAAAGAAACTGCTTCTCAAGTGGATAGAGATGAAATACCAGCAGTATCGTTTTTGCTTCCTATGCCAGCTATTAGAGAAGCAAAAGAGCATAGTGATTTTAATAGAGAGCCAATAAGTCCTACGGATCCTGGGTATGTTCAATATACGGCTCAAAATTGGAATGAAAGATTGCATAGACAATATTCATCGAGAACTCCTAGACACAGTCCAACAGACGAATAATAAACATTACTATTATTACTTACGTAGTACAAAACAACAAATGGAAAGGCATAAAAGATAATATGTATCAAATGTCAACCACAAAGTACATATTATTTTACTAATATGTACATATGTATAATATTTACTAATATTTTATGTGGCCAAATGTACATTAAAACATATATTAATGAAAAATCACAGTCAGTGTTATATGTGCTGAGGATTCAAATTAATAAACAAATTAAATCCCACTGTGTTGTTTGCTGATGTGAAATTAAAGGAAGAGCAAAAAAAAAACAGGTGAATATTTGTTGTAATCTTGGGTATTGCAGCTTAGCCTGATAGAATCTATCAATGAAAATATAAAACACATATTTTATAAAAATTGATATATTTATTGAAATATATAATTTTACAATAGAAATTTATAAAAAGGTAATAAAATTCAATAAAATATACTTTTTAATAAAATTTTGATAACATGCAAAAAATATTATTGAAATTGATCAAAAAAATAATTTTATGATTTATGCTATTACATACTTTGCTAGTAAGAATTCAAAAGTATATTTTGATTTAAAAAATAAATACACAATCTTTGTGAATACAAATATTGACTTTTATGATTATTTACATATAAATTAAATACGACAAATAATTACAAATCAAAACAATGAACGGTGTGTACTGAAATGACCACAATTGGTATAATTATTCAGTTTTCAAAACATATATGTACTATTTTTAGTAACAACAATTTATATAAAAAAACTTCAAATGAATATGTAAGCGTAAAAATCTCTTAAGGAAAATTTTAGTTATAAAATTTTTAAATTGTTCATTAGTTTAAAAGTTTTCTTACTTAAGAAAATCGCATTAAAATATGCTCAATTACATTTATGGTACTATAAATCAATTGATGTTTAGTCATAAGTTTTTATATCTTTACAGAAATAATAAACTACAGTATAATTTTTTCTGAATTTATGCATTTTTATTTACAATTAAACTAAAGTACTTAAAAAATGAGCACATTGATGAAAATAATCACCCATAAAAAAATTAAAACAGAATGAACAATAATGAACTGAAGAATGAACATAAGTAAAAATTTAATTCAAAAATTACAAAATTTATAATTTGTTCAAAAGAATGTATGTATACTAGGTATATGTATAATATATAAAGCATCTACATACATATATCTCATTTGCAATAATTTTGCATAAATATATATTGTATATATATGATTTGCTATATAAATATTTATCTATTTGGTAAAATTAAAATAAAATCAGCTTATTAAAAAATATTTAATAATCTCCATGGTCATTTGTTTCACTATTTTCTCAAAGTTCATCATAACAAGACAATAAAATAAGTATATATTCTAAAAAATTATGAATTTAAATGAGACATTTAGACAAACAAATAAAAGCGCCAAAATATATTAATACTGAATAACTACAAAGCTCATAAAGACCAAATTATTTTCGACTATGTATTAAGTACATTACTATAATATTGGTCTAATAAACTGTAACAGTTCTTAGTACTAGAATTAAACTTTCGCATGCATGGTCGCTAATTTAAATGCTCAAACATTAAAAGTAAAATATAATTACATATAATATCTTAAATATACAATGTTATACACTTACATAAATATATTACATTATTGAAATAAGAAATACTTAATCGGAATTCAGAGCATTATTTCCCGTTTGTTGGAGAGTGATGTATTGCCGAACTAATCTAGAGACTTCATGCGCTTGTTCAGTTTGAAGACGAGTTACACGTTGTTGCAATAACGATCCACATTTCATATCTAAGAATAATGAACCATCCTCTGACCTCACCTGAAATAATTTAAACAATAACATAAATTTCTATTCAATATCCAAATTGTGGAATTGATTTTGAATGTAAATCACATTACCTTTCTTGTGCTGATAACTTCAGCAAATGGCCAATGCTGTAGCGTTTCGTGAGTTTGCACATCTAAGAAATGAACACCACGTCGATTCAAAGCCAAAATATGATCTCTCCATTCGGTAGAGTTGCTAACTCCACCTCCCCCTGTGACACGTTTCACTGCAAAAAATGAACTTCCGAAAAGAGGCCACTGTGAAAGGACAGCTAAAACCTGAAAATTCAAAATTCAAACATTTAGAAAAATAAACATAAATAATCAAATCTAAGTAATTTATGTAGTTCAACCAAATCACCCAAACAGAATCAAACAAAATGCGTCCAATAGTTATGAACGTACTATACATAATACATTATATATTACAATAAAGCTACAAATGCATTTGCATGGTGAACAACATTCATCACTGTTTCACATTCACGTGGGAAGTTATTAAAAAAATACAATAATGAATGCATTAACATTATAATGGTGAATGTACAGATGAATTAATTTCACTTTTTCAGTTCTTCGATTATATCACATTGAATAAATTAATGCATTCCACATTTGACTATGATCATATATTCTTTTCATTGTTAATTGCAGCATGTGCATGTTGTTGTGAAGAAATGACAGAACTCACTTGAGCTTTTGCTTGGTGAGTGCTTAGAGGTTGAGCCACAGCCCAATCTGCCTGAACTAGAGAAGCCCATCTAGCTGGTTTGATTTCTCTCAAGCCAAGTACCGGTTTAGGTAATAAAAATTTAATCTAAAAAAATAAAATTCACATTACAATATATACATACTTTTATTAGATAAAGTCAAGGGAAATTTTAATTAAAATAAGTAACCTCTTTTAAATGTGGCGGATGATTGAGATCTGCAGCACGGTGTAAAAGCGCAGCTACTAATGCAACATCTCGCAAAGCTCCAGCTGAAGGTCTTCCTCCACCAGGCAATTCAAGCAATAATCCTTCTAAATAATCCGGTGCCACTTGATTGAACAGGACCTGAACAAATGTAAAATGATTTTATTCATTATATGTATTTATTTTTTTACTTTACTTATCAAAATGGTTATGGAAACTGACCTCTGTATATAATGGGCTGGCATCGTGTCTTAGTGGATGATACCAAACGCTTCTGCAGAATATCAGATAAAATGGTTGTGCAGCCTTTTGCAATTCTGTAGTAACATCTAAAATATATTCATCAGATGCCAAAGGCATTGTGAAAGCATCACCTTGAACGATGCAATACAATGAGAATTCTGCTTGTTCTGCTTCGTTCATCACACCAATCTGAAAGACAAAATGATACATTATGTATAAATAATCGATACTAATGACAGCCACTAGATCATTAACAGATTTAAAAAAATTCTATTGTATACCAGTTTTCTAGACTTACCAAATCACATAAATCATGTATTACATCTTGCACCACAGTCGAGCAACGAGTATTGACAACTCTTTCAGCACCACCAGGTAACCTGTATATTTGGCGACGGGCACTTCGTCCAGCCGACACAGCAGTAACCTTAAATAAGCAAACACACATTAGACTTGCAAAATTGAAATATTACATTGACATTTTATTACACTAAAACATACTTCTTCCACGCTCGGGACGTTCTTTCTTCCGCCGCACCTGGAAGTCTTTCTCAAATTGGCCAAACATACAGCAGCTGTTCCTTGACAATGACGACGACGATCTCCAGCCGCTGACGTTAAATATTCCAATAAATACGGCCTACAAATATACAAACAAAATTATAATATCGTTTTACATCCATTGCTATCAAATTCTACGGTTTAATTTAACATACTTGAGTGTGTCGGAGCAACTGAAATAAGCAGCCACTATGCTCATCAATCTCCAAGCACGTTGGCATGATTCAGGATTTGGTGATTTATTGGAAGTGGTTTGTTTCATTAACTGGCAATAGACTTCATCTCTCAATGCGGCATGTTTATGGCAGTGCTGAAATCAACATTGGATTAGCATCATTCTATAAAAAAATGTTCAATATATTCGATAGAATCCTTACCATGAGTACAGTGTATACACATTTGACTTCTGAAAGGTCAGCAGGAGAGCCGTTAGGGGCTGCAGGAACTGGAGGTGCATCACCGCAATACCGGAGTACACATCCAAAGCAATCTATAGCCAACGCAGCCAACTCCGGAGGTCGGAGTCTTAGGAGTGGTCCTCGCAATTGCTCTGCTTGCCATTTTACTAGATCCGTTTGCCGCTTCCAAGTCCATTCACCGCGCTGTTGATTCTTTTGCTTATTTCCCTTCAAAGTATCAGTTTTCAAGGCATCCAAACTGAAAATAAATAGAGCAAAAATTCAAATAACATATTGATATATCCAATTAATAAAGTCATTTAACCAACAGCGTGGACAGTGGTTAGCATATATTCTTTCGAACATAGTGATCACGGGTTCGAGTCCCACTAGCTTCTGCTGGCCAGACTTGATTTGCGACTCTGGGTCGATCGTTTCCTATCACAGTTCGCCAATTTATCTGATTTTCATTGAAACGGTTACAACAAATTATCAGCCTTTACCCCTTTCTCGCAATTTTCGAGTTTTCAACATCTCGAATTTCGCTGATTCATATAAAAATGCTGCAAATTTGTCCATAAATGTCTCGCAAATTATGAGTTTCTCGAAATTTAATGATTTATATAAAAAAAAAGCTCCAAAAGTAAGTTTATCTCTATGATGCTTTGCTAAATTTATTCTAAAAATTGTATATCGATGTTTGCAATTGGCCAGGAAGGCGCATTGGGGTTTAGACCTGTTAGGCCTTCCTGGTATATATATATATATATATATATATATATATATATATATATATATATATATATATATATATATATATATATATATATATATATATATATATATATATATATACATATATATATATATATATATATATATATATATATATATATATATATATATATATATATATATATATATGTATATAAAATAATATAAATCTATTAATATCGATCAATAGGATACAGTCAAAGTAAATGACACGTGGCTGTAGAATATACATACATATTGATGTCTGACACCATACGATCGTATAATCATATATGTATGTAAATTGCGAATATACCTATAATAACGGATAGTTATCGCATAAAGCATTTATAACGGCATATACTCACGCGCAATTAAAAATGTATACGTTAATTAAAATTGACAGCTTGCTGAGATTCAATTCACAACATCACAATTCATACGTTTAAAAATCAAACAAATAAAAATACTTCATTAAAAATAAAAAAATAAAACTGTGCGTCACTGACGAAACGTTCACTTGACGTAAAAGATCGATTTACAAATTGTTCGTTTACGAAACAGAGCCGCGCAATCGTAACAATGTATGAATTACGACTTTTGGAATTTTCTCATCATTACACTTTTGTTTAACGTTGAGAAAACAAACACATTTATTAATATTTTCATGGAAAAATCTCACTGAAAAATATAGCGGTCGAATTTTTTTTAGTGATCTTGCGATACAGCACATTCGGACGTTGTGTGATTGATATCGTTACCAAATAAATCATTTTTTACTTTTCATTTTATTTTCGTTACATTTTATTTTTTGAACAATAATAATATCTGATATGACTAGTAAGTATACAATGCTCTCTAAACTTTTTTAACCGCATGATAATAAAATAATAACAAAAAATATACTCATCTAAGAATTTCATCATACATAGCATAAACGACATTGGTCGACGATTTTTCATGAATTATACATACGATCAGATACATATTTTTGGGTAAGTAAGAACAGTTATTCTTTCGTACACACATAAATATGTGGTGAATTTTTAGTGTATTTTCCGCTCTCGCCGATATGCACCAAATACTTAATTATCAAAGTGTAATTACTCACCGTGGACAACGCCTAATTGCTGTTTGCGTTTTTTACACCATTTGATACCCTATAATAAGGGAAAAAATACAAGTAGACGTTATGCGCGTAAATGCCATAATTTGCGGTTAGATAACAAAACATGAGAACTTGCGAATATGTTAAAGAAGATGAAATAATACATATTCAGGTCTGTTTATATTATACTGCCACAGCTCAGACCGGGAATTGCACGTAAACTATATTCTATATATGGACATAATAATATTTTCCGTAACATGTAAGTGGCGTATACGAAACAGCAGTAATCAACACGATCTATTCATACTATACATTAGTACATGTCACCGAAACGTATCAAGCAGAACCGGTTTTCTTTGGCCACTGTGAAAATTCACGCATAATGGTGGCGAGTGCGCCCGTACTAACGAAAGTGTTGCCATGTGCACATTAATATTTTCTAAAACATCATATTGTGACAATATTGGCTCGAAGCAAGCAATATTGCGCCGTTTTATCGCGCTCTGTAATATATATGTAAGCCAATTTTGCCTTACACTTGGCCAAAACAAGTCTGAACGTGCCGAAACGTGCGCTGCTGTATAGTATGAATATAAGTAGTCTTATCCGTGTACTGCTGTGCCAGAATGGATAGTATAAATATACCGTCAAAGTATACATAATAATGATATGTTGATTTGTAAAAACTTTTAAAAAATGATTTATTTGAAGCTCGATTTTTATATGAATTAATGCTAATGTAATCAAATATATTAGAAATTTTTATATTTAGACTTGACTACAAGATTCTTAGTTCTGAATATTTACATAGATTAAGCTACAACATTCTTGGTTCTGAGGTACTAACATATTACATGCATATTAATAATGTGGAAGAGCGATGAAAAGTGCAACAATGCAACATTCCTAGCTGGAGATTTATGCGTGTGAGCCACCCAAGACAAAATGCGAAATCACAAGTGAAAACAATTTGTAAAAAAAAACAGCACTTGCATTTTAGTGGACGATTTGATGCATGTTCCAAATAGCGTGAGGAAACTCTGCAGAGACATCAATGCGGACGTGAAAACAGGAAGGAAAACTGCACCGTGGAAAACCGTCTCAATACCTTTGGGTCATCCTACGAATGTGTTACACGTCTTCACCTCTTCGCATCTCGATTTTTATAATCGATTAGATGTTGACTTATGTACGTACTACAGTTATCGTTTTTTAACATATGTATATCATCAGGTCTCATATATTATTAAAAACTTAGACAAGTCCAGTTTCAATAACGGCATTCCAGGTGAGATCAACATTTCTTTTACACATATAAAAATCAACGTTGACGCGATGTCATCGCACCGTTAAGCACAATTGATATTATTATTTTTTAGCGATTAAAAAAATCACAACAGTAGTTCTTACTAACAAGCCTATTATAACAGTTCCATTTTTAAACTTCTTAAAATTAACAGTTAAATATTATGAGTATAATTTGAATATTAATAGACGTTATTTTTCAATTTATATATTTAGAAAAAAAATTGCGTCTTAATGATTTTCCACAACGACGAACGTGTATCGAGCTCGAATTTTTACAGCCAAGTCCGAATCATTACAAATACATTTAATTCAATATTTATTCATGAACTTTCAACGATAGGTAAGTAATGTATGTATAACACGTGCACTTTTATTTAGACTACAAACGCCTACGCCGTAGCAAAATGAATATTCATGAAAAAGGCGCGGCGCACGTGCGTTTAACGAAATAATTAAAACATATTATGATGAAAATGTACAAAAAAAAGAGCACTGGGTGCGATAGAGTGCGTATTATGCGATGAAAGCGCGCGCATTGCGAAACGCGCCACGTTCACCGCGTCTACTCGATTTTTACGAAATGGCGCCAAAACGGGAAGAAAATTTTAAGGAAACGTCGGCGAAAAAAATACAACAAGCGTCAAGCTTTCTACACACGTGCGTTGTTCGACTGTCGGAGCAGTCCGAGCAGTACTGGCGGTTACGCGGGTTCTATTCCGGACGAAGCAAGGTTGCGTTATCGCCTTCCCAGACCGAGCTCGGTCCATTGTATTGTAATCGACGACGATTCCTACATGCAGTGGCGCGTCACCTTTTTTGTTGCGTACACCCGTGAGAGCGCACACTGCCCAAGCAGAGCCACCGCCGAAAACAATAAGTCATATTGCAATATGCACTCGAATATCATCACATCCGCGAAAAATACAACTTTGGGCGTTGCTACGAAAGTGCACCACTTAATCATAATTATGGGCATATACATACATACATATGTAGGTACGACTATGTACCTACATATATATTTAACAATCACCAAATTCAGATTTACGGCGAATTTGTGAGAAGCGGGGGAGAAGAAGATCTTGATCAGCAAAGATGTCCTAATCAAGAAGAATTTCATATTTTGAGGTTCGTGAATGTAAGAAGTACACAATAAAGTTTTGTGACTAATAAAAATTGATATGTGTATGGTTAGCCTAATGACATGAAATACACATTTAATAAAAAAAATCCAAATTTCAAGGAAATTTGTATTTTGAATATTGGGATTTTAAGCATTGAAACATTCACAGAATGTATACGCCACAGCGTAGTGCGGTAGAGCTATTGCATACCAGTAGATAGGTCGTGGATTCAAGTCCCGGCCTCATGGCTGATGGCGAGATCTTATGGCGATTAAAGCACAGATCGACCCTGTCTTGCTAGAATTTTCCGATGTTTCTAGCTTAATTGTAGTGACGGATCCAATAAATCGGTATCCTCCCCTTCAGTTTTTCGAAAATTCAATTTATTAGCATCTCGAATTTGTTGAATCTTATAAATTTATAATTTTTTTATTGTTATTTTCATTTTTATGTATTTATTATAGTAATTAAATAGAAAATAATAGTGAGATTCTCATGACTCTATTTAGAGCTATTTTTTACTGTTCTTGTTTAACTGTAAGACTGGTGTGACGCATTGGGGCAACCTGTCAGGTCACATTGGTCATTAATTTGCTATTATTATTGTTATTTTTTTTTTCATTTGTTGCGTATTAACTATAATAATAATATAAATAAATAAATAAATTCTACCAACAACATCAATTGTTGTAAATGCATTGTTAAAGGTTCGCCGAACGTTTTTTTTTTTTGGACTCTAGCTTTGTAAATAGAGCTAAGCCACCCCGATTCCTGGAAAAAGCACGGTGTCTATCCGCAGTATAGTCATGACACATATGATGTATACATGTGTGTAAAAAAATAATATAATAATAGTCCGAACTAATTACTCTGTACCAATATTCTTTTTCTGGAGAAAACAATTGTGAGTGCAATTGAGCTTTAGTTTTTCAAAGATAAAAACAAATCAATTACTTCAAAAGTAAAGAATATATAAATTGATGAAAAACGGCATATATTGATTTGATCTGAAAAAAAACTAAACCATTCTGTCATATAATATCTACATACATAATACCATGTACAATTCAATATTTACTTTTGAACCAAGTTTTTTTTTCTCTCAAGAAAAAAAGGTTTCGACTGCCTAATGCAGATCAATCTGAGCTTCCTCGTATTGATACCTATCATACTTTATATTGTTTTCCAAAGAATAATAAAAGTAGATGTCACAAGACGAGTCGCTTCGCGTGCGGTCACAATACTTTCACACAAGTCACACAAGAACGAATGCAGCAATTTACGAAAAGTTCTATTACCTTTACACATGATAGATAATAATAAATATGCATCCACTACCTATTATTATTGTTTCCGGTCAACCGACCATTTTTGAATCGCACGATCAAAGTACGTACATACATACATACATACATACATACATACATATATCCGTATCCGCACTCGATCGTGCGACGAGAATTTGAACAAAACATAATGCATGGCTACCTTCTATATGTATGTATGTATTTATTTACACGTAAATTAAAATAACGCAATTATGTATAACTAATATATGTATAATAATAAATTTATCAGGGATCAAATAATGAAAAATAATCCATTGAAGTCGTGATTTAAAAAACAAACAACCGTTGTTTTCAAAATTAAACGATACGCGGTAATAATATTAATCAAAAGATTTTTACGTAATCGCATGCAAATCTTCGAAATCTTCATTTTCGTAGAAGCGGAATGGTACTTGAGCTGAATGAAGAAACAGATTGCCTTTTTTGTACCGGAACAAAAGGCTGCTGACTTTTGATACCCGAGGCGTTTGCAACAGCAGTCAATGACGCGTCCCTTGATTTCCCACACAACAATAGTTAACACTTAACGTTTTTAATAAACGAGTAAACAACGCTAGGGAGATTAATTAGCGCCAGTCTCCCTTCACTTCTTTCAAGTATCAACATCATACGAAACTCATTAGTCAGCTTCACCGTCATCTCTCTCTATGTTGTTACTCGACGCATCGTTGCACATCAGGAAAAACTGGTTCAATTTCCAAGTGATTTGGCACTCGCTCCATCTAATTACATCTTTGCTTATGAATATATACGGAGAAAGTCGAGAATAATCATTTAACTGTCACACTGATGTATTATATTTACTTGAATCTAATCATCACTCACTTAAGTCTCATGTAAAAAGATAGAATTGGGTTTATTCGAACAGGGGAAAACTGGATCCACCTTCTTACTAATTCGATATATTTCTGCGGGTAGAAAGATTTAAAAATATACGAAAATAAAAATTATTGATAAAAACTTGTTTTTGAACAAGGAACCAAATCAGTTACGTGTGGCCGAGCAGGATACGAGGGGACTAGTGACGTCATACCGAGTCCCCTTGTATACTGCTCGCGCAAGTGAGGCTGTGCGATAACAACAGGGAGATCTCCATGGCTCGCTATTGATACATATGTATCTATGTATGTGCTATTCAAAATTTACATGAATTAGCAATTTAAAATGCATCCACAAAAATAAATAACTAAAGACTCGTTTCAAATATCACATACATGCAATTAATCACTGTCATTTGAAGATACATATATAATGAACATATTTAATTAAGATATACTCGAGTCATCAGGCTTTAGAGAAAGGAAAGTAATTTGATGATTCACCTTTCATATGCAAGATGTGTTTTTATGAAAAAATATAAATTCTTTATAAAAAAAAATATGTTAAGTACATAGTATAACTATTATTTCCTTTATGGTGGAAAAACTAAGATTTACGACCATCAGGAAGTATGATTTCATATATTTGAACCAATGCTGAATTTTCATGGACATACGTACATACATACCTACATATTTATGTATAAAATATATGTACATATGTACGTTTAAAACAAGTATTTTTTTATGATATACATACATATGTATGTATACGTACATACATATCAGGGGGTGCCCTGACTTTTTAAAAAAGAGACTAAGTATGGATAAAAAAATGTTTATTCATAATTATTGAATTATGTATAATAATCTGTCTTGAAGTGATGAGTATAATTTTTCATTATTGTGCTAACAGAACAGAAATATCTTAAGTAGCTTACTTTTCTTAATAAAATCTTGTTTGTCTTCAAAACGTAATCATCTGAATGATTTGTCGAACAATCGATTGAGAATTCAACATTCCAAGGCCTCGTTATTTGTTCTACGGGCTCCACACTGATTTGTTCTAAGGGAATCATTTCCTAAGCCAAGTCCCTTGCCACATTCGCCCTCAAGAAGTTATGTATGTGTAAATATGCGTTATTTTAACGAAACAGAATATATTTAGTGAAAATTAATAAATGTTTTGTCTTTGACAGAACGCCTACAAGGGAACAGAATTGAGACGGCGTCCTTATGACAATACACTAACCACCACCTCAGGTTTTTGAATTTCACTAATCCCCGTAAACAATTTCACTAAGCCCAGTGGACAACGGTTTGAATTTATTGTAATTGAATTGTTGATATTTTTAAATCTAAAGTAAAAGGTTTTAGGGAACTAGCCTAGTCCCTCTTGGTATAATATACACATCCAGGATTAAGCTAAAAATCAAAATAATCAACGTCAAAAACGTTTTATACAAAATTTTATCTGTAATACATATAATAATACATATGTATATCATTTTGTTCACAGTTTTGAACTTTCGTAGTATGTAAATATGTAGATATATAGATCAAATCAAGATAATTTTTGACCAATAATAATAACTTATGTAGGTTAAGAAATTTATATTACAAAGTGCGTCTTCTGACAGGATGTTTTGGTATTCAGTTCAATTAATATACATAAATTACGGGAACAAATACATAAATTGTGCATTCGTTCGTGTGAAATTTTCCACTGGTTGGTCAAACGACGAACATTGCAAACGAACTAGATTCACACACACACTCACACATACAGTGGGGCATTTCGCAAGGGTTGCTTAAAAAACGAAAAGAAGAATCGAATTCTACGTCGTAATTGCATTAATTACCGCACACACAACGGGGTGTTGAGAAACAGAGAGTTTATGTAGCGCACAATTCGAAATGTGCATTATATAACGACTCGGTCTAATTTTGGACAAACTATGAAATGTCGTAACAATACGCAATTAACACTACTCACTCGGGACTCTGTCTGAAGTGGTTGACGGCAAATTGAAGCAGCGAGTGTTTGGCGTCTCTCGACGGTGCGTCCTGTGGTGAAGGTGGTGATGCTTGACCCACAGGTGAGATACTGCTCGATAGGGAGGGTCGCGAACTGCGCTCGTTGGACATGGTTTGCGACATCTGACTCATCTCTTGTCGCTCGAGTGTCATCCCCATCATTTGCTGTTGTTGCTGCTGCTGCTGCTGTTGCTGTTGCTGTCCGGAGGATGGCAGACCTCTGGATGGACTCACCTTTTGTTGCAACTAAAATAACAAAGAGAAATAAAATTTAGACATATGTACATACTCGTACATTCATGATAAACACAAACACTATTGATTTTCGGTGGAACAAATACAAGAAATACAGGTTTTTCATTCCAAATTGACCCTTTTTCATTTTAAATTGACCCTTTTTCATTTCAAATTAAACCTTTTTCATTTCAAATTGACCCCTTTTCAATGTCAATTTGAAATGAATGAAAAAGGGTCAATTTGGAATGAAAAACCTATACTTTAAAATGACAGTAATACTTCAACGTGGGCTTCTAAACTAATCTATTCGCACTGCCTCTAATTGCACACCTTGCACTATCGTCCTTATCAAACGTAAAAACTCAACAAATTGAGTTTGCAAACTTTTCTCCGATACTTTAAAAATTCCTAAATGGTACGTTTTGTCTAAACATGTACCTACATATCAGTGGCGTGCGGTCCATGGATGCGGTGGATGCGGCGCATCCCCTATAACTTTAAAAAGCCAAGAGTATTTTTAATAAATATTTGAATTTCGCTTCGATGTATTCTTAGTGATGTACGTGATTATGATGTAGTATATGATATATATTTCACATATCACGTGTTTTTTGTTACATGATGCATTATATAGGATCTTTTGATAATTTTTATTAAGGATTCGCATAGGCCGCATTCGCATAGGCCGGCCACAGGCGAGTGACGCTGGCGAGTAGACGCTGAGTGAAGTGCGCGCGCGTCATGGATTCGGAGTCGCGACCGATCCCATTTGCGCATGCGCACTATGAGGCTGTCTTATTCGCGCGGACGCGTTGACACTTGTTTAACCTCTACGGTGGATTCGGTTTCTCTGTTTGCTTATCTATTGAGTTTCACTTGGAAGCCGCTGTTGATCGATATTTCCGCACGCTACGCCCCAAGTTATTTATCAAAAAGCTAGCCGATTCATTTCTTTAGACGAAGTTAATCATTTATACTGTAAGTTGGTTATTTTTTACTTTTGAATTAAGTTTTCATTTTAATTAGTTTCGTCTAACTTTATTTTTAGTTTACTGTTCCACTACTTACGAGTTTTCATTATTGCCTTTAATATGGATATCGAAAATAACAATGAGAGTGGACTTGTCGTCGAGATCAATAATAATTGCAATTGTTTAATTGAAAATGTGCTGAAAAGAAGATTTGCTTCTCTCCCATTTAATGAAAAGGAGATTATTGTTAAGAGCCCCAAACCCACACCAATATTAAATATTCAGTCTAAAACAAAAACATTTAAAAGGTATTTTAACACAGAAACATACGAAAAAATTTCATGGATTTGTGGATGTGCTCACTTAACGAAATTATTCTGTTGGCCATGTATTTTATTTTCTCAAGAAGTGAATGTCTGGAGTAAATTTGGATTTTCTGACCTAAACAATTTAAGTAAATCGCGCAAGAGACATGAATGTTCTCAAGCTCACATATGTTCTGCTGCTCAATTTAAAAAATTTGGAAAGGGACCTCGTATAGAAAATTTTTTAAGTGCTCAATTTAAAGCAAATATTGAAATGCACAACAAAGAAGTTACTGCAAATAGATACATTTTGTCGAAATTAATAAGCGCGATCTGTTTTTTAGCAAAACAAGAACAACCTTTACGAGGACATTTTGAGCACCAGGAATCGGAAAATAGAGGGAATTATATTGAATTGCTGTATCTGTTGAGTGAATCAGACATAAAATTGAAAACTCATTTAGATAACTCTACGGTGTTTACTGGACTATCGAACCATATACAAAATGACTTGGTATCCGCAATATCAAAAGTCTTGCTAGATGAGATTAAAACTGAAATACGTGCATCAAAATTTGTTTCCATAATTGTGGACGAATCTACAGATATCAGTCGCAAAGCTCAGCTATCTACTATTTTTAGATATGTAGATGAAAATAATGAAATTCAGGAGAGATTTGTTGGATTTGTCGATGTTAGTCCCAATAGAACAGCTAATGCTCTTTTTCAGCACATACGTGAGACCTTGGAAGAATTTGGTTGTTTGGACAAATTAATTGCACAAACGTACGATGGAGCGGCTGTAATGTCCGGGGAGCATAATGGAGTGCAACGAAAAATTCGAGATATTTGTCCTAATTCTTTATTTGTCCATTGTTACGCTCACAGATTGAATTTAGTTTTGTCGCAATCTGTTAAACATATATCCGGATGCAAACGTTTTTTCAGCCGTATGTTGTCATTTTCAACTTTTTTTTGTAAGTCTTCAAGAAGAATTTCCCTTCTCGATTGTCAAATAAAAAAACGATTTCCCACTGCTGCCCCTACACGATGGAACTACAATAGCAAAATTTTAAATATGATATTAGAATATCAAACAGAATTAATGGAAATATTTAATCAAATAATTAATGACGAAGACGAATGGGATACTGATGCTGTCATAAATGCTGAAGTCCTTCATCGTTATTTAAAAGAGTTTGAATTCAATTTCAATTTGCATTTATTTTCTGCAATATTTAATTCGGCAGATTTTTTATTTGAAATTTTACAAAAAAAAACCTTTGACATATCGTATTGCGTAAGTGAAATTAAAAAATTTGTAAAATATTTAGATAACAAAAAAGACGATTTTGATTCATTGTGGAACAAAGTAATAACTAAAAATTTTAATAGAAAAAGAAAATATGCTGAATGTGAAGAAGATGTGAAAACAACGTATAAACTTCACTATTCTGAAATTTTAGAAACTCTTTCAGTAAATACAACCAATCGATTTCGAGATATCGAAAATTTAAAATTTCTCGAATTTTTTAACGTCAAAAAATTTAAAGAATATGAAAATAATTTTCCAGATTTCCTATTTAAATCACTCCACCTAACTTATGGAAAATACTTTGATTTTATGAAATTAAAAAGCGAATTAATTTACATGTACTCAACGCAAGATTTTCATTTGAAATCTATAAATGACGTAAAGGAATTAATTGTGAAAGATGATCTAATAGACGTTTTGGAACAAGTATTTAGTTTAATACAATTAATTTGTACGATACCTTCCACGAGCGCATCGGCTGAACGATCATTTTCGACTATGAAAAGAATTAAAACGTTCACCAGAAGTAGTCAAAGTGAAGAAAGACTCTCTGGTCTTGCTTTAATTGCAATCGAAAAGAAAATAATGTCAAATTTAAAAAACAATAAAAAATTCTATGATGCGGTTATCGATGAATTTTGTAAAAAGGAACGAAGAATAAAATTAAATTTTAAAAAATAAATTGGTCGGTTTTTTTTTTCAAACAAGGGACAGCATCCCTTGTTTGAAAAGTCACCGCCCGCCACTGCTACATATGTACATACATACATATATATATATATATATATATATATATATATATATATATATATATATATATATATATATATATATATATATATATATATATAAGTACATATACCAGGAATGCCTATCAAGTTAACCCGGAATTAATAATTAATTAATAATTAATAATTAATCAATTAATTATTAATTATTAATTATTAATTAATAATTAATTAATAATTAATAATTAATAATTAATCCGGAACTACCTGGACATGTAATAAAAAAAAAATATAGGGTAAATTTACAGAGCATCAAAGAGACATGTATGGATAAATTAGACCAATTTTTTGCATTATTTTATAAATCAGCAAATTCGATATGCGTGAAAACTCGAATTTGGTAGAAATAGGACAAGGTTGCCAATTTTTTGCAAGCGTTTCAATTAAATCAGATAAATTGGCAACCTCTGATAGGAAACGATTGCCATGGAGTCACGTATCCAAGATTTTGCCAGCAGCATAGGGCCAAGGATTGAACGCGTGACTACTCAGTTGAAAGCATTACACGCTAACCACTGATCTATGCTGCTGGTATACATACATACATATTTAATATTAGTAATGATAAAATAAATTTAAATATTAGTAAACAAAAGCGAGCGTCAAAGCGTGACAGATGAATACAATTAAATCTCGAAATATGTATCCAAACATATAATTAAATACACACGAAGCTCAAAATTTATAATAGTTATACATAGATATATGTATTATATGAGTGCAACAGCATTTTCATTACAAAAAAAAAGTTTCACAACAAACATTAAGGAAAAAATCAAATGTCAAAAACAACGATTTCATATTCATTAATGTAAATCACATACAATTTTTAATTTATAAATACATATTTATTATAGCGCTGAGTTTTAAAATACACTACATAATGGTTTGCACAGATCGCACACAAATATGTATAAGATTTAGTATATATTTCTAGCTTTAAAGTCAAAGTGATGTTACATAATTTACCCTAGGTGTAGTCACACTGTTGGTGTCGGAAGTGACGTCAGCGGAAACGTCCTGACTCGTGTCAGGGAGAGCCTCCATGGCTTTGAATAGTGTTAGTTTCGAGCTGGCCCGAAGCTCGTTCTAAACTGATTTGGTCTGGCAGCCGGTAAGATGCCACAAGGTGAGAGTCAGGAGTCAACAATGCGAGACACCGAATCACGATCATGATTAAAAACAGTAGAAACTCGACCGGGAGAATATATGTATGTATGGTCGAAGTTTGCGTGCAACCATTTGACCATGGCCGACGCACGATTCCACATCTACCACTTTATTTCCCCTTATATTACCTTCCAGACCGCGTGAACATTTTCGAAATTTTCCGATCAAAAAAAATATGGCATAATTAGCTTTAAAACTAATGAACCGAGCATATATTTACCGATAACATGCATATGTTTATCGTGCATGCTAAACTGAATTTATTTCACACGAATGTACATAAATACATATGTACATTACATACTCGATGTATTCCATCATATAATACTCTATTACATCCATACGAGAAAAACGGATTTTTTCACGATTTAAAAGGAAAAAATGGTGAAAAACGTATTTATTTTTTATATATATATATATATATATATATATATATATATATATATATATATATATATATATATATATATATATATATATATATATATATATATATATATATATTGTGCGGTGGATACTGTCTGTGAAATTGATACTAAATGGTATCTAAAATTCCATTTACGGGACTAATACATAGGTAACTAGTGGTTTTACCCGGCTTCGTTCGGTATTTGTAATATAAACATCTTAAACATGGCTAATATATAGTAAATTTATTTGAATCGAAAAAAAAATAATATTCAACAATATCGATATCATCATCATAGAAACTTTGATTTGTTTTCGATGCTCCCACACAAACCTTACATAGTTACATACAAAGTCTCTTTCGAAATTATATATTAGAAGATACAATACTGTTATGGATAGTCTTCGGCGGTCGATGGATGCTTTTCAAATAGACTGCTCCATTAGTGTTCAAAGGAAGGTGGCAACAAAGCACGGTTTATCTATGAAATTGACAACAGTGAAGCATCCATCGAACACCGATCTTTGGTTATGGAGAAGAATGTTTATTTGTTTGTACACTGTATTAATCTGCAGCTAAAAATGCGGATTGGCAAATTTTTCAATTTTTTTACTCATCTTAAACTCACTTAACTCACTCACTCACAACTCACATACGCTGTATTGTTACAAGACTTTTCTTAGTTTTACTTTGCCTATCGGTCTGACACTATTTCTTACATTCTTCCGATCGGTTTGAAACTTTGCCATTTTTTAATAAAACTTCATTCAAAGACCATCAACACAACGTGTATTTTTAAATCCTCCAAACTTGATAAAATTATTTTCTTTATTATTTTAAAGATTTAATTTAAAGCTTCCATGCATAGATATCAGACCAGTAATTTTAAATTTTAAAATATATATTTCTATGGTTTAAAACTTGACTTTTTTCCAAGGTATTATCGATAATATTCCAAAATACCTCTCAAATTAAATAATATTCAGAAAAAAATGTCAATATCGAAATTAACTGGATTTTTCTCGCATAGCATACTTCTCAAATTAAATCTTTCATTCAAATAAATAACATAATAATCTATAAAATAGATATAGTTTATTAAGTGAATATATATTGAAATATATACTTATTTATGTATTTTATATAAATTTAAATATAGCAATCACCACAGTTTGAGAAACGCTGATCTGATCATTTATACAGTCGAACACAACTGTAAAGAAGCTGGATTCCAATTTTCAATTTAATTGATAAAAAGGTTTAGGAGGTATGTATGTTTAATTTACAAAACCTATTATTTTACCGTTACTTTGCGAAAAATACGCGGACTCTCAGTTTTCGGCAAATTTGGGCGGTTTTTAATGAGACAAAATTTTGAATTATCCAATGAACATATAATATTTTATTCGAAAAACTTGTAGAAAAAAGGTCAGTAGCACACTCGAAGTCCGAGATAACATTTCTAATGCATCTGTATTGCGTATTTCAACGTACATAAGTATGAGTACAGTTAAATTAAGACATTCACACCGATGAAATATCCCAATAATTATTATTAAATTAACGTATGAAGAAGAGCGAACAATTATGCACGCGAAAAATGCATGTGGAGGCGTTTATAAAGCGTCATATTTGTTTGATTTATTTGCCAACACTTATCGACCGAAATGGGGTCACTTTCGATACTATTGAATCGATCGCTCAACTTTTTTTTCCTTCGACATTTTAAAAAGGAAAATTAGCTTTCGGCACAAACCAGTACGAAATGACACCGAGTTAATAAAATAGGAAAGTCAAAGTGTGACAATTGTACAGCACAATATATAGGCTCGCACATACATACATATGTACATATGTAAATTCAACGAAATTTGCATGTAAAATGTACGAACATGTGTAAAAACAAAGATAAAGGTCACTATATAAATAAAATGAGATGAAACGACGGAAAACCAAAAAAAATGCTAATTTTGACATCGAATCGTATATAAAATGTAAGGTTACTAGTGTATGCAGTAACTAACAGCATTTTAAGCTCTTACTACAAATTCGGATCATATATGTAATCTCAGTGACATTCGATAATGATAGGCAATTATTACATATCGTCTCAACTAGTGTAATTAGTGTGTGCATAATTGAATCGGTGTCAACAGTGATGGTCTCCTTTTGAAGACTTTTACTTCTCCTTGGCCATGATAATAAAACCCGATCACCACGTCTATTTACACGTGCAATAATCATTCATAGAAAGTGGTTTTGCCGATTTTCCCTGGTTTTTACTCCGAACGAAACTGGACGTGCAAGTCGACTTTTTCTTTCTAAAGCTTTCCCTCCTTGTGGAAAAGTGATTTAGTCCGATTTTATATGGAAAATTAACGAAAAGTTTTTTAACTTCGACAGCGTCAATAAAATTTTATTTTATTACTTATTACGCTAAATTTAATGACGCATATGACCCAGTAATATACCGGATTTGCAATGTTTGAGCATGAAGAAAAAGGAGCTTCTTTTGATAAACAATATCTGTGTTTAAAATTGACGTCAATGAATTTCTCTTATTATCCTACAAATTTACACGTTTTATAAATAAATAAAATATTGTAAACAAATGAATAAAATTGATTAGATTTGAAAAAAATCAATATTTAAATACATATATATCATACATATACAATATTTAAATACATATATATGTATGTATATATACATATATGTATATATATATATATATGTATATATATATATATATATATATATATATATATATATATATATATATATACATATATATATATATATATATATATATATATATATATATATATATATATATATATATGTACCTAAATACTACGCTACAGGTACTTTTTTATAAACCAGTTAATTTTTTAATTAAGATTGTTAACATCAACAATAGATTTTCACCACACCAATACGTTTTTAGCCAAAATTACAATTGACGTAATAAAAAATTGCACATCACGGAATAATGTCATTCCTAATTAGCATCACTAAATAGCAATTTAACGTCTCAAGAATTAAATCGATCCGTAATTGGATTCAATTTTAATTGAAATTATTAATTAATTACGTATGCGAAAATTTTAATCGAAATAAAATAATTAAATCGGTTGATAAATTTTACTTCACAAATGTTAAAATTCATATACTCGTCAAACTTTATATAAGTATTTGCTAATTTATCCGTAAATTTAACTTGTTCTTTCCGTAAGAAGAACAATAAAATAAAGTCATAATTAGATTTGTTTTAATATAAAGCTACATAGACGCGTAGCAGTTCACTGAATCAGAACGATGCTATTAAAAATCATATCCGTAAAATATTACATTAATAAACATCTTAGCTAATTACCCTTATCGTATGTAAATATGTACATACATAGATATATCTTTACAATTTGAAAAACTATCAAAAAAAATGTATTTTCATTTCAAAATAAATTACATATGAATTTGAACATGTGAATTTGGGATATCGCACACCTTATTTAACAACGTGACCAATCGTCATTGAAATTACCCATTATGGCGACATACAAAGGAACGGAAATTGTTTGAAAAAAATCCAATGACGATTCAAAGGACGAACCGGTTCGCATCATCATAATATATACATATGTAGTTCATTCAGACACATAACGACTATGACGAATATCAATGTGTATAGCCAAGTCGAATCTATCGTATGTGGAGCAAGTAAAACAGATGAGTTTCCGTTAAAAATTGTTGACGATCACTGGCGCGTACATCCTGCATGATGGTCAGTGACGGCTACAAACAATAGATTCGCGGCCGGAAATGATCGGTGACTACTAGTGGAGCACCTGTGTGGGAATCAACGAAAAATTGAAAAATAAATGATTACACAAAATATTTCAGGGAAAATTGAAATGTATGAAACAAAGACTTTGAGCGTTGACCACTTTAACAAAGCTAAGATTAAGTATTTAAAAATGTGGAACACCTAGATAGCATGAGTTAAAAGTATTTTGAATACAATTCATTCCTTGAGGATGTTAGGAATGTCTAAATAGAAAAATATTCAACGATATCAATACACATTTCTACTCTACAGAAAGGAAGACTTCAAATATCGGATTAATAAGGGGTACAGAATTTCGGTATTTTTTAAAAACAATAATTAAATATTCTTCTATATAAACTGAAATATTAACATTCTAGGAATATACCTAGTAAAAAGCACACGATTCGAGAAACGTTCACCAACTCTCTCACACAATGGGCTGAACAATTTTGTTTAATTTTCTACACACTCGAACATCAGTGTCTTCAAAGTTGGTCAAGAACAACTTGACCCTTTGGTAGTAGAGCCGCAAACCAGCTGATCTACAGTGCTTAGTAAAATGTACTTTTACCTCCCTACACCACCACAGAAAGATTCCAGAAGTCGAGTGACCAATTCAAGGCAATGGTTTATTAGCAGGACTGTGGAATCGTATTAAAATTTACTGACTCAGATTTATGTTATGATTCGACTCCGACTCAGATTCCCATTCCAATTTCCGACATTTTAAAAGCTTTTAGTAACATCGACTTTTTTTGCCAACGTATAAAATATTAGTAATGAAAATAATAGCGACATTCAAAATATAAAATTAAAGGAATTAAAAAAAAAATCACTAAAAATTGATATGTAACCCAATTTACTGAATTATTGGATTAGTTAAATAGTTATAAATAAAATCTCAGTACATTTATAGTGTGTATGTGTATGAATTTCGCACACAAATAAATCAATTCAATAAAAAAAAGGAGAGTAAAAATGAAAATAAAAAAAGTATGAGACGGAGGAAACAATCGGTTTTGGCCACAATACATCGAAATACGTGAAATTCAACGATTTTATTTATAATGTAATGTAAAATAATAAAAAGGAATCGGAGTCGGTTGATTTTTCACGACTTGGACTCCACTTGAAATACTCCGACTCCACAGCTTCGATTCCGACTACACTGTCTTGTTTATGAGTAGCAACATACTAATAATTAGGGTAAAAGTCGAAATTCTCGACAGGGCAGAGACCGCTAGGTCGGAAGGGAGGCTCGGTCGACCCGCTCCTTCCTGTGATTGGCTACTCTTTGCGATGCCAATAGTATTGCCGTGCCCTGAATTAACTCGACTTTTACCTGAGGAAATATAGGAAAACTGTCGAGAATTCCGACTTTTACCAAAATTAGAATAATACTAATATGTATCAAAACTCTATCGCCTGTCAATGGACATTTCTGACGAACTTTTAGTACATACAATTTAGAGCCAATCTCCTAATTTTAGCATGATTATCTGGTAACCCTCTCTCAAGATTTATCGAAACTTCTAAATACAACAAATTATAACCGTAGATTAGCATAAGAATCCAAACGAGCGGACATGTAAAGAAGTCGAAAAGAAAACGAAAGCACTTGTTTCTGAGCGTTCGGCGTGAAATTAACATCGAATTACGCTCGTTTGGCCAACTCGCTCTCTCATTTGGACCAGAACCCAATTACCGTCGCGTTTGCGGTAATAACACAGTAAAGTTGGACATAGAAGTCGTTCCACATGCGCGCGTGCCTCGTATAAGATACTCCTACCCGCTATGTCCCGCTTCCGACAGGTAAAGCAACTCGAGCAGCAGCCCGCAAACGGATAGGTTGTGAAAACGTAATCAAAGTCGCCAAATCTATTAAAATTTCACGAAATGAAATAAGCTTCTTTACAAATACATCATTTTCCGATTAATATTTGCTACAACAACTCCTCGACTCAATATAAAATACATATATGTGACTCGGCATTTAACGTAATCTAATAAATAATTTCGAAAGAGACTTTGTATATATGCATGTAACCTTCGTTCGTTGGTTCGTAGACACGTTCGATTTTTTTTTTTTTTCATAGGCGCCGATTCGATTTTTTTCGATTCAAAGGATTTAAGTCCCCGTGGGCGCAGGCGCCGGGGGCGAAGGCTCCGGGGCCGCAGCCACCGCCAGGGGCGCAGGCGTCGGATTCTGGTATATGTACATATAACTTCAAAAGAGATAGTATATATGTTTGTTTGTTCGTGACAGTCAATTTAATAAAAAAAAAACAAATGAGTATTCAAATACATTTATATAAAATAAAACTATTCAAATAAATTTAATTAAATGTTTACTATTAGATTAGTCATGTTTAAGCGGTTCATATTACAAATACCGAGCGAAGCCGGATAAAACCACTAGTATTATATATGTATATGTATGTAGATCGAAATATATATACATATGTACATATATACAATAACATATACATAGAGGCGGCTTAAATTGGGTATTCTCTTAATGATATTTAAAAAAAAATCTGATTAGCTGAACTACATATCCTATATATCTATTTATATGTATATATTCAACTATGTGATTTCTAGTATGTATGTATGTATGTATGTGTACAATTTGTATACATTTATGTTCGTAAATTGGACGGGTACTGCGCGTGTAAGAACAATAGATTTGATTGATTGTTAATAATGCTTGCATCGCATAGAGTGATGCCGATTCGTCGAACGGAACTGAAAAATATGATTGTCTAAAAGTGCTTTTCTGCACAATGAAAAGACTGCCAATTACCGTTTGATCAATTCACGTGCAAAGCGTAAAAGTTCTTTTAATATCGTTTTAGTCGTAAATGCTTCCATTAACGATTCGAAGTAGTTCAATTTTAAAATAAATGTGTTATATGTACGTGTACGCAAGTACAACATATGTACACATCGAAGCACTGCAATAAATCATTGAAAAACATTCATAATGTATTTCATAAGACGATTTATCAAATTGCGATTATGTATTGACGAGAATGGTGTAAGTTGTATGACTTTGAATTAAATCAAAATTACGCATAATAGACTCCATACAAACGTATGTACATACACATATGTACATATAATGTAGGTATATACGCAATCACACATATATAATATAAACATATGATACATATACTATTATAAAATAGGTGCCTAAAATAGCTTAAGTACATACATACATACATATATGTATTAAATCTACATGCATATATAAAACATATTTTTCCGCGGTATTATCATCAGGTTAGGGGAGGTTTAACTCAATGTGCATAATAGATTTAATTTTTTTTGAAAGCCCTTAACACATGTATGAATGTACATACATTTACATATACAGTTATTGCAAGAATTATATTTATTTAAGTAAAAAAGATTTCCTGACAACTAAATCGCGTAACTGACCTTAGCGAACAAATGCTGTGTAAAATTTATAATATCTTGTTTGCCCTAAAAACAGACATTTTTTAACCCTTTGGATGCCGACCAACGCCGAACGGCGTTTTTCCAAGTCCATGAGTCTGAAATACGCCAATAGGCGTTGTATTTTGAATATGTAAAAAATAGACAAGAATACTACCCGCTAAGCCTTTCCAAGTAACAATGAAAAAAATGCATTGAACATGGGTGTGTAATCCGTGTCAATGTTTATAAAGACTGGTTTACATCGGTATTTCTGAATTTATAACCATAGCAAATTTCATAATTCTTAATACCTAACAAATATTAATGCATTGTTGAATTATAAAGCATTCGTAAAAATAGCAGAACTGTCAAAACTCAACTATTATATTACCGCTGGCGCACATTGTTGAAAGTTTGTTTGCGCTTGTAGAGATATAAATACTAGTTGAATTTTATTCTAATACGAATGACCTAAGACGCCAATTGGAATATCTTTCAACTGAAAATACACTTTGACTGTAATATATGTATGTATGTATGTACATATACAAGAGCCGAATAATAAGCACACAATGTATGAATTTATGTATACTACACTTGACTAATTAAGATAATTTGACCAAGTAGATATATGTATTCGTAATAAAATTTCCAAAATAAGCAGTGATATATATGTATGTACCTACAGTGGTGTAGTCGGGCCAGGTCGCCCCCCCCCTCCCCCCGGTACTTCTTTTTGAGCCAAATCGCCGCCCTGGTACTTTGATTGATATAAACATTGTTTTTCGAATACAATTAAAAAATATTTTGACGAAAATTTCATATAAAATTTTGTATACCAAATTTTGTGAACAGACTCTCGTTCTAACACTCGATGACCACAATCGAATAGTAATCTGAGCACATTCAAAACTTAAAAAACCTTTAATGAAATTTATTGGCTTTTAAATCTGAAACCACCCAAAACTTCGAAAGAAAACATTCTTTGAACTATTGACCATACGTACTTGAAGATAGATAAAATGAGGGAACTCAACTTAAATGAATAGTCATCTCTAAATTCACATGTTAAAATTGTATAGTTTTTTGACATATTTATACATACGAGTATGTACATATATGTACATGGTTTTAGCATTGCTAAAAGCAAATGTTGCTGTTGAAACACACAAACACGGGTTTTGTAAAATCAAAGATGTTGTAGTATAAACATATAAAATAATATAAAAAAATTCATCATAATTTCGACAAGTAAGAATATTTGTTAATTATTATTTGATTTTTTTATAAATATTTGAACTACCAATATTAGGATACAACTTTTTTTTAGTAAGGAAAAAAGCGGGGGGGGTCGTAAAAATTAAATACCGACCTGGTTCTTTTTTATTTAGCACTACACCACTGGATATATGTATATGTATGTAATTAATTAAACATTTTTATTTGTTGTAAAAACGAAAAAAAAATTACTTCGTTAAATTTTATCGATTAATTTGAAATCTACGTAATTTAACTAGCTATTATAATTATTTTCTGTAATCGTCGGTAATGAGTGGTAGAAAAAAATAACACATACATAATGTAAATCGCTTGTTTTACACGTGTATTTTTATCACGCGAGTAACAAAGCATATTACATACATATATTGTCATCGGCAATATAACCAATGAGTTGCACACAATAACGCTTTTACTTTCCTAAATAAATATGTACATATATTCATTGTGCAGCCGTTGCACACGTGTGACAAATGCGTGAGCGAAACTTGCGCCGAATTATTTGCTTCCGCACAAAAAATTGTGGGAAAATCACGCGCGCTTACGACATCGGAAAATTCACCTCCCGTTGAGATGCTTACGTCGCATTTTCCCGGTGAAAAACCGGGGGAAATAAATCAGTCGCGAGAGTAACATCCGTCGTCTCGTGAGCCCGAGTGAAACGACGTGGCCGTGAAATAAATTGTCTTGTCATTGTTTCGAGAGTGTTACGTCGACATTTGAGAATCACGTAACCATTGTTATATGTACACGTTCGGTGATTTATACACGCATCCCTTTCCGTTCTTCCGATATTTTCGGTTATGTATTACGTTAGAAATAATAAAAAGCTCGTGAAAATGCAATTAGAATACGTACTGCCTAATTACATATGTATGATATTTAGTTTGCGTTGACAAAAAATCCTTTTAAATTCTTATTATAAGTATATGTAGGTATACATACATATTTTTAATTAACTTTAGTTAACTAAGCAAAATAAGCAAGTTTAAATAATAAACATAACGGTAACAAATAAATACATTCATATGTATGCTAAACGTGACAAAACAAAACTTGCGAAAATTTAAAATTATGTGACGAATACTATTCTACATATGTATTATACATATACCTACACAATGTAAATATGTATGTATAATGTATATCTACATATACATACATATGTATTATTTATTATGCCCAATTATTTGTTTTTTATTTTTGACATTTCCTAACCATTTAAACCTTACAATTTATATTGATTACACTAATAAAGAAATGAAATCCCCAGAGCAGAGAAATATCTTTAAAAAAATGTGCATTTTTTTGGCTTTCGCAGTCTCAAAATCTAGTACTTGTGTGCTAAAAGTGAGTATTGGGATAAAAAGTCAGATATATTTTTTGTTGATTTTGATTTTTTATTGCTTTAAAATACTTATAATTAATTATCTAGCGAATTTTTTAAGTCAAAAATATTATTTTTTACATATTTTTTCCGTGACATTGTGAGTCAATTTCACTAAATTTTCACTTTATCACGTTTATAAGTATAGGTTTTCTATCTCAATATTTTCTGTTTGGTATTGCTTACTATTTTGAGCAGAGCAATATTAGATTTTGAGTTAAAAACTGCAAAACTTAAGATACTGTAAAAAATGCTCAAATTTTTAAACGCTCATATCTCATATACGAAAGTAAACCAACAAAAACCATTATCATATTCGAATTAAATGGGTCAAACTTAGTAAAGACTGTTTTGTATCCGCTTTGGAATCTAAAAAATCCTGATATTTTGTTTCTCAGTGTTATGTATATATAGGTAAATGATAGGTATTTATACATAACTAAAAATGATTGATTTAATTTGATTGTTTCATATATATTATTGGAAATTTTTGAACACCTAAGAAAATCATAATTCATGCTTATCGCTAATGAAAAATGTATTACCTACATACGATATAAATACAATTTAGCAAATGTATGTAGATATGCAAATCAAATTCTAATCATATATACGTATATACATACATACATATATAATGATGTATTTAAAAAAACAATATTCACTGAAAAACGTTTCTTTCAATTCGCATTTAAAAGACAAAAAAATACGTCAACAGTTATGATGAGAATGAGATAACGTTCATTCGTACGGATCTCGTCAATCGTAACGGTCATCATATGACAATCCAAATACAATGATGACCCAAATGTACATACATACATACGTATCCTTTTAGCAGCACTTTAAGTTACGTCGCATATCGAAGGATCAACGAAATATGCTCCAATTTTGACGAGCCGATTTCACGACAAAATTAATACGCACACGCGCTATTGTATACATTTCACATTTGTTTACAGAGCGGACAATTTTAGAAATCAACTGTGAAAATTGCGTATAGACTTTTTCTGACAGACATTATTTACATGTGTAGAAGAGATTGCTACTGCAACACGACAAAATGTATGTCGAATATGCAAAAAAAGAAAAACTGGTCGTTTGTTTGCATTGTTCAATCGAAAATGTATTCAATGGCTGGCATGAAACAACAGGTTCTATTCAAAACATAATCCGAACACGCAATGCGAAAACTATCGAATATTCGCCGTGACATTTGAGATGATTAACATATTCGATTGCTTGAAATTAATCCAGCGTCCGACTGGCATATTGAGTAAACATAGCATTCATCATATTACCTACATACGTATTGGCTAATTAGAATGCGCTAAATAACTCTTCATAATCTACAAAATATACAGGTGATTCGATATTACGATTTTTAAACGTTTTAATTTGAACGTCATCGACAGAGTCAACGTGCTTCTTCCGTTTCCGTTTCAGTCATCGACACTGCAATTTTACCAGAAGCCAACTGCAATACGCGACTTACCATCCGTAACATACGAACACATACACATGTGAGCAACAAACATTTAACGGTTAAATTTAACCGGCCGAGTTAAAATTCTATGTGACAGGTGGTAGACGAGCATACAAAAATGTATGATAAATAAAATTGTATGTGCATATGGAACACCGGTAAAAATGGTAACGTGATCCACGTGACCATTCCTAAGATAATTTTGGCAGCCATTCATATTATATTAGGTTAAAGAAGGTTGCTTTCCGTAGCTTGAAAGTATACATACAGGTTATATCCGTAAGGAGACCAACGCAATCGGATAAATCATCCGCATCCAAGTGCGAGTAAATCGGTATGTAATACAAATAACGGATAGTTAAAGTTGAACCAGACCAGCCGACTGGACTAGATAACTATAATCTAACACGCGACACTTGTCGATCTATCCTTTTGTGATATCGATATCCTAAATCATGTACATTAAATATTATAACTATTTTACGTTACTAAAAATATACTTACAACGGGGACATCGGACTTTTCACTCAAATTTTCGAAACGGGCTAAAATTTCTTTAACAGAAACTTTGGGCTCTGAAATCTCTTCTATGATAGTTTCCATAGGCCCGCTAGACCCAGTCGAAAAGCTTGAAAATTTTCGAGAGCCGACACTGGAAATCGAATTACCTAAATCGTTATTCTTTCTTACATTGACTTGCAAATATTGTGTCTTTTTATCTTTTCCACTAACAACTGCATATTCCTTATTATTGTTGGGTTTCAATTGAATTGTGTCTCTTTCGGGACTTTTATTTGTTTTTGAGTCTATTCCATTTTTGTGCGTGCACTTCTTGTAATCATTTTTCGTGGATTTTTCTCGATACGCATCATTAAATTCAGCTTTACATATTTCCGAATGTCGTCTATTGATCATTTCGGACATTTCGCAAAATCTTTGTGAAACATCTGAATTGTCCTTTTTGCTGGGGAACAAGTGTCCTAGATCGGCTCCTGAATCTGAATCGGAATGCGTAGCACTCTGATCATCTAAGCTACTGTCGCTAGCTGAAGAATTGATTAAACTGTCCAATGAAGGAGCCCTTTTCATATTAGATTTACTAGTATTCGTTATAGTATCGTGAGGTTTAGGTGATATAGAACTGGATGAAGAACTGCTCCCTTTAGAGCTATCCTCTTGACTTTCCTCCGGTCGCATATCGTAGACTTCGTAAACATGCTCTTGCTGTTTTGAAGAAATATATTCGGATTTTTCGTATTTTTTAGATAGTTTTTCTTCAGGTCCTGGCACTGGTTCGTAACCCTTGTATGTGTTGTGAAGCTCTATCCAATTGGATCTCATAGCTTCAACGAGCTTCTCACTCCTCAACACCGGCTTTTCTGCTTTCTCTTGTTTGCTATTTAGGAATCTGATCATCTTTTTGGCTTTGTACTCACTGTACGCCTCGATGGCATCGTCATCGTCGGTATTATTCGTCATGATGTCTATTATAATTGGTTCCTTATTGACTTATTTAGGACAATCTGCTTCCATCTTGCAAGCTTTCAAAAAAGCACAATATCGCAAAAGTCAAACTTCGCTATTGTAGTAAATGAACAACAGCAATTCACAAAAGAAAAAAATCACCATTTATATTTAGTTCACAAATAAATGTCTAAATGTATAAATGTCAAAATACTAAATATTATAGATTAGCAATGAATATTCAACAATCAACATTCACATTTGAATGACATAAAAATACGCTAAACTAAACAAATTACAATATTTTATAAATATTATAATTTCTTACTGTCCATTTTAATTAATTTGTAAGAATATAAAACGATTTACGATAGCGTAAAGTAAAACGGGGACAGTGTGAACGCGACCGATGCCAAAGCAAGACTGGTAGAGGCTACACTTGCGAGGCCGGCGTAGCAGCGTCCACAGTGATTTTGCTACTGATGATGCTAAATGTATTTTTGAACATCAATTTTGTGGTAGAAATAAAAAATTCGGATGTGTCAAACCATGACTTCATCTACATATTTGAGAAGTATCAAAAACAAAATTCGATAATGGCACACACGTACACATAATACATACACACACACCGGCTATGAAAACGGTCGCGATACACATTTTTGATTTTCAATGAGACAAAAGTTCTAATAATACTAAATATGAACATGAAGTAATCATATACATATCTATATGTTTTAAATAATGTTTGAATTAAAATGATTATAAATACGTATGTAGTTTCAACGATAAAAATCCCAATGAACTTTCATATGTAGGTATTTGAAATTTGCTCAGTAGTATAAGCAATTAATTTCATCCATAAATAAATATAAATAAAAATGTATGTACATCACGCGTCAACAAAAAATGCAACACTTAATCGTTTTACTTTTATAAAAAACGCACATGTTTGAAAGTGAAAAAAATTAATTGCATCATTTGTCTTCGAAGTAACTCGGGTAAAAGTTTTTTCACCTAACCCATTCGAGTGTTTGGGATTTCTGTTAGTCATTTCAGAATGATTATCGTTTACTTCAAAATGATGCATTTTTCAAAAATTGATTTTAATACATCGCTTTCTATGTAACATTGCGGAAATTTTGAATTGAATTACAAAATAGATTGCCTATTTACGAATTCCAAAAATTAGCAGTCAAATGAATGCCATCGAAACGAATTAGAATGTTAATCGGGTTTGCGAACACACCGTGCGTTCAAATCACTCGACTATCAAAAAAATAAACTTTCAACTTTCACGAATAAAAACGAAGAATATATTTTGAATTTAAAAATATTTTTATTAATCAAATCAATTTTTTGCAGCTTACTTTTCTGTATATAAAAATCGATTGTAAATTCGACTTAAATTCTTTGCATAACATCTTAGTCCGCAAACGAATATCACATAATAAAATTATAAAGATATGAAGTGTTAAGTCTTAATAATGTATGTACATATGTATAATAAGAATAATACAATTAATATACACGCGATTAATATGAATGAGCATTAGAAGTATTATGTAATAAATTAAAACTACGAAATTTATGTATGTACATACACACTCGTATATAGAAATACGTGTACGAATCTATGTATATATGTACATACATACGTATAGGTATGTATGAATATAAAAAAGTCAACATTAAAATAAAAATGTTATTATTATTTAATGATTATAAACGATCGCAATTATCTTGGCATATTCTCAGATGATTTCAATTTAATTTTCTTCAAATATGTGTCAGTTTTGTAGGTACAAAATTCAAATCAATAAAATTTCCTAATCAAATATCTTATTGCACATCAAATTATAATGTGATTATTTTGGATTTGCAATATGTACGCATTTCTTTCAAATAAAAATAAAAATTTTGTAATTTGTGAGCTGTTAGAAAAATTTAACTTTCTCGTTAATTTCAGTGAATAAGCACCTTTCACGACGTAATGAAAACGCATCCATAACAACAAAACGTAATTCGAAATAAACTTTATGTCGAATTTTATTCTACACATATCATGAAAATCGCCAAGCGGACAAACTTTTGTGAGATAGCAACAAATTGAAAGAGGTCACATACGTTGTTAATTAAATTATCCGCGATACGAAACGTGCTCAAAAATTTTTCACGTTTTAACACAGCAATATTATTTTTTTAAATAAATAAAAATCACAATTGAAGTTGTTTGCTACTGAGATTTTACTTCTAAAACACAACTAATAACTTATCGACCCAAAAATTAAGCTATGGCTCATAGTGGCGACTTTCTTTTTTGAAGCGTAAAGTTTTTCATACGCGCACTGATCACACAGATAAATTTTACAGTTTTATTATTCGAGTCCAGTTTTTTTTTCTGACGAAAATATCTTTTAACACAGGTCGTTCCGGGCGATAACTATCCGATATAATGACTATAGCTGGTGCAACCGTCCACGAAGACAGCAATGGGCCAAGATGAATGACCAAGATCAACTCGGCACGCGTATGACTATATCTATGTATAGTTTAATTAAATAAACTAAAAAAAATTAAGAAGAATCCCAATTAAAATCAATAAATAACACAATTCGAATCAGAAAATTTACTACAAATTTTCTAGTACCTATGTACATATGTATGTATGTAGTACCTATGTATATATGTATTTATTTATTTAACAACTAAATTACAGTTAAACTCGGCACATATTGTTGAGACTTTGTTCATGTTTCGCCGAAAACTGAATTTTTCGAATGCAAGTCTTAAATGGAAGTTCTTAGTACCGTTGTGCAGTCCGTTTCAAATAAAACGCACACACGATACATCATATTTTGGCCGTTGAACTCGCCATGTTGTGCAAATGCTACCGTACTCTCAAAATTGCATAGTCGACGAGCAAACAGTCAAATATAATTAAAACGTAATATATGTTCGATGCTTTCGCCTAGATTGTGCGAGCGAAATTGCACAGCTGTCGAGCAGAGTTGCACCGTCTCCGTTAAAACCGCTCTTCGTTCATTTTAAAACTCAACCCCAATATATGTAATGATCTGAGCAATTTTAATGATTGAACATCCTTAGCAATGAATGAGGCAAATACATAGTGAGTTGCCTCGAGCTGGTATCGGATAAAGGCGGCTAAGTCCGCTTTGACGATGAACCGACCGGACTGGATTCACAGAATCGCATTGCAACCCGAATGCACGTCGTTGCACTGCGCTGCAATTCAAGTCCATAGATGGGACAGACGTTCAGTTACACGGATCTCTCCAATTTCTCTAGCGCACCTGCAAAGACACTTTCCCGACTCGAGCGAAATCTTTTTAGTTTTCAAAGAGGTCGTTTATCGACCTGCGCCCCTGTATTTCTTACTATCCAACACGTTTTACAATCGCAGAATTCCAAGGTACACTGTCAATTCTTTCAAATACATATATATTAACTAAGAGCTTTCTGCGAAGCGACTTATCTGGAATCTAGTCGATTTAGCGAAATGCGGACGTAAGAAATTAATTGATTCGACTCGTTTTCTTCTACGCTCTTCATAATTTGACGTAACTGTTAATTGTCAATTCGTGAGAACGTGCCAGCAAAATAAACACAGCGTTGAGTAATCGAGAAAATATATTAAACACGCTCGTTTTAAATTTTTTCGCGGTTATAGTACCTAAACTACCATTGATTCGATCCAATACTGAGATTCCAGTGAATGAACTTAAATTAATCAGACTGGTAATAAGTTTACAAAACCGGCACTCACTCTCTCTCTACATATGGATAATTTACATTGAGCGAGTATTCGTACAGATTGATTGAAGTATAAATTGTAGAAATAAATCCGTACAAAAATCATAAAATGTTAAAACCAGGAATGAAAAACTCATTCATTGAAAAATTCACTTTGAAACTCTCAATCTAAAAATTTCATAAATTTCAATGATGAAATCATAACATACTTGGTATACATTCTGAATGCCACGAGTGTGAATGGATTGTGTGAAAGCGATCGTTCATTTAAAACAAGACAGCAATTCGAACAAAATTCAAATGAATAATTCATTCTACGTAGATTAATGTGCGTATTTGTAAGTATGATAGGATTTGTGTACTCACGTGTTTAAATTTAGATTTCGAGCCCATGGCGTTGATGAAATTACAGATATTACCGGATCGGAAAATTAACGAATAAAACGAGATGAAAGAAAAGTCGCGGAAAGCGTAATTAAACGGACGGGAGCATATAGGACAAAACGTTACGAAAGGTTGAGCACCGAAACAGCAATGACGAAAAAAAAGAGAACTCTTGAGATTGTTATACTAATGACACTTTTATGATATTATTAAACCCAAACATCTCACCTGTGGGCATTTCCAATTTTAATTTTCGGCGTAGTAAAACTCGAGATAGATAACAACAAGAAAACAAGTATCTATTTTAGAATATATGTATGTATGTATGTAATATAGTGTAAATAAAATACATTTGTATTTTCGTATAAAAAATAATTTAAATGATATTTGTTTTTAAATAATTTAATAGTATCGTATTAAAAATATGTGATCGTGATTGGATATAATCTTTAGTGTTTCGCAATAATCTAAATATTTTTGCAAGAAGGTCTTAACCTTTTGGCTGTAATCGATGGAATATTTGCGAGACTGGGTGATGACGATGACGATGTAATGTCGACCTTCCTGGTTGAATTTAATGAATCAACAGCAGCAATATTGAGGCTATTTAATTTTGCTCGACGAATTGGGAAGAGGAACATCTACATACATACATACATATGTACATATGACGGAGCTACTGTAGCAGCTTCCGCAGTGGAAAAATTTAATGGCAGGGGTTGTCGTACAGTGCTTTCAACTCGTTTGTGCATAATCATTATGTGTAATGATGATATTTGGTACTTATGTACAAAAGTTTGATCATAAGTGTTGCCTTGGGCAACCTATATTAGCACCCGTGGTCGGGGTTAATATATAATGGATAAATAAATAAATAAATATGTAAAAACATTTTTTAGTATAAATGTTTTGAAAAAATATTGTAATACTGTATATTTCTATTTTTTATAAATAAATAAATATATAATTATTTACATTATGCATGTGTATAACGGATCTATGAATGGAACAAAGAAATTATCTGAATATATGTATGTATGTACATATATACTACATACATTAAAACGAAAAAAACTACTTGCCCCTTCAAGTTAACGCATCGATGGATCAAGCATGTTACGTGCTTATTAAAAACTTTACTATTATACCTCAAATGGAAGACCATCGAGCACGAAATTACATACACTCATCGATCATTAGCTTGTCTAGTTGTCATATTGATGTCAATATACGATTCGAACATTCAATTGAAGCGCCAGAGGCGATCACCATCAATGCCATGATCCGATTATTATCGAAGAGAGTCGAAAATTGGAGTTCAATTGACCAAATCGTAGGAAAATGTAGCACGAGTGTTAATTCAATATGAAAATAGCAAATCTACGATACATTTTATGTATTCAACAGCGACGACAAATGCAATGACACATACTCATTTATACATATGTATATGTAGAAGCAATGAACTACGTATACGTACACTTTCCAAAAACAAAGAATGTTTATAATGCGTGACGCAACAAATTGAAAAAAGCTAAAAGGCATAATAACCATACCGCGCATAACTTTCAAGTGCATCTACATATTATAAAATGAGGACCTATGACCTGAAAGCAACTAGCAGCGACTTAATCATATACACAGCAAGATATTGAACAATTTTATATGCGATGAATTTTGCGCACGTAAAAATTAGCAGCAACCAATAAAACGTACATCCGCTAGACGTAGCATAATTGAACATTACCAATTCCACGCACTGAAAACAACGCGATCGAAACAAATTGAACAATGATCGTCATAGCAATATAACGAGACACTTTCCAACAAAATGTATGTTATGTATAATAAATATATCTATCGATTTACAAAAACTAGTTCAATAAAAAAATACATTTACACTGTATGTAATATGTATGTACTTTACCTAGATTTTGACAGTCCGATGATCAACTTATGTAAATATGAGATAAACTAGTTTTATGCCCGTTGAAATTTCAACGGGTGCTTTCGGATTGATACATGATTTAAAATAAAGTTACAATATGAATAGTAATAATTAATCGGAATCTGAACTGAAACAGTAATTTTAAAAGTGAACTAAGTAATTCATGTGTAAGGTCGAAGACAACTGTAAAACAGCTGTATTCAGCGAAAATATAATTAATTTTAATTTAATTAAAATATATGTAATTGTTTTATATGAAAACAAAAAAAAAATGGTTCAAAATCTCGCTAAATAAAATTATTATAAGTACGTGTTTTTATATGGCGAGAATGAAAATTTTCAATTAATGTTTAAAAAAAAAAAGGACAATTTGAAATAGGACCATGGCGTAATCGGTTAACTCCCAACTGGAATATACCTATAAAGAGGATATTTGTGCTGAGAAGTGACCGTTCGAGACCGCGAATAAATTTATACAAAGTTTAGGCTTTTTATCGATTAATTATGTTCGGCTAGCGTTAGGACACACACACACATACATACACAGATTACCGTCTTTATATATGTACATATATAATATGCATGTGTTCGAAAATCTCGCACAAACTCGGTAGACTCAATTTATGTTACATGCGGAAAGTACCGCACACGTGAGTATAGTCATTTTCTTCGTCCGTTATATTGAATTCATAATACATATAACGAAGTTACAGAGGGGAAATGAGGCAACGAAGTACACGAAGCGAACACTACACTTACTTTACACATACATAATTAATAAGCAAACATTAAAACATTAAATTTAATTAAGTATTCATATTTATATGCATGCATATAATCTTCGTGTTACGCAAAATAGTTTTTTTTATTATATAAAACTAGTGTTTCGATTCGATACAGTGGCATTTAATAAAACTGAAAGACAATGGAAGCGCATCGTTATGGTCAAGGCAAAGCAAAATGGCTAGGGCAATACGGTACAATTATATCAACGTAATCGTCCGTTTTATTTCATGGTCTAAATGTTTCTCATCAAAGACCAGTTATAATAAATGTCAAATGAGTGCGGCCATAATAGATTGGACAAAGGCAAACCGGTGACTACGTCAAAACACGACGATTAAAATTCTCACCTGGCGGTCCTCTATTCTGAACTTGTCAATCATGAGGTGAATGCGATGGGCGTGTGGAGTGTGTAGAGAAACTCGAGCACCACCAGCCAGCGTCAAGGTAAGAGATGATGGTCTTGGGGCTGCTGATGTGGTTACTTGGGCGAGGGGTGCTGCTCTGACTACAGACAGGCGAGATCCACGACCGCCTCTGGCCAAAACGATACCCCAATGTGAGACACCAAGAATTGTCACTTCATTGAGCTGTAAAATTAAAAAAATATATAAGTAATTTGAAACATATAAATCTTATAATGTATATAGAATAATGATACTCACTTGCGGTGCACCATCAACAATGAATAATCTTGCAAAGTAGAGCGGCCAAGAACGAGCCATCTCCAATACTCTGCGTAGCACGTGTGCTCGATGACGTGGAGCTACGGGTGCAATGCCATTCCCTGCATGACTACCCGGATCTACATCAGACAGCGAAACGCCCAAGGATCTAAGAGCTGCTGCTGCTGATCGAGATTCGTTACTAGACAAACGCAAAGACGGATTTGGACCCAACACATCATTAACGACCTAAAATAAACAAAAGAAATGATTAAAAGTCCTTTCCTCGTATCAAGTATCTATGTAGTATTAAACACTATACCTGACAAAATATCAGATGCATCAAAGCAGGAGAGGAGACTTCTTCCATAGGTGTAAACAGTTCTTTTCTAACACGAAGTTTCCAAGGGACGCGATTGTAGGTTAGTCTGGCTACTGGCGTTGATGGTAACAGACGGCTAACAGTATTGGTTTCTTCAGTTCCTAGTGTGGGTGTTGGTAATGGCATCACAGGTTCCAAAAATCCTGGATACTCATCGACTATAAAATATAACAACACATTATTTCCATCGCATGTGATTATTATTACACTGCAATCGGCGTGACAAACTTACTTTCAATACGATCAGTCTTATCAGTCAAGTGTGTAGAAACTGATGTTCTTCTTTCAGCCTCCAATCGTCTATCTCGTTCTTTTTGAACCATATGAGTTTTAAACGTTGGTCTTTCTATATTCTTCGTACGTTGAGACGATTCCCTATGGTTTGTGACACGATTTTCAGTCCGCATATCTTGAGATTTTCCCATGAGCATTTCCCTGGAATTTTTGCGACCATCTAGCTTATCATTATATTTCATAATGTCGTAACTGTCGTGTGAAATTTTATGCATGTCAGAATCGAAGTGATTATTTTGACTTCTGTAACCATTTTGCTTGTATGGAATGATTTCCTTCCTTCCCATCTTGTCCATGTCCTCATCCGCCATCGATACGGATTCGTCCCATCTAGGACTCTCTCGAAGCTTGGTCACTTCATATCGTTCGAAACCATCTTGACTGAGTGCGTAACTTTCGCTATTCTTGGCATAAATCTCGCTTGCGGTTTCCTTATCCCAGTCATTCTTTGGAGAAACTGACATTTTCCGATTATTTTCATTGTTCATTCGAATGTCATGGTTTCTTTGGTCATAAATGTCATTCCTATCAGGCGAATAATTTTTCGATTCCCGGTAATTTCTTTCATGTTTTTGATCGGATTTTTCAATTTCACGATCCCACGAATCTGACCTTTTAAACGATTCCTTTCTGTCTCGTCTTCGGTAATCACTTTCCAAGAACCTACTAGCAAAACCTTCATTTGGACTACGTGAACTTTCTTTATTATTGAAACCATGTCCATATTCTTCTTTATGTCCATTTCTAAATGCTTCTCTAGAAAATTTCTGTACGTTTTCTACATTTTGTGCCTCCCAGTTGGCTTGGAACCCATTTCTTTCTCTACTATTGGAATTATACGTGTCTCTATTTTGATGAACTCCGTATGTGTCTCTTTCTTGTCGCATTTGCATGAAATTTGATGGTTCCACTGGAGGAGGAGGACCTGGCGCAGGAGGTGAATGCGGAGGAGGCGGAGGTGGTCTTCCTGGTGGGGGAGGTGGAGCTGGACCAGGTGGAGCAGGAGGTAAATTATGTGGACTCACTGGCATGGGAGGTGGAACAGGTCTCCAACCAGAGGCTCCAGTAGGTGATTGCGTTTTCTCCATTTTCTGTACTTGAGAACGTACACTTGGCATTTCAGGAGGCTCCGAAGATTGGATCGAAGAATCCATAGTATCCCATCTACCCAATGCACCTAATTGCTGTTCAAGCATAAGTTTTCGGGTATCTTCCAGTTTATTTACAACTCTTGCTGGTTTATCCACTTTGGACGAAGTACTTCTCACAGAATGATTGGCTGTTACCTGCTCTAATCTTTGTCTCATTTCTGAACTCAATTTAAGTTTACCTACACTTCCTGGCGATGGTCTTTGGGCTCCCACCTCAAAGCTCCTCTTCGATGGCTTGTGAGCATGAGAAATTTCTTTAGTTTGGGTAATAGTGACATTATCGACCTCAAACTCATCCCATTCTACTCCAGGTGAGCTCTGAGAATTATTTCTACTTGAAACATGATTAGATTGAGGGGAAGTTCGATGTTGGCTTTGTAATGAATTCGGTCCTTGACCAGATTGAGGAGTAGTTTTTCTATGATGTTGTCTCATTTTAAAATGTATAAAATCTTCTCCATTTTCAGGAGATTCGTTCTGTGGAGGTGGCCATCTCCATTTACCGATTCTAACAGTTTTAGCTCTGCCATATGGATCTAAAAATGGTCGCGCCTCATTCGGATCACTTAACTCCAGTGGAGGAGGCATTGGAGGTGGTGGCGGTGGTGGAATGCCTCCTCTAGATGCCATCGAAATATTACTTTCAGTAGAAGCTTTTCTAGATTTCAAATCATTAAGCACGGACGAAAAAGAATTGTTTGAATTAGTTTTATTAAAACTAGATTTCCGCGCTGGTGGATGATGCATTTGTGCTCTTACAACAGTATTTCTAACTTCCGCTGGTGGTGGAGATCCAACTTCTGGATTAGTAACTTGTTGAGACAACAATGTCTGCAACGCTTGATTTTGAGCTAATAATTGCTGTTGAATTTGTATATTTTGAGCCATAGCACTTTGCAAAAAAGCTCTTTGTATGTTCTGTTGATACGCAGCAACTTCACCAGATTGACCAGGCACTTGCATTCCTTGCATATTATATACTGGTACAAATCCTTCAGTTGGTGACGTTGGTGACATCATTGGCATCATTAGCGGTTGTGGACTTAAAATACCTGATGCCATTGGATTGAAATTAAAGCTAGATGAACCTGCTGAACTAGCAGCTTGATGTGCAGTACCTCCACCTTTAATGGCACCAACCAAATTTTCCTTCTCTGTTAATCTCTTAAGACTATCGTTTATAAATATTGGTTGAAATAAATCAGTTATATAATCATCTACCGAAGAAGATCTATCATTCTCTGAATGACCAGCTTCTGTAAAAGACGCTACTTCTTGATCGAGACATGAAGAACTTCTACTAGATGGACGGCCTCTTAATCCACCTCCTTTAATTAATCCTTCCAATTTAACTGCATCAGCGAAATCATCTAATTGCTCACTTGAAGAATCGTAATTGTACAAACTATCTAAAAATTCATCATAACTATCTGGATTATTTATACTACTATGACTTTCGATGTTTAAAATGGCGTTGGTTTTCTTAAATGAACTTTGGTTATTAGTGCTACTAATTTCAAATGTCTCATTCCCTCCTTTAATACTAGCAGCTAAAGATCTAGCATCAGATAATTCATCTAAGTTTCCATCTAATACTGGTGAAAACAATTCGTCCAAAAATTGATCGACATCAGAAGCTTGACTTGGAACTCTAACACGTCGCACATGTGATGCCAAGCTCGGAGCTTCCGATGTATCACTCATAGCTGATGATCTATCATAAATAAGAAAATATTAATGAGCAAATTAATTGTTACTTATAATTATTATATGTACATAAGACAAGACAAACCTGGCTCCTCCAAACTCTGAATTTTTCTCAATATGGGCTCGGCTTGAATGAGAACCAACAGGCGCCCTTTTTCCAGCATACTGCGACTTAATATATCTGGGAGTGCCTCTATTCGATGTTCCAACACTAGAATTAATGTCTGGATATTCGAAATCAATTTCTTGTTTGGACATGTAAGTGCTATTAGAAACAGCGAGTACAGGTTCAATTTGTCCAGTCAGCTGTTCTACTGAATGATACCTATCATTCAAACGCGATTGTGATAGACCCATATCAGCTAAATTTGTTGGAGATGGTGGACTGTCTACTCCTAACAAATTATCTAAAGATCTACTTCTAATTTTTTCAGTATTGCTTTCGAAATATCTTTCATTCAATGCAGATTCTCTTGATAGACCATCAGAAGCCTTTCTTATTCCATTATAATCATTTTCATGGTGATTACTGTTATTTTTTGGACTACTAGAAATCTTTCTATTCGGTGAATTATAACCAGACAACATTTCATTATTTGATGTCTTTCTAGAAGATGATTGTAGAGTGTATTCTGATTTTTCTCTTGAAGATTTTCTAGAATCATTTAATGGACCGAGCAAATCTTCTGCATAACTTTGTAATGATTTCGGGGGTGGCTCTGGTGGTGGAACCTTTATTCACAATATAGAATTATTAGGGACTATGAATTAACTATGTACATGGTATAAAATAAATATAAGATGAATAAAATTACTTGTGGTCTTCTGGGACTCGAAGGTTCAGAAAATTCACTAGGTGATGGTAAATCAGGAATATCTGGCACTCGTGGAGGTGACACTGGTCGTGCACCACCCCGTTTACCATAGCGTAATGCATCATTACGAAGAGCAGGAAATGCTGGACATAATTCTATTTCTCCAACTAAATCAAATACATAATCCAATCCACACGATTCTGAAATTATACACACATGTAATATATAAATATGAATGTACTTCCTCCAATTGAATATATATTAAATTCAATATAAATGTACCTGTAATTATTCCTCCATCGTCCAAAGTTACTGACCATCCAGAATCTTGATCAATGCCAAATGTTGAAACAGCTAAAGCAGCAGCTTCTTCACATGTCGTCCATGGATCAACAGCAACAGCCGTACCAGACCCATCAGGTAAAACCATTGATAAGGAAGCTCCTGATCGTCTCTGCGCCGACCTCCATTCAAGTGCTGTTGGAGGATAGTGGCGTGGAGGTGGTGCTGGTGATGAATCTGGACCTCCCATCGAACCTCCGAGAGAACGCAAAATCCTATGTTGCAAAATCGAACGATATTGTTGTGGAGCATGATCTGATACAAATTTCAGCAAATACCTAAAAAAAGGAAAATAAATATATTATTAAGATTGCAAAATTTTGCATTATTACTTTAATAAATATTTACACTTACTTGCTCAAAGCAGGACCGGGTTGGAATGCAGCTAAACAATGTGCCATCAGTTGCCACACTTTTTCAGGATTGTCATTTTTCCAAGCTTGATTACATAGTTGGACTAAAATTTCATCTCGTAGTCCTTTGGATGCTAGTCCTTTGTGGACAATATAGTCCGCTAAAGCTTTCTCGCGTGATCCAGTCAATTGAGAATCGTTACTCCATCGCAATATCAATTTGAACACAGCTAAAGCATCTTGGAAATCTTGATCCCTAAAATCAATTTTAAAATATAATATTGTATTAAAACATCATGAAACTTTATCAACTTTAGCAACTTAAGAAAACGATTACCTTGCAGCAGCTTTGGATAAAAATGGTGCTGTTATTGGTTCTCTTCTCATTCCAAGCTCAGCTCCTTTGAAATAAACTGAACTGAACTTGCCAAAAGCAAATTGATCTAAATCTGATGGTAGTTGAAGATTATAATCCGCCATTTCAACTTGACCAACCACCTATTTACAAGTATAATTATTTAAAAAACATTTATTTAAAAAATATCATATTAAATGAAAATATTTTTGAATACCTTCACTAATTGCCTATCAGCATGTGGTGGTGTCCACTGGTCAAGTTTTGAGAAAATGAATGCCAATTCAGCTGGAATATCCAAATGATGAACAGCGGCTGTTGTTCTTTCTAAACGTTCTCTAGCTTGCCGTTGCTCAGCACGTTTTCTATTAATTAATCAATTTGGTTTTTGGTAATTCACTGTTGACTAAGCAAGTTAACACAAAATCAATAAATATATGAATACTCACTGTGCTGCTTTTTGTGCTTCAACTCTTTGGCGCTGTTGTTCTTTCAACTGAGAACAATGTTTTCTTGCTTGTCTTCCTCTTGCCAATGCTTGAACTCGAACTACACCTTTCCTCGCCTACAATAAAAATTTAGGATTAAATAATATATGCAAATAGGTATACAAATAAATTTGCATAATTATGATGTATGATATGTGTATTTTTAGATACAAATATTTAATTTTCACATACCTTATTAAACCTTCTTCTATGATAAACACCTCTCCACCAAGATTGTATAGCTACTGTACTACGTCCAAGGGAATGGTAATGTTTCCTTTAAAAAAAATGCAATTTTATAATTATTAATCAATTTTTAAACTTCCCAATATTGTATCAACAGACGAGATTTCTAGCTTTACCTAGCTAAATATCCTCTAATGTGTCGTTGTAAAGTCACAGCAGCTACTTTTAATTTATCACTTCTACCAATTTCAAGTGATCGCTGCAAACTTTCCCTAAGGAATACACGGGTCGCTCCAATTTGATAATCTGGGCCAGCTACAAAATATACAAATCAATCAAATATGTATTTTTAGCCTTTCAAACAATATAAAAATCGTATGTATTAATTGTACCTGTTCCCGAAGGTGGCACGGCTCCAAGAATCGATCGACAAACTTCCCTAAATGGTAAACCTCTAGGAACAACTCCTGGCAATAAATACCTGTAAAATAGTAAATTTAGTTTAAGTGCCATGAAAAAGAACGAATCAATCAAAACATGTATTAATTTTGAATCTTACCTGTATCTTTCAACAAAAGGATGAAATTTCAATCGAACTGGGTAGCCACACTGCCTTATATGAATCGTATCCAACATGCCAGTGTAACGTAACTGCTGTAAAACGCATGGCATGTCAAATCTCATGGGCGTTTTATCTGTGTTAGGCTTAATACAACGGACAAACCAAGGATTGCTACGTGACATAGATTCCAATAGTTGCTGAAGACTGTCAGAGAACCTGCAGAATATTAATCAGAAATTATGCTTTAAATCAAAACGCATTTAAAAATAATTAAATAAAAGTTATTCATAAATAACACTGTTCGACAAATGACGACTTTTAAAATGTTACGGAGACGAAATATGACTTTTCTTATAGATCTATGCCCAGTGAACACGAATCTGGTAATAAAAAGTGTTGATTGGCTCGAGATTCGGAGATATATGTGTTTTTTTAATCGCGCGATTTTTCTATATCTTGGTGTTGTTCGGTCGATTTCTCAAAATCTGTTAATTTCCTATTAAAAATGAATATTGGAATCTACAGTCGGGTATTTTATCTTTCATTTGTAGTACTTTTCAGCTTTCAAATCTCTCTAAGTAGTCGTCCAGTTCAAATCAAAAGTCAAAATTACGTATTTTCACTTGGGATTTTTTCCCACTGTTAATGCTATATTATATTGAGTATTTTCTATTGAAAAATGTTTATTAGGATAGTGTTCTGGCCACACTATTTTTTTATTTCGTTTAAAAGGGGTAATTGGATGTGTGGTGAATTTTAAACCGGTTAATTTTCGAGCAAAAATTTCGTATTAGTAGAGAACATATTTAATAATATATTTATTGAATACGAATATGTATAGCGTAAAAATAAGTATCAGTACATTTTAAGCACCCGAATAAAAATAAAAATAGACATGGAAAATAAAAACAAAAATCAAAATGAAATTAAATACGAAGATAATGAACATTTCAAAGATAAATAATTGTGAAAAAATAAAAATATATCTATATTAAAATAAAATATTATGTTATATATGTTCTGATATTGAAATATCAGAACATATATAGGAATAAAAACAAAATCAATTTTAATATCACACACTCAAACAGTTCAAACAAAAAAAAAAATTTTTTTACGTAAATATACGTTTAAAAAAATTAAGTCTATAACTTCGATCCGTAAAATTCTATGGTTTTATCAACACCTTTCGAACTGAAAGACCTCTCGAAGGGAACTGAAGTACAATACGAATGTATAAACAAATAAAAGAGGTAAAAAGATCGCGAGCATAGTGAGTCATCGACCATCGTATAGCTCGTGCAGCTTCACGCTTCACAAGCTACATATATGTATAGCGCACGCAACACAAATATGTTCTCTACTAATACGAAATTTTTGCTCGAAAATTAACCGGTTTAAAATTCACCACACATCCAATTACCCCTTTTAAACGAAATCAAAAAATAGTGTGGCCAGAACACTATCCTAATAAACATGTTTCAATAGAAAATACTCAATATAATATAGTATTAACAGTGGGAAAAAATCCCAAGTGAAAATACGTAATTTTGACTTTTGATTTGAACTGGACGACTACTTAGAGAGATTTGAAAGCTGAAAAGTACTACAAATGAAAGATAAAATACCCGACTGTAGATTCCAATATTCATTTTTAACAGGAAATTAACAGATTTTGAGAAATAGACCGAACAACACCAAGATATAGAAAAATCGCGCGATTTAAAAAACACATATATCTCCGAATCTCGAGCCAATCAACACTTTTTATTACCAGATTCGTGTTCACTGGGCATAGATCTATAAGAAAAGTCATATCTCGTCTCCGTAACATTTTTCGTGTCGAACAGTGTAATTAACTAACAGATTAATAATTGAATAACAGATCATACATACCTTGCAGCAACTGTAGGTGTTCTCGGTTTCATAGTTACAAATCGTCCGTTGGCACCACGAGGTAGTGTTTTCGAATTGTCATGTTGAGTTCTCAATTGAGCCGACATTGAAGCAACGAACTCCACTTTACTGCTACATAGAAGATCAATAACATCGTGACGCAAAGAATCTCGATTTTTATCAAGGAAACCGTCTACTGAATACCATACTTGTCCGGCATAATGTCTTATCTGAAATAAAGCACTCGTATTACAACAAATATTGATATTCAATATTTATATTACAAATATTTAAAAAACACTTACACCAAATTCCTTGCCTCCAACTCTGGGTCTAGAATAAAGCTCATTCAGAGCATGATTATAATGGCACTTTTCAAGGAATGAATTGTCGGATGCCCTTGGAAAATTAGATTCGTCATCTAGTAAATGAAGTATGCCAACTGGTTTTTTACTCAACAGTTGAATTACTGAAATATAAAAACACACACTCGTTATAGGGTATTTCATTGCAAACACTTCACAAGAAAAAAATCAAACAGTACGCAATTTGCAATAGATTCCACAGTTCAATGCACTGTGTATGCCATTTTGAAAATTGTTTTAAATTTATTTTAAAGCATTTAATTTACACACTAATGTACCCTTGGTTGAGTGGACACATGGTGAGACTCGTTTTTTAAAAACCGATCGTGTTTCAATGCACACAAAGTAATGGCGTAAAAGTGAATGTAAAAAAAAAAGAGGCAACATGTGCATTGCTACAATATCCGCACTCTATTATTCTTATAATTCTCTTTTTTCATTGCACATTTTAAATTCAGTTCCATATTAATGAGTTGCATGGACACACGGCAGCTTTCACTCACAACTTCAATTTCATTATCAAGTCTCATTACATTTGCAAACAACAATTAATCGACTGAAACATGATAATACCTGGGATGTTGTCCACCCATGTTAAACTGGTCCACTCGAGTCTTTCCTTTTGATATTCCTGTTGCTCCAATTTGAACACGTGTTTGTTGAAATAGAACTGGAGACTTTCGTTTGCATAGTTGATGCAAAGTTGTTCGAATGAATTTTCAGCCAGGTCTTCAAATCCAAATATGTCCAAAATTGATATTCTTTGAGCGTCGTGAGTGCCTCCACGATGGACAATAGAGTTTACTCGTGACACCAACCTGAAATAGTACATTGATAACATGAAGATCATAATTAAACATTAACATGTACCATAACGTAAACGTAGATATTTACGGTCGCCGGATCACTAGTTTGTTTACATGGTTACGCCACGCTCACACGCAATATCAACATAATAAATATAAATATTTTAAATATAATAAATGACTTGTATTATGATTACATATTCAGTTTTCCAACATTTACATACGTGTATGTGTGTACATTTTTTTTTAATTTGTCTTATTTAGTAGTACATGGAACTTGTGTATTGAAAAGTTAATGGTCGTTACAAAACACGAAAGTTACTTTTAATTTCTATTCTAATTCTAATTTGCATCAAGTCAAGTGAATCATATTGAAATATTAATTTTAAATATTGCAATAAAAATTTTGTGTGGGTACTTTAATATCAGAAGAAAACGGTTGAACATCGCTTCGTGTAGATGTACAACATATAAAACGAAATGAGGAATTTCCCATCAAGAACGAGGTGAAATCCGTCAAAAATGAAAGATGCTCGACTTTATGTCGCAATGGGAAAATTTCAAAAATTGTTAACAAACTCAGTTTATGAGGAGGAATAAAAATTTTTGTGCCAACTGATAATATTTCAATTGGACAAATGGATTTTTTTGCAACAACAGCACCGTCCCAACGAGAGGGTCAACGTTCAGACATCCATGTGAAAATGGCTCCATTATTATTTAATCGCGCCTACCTATTTATAATTTTTTGCTCAACGAAATTCGAACGGTATTTTGCCGTTTTGGCGATATTCATAGAATCTTCGATTCTCAAAATACACATCAAAACGTTGAATAAAATTGTCAACGTTTTAGAATAATTCTTTCGCCAACACCTTTAAAAAGGAATGCGATTAAAAATTTGTGAAAGATTATTGAAGAAACCGCTGGGCATCGTACATACGTGAAACTAGAGCAAATTTTTGCATGAGAACTTTTTATGTTCCAAATACCGATCGAATACTTCAACGATTTTGTATTAACCATACGACTACGATTAACAATGTCTCCGATTAGAATCTGACGAGACCATCACACAACTTTGAGCAAAGAAAAAGTCAAACATCATGGGAAATGCCCACCCGCCGTTCGAAACCGCAATAGTTAAATTGTCAAAACGGTTAGTCGTCTCGAAAAACTGGTCGAGTCAGTTTTCCTGTAAAACGAGTAAAAAGAACATTGACAGCTGGACGCGTAATCGGTAACGGTACAATTAATCCTTAGCACTTACGCACGTTACATACAACTGAAATTCCTCACTCGGTGCACACATTCATTCCCATTGAACTATAAAAATCGCTAACAATATGTATCAAAAACCGAGCGATTGTGTCAAACTAATGGTGCAACTGTATGTAACGGAAGAACTGTTGCATCGGTGCGTAATTAAACGCTTCACACAGATTCGTATCAAAAAACGGTTTAATTTTGAAAGACACTGTTGCGTAGGTACGCTTCGTGACCTTGCGTCATATTGCACTTTACATACAATCACGATGATGGTTCGCACTATTTAACTCAATGTCGAGATTACCAATTGTATTAGTACTAGTCAGTTTACATATATGACGGTTAAGATGGTAATAAACAAATACATATGTATCAGTGGCGTTCCGTGTAAATATCCCTTTTTTTATCGCACAGCCTTACTTACGCTTGCGAGAGCAGGATACAAGGGGACTAGGTGACATCATACCGTAGTAACATCATGGCGTAGCTAGGAATTTTGGGCCCTCACGCAACATTTATCCAAGGCCCCCTAACCCCCCCCCCCCCCCCCTTAATATTATTTTTAAAAACATGAGAAGAAATAATTCAAATTGTTTGTTGATACATATTTACATAGGACTATCAGCATAATAATTCTACAAAAAAGTAAATTTACTTAGCTCGCCGATTTTAAAAATTCATCTTTCTCGATTTAAGGTTTGCTAAAATTTTGTGGATACATGTATTATATTTCCAATTAAGAATTTCTTTAATAATGGCGTTACGTGATTAATTATCCCACTTGAACCCAAATGGCTTTTTATGGTCTGCAACAATACAATCCCAAATAGTTTCCTGGATCTTTTCACATTTCCGGGTCGTAAAATAAAGGTGAATGACTCTGGTCATTTTCCTTTCTTTCGATATTTTCTGACTATGAGTTAACTACGCCACTGACACCATTGATAGATATGGTTATTTAATTTAAAAAAAATAAACGACAAGTTTCAGAAAGGGTGGAACATATGAAGATTTAAAATAAGTTATATCTAACCAGTTGAACAATGCGGAATAGAGTGCTTTGGCGAAGGCATCCCTCTTATCAAGAGCTTGGTCGATGGCCAAAGGTGTGTGCACACGTTCAGCACGGGCTTCCGTCAATCTAGCAGTTAAGGCTCGCTGAAGCCCTTCAACTGGTACCTGAAGCAGGTGGGCTGCCCATCGCACCTCAGCCTCTGACCCCACCTCAACACCCTCCTGTCCATGACGCAACTGTCTACGGTGGAAGTACACGTTGCCCAGATGAAGAATGGTGGCCAATACCTTTGAAAATTAGTTATTAAGAAACAGCAAAAAAACAAAGCAAGTTCAATCTTTGCCTTGTTTTTTTTTTTTGTAGTTGAAACATAATTTGTTTTGGCAATGTCAGCAGTTTGACGGAGAATTTGGAGTCAATACATAGCCGACCGCCGTCTAATGTGCAAAATCACTGTACTGTTGACTCACCTTGACAATGCCATCCTGCTCCTGTTCTCCAACTCCCAACACTTGCATGGCACCCGTCAGCGACGCCCAATCAGCCCCGCCGTTCCCTCGCCCACCGCTACAATCACCACCCCCTTGGTTCAAATAAAAATACTTGTCAGCTTCCACCAAGCCGTACTTCTGCTTCTCCTTCTCGGAAAGACCGGCTAACAATTCGTAAAACACGTGATAGTTACGCTCGCCGGGCGCTTGAGTCACTATCCTGGACTTCTCCAAAAGGTACTGCGTCACCCTAGCACCGATAATGGCACCACTTTTAAAGTAAACTTCTAGATATTTTCCGAAACGAGAGCTGTTATCGTTCCTCGCCGTTCTGGCGTTGCCGAAAGCCTCCAAAAGCGGGGAAGCTTCTAGGATCTGCTCCGGCACCAGAGGTTGACCTCTGGCCGGAGGAGCCACAGCTGCCAAATATTGAACTACCAATTTCGTCGACTCCGTTTTTCCAGCACCGCTCTCTCCCGATATAACCACGACTTGGGGTGCCGGTAAGTGGGAGTAGGCGGCCGCACCCAAGGCGAACAAATGCGGTGGAAGAGCACCCAGTAGTTTTCCCTTGTATTTTTGAGCCACTTCTAATCCGTAGGCGTCGTCAAACATCTTGTAAGGGTTGACGGCGACTAAAATGCTGCCGGCATACGTGTAGATGAGATTGTTCTCGTAGCGCAGCTTGAGGTTCCAGAGTAAGGCAGCTTCGTGCAGATCGGCCAGCTGGGTCATGTCCTCCACACCGGAGGCTCCCAAGTCCTGGCGAGCACGGACGCTCCCTTCGCCACTCTGGAGGGTGAATGTCTGCGGCTGAAAAACAATTGCAATCATTAGTTATATTCGCAATACACTGCAATATCTGATGGAGATAATTGTACAATTATAAGCTTATCTCATTACACGGTCTCTAAATCAAATTAATACTACTCATCGTGGAGAACATCGCCGAATGGGACGAACAGATAATACATACATATGTATGTGCATCCAACAAATCCCAATAGAAAGTTAGCGTTTTAACAAGTGATTAAAAGTGTGTAGTTTCAATTTGAATATGTAAGTGATACAGTTTAACTAGTGAATTAATTGTCTACATGCATAGTATCATTTCTACTAGCGTCAATACTTTCAGGAGAAATCATCATCTAAACGCGTTATTTACATAGCATAGTACATAGCAGTGGCGTGCCGATTAAATCTTCCTGTTTCATCGCACAGTCTTACTTGCAAGTGTGCGAGCAGGATACAAGTATAACGTGTGAGCAGGATACGAGGGACTCGGTATGACGTCACCTAGTCTCCTTGTAACACTAAGTAAGGCTGTGCGATTTAAACGGGGAGATTTCCACGGAACGCCACTGGTACGTAATACATGTTTACTGAATTTGATCCACCAGCAAAATAATAAACTTGATGCTTACACGCTAATATAAAAATATTCATTGCGTCTAAATTGCAATTAATGTCATTTATATTTATTACACAGCTCAATTTCCAAGAATATATGTATAATTCAAAAAATACATATGTACTTACATATGTATAATTTTGAGTTATTTTTTATATTAATTTAGACTAAATTGGGATATGTTCAAAAAAATTCGAGGCTGTAATATTTTTATAAACATTTTTTTCAATGATATTTTTAAGCTTATTACATGTATGTACATATGTATAATAAAATCAACTTTTTTTTTAAAAACGTATCCAACATATGATAATCAAACATGCTTTCCATCGATCCATTATGACATGCCCGCAAAAATCATGATCTTTAGAAAATTTTCACCATGGGAAAATCGCACACAAAAAGTTTACAAACAGACACGGCTTATCTCTTATCACCAACAAACGAACTTCACACGTTTCAAAAACATTGAGAAGCACTTTTAAACTTTTAATCACGTCACCATTTGATAACAACACCACATGAAATAGCACATTCTGAAAGCTATTTATTCGAGGGATGGTTCTCACCGCATTTTGGCGGGTGAATACAAGGCTATATAATCAGCTTTATGTGACCCATAAAGCTGAAATTAACCCCTATTCAGCACTGCGTCCAAAACACACGGAGGCCCGTTCACATCGGTGTGAGGTTGGGCACTGAAGGCTGAAGCACGAGCTTTCTGGTCACTGTGGTTCCGCAACTGTGGCGCGCGACCGACTCCATCGATATATTGCGCTTGCGCAACCCACCATCCGCTTTTCCACACACAAAACATCGCCGTGTGGAAATCGAAGAATGCTGAAAACCGGTTGGCCTTCTTTCTTTCACGCGGAAAAAACATTTTCCTGATCGACAAGGATCGATAAACCCACTTTCGACTTCATTAAGCCCTCATGATATTCACAATTTACATGCACACAAATTTTCCCCTACGACCCGAACATCGTTTTGCAAGTGATGCGCAGTAAACGGTACAAACATGTATATACATAACTATCCGGTTTAACTTTATAGGACGATGGTTTCACGAGTTTAAATTAAATTAACATAAACCGTATTAATATAACAGCAAAATAAAGCAGAAAGTCTCTATGTTTGAATCCTATACAATTATGTATATACATACGTACATGAGGTCCCACTAAACAAATTTTGCATGGTTACCGCTTAGGACTCTTATGAAATTGGCGACTATCCTGGATTTCATCCCCTTGAGAAATCGAAAACGAAAAATTATATATATCCAGCATTATAGCTCGGTGGTTGCGTTAATGCTAACCACCGAGAGGTTCCCAGGCCCAAGCCCTGGGTTGACCTTGATCGAAAATAATTTATTCTGAAGTACTTCTGTAGTGCTGCTGATCAGACTTGGATATTTGTGACTCCAATATTTCATTGTTGAAACGGATCATAATCAATGCATAAAAAGTTGCATATAAAGAGAACTACATAATGTAAAATCTTTAGTTTTTTACTATTGATATGTATGTATGTACATATGTATAGGTATGTACGTAATTTCGCGTAACTGACATGACATACATATGTACATACGATGATAAGTCGTAATGACTCTAAATTAAAGTTACGTAGATACCTACAATTTATTTATACGATTGATTTAAAACTAAAATATCATGCAAAAAAATCGACAAAATAACCGACTTGGTAATAATAAATATAAATTGTTGAAAAAATGCGTGCGTGTCCGAATGGGTTAATCACGCGATTTTTGCAAAACACTGCTTTGTTAAGCGGTTGATGACCGCAATTGAATAATTAATTACATTATTAGCTAAAATGGTGGTACACAACGACGACAGCTTCGGTACGACACGGTCCCTCCGGAAGGTCCTCTTCCCCGACAGGATGGACACGCAAGATGTCCTCCTCGACAGAAGCGCACAGTCGCTGTTAGTCTGTCTCCTGTGGTAAGACGCATCTTCGTCGCTATCCAGATCTTCGTCGACCTGGTCGTCCAGATTGAAGGTCACTTTCATACTCAAATTTACGTCCTCCGCATCCGGTGGAAGTTGTACATCTCGACAGTGTCCCAAATCGGAGAGCTTAACACCGGCTAATAGATCGCACACCCCGGCGTCCAGCTGCACCGAACTCTCGAAGAATATCTTCTCGTAGAGTTCCGAAAGGGGTTCGGTGTACTCGACGACGTCGTTGGAAAACTCTATCTCCTCGTAAACACCGTCGATTTCGGCGTCTTCTTGTGTCGGAGGGGTGTAAGTCCAAGAGGTAGCTTCGTTGCGCAACTGCAGTCTGTGGATGAGGGGCATCCCTGATCATGGTGATCTAGTGATGGTGCAACTCGTTCCTCCACATCGGCGAGCGATATAGCTGTGCTTGCACTCGGGTGAAATTGCACTAACTGGATAGAAACCTTTTGCCGGTTAGATGCACCGTCAACCTCCCTACTACAACATCTCTACAGTAGGTAATGTTCAAATCCGGTCGCAGACCACCGTTGGTCAACGCCGTTTTCGCACGAATTTCCCTTTTTATTATCGATCCATCGGAGGTATTTGGAAAAGTTGTGGAAATACATACATAGTACACACATGTGACTCTTGAAATAATTCATTTGAATTAAAACGTCAAAATTTTAAACAAACGTGTCATAATAAATTAATTAGATCGCACAAATAATTACATAGATCGCTCAATAAGCCAAAATAAGACTATTGAATACTGTCCGAATATTCCAGTCCTTCTTTTAATTAAAAACACGATACAAATTGAACAATTCGATTAAAAACGAAAATGGGTTCTCTTACATTTACATAATAAATTCGTTTGATACGTTTGTATGTAGTACCTACATATGTAATATATTGAAGATAGTAAAATTATCCATGGCTATACATTTTAAAACTTCACTTATATAAATAGCCAGCAGTATAGCTCGGTGGTTGCGTTAATGCTAACCACGAAGAGGTTGCCGGATTCAAGCCTTGGGTTGACCTCGATTGAATAAATTTATTCCGATTGTTTCTCCAGTATTGCTGAGCAGACTTGGATATTTGTGACTCCAAGTCGATCGTTTCCTGTCAGAGTTTGCCAATTTATCTGATTTCATTGTGGAAACGGTTCGTCGTCAAATTGGCAAATCCATCTTACCTACTATTTGTCACCACTATTTATTTGAACATTATATCAAAATTTATATATGTTTAATACCATAGTTTTCGCTTAGGGGTAAGGCTCGTAATGGCATCATGGTAAAATATAAATAAAAAAAAGTATATCAATAAGCAAGATCTTGTTTACGCGTTTTCAATTAATATAATACATGTGTATATATGTAGATAAAATTAGCTGCAAAATCTTGGCCAGAATGTTAGTTGACATTCACCAATCGTCGAATCATCAACGTTTCAATAATAATTTATTTATTGAAAAAAAAAAAAAAAAAATATATATATATATATATATATATATATATATATATATATATGTATATATACATATATATATATGTAGATATATACATTTATCTTTCGACTTAAGATCTTTCGATTTTCGATCTTTGCCTTCCGATATTTGCGTTTTCGGGCGTTTCACTTTCGGTCCCGTGAGGTAGACCCGTATAATATATTCGCACTAACTAATCGTCATAAAAGGACTATTCAATTTATTGTTGTTGTACTTATGTATAACAGGTTTTGTAAGATGATTTTACAGTTTCTTTGCAGGTTAGTAAAGTGCATGAAATTCAATAGGATAACCGGAAAAGATGTATTTCATAAGGAATGTTACTTTAAACCAGTCAGCGAATAAAGTTCCGCGCAATGCATTCAATCGTTTCGCGTACGGCTAGTTGCAAAAATATAACTATTAAAAAGATCACCACTAAATAAATTAAACGTTTTATCAAAAACATCAGAAATAATCACAAATCAACGATAGAAATGTGTAAAATATAAGAAAATTCGTATTTAGAAGAATGTGGCGTGACAACATTAAAACGCCATTTCGTATGCGGTTTATTGACGTCAGCTAGTTAATTTTCCAATCGACGAGCGCTTATCAATCAAATTCTATAAAAGAAATTCTTTCTGACACGCATAAGCACCCACATCAGTCACGATTAGCATATTTGCGAATCGAAATTACACTAAGCAGGAAGAAGTCTGAAGAATGCGCTTGTGATGTGTTAGTTTTCCAACTGACATATAATTTCCTCGTATTCCATGTAATTTCATGGGAAAGCCATACAAGGCCAGTGCAAAACACCACACAGTACATATTACGAGTTCAGTTTGATGGCAAATCGATCTTGGCCGATCTACCAGATCCCTTAAAAGAAATCGCAAGACGAGTATTCCATAATACAAAACTAGTTAACGCATGGTATCGAGCAATCCACACACCTCTTCACTGTTTTCACATTTTTTTTACTTAATATATATTTTTGCCCTAAAAATATTTTACATGCAGCTAAGTATAATAAAAATAAAATTAAAAAAAAAATGTACGTACAATATGTATATACATATTTAATGGTTTCATCAAAAAATGTTTACAACTCAAAATATCAATAAAACATGAGACCTTGCATTTTTAAAATATTTTAATGTACATTCGCCCATTAAATGTATAAACGTCGTTCATAAAAATAACCAGTTCTAAATTAATCAGTACAAAGTCGCAAAATAAAATACATATTGAATTCGGTGTTCAAATCTTTTTATAGTGTTAATTGTTATGAATTAAATTTGAAAAAGGCAAATTAAGGAATTGATTAAATTAAAACCCAAGGTCCATATAATAAATCATTTTTTGGAGAGGGAGAGTAAATAATACCGCTAGAAAAAATATGTACATATATTACTGCATTTATTTCAGTATCGAATGAACGTTTTATAATATCTACCTAATTCATATAATCTTGCTACGTTGAACGAACCATGAAATTCAAAGTGCATAAGTTGTTTCGAATACATATCCATGTACACGTGCATAGGTAAACCGAATAAATTCAACATTATTTTACGGTCTCGAAAAGTTGCCGTTGGTTTGGGAAATCGGGAAATTCAGCTTACGCACACACATAGTTGTCGGGATGCGTTGTTTCAGATTTTGCTGAAAGTTGGTGTGTGTGTATGTGTGTGTTTGTGCCAATTCTAAGTGGAACACATGATCATTTGTGTGCATCGGTAGGCTGAGCTGCAATAACTGTTCCAGCCGCGATTGCACTTGAGTGCAATGGACGGGCGATAACTGACGCACAGGTACATAACCTTTTTACACTCAACACAAAATAATTGTTATTTAATAAAATTGCACATATATACGTATGTATGTCTGTATGTTATATGCCGATTTTTATTTTTGATTAAGCTAAAATCAACGAATATTGTAAAATGTGAAAAAGTTCGATACATATGTATGTACGCCAATTTTAGTACTTTTTAATGGTCTATGAACAAGAATGAAAAATAATAATAGTGATATATTAACAATTGATTATCAAATAATAACTATGTACATATAAGAAACAATAGCTATGAAAACGAATTAAATAAAATAATGTATTTAATATTTTTCTAAAATATTATATTTTATTTGAAATTGGCAGAAATCCAATTTGCAGTTTTCAGTTCAAAAATACTTTCTGTTTCACGTTATTCACAAATTGTTATCACTAATTTTAATTCGATATGTCAAAAATTTTGGAAAAACAGAATAAACGTATTACAGGCCACCAGTATTTTCAAAATATTGTTAAACGCAAAACATTATATTTAATGTTTTGCGAAATATTTCTCGAAATGAAGAAAAGTGGACTCATGCCACTTTCAAATATAGCGGCTCGTATGTAAAAAATCACGTTCAATGTGAGAACGTCAAGAAATTAAATCATCAAATCGTTAGAAAGGTTATAAAACATGTTATTTGTACATACATATACACAGTGGCGGACTGGCCATACAAGCGAACATGCCCGATGGCATGGGGGCCCCACTATCTTTTAGAAAATATGGGCCCTCAGTAAAATTAAATAACTTTTTAACTACTTCACGTGTGTAAAAATTTATAGGATATTGCACTTTGGGACCTAAAGTTTGGATATTTCAACAAAACAAATTTCTTAGGACATACACAAACAACTAATACCAGCTTTAACAGCGCAAGGATCGGTTAACTTTTTTTATTAGGCTCGAAATGTAAGTTTCAACATTTACGTGGGCCCTTTTGCCGGGCCCATTTCCAACCTCAAGATTATGTATATACCAATATCTACATATGTAACGACTACCTACTGAAATAAAAATGGGAATAAACGAATTTCTGTGAATAATATAAACTGAATTGCTTAAAACAATTTTGATAGGACAATTCATTATCAACCAGCAATTTAAATTTACTTCATACTTTCAAAATAACATTTGATTATACATACTTCGATGATATAGTAAGATTTAAATACACAATTTTAAATAGTGGAAGAAAAATCCGGTAAACTGCCAACAGGAGTAAACTGTCACTTTCGGTCAACGGGTGTTCACGAAATTTTATATATCAAGCATTAGGTTTATAATTATAGATATGAAATGTCAGTTCAATACGTCGAAAAGTTTCCGAGAAAAAAATAAAAATACCTCAATCTTATAGGGTAAAAGTACTACTTCCGGTTGAGATAAAAATAATTTTATATATACGAATACATATATAAAATAATAAAAAGACACAGAAACACACACTCAGACACACAGAGCCGCATTTTTCTATATTATGTAAACGTGATCAGTAGAGGTAGGATAGTCACAGTGCTATCCATTGTTCCATTGTTGTAAATCCTTTGTAAAAAAGGTTCGGCAAACCTTTAACAATGCATTTACAACCTTTGAACAATACGCGGCACCTTCTGGGTCCAGTGACTAGTGATCAGTGATCGATTCTGAGTTCGAATTTTCGCTTGTTGTTATTACGTACTGTACATAGGTAAAGTGAAAAGACAATCGGTAGAAATTAAGTTAATTGATAGTTTTTTAGTGACTCAGTTTGATGGTCTATTTATTTTGTTGACCATGTGAAGATTTTTGGAAAAAATTTTTCGCCTACGGCGCTTTTTACATAATATTTTTTTATAATGATTTTTTCAAAAATTAGTTATAAAATATGAAAAAAATAAGGGTATTTTTGAAAAAATATTATGTAAAAAGCTAAAATTTTCATATTTTATAACTCAATAAGGTGTATGCAAAGAATATTTTCCATTTTTATTCCGATATAAAAAAGATTTTTTAAAAAAATATTCAATTTTGCATTCTTACCTAGGACAAGGGTTAAAACTAAATATACAATGTAATTTATGGATCTATTTGGCTTTTGCCATTTTTCTTGTACCTAAATTTGTTTATTCCATTTTTTAAATTCCATTTATTTTTTACCCTTGATTTTTAGCGTGATGGAAAGAGGACAATTTTGTTATATGGGGGGGGGGGACAAATTTTTGTAACCCCGGGGGCCCCCTTTGACTCCTGGCATGCACTGATTTCAGTCCCAGTCCGCCACTGCATATACATAGGTTAACCATACGACCCAATTTGACCGGCACTTGCCCAGTATAAAGGTATGGTTCCGACATCCCGGGCAGTTTGTTATTTTATCCCGATTATTTGATAAAAAATAAATATATACAGTAAATATGTATATGATATGTACATCAGGGTTTATGAGCCGGGTCGACCCAGGATTGAAATTCCCGGGAGTTCGCGCAATGTTTGATGTCCCGTGTCTAGGGAATTCTAATATTGAATCCCGGGAAAAATGTTTCAATCGAAACGTTTTTTAAATGTATGCGAATGGCGAATGTTCATATGTATGTATATCCTAAAATGAAACTATTATGAAGCGAGTGTATCCGTCTTGTGTTGAAGATTCCACAATGAAGAAACTTTAATAGATTATGATGAAGATGAGACAACTGTGTTTAATGAAGAATTAAATAAGGAGTTATCAAAGACAAATCTACAAAATAACGCAAACAAAAATAATCCTCGACTTCAAAAAATAAATGAAAGTACAGGTATATGTATTTACATGCTTACAGGAGAAATAAACACATAACTAAAAAAAGTGTATGTACATATAAAGCAAACTTCATCAGAAACTGAAAAAGTTTTCCAGTTCTAGAAATATTTGTACCAGATTTAGAAACAGGTATTCGGATTCTCATTTAAATATTTTAATATTTTTAAGAAGCCAAATAAATTTAAAAGTCTTTTTCAAATAAGTTAACTTTTATAATTATTTTTTTCCAGTTAATAGAAAAGTATATTATATTTTGTAACCTTTTGTAAATATATAAATAAATTTTATGTTAATAAAAAATAAATTGTAAATATACCGGGATCCCGGGAATCCCGGGAACAATGCCGAGCTCCATCCCGTATTCCGGAATTGAAAAATTCCGGGAAATCAGAAACTCTAAATATGTACATTAAATACACAATTATTTAAAATTTAATTTCTATTGAACTGTTGATGTTTATTATTAGAAGTATGTACATATGTACATATATAATAATAAGTTTTTTTTAATTAATAATTAAATTATTATTATTAAACGAAAAACTATAAACAAATTTTCTTATTTGCTTCACGTGTCAATAATACATATTTTAATAGACATGAATATTTCAAGTAACCCAAGTCAGTTAAATACATTAATAAGAATAAAAAATATAATTTTTCTAACATGAGATTTTCTTTGTTTTATTCACAAATAAAATAAAGATCATAAATTAAATGCATATAGCCCATTGAGTTGCCAATGGTTATCGATACCTGCGAGCGAATAGTTATATCAGAATGTCTCGTCATAAGTCGCACCGCGCACTCCGGTTATACATACATATGTATAACCATGCACATACATGTACATACATATGTACATATTGATGCATGTGCGTATGTATGTACAATCATAATTTCAATGAATATGCGAAATGCAATTACAATGAAGCATAACAATCTATCCACGATTCAAATATATTCGGGGGGGGGGTCTGGGGTGGCCAGTTTCCTACTCCTAGATTTGACCAGGAATATCCACGTCATTTGATGAAATATTATGAATTTTAATGAAATATATTATGATTCCTAAATAATTATTGTAATAAAAAATTTTTAAATTGATTTAATTATTGTTTCATATTTTTTAGTTTCTATAAGAACTTTTATTGTATGTTCATTTTTCAAATGACTTAATAGTATGTACCTACATATGTATATGAACATATGTGTTTATACCAGTAGCGTGCCGTGGAAATCTCTCTGTTTTTATCGCACAGCCTTACTTACATGCACGCGAGCAGAATACAAAGGGACTCGGTATGAAGTCACCTAAACGATCGACTTTTTGTCACAAATATCCAAGTCTGACCAGAAGAACTGCTGAAATACTTCCGAATAAATTATTTTCAATCGAGGTCAACCCAGGGCTCGAACCCATGAGCCTCTCGATGGTTAGGGCTATTAACAAAACCACCGAGTTATACTGCTGGCTACAGTTATTCAGACGTCATCACCTTTCCTTATTATATTTTCAAAAATTTGACTAAAACACAATAAAATTGACCATATTAACGGTAGTAAAATTTCCTTACGTAAAATCTAATAGTTATTTACATACGTACACATCTTCTTATCTTCCCAATATACCTATGTACATAAGCTACATTAGTGGTGACGCGTGACGTCATATCAAAGCACTACACTATCCATAAGATTTTACTTGAAAAAGTTTATCCACCGCTGGCGTTTGTGTCGTCATCGAAATTCCTATGACCGAATGTCCCGGTTGTTGAATTTAACTATTCTAATTGATTAGTACGTATTGTAAGCCGATCACGCCTTTCACGAAGGGGTTCATAAGGTCATCGCAGCGCAAGTATGCCAAAAGTAAAACCAGTTATACGCTATTGACTATACACGCACCGATCACTATGTATATACGTACGTACATACATACATACAAACATATGTTTACATGTTCACATTTATATACCGGTTATATAACACACACATACATACCATTATGATGATTATTAAATTCATTTCAGGTAAAATCCGTGAGGCTCCTGGGCTAGAGAGCAGGTGGCTAATCCGATCATAGAATTCCAAAGACATTTCGGGTGTACTACTGTCGTAAACGATACAATGATCGCATACTGATTTAAATATATATGTACATACCTACATACGTATTTTTTATATAATACTAGTTGTTTTACCCGGCTTCGCTCAGTATTTGTAATATAAACAGCGTAAACATGGCGAATCTAATAGTAAATATTCATTTGTTTTGAAAAAAATATAATATTCAACCAATTGAATTGTCGTCATAGAAACTTTGTTTTGTTTACGAAGTTCCCACCAAAGATACTTACCAACTTACAAAGTCTCTTTCGAATTTATATATTAGATGTACATACGTATATAAACCTTATTACTTGATTTAATAAATAAACTAAAACTCCTAAATATTGTGATGAAGTCATAGCATCGCTGAAATTTTCATAGTACATACATATGTCGTATATACGAGGGTTAAACCGCAATGCGACCGTAACCTTTAAAATTTCGACAAGCATTTTTCAAAACCTATTAGCATTAACGTATTCCGCGTCATTTTTTGTGAAAACATCAACATTGACCTCAAGAGTGGTTTCTGCGTCTATTGATGAATCCTAAAACGAGTTTCTTGAGCCGACACTGACTGCGAAAAAGACATCAAATTACTTTTGAGCACCAGCTGTCTGCTGGGACTGTGTGCTTAGCTACATACATACATACGTATGAACATACATATAATACACGCAATAAAATGTAGCGGAGGATGTACCCACAACATAACTGTTTTCTCATCCCAAATTAGCCACACATGAAAATGGTTTCAAAAAAATATGGGCATGTGTATTACAAAACAAAAAATAAATAAATATAGATCTCCACAGGAAATACGTATAAGAAAAATAATATATTCACCTTTCCATTGATGAGAGCTTGAATGATGACGACTTGTGCAGCCTTGTGATACTCCAAAACTTCACCTGGGAGGCTATGGCCGACCCCAGGATCAAACCACACCAAGGACCCTGGTAACCACTCCATCTCGGAGCTGATGATGATGACGAACGGCGGAAACCCTTCACCGAACGCTCGGCGCTGATTGTAGCTTCATTCTATCTGCAAAAATACAAAAAAATAATCAATGAATCATACTCATGATATCATCTCTCAATGAGGAAAAAACACTTTCGCCAAGATTTTAAGTTGAATTTACAAAAAGAACTAAAGAAAGAATACAACGTCATTCAACCTTGCTCACACATCTCCTTAATTTCGACGTTCCCTATAATTATACGTACTAATGCGAATTCGTCACGGTTGCGTATACCTAAATGAAATTTGTTATGTGCATTTTTATTGCTGTTTTATTTATAAGATGCATATAATTTACATACGCACATAGGAAAAAACTACTATTAGGATCATTATAATTGATAACATTTTTGCTCATTTGAGCAATGCATGTACATATGTATTTGATGTACGTACATATACACTATGTAGCTACATACGTTTAACAATCCTAATTAAAATTGGTGTATTCCCATAGCAAATCGTATGTACCTACCAATATAAAACGATAACTGAGAGTAAATTCCATCTACGAATGAAAAATCACAAAACTTAATCGAAATCTATTGATATTCCGTATTGATGTAAAAATTACTAGTAAATCTGAAAAAGGTGAAGAGCACCTGCACTCGAGTTTCCAAGGATCGATGTATTTTCTGGTCACGTCAAAGACAATCTAAGCGGGCAAATTGTATTTATTCTATATACAGTCCAAGAAAACAAAGTCGGTCAATGGCGAAAGCTTCGATAGCAATAAACAGCGAAACAATCACGTACAAAATTTACCGATTCGCCTACATACCCACATGTTTATTGTTTTTTTGGAGTGCTTTAGCTCAAACGACACTCACAAGGAAAACGTTTAAAAAACACAGACGTGTAAAAATGCGAAGAATTTACATCTGCAGATAAAAATAAAATGCCATCTCTATTGTTATTGTACTTAGGTACGTAAAAGTAGTGTCTACATATAAACTATTTGAAGAAAAAGAAACGACAAAATTCTTCAGGGGTAATGTCAAAGAATAAAGAAGATAATTTGCACCAATAGGACCTTTTTATATAATAGAATAAGAAGTATTCAGATATGTATGTAAAAAAATAAAATACAACCCTATATAATACATATATTATTCTGCAATTAAAATGAAAAAGCAGTGGACAAAAATCATATAATCAACATGACTTAGGTATATATGTATGTATAAAAAGAAAGTAGTGTGATTAATTTCTAATTGCAAGACAGGGAAACGGAAAACAGTCGTTTTTACAAGCTTTTTTGAGCTAAAACCTGAATTTTTAATCACTAGTATCATTATCTTTGTATGTACATGTACATGTGTAGTATAAATAAATCGCCGATAAAAAAATGCGAAAAATATTTGAGCGCCACTTTGTATGAATAATAAAAATAGCAAAACTTAAAAATTAAATATGCATACATATGTACATACATACATAATACATATAAACGTATTAAACATAAGGAAAATCAAAGAACACAGAGATAGGGGTCAACTTAACGGGTGACCGAACCTAGACATTTCTAAAAACATTTAACAGAAGCTAATTGACGCACTGCTAATTTTGAACAAATCCGGCTCAATCGTATGTAAAAATAATGCACAAAATGTAATTTTAAGACTGCGCTAATGAGATCATAAATAATAAAACATATTTTTATTTCAATCTAAATATTTGTTAATTCAATTTTATTTAATTGTAACATTTGCATTAATCAAATTTCGTCAGATGTAATTAAAACTTATTAGCAAATAAATTACTGATGAGAAAAATATGTTATTATACTACAGGCATCATTAGTTCCAGAGCAGTAAAATATTTCTTGCATCACCATCGGAAGAATGCGACGGAGAAATGGCGAAATCTTGAATTATACACCAATATTTTGCCCCAAGTATAGACATTTCGTAATCGAATACCAATGTTTCAATGATAAATCAAAAATTTTCTCCAAAGACGTGGTGTAAAGTGAAATTTTCAAATCGATGGGCAGATTTTCTTTGTACACACAAAGAAAATCCAATAGAATATTTCGTAAAATAATTGTTACGAAATATTCTATTGTTATTATGGGAATGTCAAAGCGACAGGTTGAAGATCGGCTATCTAATATGTATGCCAATACTTTTTTTGTCTGAGATGAACAATGCGTACTCGAACCGATAAATAAAAACAAACAAATAAATAGTTGCGATTTTGACACACCTTTCTGTATAACAAAAAGTGGAATGTGGACCAAGAAGAAAATACCAAAAAAATATATATTCTTAAGCTGTTCATAATATTTATCTACATTTATATGCATATGTATGTATGTATGTATGCATTTGCCAAATAAATGTGTATTTGCAATGGAATAGTTTACCAAAAAAATGAAAATTCTTGACATTATTGATGCTTGACGAATAAACAGAAACTACAATAGCAACAGTTATACCTGCAAAACCGTTGACAATGGTCCTCAACAGCTTCATCACGCAAAGCAAAACATAACAGGCTCAGTGTCGACGGTGAGAGCTATTCTAGTACGACCTTTGCCTTATCACTGTCAATTATTTTTTATTTACAAACATTTTTTTCTTTAGATCTACCCGCTTTCGCATGATGCAATTTTTCAAAGTACATTCTCAACATTTCAAGTTAATAAAGCTGTATATAACGTCTAATCATAGGTAAGTATACTATTTTAAATAAATAAACCGATTGTTTGAATGTTAGTATTGAAATTTGATTTATAGTAACAGATGACATGAAGAAATAGATTTTTCGTGAATTTTGAATATAGAATAGTTATATATAAATACAATCCGGTTTATTTTTTTTTTAATTATAATCGTGCATTTGATTACTTTAATTAAAAAAAACCTATCAAATAATTTACACACTTTCACCTGTCGTTTTTTTAGAAAAATACCTGCATGAAAAGTGACCTTGAAGCCCAAATATAAATAGGCTCTTCCCCTTGACCCCAAAAGTGTGTTTTTTTTTAATACTTGATCTATCAAGAAAATTATCGTGATGACACACATATGTACGTAAATTTTAGACATAAATTGCACAATGCTTCACAATTTAAGAATATACTAACTCAAATATAAAAAAAATAACAACGTGTACTTATTTGAAGAAAAAAAAACAAAATAAAGAATAAGAAGCAATTATAAAAATAATCCGAAAGTTAAAATGACGATAAGTCATTTAAAAAGCTGATATTTGATTGTTAACAAATACCAATTGTTAATTACAGATCAAAATAACAGGTTGTAGAACAACCGATCTAATTTCACCTGATTTTTTACATTCTCATCATTGATACACATACGAGAAAAAACGTCACAATCGACAGTTTATTTTGCAAACCGCAACACTCAGGTGTACGTCCAATTTTGCAAAATTATAATATATACCCGAAAAAAGCCTACCGCAACAGTAAAGAGGTATATAGGCAATAGCGAATATACATAATGTAGGTAGATAGATACTTGTCATAAAATACGAGAAAGTGTGTCGAACATATCCCGCGGCCACGAAAACACAGAAAAAATTATAAAAACGTGCTTAATTGTATTAAAAATTCTAGGCCTTTTTACACTTACCACATACATATAATCTATCGTTCAATAATCTCAACTTTACACACGTGCAGATAATTTCATAAAATATAATGTGCATAATATTATAACACGTTGATGCAATAATCTGTACGTATGTACAATTAACATGACAAAATCATTGCACTTCGACGCTCGATAATTGTTGATAATAAATTTCGCAAAACGATCGACAATAACTGTAATTATAAAATCGAAGAATAGAATACCGCGTTCTACAAGCTTTGCGCTTTCATAATGGGCACTAAAAGAAACACTCAATCGCGTAGGTTTTTAATTCATATGTTCGGCACAAGTTCTATAAAATTGGTTCAATGATACATTTTCGGCACACGAAGATAATTACACTAATCACATTACAATATCAAAATATTCCACTCTAAGCGTAAATACTTTCACGACATTAATTACTATATGTAGGTACATCAGTGGTTGCCCCGTGGGCTATTTTCGGGCGTATTTTTATATTTTGGGCGTGAACTTTTTTTTCCGACTAATAAAGGACAAAAACCAGTCAAGAAATTGATATTGTTCTTGCATCTTATGAAAAGAAATAACTACTTTGCCCGTTCATTGAGACCATTTTTGTATGAAATTACTGTTAAAAACTAAATACTTTTTAGTATTTAGTTTTAGTTAACAAGACATTATTTAGCTGCTGAATTTAAAAAAGTCGATCAGAGTTTATCAATTTATCTGATTTTCATTGAAGCGGTTCCAACAAATTGGCAACTTCACCCATTTTCTCGCAAATCTCGAGTTTTCATCAATCTCGGATTTCGCTGAATTGTATAAAATGCTGCTAATTTAATTTAATTTAATTTGACCATAAATGTCGCTGTATTGAATCTGAATTGTTTAAAAAATGCTGCAAATTTACAAATTTTGCCATAGATATGGATGTAATTGATATGTATTTAATTTGTATAATAATACTTGTATTAAATGTACTTGTATAAAATCAAATAAAATCCATACATGGAACAAAAAAAAACAAATGCCATTAATTTCTAAAGAAGAAACGTCAAATTTTCAAAATAGGGTCACGACGAACGGAATTCTTCTGCGAAGGTAATGCAGTCTATTGACGGATTGTTCACGCGTTTTGCGTCACACGCCACGTTGCGAAACTTCACAAACAATTACATATGATTCTGCGACGAACTAAAAAAAAATCAAACCTTTTCTTCGTATGAATGTGTGCGAACGTACGAAGAAAAATTGTCATTGTGCAAGAAGATCAAAGAGTTCGTCATTATCACCAAAACTCAAGCTTCCTTCATACGAGACAATTATTGATTTCTATACACACACATACAATATAAATATAATAGTTCATACAAAAACACGCGATGCAAACAGAATGACCTAATATACTCGTATAAGAAATGACCTAATACATACAGAATGACGATAATGCAGCTTCAAAAATCAAAAAAAAATGAATATCAAAGACCCTCACACATAAAACCCATATATTTTAATAACAAAATTGATGATTTTTGGCACAAAGTTAATTTTATTTAACATAGCAATAGGCGAAATTCGTCAATTTAAGATTGAGATATAATCCGCAACTATGTACTAGCAAAGTAATAGGAATCGTGCATTTTTCACCCTACTGCCAAACTAAATGAAACAAGATGGTTTCACTAGAAAAACGAATACTTTACAACTGAAGTTCCTGGGATATATTTACCTCCCCAGGGGAGGAATGTGTGGGAAAAGGTCAAGAACAAACACCTGCTTTAAGATAACTGTATTTTATAAGAGTCTGATATTCATGATTGATTATGAACTCCCACGCTGAGGCTACCGAGGAATCATTACTGAAATGTCCCAAGGGTACCCAAAATTTTTGAGCTACCTTTCGTCTAAATGGTGATCAACATTTTTTTGTACTTAAAAGTTAAAAATATTCATTTTAAAAGGAAATTATCGTTGAATAACTATAAAAACATTTTTTTTTTTAATATTTCATAAATGTCCTTTAAAAATCAGTATATTTCTAGATTCAATACATTCCATATATAAATAAAGTAAAAATAATTCAAATGTGTAAACGTAACGTCATTTTGCAATTCAATAAACTGTACATAATTCTAAATTTCCCACATCCATAGGAACAATTATTACGATGGTTTATAACGAAAAATTATTACGACTTTGGACATTATTTTCATTAATATTTAATGGTTCATATTATACGAAATTGTAAATTTTATGAATTTCATTAAAATCAGTCAACTTCTGGTTAAATTGATATAAATTTTTCTTTGTTTAGATCACACTATAATCCTCTTTAAATTAAAAATATTATTTTTTCATGTAATAACTAAAGAACGGATAGGAAGGGTGATTTTTCCAGGAATCGGGGCGTTTTGGGTCTATTTAAAAAGCTAAAGTGCAAAAAAAAGGTTCTTCATCAAATTTAACAAAGCACAGCGAACAATTAACAATGAACGGCAAGCTTCCTATCCGCCCTTTAGTAATAACTCTCGAAACCTAACAAAAACAAACCCTTTGCTCAAACACCTTACTTCATTGTGAATCAGCAAATGTGTCACAACTTCTTCCAAAAAAATTTTAAATTGTCTTTTATTTTTTTATATTAATGTAACTTCAAAATATGGAAATCATTATTTTCAAAATTCATAATCGTATTGAGATCGACAGTTGGGAATCCTTGCTTTAACTTATCCATGCGTCTCAATTCTAGCTGATAAATAAATCAAATCATCGACGCGCAATCACATCTTCTAAACATAAGCCCATCGCAAAATAATCACAGATATATCAGATTTCTAAACATCCAGCAGTTTTATATCATTTAAAAGAATGATCTTTCAATACCGACCTTGTCGGTAGCGAGAGAAGTTGTTCGTGCGACCTCTCTTATATGTATGTATGTACATAAACAATCCCATTTAGAACTCGGATAGGAGAGAATTTTCCATGACTCGGTCATATTAACGTCACACTATAAAATGCAAATTCACACGAAATCTACGGTTGTATTGGCATTCAAAATTTGTGTCAACGGCGAATCAATATGAATAAATATCCGACGGTGTGTTGAAGTCATCGACACAGAGGCTGATCCTGCCCGATGGCCCAAATATTTGCATTGACCGTGTTGTGTTGTCGCCTGAGTACGCATACGCGTTATCTAACAGTACACGGTGAGGCCAAGACTTGCATAATTAATGATCCAGCGAGCAACATGAACGACCTTCAAATGAGACATCCCCGCGAAGGAGACGACAAAAGGCATCTCTGACCATCATTTATGTGTACAATATGTACTTCAATCATTTCATGACATTCAAATACCTTGTACCGTATAGGGTGTATGAATCAGTTCGTGAAACTGCATTTTCTTTCTATTACAAACGTTGCATCCTAAATCATGATTTATAATACATGGAAAAATATATTTATTTCTAACAATTCTATCAATTTCCGGGAAAATCGACGCACTTTTATGCGAGTGTGTCTGTCTGTCTGACTGTGTGTAAATGTTTGTGACCACATTCCGAATAAATGGGCGCAAGAAGCCGGCCCTGCATTCCACGCAGCCCGCCTTGCATGCCGCGAATACTATTGGTGACACACAGGCATAGGTTTTCAAGCCACGTTAACTAAAATCCAAATTAATCTTGCAATTTCAACATACAATTCGACAGTCCTAATGCAATGTATTCGCAAAAAACTTAATTAAATCAAATTCTTAAAATAAAATTACTTTCAATCATAGTAATTTCCGTAATATGACTTAAGTATTATTTACAATATGTACTTACTTGAAAAAATTTGCGTTTAAAACTCATCCGGGCAGAACCGGGGTATAGTCGTTAATTCCAATATGTTATACGATTAAATGAAAATTGAATGTTACTTATATGGAAACGTTTCAAAAGTACCGGACTGAGATAACCACATATGTATATAACAACATTCATAAATGCATGTATGGACATACATACATATGTATGTACAACGTATGATATAACTATACATTTGCCAACTATTCATCAACAGTAAATAATTATTTCATTAAAATAAATCGGATGTGACCAACCCATGACTTTATCTAGGTATTTGAGGAATATAAGATGTATAAAAAACAAAATTGAATAATGACGCACACGTACACGTTTCACACATACCGGCTATGAGAGTATTTTCGATGCAAGTTTGAGCGCTAATGTAGGAAAACTCGCACAACATAAAAGTTCTACTTCCGGTTGTTGGATTTTGTTCAAATTTTTTTTATTACTTAATATCACCATGAATATTATAAGTACAAAATATCAAAATTATAAAAATACTTCAATAGGTCAAAATAAAATAATGAAACATTGTTTTTAAAAAAAATACTAAGTACTTCCGGATTATGAATTATAACCAAAACCTTATCAAGTTAGTACATCAAAAATACAAATATAAATTTACAGCTGGGTACGTTCAGTAGTGTGGAAAAAATCGTGTGGTCACAACATTTTCGACTTTTCTAAGATTATATTTGAATTTTCTCGTGAAGAGCACGCATATTCACATACTCGTGAAGAGCACGCATAAGAGGTCGAAAAAAAATCGGAATCGGAAGAAAAATCGAACAAAACCAAACTGGCACTTCCAGTTCATGGAACTTTACCAAATTTTATATATTACTTGATATTAAGCTAAATCTTCTAGATATGAAATTTCAGTTCAATACATTGAAAAGTTTCGAAGAAAAACTAAAAAACTTCGATTATCTAGAATAAAAGTATTACCTGCGGTTGTATTAAAAATATTAATGTATGAAATTTATTATTTTTATTGTATGTAAAAAAGTTTCATGCTAATTCTAAATTGTCTCCAAAAACTTAAAAAAAGGTGCGCATATATGAGGTGAGATAACACTTCCGATGAACTTAAATATTTGAAAAAATGTACGTCATATCGATAAAAATTCAGTAACCGATTTTTCAAAAAATCCCCAAAACACACACATTTTTTTCTAGATCATGAAAACGTGATCAGTGATCGGATCTGAGTTAGAATCAGTCAAAATCCCGAGCTCGAATTTTCGCATGATCACAAAACTTCATGTATTGTTGCTACGTACGAGTACATAGATGAAGTAAAAAGTTATTGCTTGCGAATGAATTGCATGATTTAATAATTATTATTAATGCCCACCCAATTAATGTATAAATTCAATATACATATATAAATGTACATACATATCATATAAATAGTTACCAAACAATTAAAATGCATACCCATACGTACATACATACATATGAAAATACACAACTCGAACCAAGTTTGAAACAACGGTTTAATAATTACGTATGACTAATAATAGTTTGACAATAGAAACTGTATACCTATTTCAAATCGTATGTATGTATGTATAAATGTTTATATGTGTGGCCTTCAAAATGAATCGCTCCAGTGCTAAAATAGCGGAACACCACAATGTCTCACAATTGCTCAACTGCTGATAAACTTTCACTTTTTCTAAATAATAGTGACAATGCTTTGCAAATCAAGGATAAGGTTTGCTAAATTCCACCCGACGGAAACAGGGCCGCTCAGCTCCCAGAACGAACCCCGACCATGCTTTAGACGTTCATTTATATTATACATGTGTATAGCAATTCACCTATGTATTATTTTATTTAATAATAGATTGAGATTGCCTTTTCAAGCATACGTGAGAAAATAGTAAGTAAGTGCACATCAACTCCATTAACCTTTTTCAAGAAACGCTTTTCTAGTTGGACGTCGGTCAAGTCAAACATTCTCTTGGCAAGGGCAAGATTATAAATCAGCGACTCGCACCGTCGTGATGATTTTGAAATTTAGGCAATAGATACCGATATAAATGTTTTTAAAATCATAATAAAAGTGACAATTTTAATATATTGCGTGGACTGCAGCGATTTTATCGACTGCCTTGGGACGACGGGAAAGCTACTTCCGAGGTTGTTGTCCAACACCAGATTCTCTTGATTTTAATCGACGTTCACCAACGGCTACTACGTGGAGCTATTTGAAACTTTTGACAATAAAGGCAACAACAACACAACACGCCGATGAGACGTGTCCATTCAATTCTGACCGTCTTCTTAACAACGTGCCCTCACGCTTTCGGAAGATTGTTGGCAAATAGAAAATGACGAAGGCGCCGGTCAACGAGTTGGCAAACAGCACTTGAAAAGTCAAACAGGAAGTTCTGAAAAGGAAATGCTTTCTTTTATTGGGAATGTCGACACCGTTTCCTAGAGCTTCCGGCGAGTTATGCACGCGCTAATGTGACTTGACTTCGTATCACGCACGCGAATTCAATGACCCCGAGCTGTCCAAATGCACGAAATTAATCATTAATTAGTATCGATCAAAGACAAATAATTATATGATTTAATGATGCATATAATAATATTCTAAATTATTTAGGAAAATTTCAGCTTTACTCTAAACTGGAGAGGTCATTGCGCGCTAAATAGAGTGAACTCAATAGATCTCTAATCGTAATAAGCAACGTTATTAAATTAATGAATCAAAAGAAAACTTTAATGAGATTTTAAAATAATGATCTCGCAGAACAAATCGCCAGCATTGTTTATTTGAGGCAGGCAATAATCATAGTAAATGTTATAAAACTGTCGTAAGAAGAAATTAGGCGTTCGATGGAATGCTTTTCGCACAAAAAATGGTTCACTATTGTCAATTTCTTAGAAAAACCATGCGTTTTTTGCTCTCTTGCATTGAACACTAATGAAATTATGTATTGGTATTTGAAAAGCATCCACCGAACACCTATCTTTAGTCATAAGTAGACACCGGATAGTCACAGTGCTTTTTCTAGGAATCGGGGCGGTTTAGTTCTATTTACAAAGCTGGAGTCCAAAAAAAAACGTTCGGCGAACAATGCAATGAACAATACACAGCACCCTCTGGGTCCGTTTTTTTCAAGACGGCACCTTGGTTTTCCGGCCTTTAATCATAAGCAGACTTAGGCGGCCAGGATGCTTTAACCAACAAAAAATGGCTCACTATTGTCAATTACTATTATCCTACAAAGCAAGAGAACAAAAAAAAAAGGTTGACAATAGTGAACCATTTTTTGTGGGTTAAAGCATCCTAGCCGCCTAAGCCTGGTCATAAGAGTAAATTATTCATTGGAAAAGAAATCAAGTGTCATGAAAGTTGTCGGAAATAAATCAAAACCATGTCGATTTCGTCAATATCATTAAAAGTATCATTCAGCGACACAATTTGACAAATTCTGAAATAAAAAAACCTGGTCAAATGATCACACACTAAAAAAGAGAAAACCAGAAATTTTGAGTCGCTACTTAGCATTGAATTTTAATCAGTATGGAAATAACGAGTGTAAAATTTACAAAAAAAAACATGTTTGTTCAAATACAAAAATTACGAAAATAATACTTAGTGAAAATTTAAGGGGGGTATAGCGAGAAACAAAAAACTCCCATCAAAAACAATGAAAACATCTGATTAATATACAATTTGTTTCAAGTGTGTTAGCACTTGTGTAGTTCAATAAAAACGTTCGATAAGCAGGCAATTGACTCGACATTCAAACCACTTCTTTTTTTTAATGGTTAGCACCTCACGTGCGCTTTTGGCACCAATTCTCGATCGGAACAATCATGCAATTGGGTCACTGTTTGACCTCGCTTTTGCAAACTAGACCTCAGGACATTGACTCACTGGTGACTTAGTACACGGAACTAATCTATAATAATACAAAAAATCAAACGAGGATAACACACAGCAAACGGCAAGACAAAAACGTACACAATTTTACTAGCAACATTATTATAACAAAACAAAACAGTGTACTAATAAACGGCTGTATCAAAAACAAAAAAAAAGGAAATCCTATCTGTGGCCCACTCAACACACCTGAGAGCACATCTGACGAAAGTGGATCGGAAGCGGTTATGCCACTTCCACCTTTGGCACCCGACAATTCACCTCCCCAGATTCTTCAATCAATACCTTTAAATACGTAATTAAAAGTTCCTTCTCTACGGCTCGCATACGAATGATTCAACGAGCATGCTGTGGAATTGTAAATCTCAAAATCTTAATCTGAATATGCACACACACACCCACGACATCCAACATTCCTCAAGTAACTAGTAGATGACCTCATCCTATTGTGCTAATCAAATTATTAATGCGATAACAAGTTTTCCAAATGTTTCACAACATCAAACGCTTCCAATGAGATGGAACGTTTGTTTTATACACACATGGCTTTCATATGTACATACATACATACATATGAATGTGCATACAAGTTGGTATTCGAAATCAACTTTGATCCATATCTGCGAGTGTTTGCTGAATCAAAAAGTGTTTTTGCGATGTCTCGACGTATGTAAGTAGAGTAAAAGAACGGGTTCGCGGTCTATAAACAAAACGTTCGACCGCGGTGTGTCGAAATGAAAAGTAGCCGATATAATTGCCGGAATCAGAGCCAGTCGCATGCAAATTGCATCAAAGCGACACTGCAGTCGTTACAAGCCGTTGTTACGTGATCTGAACTGTAGAGCAGGCATTCCCAAACACCGAAGATCGTAAAGCTACCGACAGTCGCAAAGGCCAAGGCTGGACGAGGAAGAATTTACATATAATGTGATCTTGTCATCAGCGAATTTTAATTTGAATGCGTTGATGAAACAATAAAAAATCGGTATCGGGTTTTCTGTAAATTGATAAAAATAACCTATGAGTCTACTTTTCTTCATTTCGAGAAATACATCGCAAAGCATTAAATATAATATTATATTTTGCGTTTAACGATATTTTAAAATACTGGTAGCCTGTAATACGTTTATCCTGCTTTTCCAAGATTCTGGGCATATCGAATTAAAAGAACTGATAGCAATTTGTGAAACGCGTCAAACAGAAATAGTAGTGTTTTTGGAATTGAAAATTGGACTTCTGCCACTTTCAAATATAGCGGCTCATATAATCGACAAAAGCGGTTTTATGTAAAAAGAGAAATAAAATCTAGATATTACAGTGCATTTCTTCACTGTCCTACGTCTTGTGGTGTGACATCCCAGATTTAAATGATGTGTAATTGTAATAGAAAATCATTTAGTAACATATTTTATAGAGTAATGGATTCAAAACATCATATATTAATCAATATCTCGAATGCCATATGCTTTTCATTTGAATTCAGAACGACAATTAATGGAAAACTGACTGATTTCACAGCGACTAATTATCATATTTATAAGATATGGGTATATTTTTCCAAAAATGAAACAACCCACATAAGTAATATTATGACAATCGCAACATTTATAGCAATAAATTTTTTAATCAAGGTTAAAAGTGGAAAAGATTAAGTTTTTATACATATTTAATGTTTACAGAATTATTTATTTATTTAAAAAATAGAAAAATACAGTATTTCAATATTTTTTCACAAAATTGACACCAGAAAAGTTTCTGTATACATATTTATTTCATTTTTTTTTTAATTATCCATTATACATATGTATATTAACCACGTTCATAGGTTCCACTATGTTCTTCATCCTAATTCATCGAGCAAAATAAACAAATGCTCAATATTGCTGATGTTTCACTCAGCAAAAATATGTACATGCATACATATGTATATGTTGATATAATATAACAATGGACTATTTATATGTATTATTTAAGCAAACCAACGAAAATGATGACATAAAAATAAATATCGATTATAATAAAGGAAAATTTTGTGAAAAATATGCAATATTTACACAAATAAATATATTTTGAACAGCGACCAAGCCTAATGTTCTATTCTTGTTTAAACGTATAACTGTCATGCGCTGTTGTTTTGAAACCACGATTTATCGAAAAACAAAAATTTAACCCACAGTTTATCTGAAGAGCTCATCTTTGGCTGCAGTGATTTCGTTCAAAGCACCAAATCTTGCACGACCGTATTTAATTGTATATGTATATACATATATGTTTGTACATACATATCTGTTATGCGTGCGATCCAACAGCAAAAAAACTAATATCGATGATCAACGGTATTCAGGAGGCACGTGCGTTTATTTGGCGAAATGAAAGTTTCTCAAACGTCGCTCGAAACAAAATTTAATTGTCAGTTTGGGAGAGATACTCCAACGATTCGCCTACAACAAGAGAGAGAGAGAAGCTTTCTCTTTTATTCTTTGCCGGGTACCAAAATCGCTTTCTTCTCGACCGATGGGTACCACCACGTGTGCGAACGCTACTAAAACAGCAGACCGGACGGCAACATACATACATACACATGTACACAAAAAAAGTGCAATTAAAATGCAATCAATCGGCAAAATATGCGTCAGGTGAATTATGTACGCTTACATTGTTATATTCGAAAGATTTTACTTCATAAATCAAACGTGAGATTTGACCTTTCTTTTGCGTCACATACCAATCGTTTCCGACCAAATTAAATATGCCAATTATACACTGCATATCGTAAATATTTATTCTTAAAAAAATGAATGTGCATTTGCATATATGTATATACGTCGCGTAATGACACGCCTATTACGTCGCCGTAATAATGCAAATAATAATTTTCACAGTAGGCGTCAAGTATTCACACAATTCACAAGACTACTAATCAAATTTTTTACTTTTAACCAACAGATACAGCTAGTTCTCAAAATATAAAGAAGCGATCGATCAACATCACCTTTCAAGGACAATTTCGTAGCATCATCACAGTGGAAGTGATGAAACCGCGATGAATAAGACAAGACGACTTGAATATAATATAATCGACATATCAATGCCGCACAAAGTATGTACGAAAGTCGTTAAAATCATATTTTTTATAAGATATCATTAAAAAAAATCAGGTGTGGTCGCCACACGACTTTCTCCATATTTAATCTCACATCAATCGGTTGTTAGAACTGGAAGCGACATAAACAAACCCGATCCGGTTTTATTTATGACGCGTTATTTTTACGCACATATTATACATTCCTCCAAGATTATATATCAAGAAAATATCAAAAAAATCATAATATACCATGGCGATTTTTCCTTATTAATAAATACATTTGAATCAATTGCAACCAATAAATCTTCAACGGTGTGTTTAATCAAATGATGTAATCTGGCGCTAGTTGTTATTATGCACCCAGAAGAGCTATAATGATGTATCGCAGCAGTCATTGTGCATTTCTCGTGATGCATAAAATTAATTAAATAGACACATCTAACTGCGTTTCGATTACATGTTAATGAATCTTATAAACGGGAAGAATATATTCAATAAATAATATTGACATTACTGTACAAATAAAATAGTTGAAAGCCACTGATTGCATAAATTAAGAATGAATTCAAAAATCATAATAAAACGAGATTTTACGTATGTATGTACATATGTACTTGTTCGATATTTGATCAAGTATTTATATTCCGCATTGCGTCATTGTTAATAATAAAAATATAGGTAAGTAATTCGCCCAAAAAAACAAAACAAAAAATATGATAATATAAAACATTTATCAAAATATTTACGTAACACTTACCAAATATTTTTTAAATACGCAAAACAAACTAATTTCGCTTCTGTGAAAGTGTACCGATAGAATCCATTTCACGGAAAGATGAAGATCTCGTACCTGACCATACACTTCCGTTTGCATTCTTGCGAAAATTTCAACCGATTTGTAATAAAAACAGCATATTTTTCAGTAAATAAAATTATACACTATTGAAAACAATCATACAAAATGCGTACTTCAGTGAAAATGGGAAAACAGAAACACTTTTGACTAATGCAAAATTAAACTAAAATTCCACTACATATAGAAGATATGTATGTATGTAGCTTTCCATGTCCATATAAATATCCCATGAATAGAGCTGAACCAATTTTATTATACGTGGATGGCGTGCAGATATGATTTTAAAATCGAAAGTGTCACAGCATTGAACCCGCAGATTTTCGTTGTTTGTTTTTGGTAGTCAAGACCAGATACTCGCAAGCGATTGGCAAACTTTCGTGCCGTCACGCTCATTGTAAATCTCGCCAAATTCAATGCCATCAATACCCATACATATGCTACGAACGAGATGTAAACATACATATCAATTAATTATCAATATCAATCAAAGACGTCTCAAATTTACTTAAAATCGCTTCCAATGCACGTTTTCGAATTTACAAAAATGTTCAAACATACAATATTAAGCTTCGGAATATGTATTACTTAAAATATATCGAAATGAGAAGAGTGTGGGTGCATTCCTCGAGAGTAACTGCACACGGGCCAGTTGCATAATAACGGACAGACCAGTCTTGCAAGTCGTCCCAGAATACTGCCTTGATTCAGCAGCCCCACGCAGACAGCATCAACCACCGTGTTAACAATCACGAAATCAACATACTGCCACACCCTCATATGTAGACAATTTTGTACATATGTACATATATGAAACGCAAACATTTCTTTTGGAGATATAGACAGACGTGTGCAGAAAATAAGTGCAATAGAATCATCTCGATCGTATCATTTGGAATTACGGAAACAATTACAAAATTAAAAATTTGTAATGGTTTTCGCGCATTTCTATAGAAAGTAAATGGCACGATGGCTTCATTCTAACCGATTTCCTTTGAACAAAATTGACCAAAGAATTGAATTTCATCGGAAAATCGACAAATTTACGTGCGAATTTTTGGTATATTTAAAGCCAGTCGTGTCGTTACGTCAATAGGCAATTTAGAGAGGGAAATCAAGTCACGATTTTTCCACTAATATAATGAGTTTTGTTACATACCGATATCTTCCGCGATCACCATTCTATCTGGATATTATGTCATACGAATGCATTGAATAAAATGATCCATGCATACGCATATTTATCGCGACGACACAGTTTCGAATAGGTTTTGCCAACGAAAATTAGTGAATGTATTTTAAATAGACCGTTTTGCTACTTCAGAAAAAAATAATTTTCTATTCGAATGAAAATTTCGTGCAATCCTCATTTTAAATTGATTTACTTTTGCGGTTTTGCATTATCAATCTTGCGGTTTAACAATAACAATCTGTTTAAAATCAAAGTATATATGTACGTACGTACATATGTACTAGGGTTTCTGTATTCCCGGACTTTTTCAATTTCCGGGACACGGGACGGAGCCCGGGATCGTTCCCGGGATAGATTTCAAAAAATGTTGTATATTCCCAAGATTTTTCTAAATCAAATTCCCGGGATTCGAGATAAAATTCCCGGGACACGGGACAACAAAAATTTCGTAAATTCCCGGGAATGTCTGTCCCGGGTCGACCCGGGTCAGAAACCCTAATATGTACATACATATATAGAAGATCTGAGTTTGAAAACATTTTTTTTTTTGAAGATGACCCGAATTGGCTTAGCGTAAAATTTATATGAAAATTCAAGGAAACTTAAATATATATGCAATAAATAAATCCGTGATGCTTTAATTAAACAGATTCACATTGAAAACTAACAGAATTCATTACAAAAATAAATAATAGCATAAATTAACTACTTAAATTTTATTTCTTATTAAAAAACATAGTACTTATTTAAATCCCAGAGCAATGTTTTGTCCTAATTTATAACTTATTATATTTCCTAATCATATAATACTCTAAACTCAAGTGTAGTCGCAATATAAAATTACATACATTCAAACCTCAGATTACACACGTCCACAAGAGCTCCATTCATTTAAAACCAATTTGTAAATTATGATATTAATGTCTGTTGGATTTACAAATTTATACACATATCCGTATGTGTGTATATACCTATATGAATACGTAAAGGGTCTACTTGCGAGACCTAACATGCCTCTATGTACTTGCGTTAGCAATAAAGTCCATTTCAACTTACTAAGTAGTCGATGGCAAAGTGTTTTTCCGGCATGTAAAAAAGGTAAAAATATAATATTTATAGTGTGGTTAGTGGGTGCTGTGGTGCCTATTTTGTGCGTGTTAATTTATGCCTCATGAAATCTGCACAACCGGTCTTCTTGTCTTCATTCTTACCACCACCTACTTCTGCCTACCTTTCCCACAATTTTGTCTCGTACGAATATTCAGACTCTTTCGACACATGATACGCCCAAGGCGTATTACTTTCATTGCGAACGAGAAGCCGACACGATATTATAATAGAATAGAATAAATATAAGAATATCTATCTATGAACATATTTCTGAACGAGAATGTTTAAAAGTACCTTTAATATGAAATGTTATATACATATATATTCGTTACAAAACTAACGGCTTTAGCTCTTCACATTAACACGAAACGTCTCAAACTGCTAATAAAAATTTCGTGCATTATTTTAAACACAATTCTATTAATTAAAATAAAACATTTTCATCAATTCCTGTTAAACTTTTAAATTTTAAGCATCAACACTATTGGCATGATTTAACTATAAAAACCGGTTAAATGTTTCAAATCATTTACTTTCGAAACTAAATCTAAAACAACCAATACACGAATATATGTACATATGTATGTACGTATGCATGTATGTAATTCACATTAAAATCGTAATTTTTTAGTAACTATCCCAACGTATGCGTAAAAGACTGAACCAAATTTGATGTTAAATATATATGTATATATACTTTATATACATAAAAACGATTGTCAAATTTACCTAAAATAAACAAGAAGGTGAGTCTACCAAAAAATTGTCCACCAACACTATTCTCTCAGCTCTTCATATATGAATACATACATAGTAAAACATTAAACCAGCTATCACTAACTCGGTGGTCTCTGACCAAATTCCAAATATGAAAGGTATCTATAATATAACATTAGATTTGACAAATTTGAGCCTTCATTGCCAACAAGATTTTCTTTTTAACACACTCGTAAGTAATTTACCCCCGTTCCAAGACCCTTCTACCAAGGCTATCGATTACACCAAATTCAGACTACGTTTTTTTTTTTATAATATTTACATGGATTATTCAGATAATATCAAAGACTGAACACTGAACCAAGCTTACATATTCTGTGAAATAATCATCCCTTCCGGCGGGTTGATTTCATCAAAACTTTCATAAAATATTGCCAAATTCAGCGTATATGAATATGTATTAACAAATTATTAATCGACGCATTTACGAACCCAAGTGGAAATTAAACATGCAATCACGCGCACATTAAACGCGTATTAAAATTGACAATCTTCACGGCAACAAATACAATTGCGCCAATTCAAAACAGACAATAGCTGTCGCAATGACAATTCGTCGTCGTCGTCATCGTCGTCGTCGTCGAGAGCAACCAAGTATTGTTGCAAAGAAAAATGCAAACCGTGACAGTTGCGAGTGTAGCATTACGACACTGCCGACAAATTCCTACTGACACATCCCACTCGCGCACACACACACTAAATATTATTTTTATTAGTATCTCTATACACCTATGTATACGTAAATAATACAATAATATAATAATACGTTCGACAATGTGAACGGGCCGCTTTAGATATGTACACGTGGACGTCGAGCGGGTTTCGCGTAAAACCCATCGTCGATGTCTCCACGAATTTCGACTCGACCAGCGGTATTTTTACCTGTTGAATAATCTGGAGTGAGTGCCGAATGGCGAGATGGTTGCCGAAGAGGCGGCCTGCACTCGACAGCTACCTATCCAAACACCGAACACCGATCACCGACCACCGTTAAACCGACAACGTACTTCTTATCACTTGCACGCCGAACACTTAACACTCGACATCAACACTCCGATGAAACGTTTGAGCCACTGGGGCTGTTTCGACCCCCTTTGCGGTGTGTCGCGACTCGTGTGGCGCGAGCGCACTCGATCGCCGTCGCGCCGCGTATCCGCGAACACCTTTGAAATTCCAAAGTATTTACCTCACGATGGCAGCCGCGTTCGTGTAGCCATCTCGCCCTCAAACGTTTCGGTTTTGGAGTGTGCGAAAGAGACGACACTGTGTGGATAGGCTGCGGTTGACGCGAGACGAGCGTTCACTTGGCGGCGAGCCCGTTATACAGTGCGCTCGTGAACGAACGCACATTACCATAATCACGGCCGACAGGTAGGTAATGGTATACATGCATATGTATATGTATATTCCTTCGCGCAATCTTTTAACACGTTTACGTCAACTGCGGAAGAACTGTCACGAAGAGCCGAAAATTGTCAGCCTTCCGGCGGATTGCAAGTTTAAGGAAAACTGCCGCAGAAAAGGAGCCATCATACTTTAGAAATTGTACTGTAGCTATGAATCAGCTTAAAGTGGTTCCACGACATAAGATACGCAGATATAAGATCCAACGACAAAAGATCCACTGAAGAATATCCGCCTGATTTCAAATTATGTATAATAATAGAAGTATTCAAAAGTTAAAATGATCTTTGTTATTTATTTATATAATTTTAGCTATTTTGCTCATTTAATACAACTTTCTATTTTCAATCAAATACATTCTTAATTATTTAACTCTAAACTTGTATACATACTAAAGGGGTCTACCCCACGGGATCGAATTAGAAATGCACGAAAAACCAAATATCGGAAGGCAAAGATCGAAAATCGAAAAATTTTAAGTTGAAAGATCAAAAAAAAAGGGTGCATGGTAAACGGTACATACTCACTTAATTTGCGCGAGCAGGATACAACAGGAACAAGAGGAACAGGCTTTTGCTCCCGTATTAATGTGCGCGCGCAGAATACGGGAGGAAAAGCCTGTTCCTCTTGTTCCTGTTGTATCCTGCTCGCGCAAATTAAGTGAGTATGTACCGTTTACCATGCACCCTTTTTTGTGATATTTCAACTTACGATCTTTCGATTTTCGATCTTTGCCTTCCGATATTTGGTTTTTTGTGCATTTCTAATTCGATCCCGTGAGGTGCACCCATGCTAAAGTTATATGCACTGTCTCTGCATTACTGGAGCCTTCTTTTCACATAAACCAAGTCACGACAAAGAAAAACGACATCACAAATGTACATAAGCGGATCACAAATGTACATAAGGGGAGTGCCATGGGTGCTATAGCTATACTAATTTTTCACATTTAAATAAATAATTCACAACAGATTTTGATTTGTATAAATATATTTTAGTTTTTTCTACTTTAATTTTACATAATTGCACGATTGTTTTTGTTACGAACCCTTCAGGTAGATGAACTAAGTTTAATTCAAGATTAAAGTGACCTTTCGCGCTATTATAATCAGTACGAATAATAAGTCCTTACAATTTATGGTTTTTAAGAAGATATTTTTATGTATTATTTATTTATAATTAATATCCCCCCCCCCCCCCTTTAACCATATTCTGGATACGCTAGTTCAAACGTGTAGACGGTCCCACACACGTATCTTTTTGTGCAAGAAGTTTTTATCGCGTAATTGGCCCAACGTGAAGAGCGAGCATTAAAACACAAAAAACAAGCGAAGCTTTCATTGATTTTGTAATAAATAAAATTCAATGTATGTTAATGTAAAAAAATATCTATTATACAGAATTTCAAAATATATATGTATGTGTCTCGTGCAAAAATGCAAGATAGTAAACACCGTGTGCCACTGACAGAATTTACCTGAATAGCGGTAGCGAAGAAGCAGCTGCCTCTTTTGTATTTTTAAGGCACTGGCTCATATCGATGAAAATCTTTCAGACTTGAGAAGAAAATACACTTTTTTGACAAAATTTAAATAATTGAATATTAATAATTGTTTATTATTGGTTCTATTTTCGTTTATTTAAAAATAAATAACAACAACTCATTCTTTTGTTTGGATTTTGTGAAATAAAATAAATTCGAAAATGTCCATTGATAGGTATCATAACTTTTGATTATAATTATTTTAATCACAAAAGTTTTTACGTATTGCCAAAAGATGAATTGTGTAGATATTTATTGTAAAATTTCAATACAATACTACATATATTGATATAAACTATGTACATACATATAGCATATTATTTATTTACTTTTATATGTATAAAAGTTCGCGAAATTTTTAAAAGGTGATATGTGAGCAAATCAGTTTGAGGCTTATTGTCTAAGCATACATACTTACCTAATACCTACATATGTAAATATATATCGTCGGTTAAGTGGCAGTAAGCTTTAAGTCAAAAATTGGCTGTTTCAACCTAATAATGCAACTCAGTAGATTTCAACACGCTCTGTCGTTTTAAAAAACAAGCTGATTCAAAAAAAAAGGTGAAACAAGTAATTTAACGATTTCAATGCGAATTAAGTTAGTTATGTCTTGGCCTATTACTGGAAAAACACTTATTTCAAAAATACTTGTTAATACTTTAATCGAATACTTAAGTGATTAACACATTTCATATAGTGGTATGTTTAATAAATAAAGATTTGTATCACAAAATAGAGAGTTTCAAACTTCTTGATTCGATTTTGTCAGAACAAGGAGTTTTGACTTTAAGCTTTCTGCCACTAAACCGACGATATGTACATACATATATAATCATTTGCACTTTTACAAAGTGTCACCGAAATATTATCAATAATTTAGTTGTTATATGCAAAGGTGAGCGTCAAAATTTAATAGAAAATGGTTTAGTAAATCATCGATTTCCGATCCATTTTCCTAAAACACTAGTTCCTATATTAAGGTCAATGACAAAGTTCCAGAAAACGCAGAACAAAGATGACATAATTTCAGATTCATATAGATATAATTAGTCACCGGAGCCTGAGGGGGCCGTGTATTGTTCAAAGGTTGTAAATGCATTGTTAAAGGTTTGCCGAACAATGGATAGCACTGTGACTATCCTACCTCTAGATATAATACAAACATGCTCATTCGCATACCGAAATTTTATATGTACACATTATATTTTAAATAGAAGCACAAGCTATTTGACACCAGTAAAAAACGCAAGTTCATAGTTTTAAACATGCATAACTTACATAAATCAATACAATTATTTTGTACATTTAAAATTAGTTTGTATGCAATCATTTTGTGGAGACGTTCATTGAATAATAAAAAAATAGGGTTTGATTTTGAAAATCGTCGTAAAGTATAGAAAAACGGCATAACAATTCCAAAATCGTAAAAATATGCCAAACTAAAGTGTCAGATACAACAATTAAAAAATAAGTGCATAATAATAAGGAAACTACAACTAGTATGCAGGCTTCCATAATTTTTTTATCGTATAAGCTGCATCAAATCCTAGTTCATTCATTTTCATAACCGCATTTAAAACATCTACATGTGTTTAGATGAAATATAACTTTGATAAAGTTTTATGCAATTAAACACATTTTTTCGTGGAAATATCTTTTGAAAATATGACGGAACGTAAATTTGTTCATAGTGAATATAATAACAGTATTTTCGAAATTTTGATGCGGTTTCTTGAATGTATACGTGCGTGTGTGCCTACGCTCAGTACTGCAATGGCACGCACGCATACTACTAACAAACCGCATTATATGTAGTTTGAAAAAGGCTGTGCATGGATATCTATTCAGAAAAATGTTATGTCCCCTCTTGACATTAGCCGAGTCGCGACAAAAGGTTGTTAAAAACTTGCACACATGCGAATTTTTTGTATACAAAGTTTTAGTCACAGAGCTAGCGCAGCTATCAAGAGGGGACATTAATATTGTCATGTATATGTATTCTACATATGTAGTTAAATCAAAAATGAGCAGAAGGAATACCAATTAGCGGTCAAATGTTTATGAATTGGTAGACAACTTCAATGCTTCGTCTGGCTGGTTGACTAGATTTTTTTTATATTTTGGCAACAGTAGTACTAACTATAGGTACTAACGGCCACACATCTGCTTAACTATACGCGTTTTTCTTATTAAATAATGAGTATTAAAATTATGAAACAAAAATTTTATTTGTTAATATGATATTATATTCAAAACCAAGTCAAAATTTGATGATTCGGATTATCCGTGTTTTTTAATTATCCGTGCCCTCCCTCCCTAGCATTAGCCAGGATAATTAAGAGTGTACTGTAGATATAAAATTATTGTCATGGTTGTGAATGGTTGGTGTGTAAACCAGCGTATTTAATCGACAGCGTCGTCAACATAACCTACAACCGGACTGTCATAACTGTCACTGCGATTGTCATCGAAGTTTCGCATCTTCATTTATATTTCAATAAACAATGCCAAAAGTTCGTAGAAGCCGAAAATCCCCACCGGAAGGATGGGAACTCATCGAACCCACCTTGGAGGAATTAGAACAAAAAATGAGAGAAGGTTTGTGTCGATTTGTTATTAAGATTTAAATAAAATAGACTATTTTTTGTTTAAACCGTTGTTTAGATTTAAAGGGTATCGCCGTTTTTACTGTTTTATACGTTTTTTCACCGGTAATGCGGATTTAACCTTTAAATTTTGTAGATGCAATGTATGCCAAGTTGAAGGTTAAGAATTTGGGATGCGCACTTTATTATTAATTTGTTATATATACTTTAATTATTGGATATGCACTTTTAACTTCCCAAAAATGATTTTCAATAGTGTCTTCTATATTTTCCTATTATATATGTGGGATTTTTATACATCTAATATTTAAATAAAACGACTTTTGTTCCTAACAGTCTATAAAAATGGAATTGCTTTACAATCTTACATCACAATGTAAATTTAATAAAAAATCGCGATTTGTGTATGCGCAGGTGTAACGGAAAGTTCGTTTATTTTTTAATTTTTATTAAAAAAAATTTGATATCTAATGATTAATTTAGTGTATATCGCTTGTTATGAAAACTTACTTATCTTCTACCAGGCACTTCTAAAATTATTCTTTTGTGGAAAACTGTTAATTTATTTCATCTCAAAAACATTTTCATAAGTTCTACTTTGACATAAACGTTGTATTGAATATAACCCTTGAGTGACTTAGTGACTTAGATTATTCCTTTTGATCCAACTATAATTGACAATTTGTTATTTAATAACAGTATTATGTACTAGTTTTAATGTTGTATTTTAAATTTCAGCTGAAACAGAACCTCACGAAGGCAAGCGAAAACAGGAATCACTCTGGCCAATTTTTAAAATCCACTTCCAGAAGTCGAGATACATTTACGACTTATTTTATCGACGCAAAGCAATTAGCCGAGATTTATATGATTATTGTTTAAAAGAAAAGATAGCAGACGGAAACCTTATAGCCAAGTGGAAAAAATCAGGATATGAAAACTTGTGCTGTTTAAGATGTATACAGACTAGAGACACAAACTTTGGTACTAATTGCATATGTCGAGTACCCAAAAGCAAATTGGAAGAAGGAAGAATCGTGGAATGCGTGCATTGTGGGTGTCGTGGATGTTCCGGATAAGATTTTCTAGATAACTGAACAATTAAATAATTTAAGAATCGCTTTATTTACTGAAAAACGAGCTATTTAATAAATGTCATTTGATAATTTCTCTTAAGCCTAATTTAAAACTCCCAATAGTCTACAAGAATGTTTATGTATGTATCATATATTTGTAATTTTATTATTTAAAGATCACACTGTACTACTCAAATATCTTTACTTTAATGTGAAATTACGAAATTTTGTACTTTTAATTGATTAAGAACTAATAAATCGTAAATTTGAATTTGTGTATATTAATTAATTTCTTAAATATTTATAATCAACCGACAATCACAAATTTGATAAAAAATAAATAATAATGAAAAGATTAGTTGCTTTATAATATTTATTATAATATAAAAATATGAGTTCTGTTCTCAAAACAGTTAGATATCTAACATAATGTTTTTTTTTTCTTACCAAACTATTTTATGGATGTTTAAATTTACATATACATGTATGTATTTTTAACAAATGTCAATTTCTTTCCATATGATTCAATCAAAGTAAATTAAGTGGTAAATTTGTAATACGCAAATGCATTCTTATATTAATTAGTGAGAAAATAAATTCCAATTGAATCAAGTAATAACTAATTATGAATTAAACAATTAAATTTCTTCGTAAAAGTACTACATGGATAATTTTTTTTAAATCTATTAACAAAAGAAACACCTGTTCCAAAAATTGACTTTCAGAACCCATGCAGAGAGGACAGTCCATCGTTCCTAGTTCGGGGTTCAGCATTCTTAGTCAGGTATGGTCTTATTAGCAATAACGCACACAGCAAACAGTCAGATCGCAGTGGTCCGACTACCGACCGGCGATCTGACAGTCCGAATGCTGAACTTGGAACGGCGGATTGTCCTCTGACTGCCTGAGCTGTCAAGGTGCTGAAAAAAACAAGTTATATAAAACCAAAAACAAATATAAATACATACATATATACGTACATATGTTTATTGTGAGACAAACAGTACACTTATAATTATCAAAGAATTATATCATTATTATACCTTAAATCTAAACTTTTTGCAGTCGATAAACTACAGTATTTAAATACTTAAGGTTTTAGAAGGTATACATAATTACCTATTAAAGTAAAACTAAAAAATAATGTATCTTGTACTCCGACAAGATTAAGGGGAAAAAATGAGATCGATAAACAAAAGCATAACCCAAATTTTATCATTGAAATAGCTTCATTTGATAATTGGAATCACACAAACATTATATGACTATAATAATAAAGTAGAACGTCTCTTTATAAGCAAAAATGTATCTACATACATATTTATTTATTTCAGAGTAGGGATAAATAACAATTAAATGTTAAAACTGAATATACAGAAAGCAATTCTGAATACCCAGACTACTTTCAGTTTGCATAGTAATTTCTAACATATTTTCGAATTTATCACATGTAGGTAAATATTATATTAGATGAGTTGTGTTTTTATCTTACGAAAGCGCAGTTTGCAGATTTGAAAAATATGGGAAAGAAATGTGAACATTGGAACTGCAATTCTGTGTAATCTAATAATTATAAGGGGAAAAAAGCGCCTTTTTTACTTGTAAAAATTATGGGGATATGCCATCATGAGATAAAAACTTTGTACATAACGGTTAACGGTTATTGACTTTGATGATATTATTTTTCAAGTCATTGATAGCCTGAAAAAAGTCTAAATGAAAGTCAATTTGTTGTGGTCTAATTCAATTTTGTTGCTTATATTTAATATTAGACTTATATCAAACGTTGCGTATACATAATAGGAACAATAGTTATCAATGGTAATATTTATGTACGTACTTCGATTAAACCAAAGCAGTTTTTTTATTAAATTCTCTTTCGAGTTCTATGATTAAATCTTTAAAAACCATTGGATTGAGATTTTTTGCAAGTTGATTTAATAAAAACCAGTCTCCAACGTTAAATTTCGCAACAAGATTCAATATTTGAAATCTAGACAACAAACGAGTTTGACCAAGAATTGAATATGATCTTGCACAAGGACAACTAAATGCAATAATCCTATACAGGACAGCTATGGCTGACAAAATTGCCAATATAATAAACCAGAACCACAACAAGGCAAATATTTTTTCATTTATGATATTCAGCGGAAGTATGCAAAGCAAATCAAGATTCTGTAGAGTTCCCGAACTTCCGAAAGACTTGAACGAACATTTTGTTACTTTGGGAAAAGCAAATGCCATTGGATCATCACTTCCTGCGATGTCTGGATGATAAAAGAATGAGGCTACAGCTGGTCCATAATCATTGAAAGTGCCACCGAGAAATGAATCCAATACAAATATTTGGAATACCTAAAATATTTTAGTTAACTTATAATAGATACTAGTGTATGTACAAAAAAACTTACATAATTAATGTTTACTTACGACATTGAGGAAGTTTAGTAGTTCACAAAGTGCAAATCGGAAAGCATAGAAATTGTGACCGTTCATATCGATGAAATATTGCACAAGATTGCGTTTACGGATATCATTCCACGTATCAGGGCCCAATAATGCAGTATCTGAAAACATAAAATAACATATGATAAATATATTTCACTTTTTTGCTAGATCCCAATATAATTAATATAAATTAAATATTTTTATAACATCTGTATTCAATTAACTTTGGGGCTTACCCCCCCCCCCCCCAAATTTATTATTTTTGCTCTGTTTTTGATAGAAAATTATATACAATTTTATAAATTATGCCAGGGAACTGTTGAAACAAATAAATAACTAAACCATCACACATCGACAAATAGATTTGTTAATAACCTAGTTCGTTAGTCAACGATGCCAATCTTCCACCTTCCAATATTCTCCATATGTAATTTGGAATATAAAACATAATAGCTTGTATGAGAAGTAATATGCAAACCCACTGATAATACATATAATAAACTTCTTCGTCATGTTTTGTGTGTGGGCCAACACCCATAGAAACAGCATTCTTTCCGACTATTTTAGCTGAAAATACAACACAGTATATATCATTCTATTAAATAAAACGGTATTACATTATAACTAGAATTGCACATCGGTAACTGACGATTTACAGAATTTCGTAGTGTATAAGTTCCGTGTATCCAACAGTAAGCATTTAAAGCATCTGTAAGCTTTTCTTTATCCGATATACATTTAATGGGCTCTCCGAAAAATTGTTTTGAAGAGACAAGTATAGCTGACACTAGAAGAATGCTGACTGTGACTTTGGAATGAAGTTGAAATACACTGTTGTCCAATGTAATATTGCGAAACTTATTTATCATGCTAATAGGTTTATAGACTGAAAGTATGTCTGCCATCTTCTGAAATAAAAAGAAAAGATCAGTACAATACAAAACTTTCCAAGTACATAATATATTGATAACGAAAAAGTTTTCAGATAAGGTTACGGTTCTAATGGGCAATGTCAAAGTTCACTAGTCAACTATGCGAAAAAAGTTTATTGAAAATAGCAGTGAAGTTAATGAATCGCAATTGTTTTAGATTATAGACTAAATGAAAAGCTAAAACTTACGGTTGAAGCACAAAACTTGACCGAAATTTAAGAGAACGTTGCAAACTCACACCCTACCGACACGCGCTCAACTGCCATATAATTGTGCACCCACTTACAATGCAAATATAAACGAAAGTGCGCATTTCGAAAAAAAAAATCTTTTTTGAGATGTCCTAGATATAAATAGGCCGCTGCATTATTTGATGTCCGATTTCTATGAGCACGGGAAAGAGAAAAAAAAAATTGATTGAATATGTACATAGTTTAAAATAAAGAATTCCATCGAAATTTTACCACATATACGTATAAAACTCGTAGTACTGTAATGTGGGAGCATTATGGGGATTATCCGCTGTCGAAGTGCATTCGGGGGTTAAGAATGGAGACCTCCGAATTGGTCTAACGGGACACAGTAAGTGGCTGGTAGGATTCTCAGAATCCGGACGAGACTATGTGCCTGAGAGCGTGAGGGCGAAAGCACACAGCGATGAACGGCACATCGTGTGCATGGCTACCCGCCGTGGGTGGTCTCCTACATTTCTTCAAATATGGGGTACAACTTTATTTATTTATTTTTACATATATACCAGGAAGGCCTTACAGGTAAATCCCAATGCGCCTTCCTGGCCAATTACAAATACAAATGCAGCATTTTTATTAGTCGTTGAATTACGAGACACTGAAAAACTCGCAAATTAACGAGACATCTATGAATTGTACATAAATTTTATTGTACATCAATCATACTTCAAATAGTGGTGACATACATAGTAGGTAGGATTTTTAGCCATTTTTTTTCCGGGAACCGTTTCAACAATGAAATCAGAGAAAATTGGCAAACTCTGATAGGAAACGATCAACCTGGAGTCACAAATCCAGGTCTGACCAACAGCATACTCTGAAAAATACATTTTCATTCGAGGCCCGGGTCCAGGGATCGAACCCCAGCGCCTCTCGACACTAAGCAGAAGCTTAACGACCGAGCTATGCTGCTGAATCGATCACTGTCAAGCAAGGATAAATACAAGGATACAATTTTACCGAAAACAGCCCAGAGGGTCATTTTAAGGTGGGCATTCTTGGCGTTCCATGAATATGTGAAAGGCACGGCCCATTTTTTTCGCATGTTTGAAAGTATCTAAAAAAAAACCACGTGCCACGTGCACCGCTATGTGTTTTCGCCCTGATACTGTAAAACTACGTACCTAAACAATGGATAAATAAATGGATCGGGGAAGTTGTGGTGGGTGACTTGCCCTGTAAAAGGAGGTATACTTGGTACAGCAATTATATTGGAAAAGGCGTTGACTGCACGTGGATCTCCTGAATCACCCAATAAATGTTGTAAAGCGACTTTGGCCTTTTATTTGAATCCTCAACCCGCCCCTACGTAATAGTACTTATCCTATTCAGATAAATTACATTTCTCACTGTGAATTATTGCAGCATTTCCTCTATCCACACTGCGTATTTTGTGCTTAAAGGATTCGTTTTTATTTTTCAGTAAAGTTGCTTTCAAACAATAGATAATTTTCTTGATAATTCGACAGTCGCTGTACCTATCTTGATGTTGGCCAAATTGCGACAAAACCAAACGTGTAGGCGGTGCGCATCTTCCCCGAAGTTTTTGTCACGGAGTTGGCCCAACGTCAAGAGCGAGCATTACGTAATTACGACCAGTATTTTATCTGGTTAGGGGGGAAAGGGGTGGTGCTCATGGATTTTTTTTTGCAAATTCAACATTCTCCATATTTTTGAATTGCAATTACATTTTCACTCGATATACGCATATAAAATTCAGCTGAAATTTAATTTTAACTTATTTATTTGCACATTTTATTTAAAACATTTGACATGGTGAAATAAATAAAAATTTCAAAAGGTTTTTAAAATAATAGCCAATATGTGAAAAAAATCGGTCTCCCTCACGGGACCGAAAGTGAAACGCCCGTAAAATTATCTCTCTTTTTGTCATACAGCCTTGTTTAATGTGCGCGCGCAGAATACGGGAGGAAAAGCCCGTTCCTCTTGTTCCTGTTGTATCCTGCTCGCGCAAATTAAGTGAGGATGTACGACGGGGGGAGAGACCCTTTTTTTGATCTTCCGACTTAAGATCTTTCGATTTTCAATCTTTGCCTTCCGATATTTGCGTTTTCGGGCGTTTCACTTTCGGTCCCGTGAGGTAGACCCGAAAAATATATGTACATATATACACATACACAACGTCCATTCGTCCGTATGTCTTTAGAAACAATAACAATTATATGGTGAAAAATAATTTTCATTTCAATTTCAAATGATTAGATTTTAAATTAAAAACTGCAAAAGCCAAAAATCTGTAAAAATTAGAACTTTTTTTAATCGCGAGAGTAAGCTAACAAAAATTATTTTCATATTCAAATTCAGTGAGTTAAACTTAGTAAAAATTGATGTTTCCGCTCCGATATTTTTTTTTTTGTTGCTCAATGTAATTATTATTATTTTTTATATTTTAGTAAATAAGAAATAAGAAATGTAACGCTACGTCTTCTTCGTCATCCCTTCAGGCCAGCAATGCCAATAGATATGTTGGTATCACGCTGCTGACCCCCACTCCCCGGACGTTGATTTCCTTGCGCGCGAGAAGAGACCAGGCGATCCCTTCTCTTGAGACTTCCTCGAGGTCAGTTCTCCCTGTCCCAATAGAAAGCAACCCCTGAGCACCGTGAGCCGAGCAGAGCTTCCCGCGTGCGTAGCGTAGTCGACCCCAGTGGTAGCTTTTAAAATTATTTTAGCTTTCACTCTTAAAGCTTTTAAAGCTGTAAAAGTGTTAGCAGAACAAGCAGAAGCCAAGGCGTTGCCAAGGGACCTTCCCAGTCACCACACCCCAGCGTCGATGAGAGCTGCCTCTCGTGAGTTGTGACCTGGTCTCCAGCTCTTCTCGAGTCAGCTCGTACAAAATCAGGTAGAACCCACTACCACACGTACGACACATTCCAGGCCAGTCCACAGTTTTCCTTATATCGTCCACCTGCAGAACACCTGTGCGCCACTTGCGCATCCCAACGTAGGACCCATTGTCGCGCGTAATGATTTTCGTCCTATAAATCAGAGCATCGCAACCTATAAACGCTATAAATGACTATTGGTTAATAGTAGTGTTACGTACACCACCGAGTAGTTGCAATCGGATTAGGCCGAGTAGCATCCCAGAGACGGTGTGACCGTTATAATTGGTTTCGAGGATTATCTGCCCCGAATGCACTTAGTGGGGGTAGCAGTAGCGGTCTCATTTCGTTAGAGTTCTCAGAACCGATACCGTGGGACTGGGTGTCGTGGGAATAAATAACCGGATACATGCCTAAACAATAGGGAAGTAACCGGATGCCTTGAGCGACCGACCAGATATAAGGCGGTACTTAGGCGATATCAAGACATTCTGGACGGAGCACTGCCAGTGCGTGTATCTCCTTAATCATCAATAAATGCTGTGACATGACTTTGGCCTTTTACTTGGATCCTCCACCCACCTCTAAGTAACACTAGTATAAAAGCTAACTTAGAGATGTTACTGAAAAATGATAATGGGGCAAGCTAGAGAAGAGAAAAGAAATCGTATTATAATTGAACTTCGTGATCTTCTGTGATCATCTAAGAATTATGCTCTAAAAACAATAGTCGTCTGCTTAAACCAGTATGGTTTTTCATTAGTTTGAATGATATAAAATACATATATGTACATAGGTATGATTGGTTTAAGAATTTCAAAACATACAACACATAAATGTTAATATTTATTTTTTATTAAATTATACGATTCATAATAGTTTTATTTTAATAAAATACACTCCTTTTTCTTATACCTAACCACAAACCACCAATGGGGTGCATATTAAAAGTATCCTTTGCCAAGACGAAAGGAATGGGTGTTCTGTTAGTTACTGATAATTCAAATTTACTCAATACATGAAACAACACCGCTTTTGCTTCCATCAACGCAAAACGAGCACCTGTAATATTAAATATGATAATTAAAACGAAATATACGATACATACTGAGTATATAAATAGAAAAATATTTTTTCACCTATACATAATCTCGGCCCTGCACCAAATGGAAAATATGAAAATGGAACAATGGAACCCTTATTTTCATCGGAGAATCTCTCAGGATCGAATACATCAGGATTAGCGAAATATTTTGGATCACGCTGTATACAAAATATCGGAATAAGAAGTTCTTCTTTAATTTTAATCTGTAAATATTAAATTACCGGGTATTAATGAATTTCAATAAGAATTTTATGATTTCAGTATCGACTTACATTATAATTATCGTGACTTGACGTATTTTGAGAAGGAAGAGTATATGGTTTTACACATACTCTTTCCAAAAAGCCATCTGGAGGCCACAATCGTAATGTCTCTGAAAAAATACATTTGTAATCCATCAATTTATATTCAATTTATTATATACATAAATTGCTTTTATTGATCACTTACCAGAAATCACCATGTCGATATATTTCATGTTTTGTAAGTCAGCATATGTTGGTTTACCATTAGTTGCTTTCGCCACCTCATCGATTTCCCTTTGTAATTTTTGCTGGATTTCTGGGTGTCTTGCTAGTTCATATGATACAAAACACAGAAGAGACGAAGGTGTACCAAATCCTGCTACAATAAAAGCCATCGCTTGAGCTGCCAAGTCGTCATCACTCCATTCTAAAATCGAATCATATTAATTTCTCAGTTAATAATTAGAAATAAAATAATTTTATATGAAAATATCTTAATTTTTAGGGAGGTTTTTTCAAAGTAAGGCTAATTTATTAATATATTTGAAAATATAAAAGTTACCTCTTTTTGGTACTTCATGCTTTACTGTAACACTGCCTTGGACATTTGAAAATCTCATTTCATCAGATTGGGTAGAATCGACGTCGAAGTGAAGGGATCCCTTTTTCGCCAACATCAACAAATGAATCATATCATGACGTAAGATTCCATTTTTTTCCCTTGATTTCATGGTGTCCTGAACCAAACTTTTGAAAAAACTCACCACATCACGTGGAAACAATGAAATGTTTAAACTCTGAAATTATTGTTTTTGTAATTGAATATAACAATGGATTAACTTAAATTAATAATATTTTAATGAAATACTGATTGCTTGTATACGCAATATGATAAAAAATAATACCTTCATTAAACTGGGAATAACCGAAGAAGCTTGAAATTTTATAAATTGCCATCCACTAAAATTTGTTGCCCTTTTGCCCATTAGATAGAATTTATTGTTTTTATCTACAAAAGAATTAATTCTATAACCAAAAGCAGTGGAAGCAATCACATCATTGGTATATCTGGTCATTGTTTCTTTGATTTCAAATTCTTTGATTTCTCCATCTGATGAAAATTGTATTGTACAATTTAAGAAAACATGCCTATATGTGCATATAACTATATTATAAAAAAATGTTAGGATATAATTGTACCTTTCAAATATTTAAAATCTGCCTGCAAAAAATCTCTGAATTGTTCAGCGCATTCGACTATCAGTGGAAACATGCCTTTCATTTTAGATCCTGTATATGCTGGACTTAATGTGGCACGCATATCTCTCCATTTTTGACCTTCAAACGTTTTAAAAATTATGCATAAATCAAAATTTACTATAATTATGAATTCTTTATACCATTTTATTTTATTCACCTTTAAGAAAGAAAAGATTACTGCCAAAGAGCGGTTCAGCTTCTTCATCAAAAAATACTTTATGGTCGACAAAGTGTTCAAAATCTTTAATGCAAACTTGTTTTATTATGTCCAAATCACGTACAAGTAAAATTGGATTTGTGAATGCAAAAAATCCTGTGTATCTAATTAAATACATAATTTTAATAAAACAGTATATGTATGTACAATATTAAAAATTAAGTTGAATATTAAAAACCATAGCGTTGATTACAATGTACAAATAAAATAATGTTCATCTATATTTACATATTACAGTAATCTAATTATTATCATACTCTCATATGATAATGACATGTGATGTAATATGTACAATAGTTCAAGTTTTCTACTACTACATCTTTACTGAATATTATTTTTTTACCTTTGTCCTTCACTATCTTTATATATTCTCTGCAACGTTTCAACAAAGTGTGCCTTGCTCATAAATATATCGTACATATGACCAAAGAAAGGGAGAGGGCTAGTGAACAGCTTTATTTTCCTCCTTCCAAAGAAATTGTTATTCCAATAGGCGAACGATATAATTATACTACCCAAAAAAAGGGCCAGTAACAAGAAATCGTAAATGGTGACAATCATTTTATTCTAATAAAAAAATAAGAGCTTCAAAATAATTTCATTGTTGCTACAAAGTTTTGACAAATTTTTACTTACTTTGGGTTTCAAAATTTTTCAAAATGTAAATTTTATTAACGTTTCTTATTGCAGCATGTCTATTTTCTGGTGCCACAGTGAGACTGGTAGATAAGTAGAGACACGGTCCAACTATACACTTTGAATGCCAATATGGTCATAAACCAGTGTTGTATATGTGTAAAATGAACTTCCAAGAATCTTATCTTGATGTTCATGTTTTTTAATAATTAATTAATTAATTTTAATAGAAAACTTCACTTTTGTTTATCTTTATGTACGTACATGTATTCATAACACAGTATTCAATTAAGTTATATACTCATACATATGCAGTGTTGTCACCCTAATGGTTTCCATGGGTTTCCGGGAATCCGTTGTTAAAAATCAAAAGTTTCCGGAAACCCGTTATTTAATCTAAAAATTCATATAATTTTTTGTCAAAAATTATACAAATCTTGAAAATTTAATGAACTTTCATATAATAGTTGAATTAGTTGACGTAATTTTAATAAGCTTCAATTTCAAACGAAATAAGTTTCAATTTTTAATAAGTTTCGCTCCGCAGTGGCTACGGAAGCGTAAGGAACAAGATGATTGAAATGAAGAATTTTTAGTATAAAAATTGCAAATGAAGAGCTTCGCCAAATTATGAACACTGTCGATCTTCTTTATTTTGACGAGGTTTATCATTAAATGACGTGAAACGAACCTTCAATTGCACATACATAGGTTACTTATGTATAGTGCCACATTAAAAATTGTTTAAAAATTCTTTTAATGGGTCCTGGAATCGTGTATCATGACGCAGTTCATCAAAGTTTTTTTAGACAAGATTTGATGATTTTCGCTTCAAGTCAATTTTGGCTTCAACCAGTGCCGGTTTTAGGGGGGGGCTGGGTCGGGCAGCGCCCGAGGGCACCAAATAAGTTAGGGCGCCGAGCGATGCGCCAAAAGCACTTTAAGATTTAAAATTAGAGCGCCAAAAGCCATTCAAAATTTTAAATTAGAGCGCCAAAAGCCATTCAAAATTTTAAATTAGAACGCCAAAGGTGAAAGTTCTTTCTAAGGGTGTTTAGAAAAAAATGTAGGAGGGCGCCATCGGGTGTAAGGCCGGCATTGGCTTCAACCCTCGTTTAGTTGCAATATTTGTTGAAATTGTTACGAATTTTTCAAATTTATTCATAAAATTACTGATCTCGTCAAATGCATTTCTAATCATAGACTGAGAACTGATAAGATCGGCGTTTTTTGATTGAAGGAGCTTTGAAACAATGTTGAAAGGCCGAAGAATTTTATTAAGAAGCACAGTAAGAGAATAAATTCGAAACTTTCCATTTTATTTATAACTTCCATTTGCTTCTGATTGTTTATCCTTTCTATTACTTTTTAAAATTATTTCTGTAATGGTGCTTACGGACTAAACCAACGACGATTTTGGGCCAACTTTTTAACCAGCAGTAGCGTACAAAATATCGAAATAAAAATTAAATTTTAAAATTGAAATTAAATATCAAAATCAAGCCAAAGAGCGAGATTGAGCAAAAATTAGATCATCGTTGATGTTTTGAATTACAACAATGTTTTGAATTATGACGATACCGCATTTAAAACCAGAGAAATATTATAATTTCTCTGCGTACGAGCGAAAAAAAATATTGTTAAAGTCGTCACGAGATGTTACTGTATTTCCACTTGGATGATCGATAAAAAAAAAAACAATTCATAAAAAAACGCGGTGTCGGATGTCGGTGATTTGTCAAAGGGTTTTTTTTCTTTCGTCGAAATAAAATTAATAATCACACATTATCCGATAAATTTTACCTCTGAAATGATTTAATTACTTGATTTATTTCGACGAGAGAAACAATTGAAGAATAAAAAAATCCGTTTGATGTGACCGACAACACCCCGGGTTAGCAAAAATCGTTGGATCACCCATACTAATACATGATATATTCTCAGTAACTGCGCATTACGGGGAAGTAAAAATAATAATTCTTTGATTTTTTTTCGATCTTAGTGCGTATCTTCGTAAGTCAAAACATCTTCGACAAACAAAAGTCGAGGATTACCTGTATGTGATTGTTGATGATCTAATTTTAGGTCAATCTCGAAAATTTATTTAAATTGTGCATGTTCTGTTTTAACTTTCAATATTTAATTTTAATTTTAATATAATGATTATAATTTTATTTTGATACTGGAATTTAATTTTAATATAATAATAATAGTTTTAATTTTGATATTTAATTTCAATTTTTAAATTTAATTTTTATTTCGTTTGTACGCTACTGGTTTTAAAAGTTGGCCTGAGGGCCATTCGTTGGCTTGGTGCGTACGCACCATAAGACACTTTAAAACATCTGTACATATCTCAAAGTACATTGATGAGATCTAATCTGGACGACCAACAAGTCGGGCACAATCTCTTTAAAGTAACTGATGGTGAATTTTCCTTACAATACTGCTAATACTGACAGCGAAAAATTTATAAATTTGTAAGTTTTATTGGTTTTCACGCCTCATGCAATTTTGTTTTATTGTTTTAACACTGAAAAAGTATATACAAGAATAAGAGAATTCTCAGCTTTATATATAAAATGAGATTCAAATAGGTTGAAAAATCAGAGAGGATTTAAAAAAATTAAAGTGTACCGCTGTGCGGGGTCTGCGGGTGCGGTCGCTACGCCACTAATACATATATGTATAATATTCTAGAATGAACATTGCTTTGCAAGAAAAATGTGATTTTACTAACATTCCAATATGCACATACATATACATGCATACATATGTAATTCATACAATTTAAATAATCTATCAACTCTAAATCAAAAATCGAATAATAAATCTAAAAACAAAAATCAAATTTCATTTAGAGATACATATACGTGTATTATTTATTAGATCCGAATTAATTATATCCAATTAAAATTAAAATTTATCATTTCTTGTAATTTTAAAATATCCATATTTAAATGCCACCCCTGGAATTTGAGATGCTCTTGAAAAGATAATATTTATCTTGTATCATATTATGACTTATTTTATCTCACACATTCAAATGAAAGAGGTCAAAAACAATGGTTATTAAAGACCAACAGCAAAAACTAATGCTTAAGTGTGATTAAAATATGTGAGCTTCTAGCAAAAGTATTTTTAAACTATTGATAATTTTTTAATAACGTGAATGTAAGTTAATTATAATGAAGGCTTTTCTATGTTTCATTTCGCTATTCATGTAATGCGGTGGAACGGCATTTCAGCACATTTTTTTGTGGTATTTTTAATTTTCTATTGATGTTTTATATACATATACTATTTGCTACCAATATTTCCTTTTGGCAGAGAATTTACCGCCATCTATTGAAAATTTATTTAATTAATTAATTTTTCTATTGGTGTTTTATATTGTTTACATGTAGGTAGATAGGTAGTTTTTACCTTTTTTTCATATTAAACAATTAAATATAAATATTAAATTAAATATATTTAAAAGGTATTTGAAAAAAATTCGACTGCGTGCGGATCGAACCGACACATTTCTTTCATTTTTTTATTTTTTTATTTAATAACTTGCCAACAACTATGTATATAATTCGTCAAAATAGCAAAATTCGGCGTAGGAAAAGCTACTTTTTTTTTTATATTATTTTCTTTATTAAAAGCTAGACAAGAAATTAGTTCCAGCACATTTAAAAAAACCCTGATTATAATATTACGATAATAATAAAAAATATATTTTGAATCGTAGAATGAAGCTTCTCAGAATAAATATGTGTTTTTAAAACATACACAAAAGAAGATATGCTCAAGGAAAATTTACATAATTATATTCATTGATAAGAAAACAAATTATACACATATGTATAGTAATTTAAAACATGTTGATCATAGTTGTTCGCATGTTCAATCAATTTATCAGTAGTTATTATAAATATTTGATTAAAATTATCAATTGTCTGGTGGCAAAAGCGATACGTGTTTGCTACGCAATAAACTTTTTGCAATAAACTTTTTCTGCACTTTATTTTCCGTTTATTCATTGATAGTATAATGAAATATGTATGTATGTACATACTTCATCTTGTATGTTTATGAATTGTCCAGCAGTGAAACTATCCATTCAACTTCCCAGAACTACATATCTACTTTTTAGTTTTTAGTCTTCGCATTTACAATTTTATAAATATTTTTGATTTCAAATTTCATTCATATAACATTTTATTTTACTTGATTTGGAGGTTACTTGTGAAACATATAAAATTATCAAAAATATTTTATGATTTTTCGGTTTTTATTTTACATTTTTTTTTTAAATATTATATATTTATATTTAAATATATAATATAAATATATTTCAAGTACTTGCCTTGGGTCAATTTATCTTTTATAATTTGGCCCATACACCCCAAAGAGTTCAACATGCCTCGTCTCTGATTTACTTACATATATAATATGTAAGTTGTAAATGTGTACAAAATACATAGTACTATGAGATATGTAATAAATCAAATTTGGTGGTTCTAAATTGAAAACTTTGTGGTTGTTCTAAATTGTTGGTTCTGAATCGAAAGATTTTTAAATTAGCAAAAAAACATTTATATTTTGAGATAATCATATTATACATTGACTATTTTTTGAATATTTTATTACAATATCTTTTGAAAAATGTACATAAAATATAATTGTATTATAAAATATATTTTTTTCTGGGAGATAATCCAAGCCAAAATCCACCTTCAGAGTGCATTATAAAAGTATCTTTGGCTAACTTCAGCGGCATGGCTGTCTTAATTGTTGTCTCTATATTGAAGCGAGCTAATAGATAAAAAATAACTATCTTTGCTTCGAGAACAGCAAATCTGGCACCTTATAATCATATAATTAAATAAATAAGTATAGTTAATAAACGATACTATTTTATTTTGAATTACAAAAGTACCTATGCAAAATCTTGGTCCTATACCAAATGGTATAAAAGTAAATTGTTTTATGGATCCTTTATTGTCATCAGAAAATCGTTCAGGATCAAATTTTTCGGGATCAGGATAATGATTTGAGTCGTGGTGGATGGAGTAAGTAGGTATCCAAACATCGTGACCTTTGTATAACTGTAAACAGTATTATGTAAAAAATTATTATTATAGTTTATATCACAGATCGGTAAAAAAATACTCTTAATGCGTCCTTATTCAACCAAGTTTGAAAATATTATAAAACCTTCCAATCCCATCCTACGATGCATTATTATATGATATTTCCCATATTTTAAGTGATTATTGAATTTGAATTTTCTTTAAGATTTAAAAATTTTATTGCAATAAAATCAGTGAAATTGTAAGAATTTTGAAGTAAATTAATATTACTAAACTTTTTTCTTTTTTGAAAAACTTTATGCTTTTTTATTGAACATGAACACTTCAACACAAATGTATCAAACAACCCAATTACAAGATTCCACATATATATATATATATATATATATATATATATATATATATATATATATATATATATATATATATATATATATATATATATATATATATATATATATATATATATATATAAAATAAAGAAACATGACATCAATCAGAAAAAAAATAAATTACTTAATTATCCTGAAAAACAATCCTGCAATGGTAGCTCAAACCGAGTAGGCTTCTCATATCAAACAAATCAACATAAATATTACTAATCAGCTAATTCAACTCATACGCTGAAATAAAGAGATCCTTCCATAAGTAAAGTCCACGATCTTCCGCCATAATATTTAAAATAAAATTTGAAAATAATAAGTTTTATTCGTACTTTAATTTAAAAAAAAACTGCTGAAAGTTGTATTAAAGTTGTTAATAGTAAATGTTAACTTAGCTCAAACATTTCAAAATGATATTTTTTTTGTGTAGTAATAAAAATAATATAAATATATATGAAATGAAAAGTTTCAATATAACTATGTACATATTTACCTTATAACTTTGTTTACTTTCATCGTTTGGAGGTGGTAAAGTGTAGGAGTCTGCACATAATCTATCGAGATGCCCATCAGGAGGCCATTTTCTCAATGTTTCTATAGGGTTGAAAATAACCATATAATTAATTAATTATATAATATTTATGTAGTATTTTAAATGTGACTGGAATTGATAGATTTTACCTGAAACTACCATATCTATATATTTCATTTCCATTAGAGCATTGTAGGTTAAATTTCCATCATACTTTGCCAATACATCATCAATTTCTTGCTGTAATTTGATTTGGATGTCAGGGTTTAGCGCCAGTTCGTATGCGGAAAAACAAAGCAGAGACGATGAAGTGTCAAATCCAGCTAGCAGAAAAGCCATAGCTTGCGCAGTCAAATCATCATCAGACCATTCTAATGAAACAGTCATAAAGTCAATAAATTTTTTATTATTTTTTTGACACTGCCATTTAATATGATTTTCTAATAACCTCTCTTTATGGTTGACTGTTTCAAAGAAGCTTGTTGAATTGTTGCAAACCCGGTATTGTCTGCTAATACTGTTTGATCATTATCATGCTTAAGAGAACCTTGTTTAGCTAGCATCAGCAAGTGTATCATGTCTGGTCGAACAACATTGTTTTCAGATCGAGTCTTCATCGAATCGTGAATTAAATTACTGAAAAAATCTGCCACGGGTCGAGAGAAAAGGGGTATCCTAAAAAACTGAAATAAATGGGTTATAATTATTATTTGAAATTTGAATTCAATGTTAAAATTTAAAAAAAAATATTTTTAATATAAAAATTTATTTTACCTTCATTACGCTTGGCATACATCCATATCCAAGAAATTTTAAAAATTGAATTCCACTAAAATTTGTAGCTTTCTTTCCCATTAGATAGAATTTATTGTTTTTATCCTCTAAAGAATCAACTTTCAAACCAAAAGCTGTTGATGCTATTACATCATTTGTATATCTTGTAAAGACATCTTTCATTTCCACTTCAACATACTTTTGTTCTAAATTACGATACAATAGTTAATACATGTACATATGTATATGTACATGTATTAACTATTAACAAAACATAGATATTATAAAAACCTTTAGATGGTGAACTTTCGGATTGTTTAATAAAGTAAGTCACACTCTGTTGGGCACACTCTACCATCATTGGAAACATGTTTTTTAATTTTGATCCAGTGTATGCAGGACTCATAGATACTCTCATATCTTTCCATTTTTGGCCTTAAAAATTACCAATTGGGTTGAATTTAAATTTAAATATTAGAAATCAAATTTATTTAATATATTTAATACCTCTAAGAAAGAAAAGGTTTTTTCCAAATAGTGGATCGGCATCTTCATCCATGAAAACCCTGTGATCCACAAAATGTTCAAAATCTTTCACACCTATCTGTTTGATGAGTTCTAAATCTTTTATGATGACAATTGGGCTACGAAATGCATAAAACCCTACATACCTGTAATCGTACATTCAGATTTACATGTGAATAATATGTGAATCATTATTATGTATATTTATTATGTTCTAGCGTACTTCTCATTTTTGAATTTGTTGTATACACGGTATACAGCTTCCTCAAAGTGCTCTCTCCCCAAAAATATATTAAACATGTGCCCAAAAAATGGTAACGTATTTTCCACATATTTTACACCCGTCCTCTTAAAATGGCCATTTAACCATATTCCATATCCAATAGCGATTGCCAGCAATGTTATTAACAAAGTTAAACAATCCCAAATACCCAACCACATTTCTGTAACAGAAAACAATAAGGAAACATTAATGAAAACATTAGATCAACATCATAATTATATTAATGGTTATTAACAGTAGTATTTTGTCATGTAACGCGGTGAAGTGGCGTTCTGGTGCCTTTTTTCACGGTATTTATAATGTTTCAAAAGCAATTAGACGAAACAATATTCGCGTGTACATAATCCATATTTATATAATGCGTCAGAATTATATATACATATATCTATACAGCAAAAGCTGTTAAATTACTCTTACACACGACAGAAAACATGATCAGAGATCTATGCATTTACGCATCATCTATTGTTAATGTTAGAGAAACAAAGCTACATAAACTTGAACAATATTTGATTTAAAATAGTTAGCTACAGGTATACAAAATTTATGATTACTCACTAAGGAATGCTAAAACTTTTTAGGTTGTGTCTTGGATCTATTATTCGTGAATGGTTTGGTTTGAAATGATGGTAATAAAGAGCGAGACACATTAAATGGATTTGATAAGAAAACAATTTAATGAACACAGATAGGCAGCTCCACTTTAATTTGAATTCAAGCTTATCAACGAGTCCACAACAATATTACACTGTACAAAAATAAAACACAATTTATCATAAATTTTAAATAAAAAAATTCGGATGTGACCAACCCAAGACTTTTTCTATGTATTTGAGGAATATAAGGAGGTCACAAAACAAAATTCGATATTGAAACGTACATACACATTCACACATACCGGCAGCATTATGAAATACTAATAGCTATGACAGCATTTTCGATACAAATTGAGAGCAAATGTATGGAAACTTGTACAAGATAAAAGTTCTACTTCCGGTTGTCGGATTTTTTTGCTTAAAATCACTATCAGTATTATACACAATAAATATCAAGAAGATTAAATAATTTAAAAGATGAAAATAAAATAATGAAATATTGTTTTTAAAAAATATACTACTTTCGGTTTACGAATTCTGACAAAAAATCCTTATCAGCTCTAAGTTAGTACGTTAAGTATACAAATATAAATTTTCAGATTGATACGTTCAGGGGTGTGGACAGAAAAGTGGCCACAACATTTTTGACTTTTTTAAGAGGAAAAAAACCCACTTCCGGTTTATTAAATTTAGTGATTCTTTTTCATTTTCATCATATCGATACAAGAATTATACTTGATTTTTTTCGTAAAGAGCATACATGTTTAAGGGGTCGAAAAAAATAGTGGAAGAAAAATCGAACAAGAGTAAACTGCCACTTCCGGATGACATATGATTACCAAATGTTATACATAACTTGGTATTAAGCTTAAATTTGTAGATATGAAATTTCAGTTCAATAAACCAATAGGTTTCTGAGAAAAACATAAAAAACCTCGATTCTCTAGAGTAAAAGTAATACTTCCGGTTCAGATAAAAATATTCCAAAAATATTTGGATATAAAATTTACAATTTCTTTTACATGTGAAAAGAATTCAGTCCGATATAGTTAGCGGTTTGGGAGATAATTGAATTCAAAAACTTAGAAAAACGGGGACACCTACGTATAAGGGGAGGTACCATTTCCGGTCAACTTAAAAAAACGTGATCAGTGATCGATTCTGAGTTTGAATCAGTAAAAATCTCGAGTTCGAATTTTCGCATGATCACAAAACTTCATCTATTGTTATTGCGTATATATATAGATAAAGTTTTATATTATTACAGTATTGAACTATTATTATGAATGTACAATATTTATTAATTACACTGAGCAACAAAAAATCACGTTTTTACTTACCGGAGCGGAGACTAACCAATCTTTACTAAATTTCACCCACTGAATTCGATAATGACAATGATTTTTGTTAGTTTCTTGTTGTTTATTAGATATGACCGTTTAAAAAAATGCGCAATTTTTACAGATTTTTATTTGCTTTAAATACAATTAAAATAAAAATCAATTATCTAGTGAATTTTAAAACTCAAAATATTTTTTTACACATTTTTTTCTCAAGTTATCATGAATTTATTGGAGCATTTATATATTTCACTACGTTTACAACGATTGGTTTTCAATCTCAATATATTTTTATTTCTATCTGAACATACTTAATCCGAGTGGTAAATGATTTTTTTGATTTTATCATTTATCAAGACGTTCATCACTCATAGAAATTAGAATATCTGTTTTTAAAATTTTCATATCAGGAAATGAATACTTCAATTGTGTTAAATATATTCTCAGTTATATATTTCAAAATACATAAGTACATTTTAAGAATGGACCAAAGTATAGTCACGCTGCGATCGACTGGCTAGGCAGCCCCTGGTATATAAGGTCAGAGGTGTGCTGAAGCTGCCATTCCAACAATCGTCGAAAAATTTTAAATTTATATTAAAATGAAGTGATATGCGTTTGACCTGGTGCAATCTAGCTAGACACCAGTCTTGTTCTCCGACGAATGGGTCTTTCAAACTGTATTCACAAAGGGGTGCTAGCATTCTGCTAAGAGTTTTATAGGTTGACTTCGTTGAACTTTAGTTCTCAAATAAATACATAAATTTATCAGCTTTGGCAACAAGATGGCAACAAAAATATTAAAAGTTTGGTTGTGCTGCTCTAAGATCAATTTGATGATATATCTGTAAATATAATTTAATTGTAACTGATCGTCGCACGAATCTTAAAGAAGGATAAGTGGAAACGTGCTCCATGCTTAGTTTTAATAAATTTTAATTTAATATTGTATTTTTCATCGTATATTTTAATTACATATAAATACAAAACGTATTTGTAAGTTTCTAATTTTATAATTGTTGTCTTATATATTATATATAAATTTTGTTAAAATTCATTGAAATTGTTTATTATTTGAAACTTAAGTCTAATAAAAATAGATCCTAAAATTAAACATTTCTAATGCTCTAAAACCAGGGGCGTCATTTCAGCTTTTCCCAGGGGGGGCAAAATCTTTGACCAGTAAGGAATGACTTTCTAGGGGGGGGAGGTTATTATTTAAAAAAAAATGAGTGTATATCAATTTTAACTATTTCTTTTAACCATTTTTTTATTTATGTATTTTTATCAATAAAATTATTTTAAAAAATCTATAATATTTGATTAATTATGAGATTTGGTTTGTTGGTTTAGTATTTTAGTATTTTAATTCATAATAATACATTAAACGACGTGGATAGTCCCGTTCAAATATAGGGGGGGGGGGGGCGGCTGCCCACCCCAGCCCCCCAAATGATGCCCCTGTCTAAAACGCTAAAATGCAAAATGAAAATGATAAAATTGTTAAAAATAGATGCTTAAAATACGTGTCTCTAATCATGATCAATAATAATTATACATCCTTGTCAAGTATGCATTTACATTTGTATCTACCGTTAAACTAGCCTATATTTGCCAAATGGCATACATACACATACGTATTTATATGTAATGTTATCGAACAGTTGCACGTCTACTGAGGAATTCTTTACTTATAAGCTCAATATTTATACATACGTAGCAATAGTTTTTATCAATTAATCATTTATTTAACGTTATATAGACTTTGCAACAACAATTGCTATGCTATCACTGAATAACATCGTGATTTACCATATGAAATCTCAAACTGCAGCATTAAAAGTGTCTATGCGGATTTATGGAATTTACTCTGACCTGAATGATGACCTTGTTATCATGCACAATAGCGCATACATTGTATGTCATAGCATATAAATAGTCATATACATTCATTCCTCATATTAACTATATCACTAAAAATTCTTCAAAAATCCTAGGCTTTGTTATTAGAAATTCAATTCATTTTAACAATATTAACACAATTAAATTATTATTTTTCTCATTAGTAAGGAATCAACTTGAATAAAATTGGCCAATATATGTAGTCCCCTAGTTCACAGGTACATAGTAATTCCATTTAGAGGATTCAGAATAGATTTATTAAATTCATTGATTATAATTTTTTTTTAAATCTGGCCCTGTCACTAATAAGTATATTAAATTGAATATAATCAAACTTTGTGACAGGAGAATAATGAATGATCTATTATGTCTGTTTGGTGTTCTCAGTGGCGTAGTGAATTAGTGAATCTCATAAATTTTCATACACCGGGGAAATTTACCAGATGCAACTATTTATTCCACATCCAAAATGTTGCCACAAATTTTAACAAAAATTCAACGTTACCCACACTTCATAAACTGGGAAACGACTTTAGCCATTTTGATCTATTTAATATTAGTAAACAAAATTTAAATAAATCCCTAAAAATAATTTATAATACACCCATATATACTAACTTGAAAAAACTGCATGCCATATATAATATTCCGTTTGTTACAAACATTACTAACAAACTAACCAGTAGATTCTATGACAGAATCACTAATAACCATACTAACACACTTGTGAAGAGTCTCTGTGATTACAACAATATGTCTATACCCTTCAGGTATAAACACAGATTACCTAAACACAATCTGCTTTAGGTCATTGACTTTAGTGAGTATTTAATTAATATTATGTATTAGATGTATTATGAGCATTTATAAGGATGTATATGTAAATAGGTTTTTGAGCTCTTTTTCCTATTATGCTGTAGATTAACATTAGAATAATATAATACTATGATTACTAACCAAATTAAATTAAATTGTAAAATAGAAAATGATCAGTAGATCAGTAGCTATTAAAATAGATATAAGATGTATTGTGAAAATAATTTCGTAATAATAAAAAGCATTTAAAAAAAAAATTGTTACATTATCATTTCTCTAATATGTACAAAGGCTAAATGCAATTTATTTTATTGTTTCCATTTCATTTATTTATTCACTTCGGGTATCTTCATTGTTTAAAACTCCTATTTTTCAATTCCTATATTAATATTGTTTTTTATTACTGTTCTATTGTACTATAGTTTAATGGTCCTTGTGGCCGTATATGTATTAATAAATAAATAAATAATAAATAATTCACAGGGCCAGCGTTACATGTTAGGCAACCACCTGTAACGCCAAATTTAAAAGCCGGTAAAATGGTGTATGAATAACCAAATGAAGTGACCGGTTTGTTTCATGTCGAAATCAGAACCGGCGTAAAGCTCTTCCTTTTTTACAAGCTTTTTATTATTTTAAATAATTTAATTATGTGTTCAATATGAAAGTATTTGTTTTTCACATCGTTCATTTTGACAAACGGGTGAAAAAAAAATATATTCACTTGTAATATTGTGGGTAAATTATGTATAAGGAAATAATCTTGTATAAAGCGGCAAAAAACCCTAATTAACACTTATGTTTACTTTATATAATAAATCTACCTGCCATATTTTTCAGATTCAGTGATAAAAATAGATGTGTGAAAATTTTTGATTCCTGCAGCGTGTTAAATAAAACTGTTCTTAAAATGCACTTTCAAATTGTTTTACGCATATTGTTATTCTATGTGCATTCGTACATATTAAAACAATATGCTCCTCAAAGCTCTATGTATGTATATACATATAGGTATGTTTTAATTGGTATATTTTAAGACCATTTTCAAACAAATAAATAACTACTAAGCTTTAGAAAACCCTAAATTTTTATTTTACGTACATTTGTACATGTTATTTGTTCTGTACATAAACTTGTTTACATAATATTTATAATACAATAAATCTGCTATATTTTATAAAACAGATCTTGGTTTTAATCCCAACCAGAAACCATTTTTTGATTGCATCGTGAATGTGTCTGTTGCTAATAACATTGGAATTGAGGTTTTCGATGTTGTAACAATGTTGAATTCACTTAACATATAGAAGATCATTGCCTTTGCTTCCATAACTGCAAATCTCGCACCTGAATAACACATGTTGAATTTGTGTTTTATTTAATTTAAATATCACATATTAAATATTTGCATAATTATATTACCGATGCAAGTTCTGGGTCCAATACCAAATGGAATGAATGACGCCTGGTGCATATATGGTTTATTTTCAGGTGAGAACCTTTCCGGGTTGAATTTTTCTGGTTCTGGATGATTTTTAGGATCATTTTGAATTGCATATATAGGAATAATTATATCGTCATCTTTTTTAACCTGTTAATACACATGTTATATTCAATTTAATGAGATTTATTTTTAACCATACTATTTCATGCAACGAGAAATGAATCAATAATTGAAATAAAAATAGCTACTGAAAATATAAATTACTGTAAACTTTGATGTACTGGAGTTACATTGAGGAGGCAAATCATAAGATTTTACACACACACGTTCTAATTGAGTATCTGGGGGCCACATTCGTAAAGTCTCTAATAAATCATATAAATAAATTATAAGTTTTATTTCAAATAGATAAATGGATAAAAGAAAGTCCATTAAAGATACATGTGTTTACCAGAAACAACCATATCCATATATTTCATTTTTTGCAGAATTGCATAATCGAGATTCCCATCATTTTCGGATTTTACTTTATCAATTTCTTGCTGCAGACGATTTTGTACATCTGGATTTAAAGCAAGTTCATACGCAGTGAAACATAATAGCGACGATGATGTGTCGAAACCCGCTAGAAGAAAAGCCAATGCCTGAGCGGTCAAATCATCATGAGTCCATTCTAAATATAAAAATCATAGCATTTAAAAGTTATCCATTCAATCAAAAATTTATTTTTAACAATATTATAATTTCCAACCTCTTTTAACTGTTTCAAACTTTTGTAAATTTTCTGACTCATTGTTACTTAATTCATTATCATAACCAAGTGATCCTTTTTTAGCTAACATTAACAAATGAATCATATCATGTCTAGTGAGTCCTAATGTTTCCCTGGATGTAATTGCATCATAAATTAACTGTCTGAAAAAGGCAGACACATCCTTTGGAAATAGAGGTATGCCTAAAAACTAATAAAAATAAACTTTCTAACCTGTGCTGAAATTTTATTACGTGATTTCAAAATTAAAAATGATATAATTTATTATTTGTTAATTTGTAAAAATAAACTAATTGAAATTTGCAAAATACCTTCATTATGCTTGGAAACGCTGAATATCCAAAAAATTTGAAAAATTGTATGCCACTGAAATTAGTAGCTTTTTTCCCCATAATGTAAAATTTATTAGCTTTATTTTCAAGTGAATTAATTTTAACTCCAAAAGCTGTGGAAGCTATAACATCATTTGTGAATCGTGAAAATATATCCTTCATTTCTATTTCCATTAAACTTGTATCTAAAATATTGTTAACAAATATTAGAATTTTTATTGTTCATTCACAGTATCTTTGTATTTTCTGTACTTTCAACTTAATATCAATGTAACCTAATTACATATATATAAATAAAATGTACACAAAAACAATTTTGTTATCTTTTAAGATTAAAATATTTTTAAATATATTAAAACCGTAATATTATCGAGAAAGCTAGACAACAAAAGTTCAATTACTTTTTGATCAATTTCAAAATTATGAAAATTCTAATTTATAAAATAAATCAAATTAAAAGTAATCCAAATTTACTTTTAAAATAATTATGTCGAACAAAAGATTTCGTTTATTACGCATATTGATACTAATGTCAAGCATATTATAATATTTCTATTAATGTACATATATATGTAAGTATGTGTAATTCAACAATATAACGATTGATAGGACAATATTTTATATACATTTTACTTTATTATATATTATGTATATGCTAAAATAATAATTTTCGAATATATTTTATAAGAAAATAGATTATCTATTTAAGTTGATTAAACTTGTACATATATTCTACATAGTACATATGTATGTATGTAGATAAAATTTTAAAAGTAAAAATTCCATTATTGATACCTTTTTGTTGTTTTATTTGATTTTTTATATAATTTGTTATTTGGTCTGCACATTCCAATATGAAAGGAAGCATATTCTTCATTTTTGATCCAGTATATGCAGGACTCATAGTTATTCTCATGTCACGCCATTTTTGTCCTTTACAAATGTTAATGTTAAAATATTATATATTAATTTTTATATAGTATATATGTATTATATATGTAAATATGTATAATACATTTGGTTAGCAAATTACACCATGAACATTGATTGACTTTATGATGTTTTTTATGTATATGTTATGTGAGTGTGTTTAAATGTTGTATTTATACATATGTATGTTTCGAAAAGTAAAATAGTTTTGTGTGATGGTAAATTTTTGATATACCTTTCAAGAAAAACAAATTTCGTCCAAACAGTGGGTCTGCATCTTCATCCATAAAAACCTTGTGATCCATAAAATGGTCGAAATCTTTAACTGTTATTTGTTTCACAAGATCCAAATCTCGTATTATTAGGGTTGGTTTGTTAAATGCGTAAAATCCAATATACCTTAATATATAAAAGTATTATTAGAAAAAAATATATATGTATGTATACTTTTTGAATTAGTTTTCATGACAAATTTTAATTTTATTTGAACGAATATTAAAATTATGTACTTAAAATTTTGATGTTCTTTATAGGCTCTTTTCACTGTTTGAAGAATGTGTTCTTTATTTAAAAACACTTTTAACATATTTCCAAAAAATGGTAAAGGATTGCCGGCAGTTATTACACCTTTTCTATGATAAAACCCATTTAAATAAATGGCATGTAAAATTCCTAGACATATAATTACAGTAAGAGCTGCAATACAGTCCCAAAGAGAAAATGCCAAGATCATTTCTGTAAAATAATAACCTAAATAAGTATATGGGTTCATTCACTCAATGTTGTTTATCATTAAAATTGACGAAAATTTTCATTTAATGTAATTAAAAAAATGTCACTATGGATATTTCAAATGTCTAAGTAGCATATATTTACATTGTTGCATACATATATTATAAATATTTACCCATATATGCACAAGAGCTTCTCAAAAAAAACTTAAGTAGAAATTACTAGAAGTTGATTAAAAATCTTTTTCACTTTCGGCCTAGACATTTTATATTAACTATATATCTTATTTAGTTCGATTAATCTTCAATTTTCAATATTAATTTTTCATTTAATAATTTAAAGTTACTTCTCTAAAAATAGTTTATTTTGAGAAAAATTTTGTGTACTCAATTAAATTCACGCATGTATGTACTTAAGATAAGAACTGACACACATTCTTCTTCTTGTTTTGTTCGATAACACTAACAATAACACCAAAAGTCTTTATATAAACTCCATTTTCGAAATATTACACAAAAATTAAAATATTTGCTCGATAGAAAAATCAATAAACATCGATGGTATGAATTAATAACAATTAATAATAACCAATTTACGTTCGCAAAAAATATTAATTATTAAAATATTTTTAAAAAAGTAGTCATACAACTTTATCATGAACTAAATGAAGTTTAACTGAAATTAACTTGCTCAATATTAAATTCAGAATAAAATTTGTAAAAAAATCTATAATAATTCATGTCTGCACGATGCACATATGTATACATAATTTGAATTAAAAAAAGCAAAATAAATATATGTATGTACACTATATATATATTTGATATGTAATATAACACTACACACACACATACCTAATGAAAATTTCTAAATAATATAGTGGAAAAGTCACTGTTGTAATAAATTTAATAGTACTATTTCAAGGAACTTATTTTTGAATCACATTGAACTGTGTAAGAGAAATATAGAGAACTACTTTATATATAAACATTGATTAAGATATGCAACGAAGAAAAGCAGGGGTATGGCACTCAATAAATAATAGTTCGCATAATAAATAAAAAAATTATGTTTTATTGTCAGTTAATAATACAAAAAAATAAGCATATATATATGTATGTATATATATATATATATATATATATATATATATATATATATATATATATATATATATATATATATATATATATTTTAAAAATATAGGATTTGTCTAATCCATGACGGGTTAGTTGAAATTTGGATTGTTACAAAAAAACATTTGTTATCATTAGGATTATCAAATTATCAAGAATTTTATCAAACTTGATAAGAGCTAGTGAGATTGAGACTAATACATAGTATACTGTGTTGTAATTTTAAATTAGGCATTAAGCAAGAAGGTAACCAAAATTATTTTTAAAAAATTTAATAAATATCTATAAGTTTTTTCACACAACGGCATGCGTGATAGTGTATCCAATTAGGCAACGAACTATTTATTAATGAAGCTCAAACTGTTGCTAGCATTGAAATATTCTACATTTGTATTGGCATGATATTATTGAAAACAATCAAAACTATTGTAAAATGTTGACTGGAAATTAAGACGACTAGTACGAAAGAGCATGTATATTTCATATATACATGCTCTTTCGTATATAATTCATATAATCCATCAATACTGAGTATGTACCAATTATGCTGCCTACATACTAGTCAAATCTTAATTATCCACTGAAATTTCCAAAAATTTGAATAAATCATTATTTATTTTTTTGTGTTATACTGCCTACAAAAAATTAACAAACTTCTATATTGAAGAATAAAATAATATGTACATAATATAATATGTCATAGATGTACATATTTTCATACATACACATACATATGTAGTATTGGATAAAACCATATTAAATATTAATGCTTTTTTCAAATAAATTGATCACTTTCTCGGTAAACCTACTTAAAATTATGTTTTATTTAAAAAAAAATCGTTCATTTGGAAATATACTTTGGAGTACAGTGGGTCTTTGCGTTTTGGTAGAAAAAATAAATTGTGGATATGTGACAAAAACTTTTATGTTTACATATTCAAATAAATTTATTTCCATTACTATGATTTTTCCAGATATATATATATATATATATATATATATATATATATATATATATATATATATATATATATATATATATATATATATATATATATATATATATATATATATGTACATATGTTGATAATTAATATATATTGATGTATATTGTTTTTTCGTTATGCTTTTGATAAAAATCAAGTTTCTTCTTTTTTAAATGTCATAAACAAGTAAACAATTTCAGAAAAGTAAAAGCTATCAGGATTTATAAACAAAATTAAGCAAATACTTAATTAAGCAAATTATTTTATTTACATTATTTATAAATGTATCTGTGTACTTGGTTTTATCATTTCAATTAATCTATGATTTTAAATGAGACTCCATTTGAAACACTTTGCCTGCGAGGCAACACAATTGACATAAGGTAATTTAATGATTTTGACATTGTCGTCAACATGGCGCTGCAAGTTTAGGTGGGGCTTGATCGTTACCTAAAATTGTTCTCCATTGTATTCTGTCCAGAACGCTTCTGTATCATTTAACGACGCTGAGAATTTTCAAACCCCTGCCTATATATATCGTCCAGCTAGCCAGACTGTGTTCTTCCATCAAGTATGTAAAAAGGAGACGTCTCCCTAATGCTAATGTCAAGTCAAATGTCTAACTTATCTGTGGAACCTGATAGCGTCTGGCTCATGGTTTACCAGGGCCTCTATTAGGTGCTCTCTAAATCAAATCAAAGATGCTCCTCAGAATTCAGGGTTCACGTTAATAAACCATACACTGTACTGACGTCTATTTTTGAATCTACTTTTTTTAAATTCCAGTAGTAACGCAGCTCGGTTCTTGTATAATGAATCGAATTACACCATAATTATAAAAATAAATCTATACGTCCTTTTGATTGTATACCCCTTATACATATGTATATAGAGAGTATTAAACTTGTAATGTTCTATTTAACAATTTAGTCAATTTGGGGTCATAATTAATGAGTATAGAAGTTGATAACATATTTTATACAACTTTTGCATTTTGCGTATTGCATGAGTTGACGCGTATAACCTTTATCATTTGCATTTAATAAAGATAATATTTTGTTTTTTTTTTTTATAATTTCAGCATTTAATTACAAAAAGGAATTGGTTAAATACAAACAATAAAAATGTTTTTTTATCTTTCAAGTTGGTTGACATTTGTAGTCACCATCATCCTATGTCTTATTGCTTATTCGTTACATCTAAACAACTTTTTTAAGAATCGGGGAATTAATTATTTAAAACCATTTCCATTTTTTGGAAACATGTTTAATGTTACGATCGGAAAAGATCATCTTGTTGACAGAATTTGGGATGTGTATAACGCATTTTCAAAAGATAGGTGGGTGGTATAAAAATAATGAATTTATGTATTTATTTTCAATGGTTCCGCGACAGATCACTCACGGACTTTACACTCAACGGTTTATAGTTTTTGATCGATACAATGACACATGTATCAAATCATATATAGTTCAAATTAACGTGTAAATTATGATCACTGCAATCGATTGTAAAAGTCAGATCAATTATTTTGATAAATCTGCGGATTTTCAAAAGCTTTTATTTAGTTTATAGTACCGGTAGTACCAAAAACTTGTTTTCGGTCAAATACCGATACCACCAGTATCGGTACTTTCGGTATTGTAATCCCTAGTGACGACAATAGAGTGTATTACCCATATTCGTTTTTTTGAGAATGCTTTTAAAGTCCGTGAGTGATTTGTCATGACACCATTTTCAATGTATGTAATTGTATTAACCTGGTTGGTTTTCAGATATGTTGGAATTTTTAATTACACACAACCAATCGTGGTCATAAAAGATATTGAACTCATGAAAAAAATAACAATCAAGGACTTTGAACATTTTGTTGATCACATAGAATTTACTGACGAAGTAGTGGATCCATATTTTGGCAAAAGCATGTTTTCACTCAAAGGTTATGCTTTTATATTTTATTATAATTTAAATGTTTATTCATTCATAATATCAATTATACATATTATATACATTGGTATGATTTGAAAAATTCTGATTTTACTTTGTAAGTCAAACCTTTTTAACCATTTTGAGTTCCGATTCAAATTAGGATAATAGTTTTGGTTTCGTGGCCCAAGAAAAGATAAAAAAATTACAAAAACACAACCAACAATTAGATCAGCTTTAATGATACAAAATATGTACATACTTGAATACAATTATGTATGTACATATGTATATATACTTGTATATAACTTTTATAAGATTTAATTTTACAATAGATAACATTTCATCTTATAAAAGTGAAACCAGATTTTTTTCTTAGGAGGACTTATCTTACTTTATTGGGATGATACTTTTCGCAAACCATTTAATATGCCATTGGGCCCAATTTTGGTTCGTGGCCCGTAGGTTCTCTAAGGATAATAAAATGTAACAAATATTTTGGATAGTCAATCTTTTTAACTTTAGGTGACCGATGGAAGGAAATGAGAACTACTCTTAGTCCGGCTTTTACCAGCTCAAAGATGAGGGGAATGCTACCATTTATAGATGAATGTGGGAAAAAATTTGTTAAACATCTTAATGATTCACTTGGTAATGGTCTGTATCATATTATATGTTATAATAACCTTTCTCGTTTTCTTTTTTTACATGTAATATTTTGTTTAGACAATTTTTAAATTCTTTCTAAAATTTATGTGCAGCAAAATATGAAAATTAAATATGTATTATTCAATTCTAGAACACATAGAATTTGATATCAAGGATTTGACAAGTCGGTTTTCGATTGACACGATTGGTACTTGTGCTTTTGGAATTCAAGTTGATTCTCTTAAAGACAAAGAAAACAATTTTTACAAAAGTGCTAAAGCTTTTTCTCAATTCGATACATTGGCGATAGTAAAATTTTTCCTGTACACTCTATGTCCAAAATTATTTCGGGTATTTATTTGAAATTTGAATTTAACATACATAGACTACCAATCAAAATCTTCCGATTTAAATACTGACTTATTCCTTTCTTACTTTCATATGCTGCTAAGTTACTTAAAATTGAAATAGGCAACAAAGATTCCACATCATTTTTTCATAATTTGCTAGTATCTAATATGAATACACGAGAAAAAGAAAAAATTGTGAGGCATGATATGGTTCATCTTTTAACATTAGCCAAAAACGGCTCGCTTAAAACTGAAGACGAGAAAAATGAAGATGTTGGGTTTGCAACGATAAAAGAAACCAACCAAATTGATAAACCAAAAAAAACAAGTAATACATATTATCAAATACACATCATAACTACTCACCGTTTACAATTGTGGAACTGATAAACAAAAATTTTAAAAAGTGTGTCGAGAGCATACTTACATATATGTTATATATGTGAATTGTTTATTAATTCCTCAACTGTAAGCATTAACATTAAATTTTTAAAGACAAACCTTTAAACTATTCTTTCTTCTCTCAATTTTATTATTTAATGAAATGTTATACATCATCAGGTTGGACTGATGAAGAATTAACAGCGCAAGCACTCATATTTATATTTGCTGGTTTCGACACGACATCAACAGCATTAAGCTTTTTGTTACATGAATTGGCTATGAATCCTGAATTTCAAAAAAAGATCCACGAAGAAATAGATGAATTAATGAAAAATAATTCAGGAAAAATAGATTACAATGATTTAAATAAATTGAAATATTTAGACATGGCAGTGACAGGCAAGTATAAATTTAGTCGATAATTTTTTAGGTTACAATCGATCTTACTAATAATGAATTAATGACTCACATGTGATTTATATTTGCAGAGACTCTACGATTGTGGCCTCCGGTTGTGGCACTAGATAGATTGTGTGTCAAACCTTATAATCTACCAATTCAAAATGAAGCATCAGGAGTTTCACATCAGGTTTTCATTTTACAGATATAATTCATGTACATCCAGATAAATGTTATAATAATAGATGTGGCTTTAGAAGTTATATTTTTGTCAAGTGACGATTGTCCACAGACGTTCCTAAATAATTTTAACATCAGTGGTATTTGATGCTTGGGCAAGATGGGCAAGCATCGTTAAATAATGCACAAAGCATTCAAAAACACACAATAAACAACATGGGAATCATTTTTATACGTAAATTGATCTGATTGTATTCCGTGCGTTGTTGCGTAGTTATGGAGACGTTCCGCGTAATATTGACACAATTTATTTATTCGTAAAGGCCCTTCTATTATTATGACTAGTGGCCGGATAGACAGCGCGCCGTTTATTGTTCAATTGTTGTAAAAGGTTTGTCCAACCTTTTTTTTTGTACTCTAGCTTTGTAAATAGAGCCGAGCCGCCCCGATTCCTGGAAAAAAGCACGGTGTCTATCCGCAGTCTAATTATGACATTTCTCTGTGTACATCATTATATTATATAGGGTTGTCAGGCGTCTCGATTAATTGGGATTGTCCCCAGTTTTAAGTCTCGTGTTCCGGTGTCCCGAACAAACCTCTCGGGACGCCCAAATGTCCCGGTTTACTACCTTTTAAATTCCTAGAGAATTTTTTAACTCAGAATTAAAAAATATGTAACATAAACTATGAATAAAAAGTCGATGACAGATGAAAGAAATAGACTTTCTGTGGATACTGTTGAAAGTATTCTAAAATGCATTGAAAACTATGATTTAAATTGTTGCCAAATGTATGATTATCTAATTACAAACAAAATACTCTTGCAAAAGGCTAAATCTTATGAAAAGTATAAAACAATTTAGATTTTAGAAACCTATTTATTATTATTTGTATTTTTTTAATTTAGATTTTTATGATTGCTTTTGTTCCTATTCGTTGGTTTATATTATATTGTCAATTGTTTTTAAATTCATTTTTTTATGACTGCTTTTGTTCCTATTTAAGTAATTGATATAATTAAATTATTTAATATAAATTAAAAATGATTTGATCTGATTTTATTTTGGGGGGGGGGTGTCATGATTTGACTTGCATGAAATCTGACAACCCTATGTTATAAGGAATAATATTTTCATATAATTATATTAATAATAAGCGTTAAAGGAAATAAGTTTGACAATATTGAACATTACAGATGCAACCTGGCGATGGATTGTGGATACCTGTTTATAGTATTCAACGAGATCCACAATATTTTAAAAATCCCAATAAATTTAATCCTGAACGATTTTCAAATGAAAATAAAGCAGAAATTGATGTAAATCACTATATGCCGTTTGGTATTGGACCCCGCGCATGCATTGGTAAATTATAAATATAAACAAAATGATTATAAAATAAATATGTATGTACATGATGAGTAAATGAAATTTTTAAGGTTCACGATTCGCTTTGATGACGTTTAAAATTTTCGCCATTCATGTATTGACAAACTTTGAAGTGCTGCAGTGTTCCAAAACTATGAATCCAATTAAAATAAAACCACATCTTTTTAATATGGTTCCTATCGATGGACATTGGGTCAGTTTCAAGAAAAGAAATAATACGCTTTAATTTTTGTATAATGTATTTTATTAATATTTTCTTTTGGATTAAATAAAATTTACTATGTTTAAATAATAATGAATAATATTACCAATTTATTGTAAAATAATTTTTAAAATATTAAAAAAATTAAAATAAATACACAGACACACACACACACACACACACACACACACACACACACACACACATTTTTTCTAGATCATGAAAACGTGATCAGTGATCGATTCTGAGTTCGAATCAGTCAAAATCTCGAGTTCGAATTTTCGCATGATCACAAAACTTCATCTATTGTTACTACGTACATAGATAAAGTAAAAATGGCTTGTATTGTATTTCTACTGATTCAAATGCAATTTTTTTTACCACCACTAGTAAATATGTATACCTATTTGACCACATTAACGCTTATTTTATATCATGATTTGCACTTGTTATAAGGGCGTGTTTTCTACCTTTAGGTAAAAACTCCATAATGTAAGATATTTACAATTATGGGACACTTATAGTCGTACTGCATTGTATAGTTATAATTACGATCGAAAATGTGACTTACCTTGAAAATAAACACAAATTGTCCTAGTACTTATGAATATCTGTATTACGCAATATGTAATTTTAATTAACAAAAATTAAGCACTAATTAAGTTACAAATTCACCAACCTAGTTTAAAAATATTAAACAATAAAACAAAAACACACCAAACGCCACGCCAAACAACACATAACTACCAAAAAACAAGTAATAAACATGACTAACAAAACAGGTTATATAATTTACATATCTGCAATGCTAAAATATGTACGTAGACACTAGAAAATCGTAATCATCCTATTATCTTACGAAAAGACTAATTACACACGTTTTGCAAATACATATTGTATTTTAAAAAATGTGTATTATTTTTCGTAATTGTAGTATCACAACGCATTGTGTGAAAATGTTGTGAATATACGATATAACATTTACAATTACCATTATGATAGTATATTACGAAACATTTATAAAGTAACCAATTTTTTGTCGATTTTATGAGCATGAACTAATAATGAAAACAAAACTTAAAAATTGCCAAAACCAATATGCGTCTAAAATGGTTTAAATTCATGTTTGTGTTTTATGACAACTGTCTACTCCTCAACATAATCAAAATGTTACTTGAAAATTTTTGTGTCAACGATATTAAATGTAAGTATCCATTCATTGTAATTCATAATTGATTATTTTATCGAGCATTTTTATTTTGATACCTTAGTTATCTGGCGTTTATTTTCTTATCTTCCTAAAAAAAAAATATGTGTGATATCACTTGAATTCATGTTAGTAGATTTTGATCTATAGTAGAGTTGGGTTATATAGTTAATTTCTTAGGTCTCCACAGTTTTATTAATTTCATTACAATTGGCCTTCTAGACAGAAAAATGTTTTTCAACTTGATAGCAGTGATAATTACGATAATAGTTATTATTTTCACATATGCCTGGCACCGAAATCAATATTTTAAGAAACGTCAGATTAATTACATTACTCCAATTCCGCTTTTTGGAAATATGTTAAATATCCTACTGGGTCGAAAGCATGTAGTAGATATTACATATGAAGCACATCATAAGTTTCCCCAAGACAAGTATTCAATTACATTTTTAAAATATATTTCACTAGTTATCTTTGTTTACGCTACATTTTTTTTTTAGGTATGTGGGATTTTTCAATTTTATGTCACCTATTATAATAATAAAAGACTTGGATCTCGCCAAAAAAATTTATATAAAGGACTTTGATCATTTCATAGACCATGTGTCAATTACAGATGAAGAAGTGGATTCTTTACTTGGGAAAAATTTATTTAGTTTGAAAGGTCAAATTCAAGTATTTTCTATTTAAAATAATATCGGAAACTATAAATACATTCTTTAGCTGAAATTAGTTCTTGGTTTATAATTGAAGGTGATAAATGGCGTGAAATGAGAAGCACACTAAGTCCAGCTTTCACAAGTTCAAAAATGCGTGGAATGCTACCGTTCATTGTTGATTGTTCTGAAAATTTCGTTAATTACTTGAAAAAACAAACAGATCAGAAAAGTGCCATTGGTATATTTAAATATGATAAATTCGATAATTAAAAAAATCAATATGAACTGTGAAATATTCTCATTTGATTTTAGACAAAGGATATATCGAATTTAATTCTAAAGATTTAACCAGTCGATTTTCAAATGATGTCATTGCAACATGTGCATTTGGTGTAAAAGTTGACTCTTTAAATGATGAAAATAATAATTTCTATTCATTTTCTAAAAGATTCACGAATATAACACCAACAATGATTATTAAAGTATTTCTGTATTTCCTCAGTCCAATTATAATAAGGGTAATATTTATGATTGTAATAATATAATATTATATATTGATTTTATATACAATTAACAATCATTATTTTTCAATGTTGCAGGTTTTGAATCTTGAGATAAGTGATAAAAAATCAACGTCATATTTTAGAAATCTTGTAATGTGTAATATAGCAATAAGAGAAAAGAAAAATATTGTGAGACATGATATGATTAATTTATTAATGCTTGCTAAAAATGGCGCCTTAATCTCAGATACTAATAGTTCGAGCATCGATACTGGATTTGCAACTGTACAAGAAGAACTACATGATTTGAAACTCAAAAAAACGCGTATGAAAAACAGATAACTTTAATTCTACTTATCAATATTAATTGGAATTTTGAATAAATAAATAATTAAATTTAAGAATTTTGCTCTTTCAATATATTATAATATATTTAATGTATAATATTACATTGTCTTACAGAATGGACAGATGATGACTTGGTAGCTCAAGCTCTTATTTTTATATTTGCTGGCTTTGATACAATATCAACCGCTCTCAGCTTTCTACTTCATGAACTTGCTATGAACCACACTGTCCAGAAAAGACTTATCGAAGAAATTGATGTATTTTTCCACGACAAAAATAAAGATATAGATTATAACGATTTGAACAAATTGAAATACCTAGATATGGTGATTTCAGGTATTTTTCTTACTTCAAAAGACATTTCTAAAAAATTTACTTAAATTTCATAAAAGTTATATTTTTTCCTAGAAAGCCTAAGACTTTGGCCACCAGCCCCCATATTGGACAGGGTCTGTGTAAAACCATACAATTTACCGTCATCGAACGACTCGATTACCTCAGAACATAAGGTATTTAAATAGATTATTTGTATTACATAAATTATTGCCATTTGCAATACTAAATTTTTTACTAACAATTATAATTTAATTCTTAAAATACTTTACACTTTTAAAGCTGAAAATAGGAGACGCTATTTGGATATCTGCATTCGATATTCAAAGAGATCCAAAATTTTTTCAAAATCCTGAAAAATTTGATCCAGAAAGATTTTCCGACGATAACAAATCTTCCATAGATCCCAGATCTTATATGCCCTTTGGAATTGGACCAAGAGCATGCATAGGTATAATTTTACATGTATTTTTAAGTTTGTATGCCTAAATGTATGTATGTTCACACACACACACATACTATATATATATTGTTGTAATAATTGTATTTATTTACGAATTTCAGGATCAAGATTTGCTCTCATGGAACTTAAAATCTTTATGATGTTTATTTTAAAAAATTTTGAAGTTACTTCAACTCCAAAAACCGTTGATCCTATCAAATTAAAGCCACACATGTTCAATCTTATTCCTGAAGGTGGGTTTTGGATTGGGTTTAAGCAACGAAATAAAAGTGAATAGTTTTATGGTGCAAAACCCATTATCAAAAATATATATTATAAATTTGGTTTACTGTTATGACTACAAAATCTGAAATTTTAATGTAATAAAGGATATTCGTAGTCTAATGCTCGGTTTAATTATTATTAAAATATATTAACTGGGAAAATTACAAAAAAAATTATATACACACATACATATATAATATAATTACATAAACTTAAATGCTTTTAAAGAGGTATGGAACGCCATATGCTCGGCATAACGAGAAGAGATTGGAAGCGGAATACATGGGTGAGAAGTGTGTCAAAGGTAGTGGATATAGCGGAGAGAGTGACCAAAATAGAGACTAGTAGAAGTGTGTTGGAGACACCTTCATCCAGCAATGGATGGTGAATGGCTGTATATGTAAATGATTATGATGATGATACAATTTATATAGCATATACATATTCATACATATAGTATACATATTATGTATACTGTATATAATATTTATTGGTTTGGTCATAAATATGTGGCTTTTATGCGGTTTGGTCATAAATATGCTTGGTTCAGTGTAGTGCGTAACACTGACGTGTACATTGTTATAAAGCGTTAGTATCACGAATTTTATATTATAATTTGTCCTGAAATCATGTATACATACTAAATAATGAACACTCAATTTGTGAATTCTTTAAATGTAATCCATAAATCATAAAAATTTAAGATACATAACATATTTTACAATTGAGTTTTACTCAAATATATATTAATACTTGGATGTCTTTACAGTGTGTAATAGAAAGTGCATATATATTTTACATTAACATTTTCATTTTATTGATAATATTAATCTAAGAAAATGTATTCAATTATAATTTGAGCCAACACAAAGTATGAATACAAATATGTATGCATGTATTATATACATACATATATGCTGATAAGTAATTGCCTGATAATGATAATGATAATGATTTGTTAGTGTACACGGGTTTTATATCATTATATTTTTATGCATATTATGTTATTTATACATGCTTTTGTAGGTGGGTATTTCTTTTCATATTAAAATCACGTTTCATTGAATTTCTTTATAAGATTTTATCATATCATTTATATTTAAAAATATTTTATAAATAACACTGAGCAACAAAAAATCACGTTTTTGAGTTACCAGAGCGGAGACTAGCCAATCTATACTAAGTTTGACCCACTGAATTCGAATATGATATTGATTTTTGTTGGTGGGTGATCGTTTACGAGATATGAGCGTTTAAAAAAATCCGCGATTTTTACTGTTTTTTGGCTTTTGTGGTCTTTAACTCAAAATTTAGGATTGTTACGCTCAAAGTGAGTATTAGAATCAATAGTCAGATATTTTTCCTATTAATTGTTATATTTCATTGCTTTAAAATACTTCTAATAAATTGTCTAGCGAATTTTAAAAGTCAAAAATATATTTTTTTTACAGATTTTTTTCCGTGCTATTTTTCATTTATTTGGCAAATTTTTTATTTCACCACGTTTATAAGGATTGGTTTTCTATCTCAATATTTTTTTTTATCTAAACGTACTAACTCAAGCGGTAATTTCAATTTAAATGCTTTCGTTGTGTATATGGTTGTAGCGCGTAATATTTTGGGTGCAAGCGAGATGGCATGTAATCCACCTCACAGAGTACAGCGGTCGGACAAGGCATTATTAAAAATTGAAATACGCCACTGGTAAGAACATACTTAAAAGTGCGGCACGGCACGCTTAGATAGACTCTAGCTGTAATGGTCGTGTCTTCATGTCATTGCTAATTCGAACGATCTTAATGTTAAACAAATTTCTTCTATATTTTTTGAAATATGGTAATCGTTATTATCGATCACTGTTAAGCCTATATCAATATGTACAAGCATAAGAAAAATGACCGAAAACACGCGAGTTTTGGGAAGGATCCCGACGGTACAGACTAGTCATACTAGCGCTTTTTTTGCATGTGCAAAAAATATATGATTAAAAAATACGGTGAATAATTTTATTACGAACAAAGTAACAAGCTTATGTAAGTCAAATTTGAACTAATCTCCTTCAAAGTACTCTCCTTGGCTAGCGATGCACTTATCCTAACGTTGATTCCATGATTGGAAGCATTTCTGGAAGGGCCTTCAGATGCTCCATCATGGTCCTCTCGGTAATTTGATTATTAATCACATTGCGATCGCCCAAAAGACAATTTTTGCCATGAAAATCGCGACTACGGAATATTTGGCGCTCGATTTCTAGTTAATATGATAGTTATCATTAGTATAATGGACTTTTCGGCTGCCAGGTGTTCCGTTATAGAGATTTTAGTAACTTTTAGGCGAGCGCTTTGTGACCAATAATCGGTAATTGGATTATTAGTTACATTGCGGTGGTCACAAAGACAAATTTAGCCATTAAAATCACGAATACGCAATATTTGGCACTCAAATTCTCGTTAGTATGATGGACTTTCCGGCTGCCGGATGTTCCGTTATAGAGATTTTAGTGACTTTGTGACCAGTAATCAGCGAACCCCAATAATCACCGAACCGGCCCTCTCAATATCGGGAATGTTGTCAAAACGGTTCGGTGATTACTGGTCACAAATTACTCGTCACAAAGTCACTAAAATCTCTATAACGGAACATCTGGCAGCCGAAAAGTCCATCATACTAACGATAACTATCATAGTAACGAGAACTTGAATGCCAAATATTGTGTATTCGCGATTTTCATGGCAAAAAATGTCTTTGTGACCACCCCAATAGACAAAAACCTTTTTTTCGGCCAAAAACTCACGGATCAGAAGCGCAATAAAATTATTCACCGTATTATTTGATCACACCTCGTATCTGGAAAAAAAACGGGTCTACCTCACGGGGCCGAAAGTGAAACGTCCGAAAACGCAAATATCGGAAGGCAAAGATCGAAAATCGAAAGATCTTAAGTCTAAAGATCAAAAAAAAAGGGTGCATGGTAAACGGTACTATGTATATATTATATACATGAGTGGCATGCGGTGAAATTATCTCTCTTTTTGTCATACAGCCTTGTTTAATGTGCGCGCGCAGAATACGGGCGGAAAAGCCTGTTCCTCTTGTTCCTGTTGTATCCTGCTCGCGCAAATTAAGTGAGTATGTACCGTTTACCATGCACCCTTTTTTATCTTTCGATTTTCGATCTTTGCCTTCCGATATTTGCGTTTCACTTTCGGGCCCGTGAGGGAGACCGAAAAAAAACACGTGCAGCGGAGCACTATGTATATTTACACTTTAATAATTCGTCAAAAATTCTAAGGCCCCTGTACAGTCCATAAATCTACCACTGCTACCTACCATTGCGTGAAAATAATTCGAGAAACACACACACTACATGGGCCGATAAATTTATAATTTAAAGTTGGCGCCATTGTTTGTTTTGGCCAATGGTAGAGTGACAGCTCGTTCTTTGGCCACCCCCTCCTCAGCAATAGTTGCACCCGTTCGCCGCATTCGCCACATTCGCCACATTCGCCACTCCTCCACTATCAGCCGATCGGTTCTGTCATCGTTCGGTTCTGTCACTGCATCATACAATATACCCTGTACGTAGTGCATTCGAACACTCATCCTAGTGCACCTAAACTGCAACCCATATATCATCCAGAATTCGCCATAACTTCGTCGTGTTCTCGCCAGACCAGCTTAGCTGCGACCTTACGTGTCTTGTATGTTTATGTTGTTTAGTGACGTGACGTGTTTGACAGTTGTTGAAACAACACCCGACACCAAATGTCCGCCGACTCTGATTCACCGTTGGCCTCTTTCGCGGATGGATGTCCATAATTTTATTTTCGGAACGAATTCACTTTCCGTTGGCGATGTTGCTAAATGGCGATCGTCCGTCCGCCCCTTTTTTTTATCTCGATGTGCATAGTTAATTGCGTCATCTGCCAGCTAAGTCGCACATCCAGCGGTTATAGATATTCACCATGGTGGTGAAAAGTATTTTTACCTTATCTATGTATGTACGTAGTAACAATAGATGAAGGTTTGTGATAATGCGAAAATTCTAACTCGACATTTTGACCTCGGAATCGATCAGTGATCACGCTTTCGTGGTCTAGAAAAAATGTGTGTATGTATTTTGGGGATTTTTTGAACACCGTTCGTCCTATCGAACTGAAATTCTTATCGATACGACGCTAATTTTTTTCAAATTTTAAGTTGACCGGAAATGGTACCTCCCCTTATAGGTGTCCTCTTTTTTTACATACCTCTTCTTTCCTTGCTAACGATTTTTAAGTTTTTGAATTCAATTATCTCCCAAATCCGCTAATTAAATCTGACATGTAATAGAAATTGTAAATTTTATACCCGAATATTTTTTCCTAAACCGAAAGTAGTACTTTTATTCTTTAGAATCAAGGTTTTTTTAGGTTTTTCTCGGAAACCTTTTAGTTTATTGAACTGAAATTCTTGTACCAATGTGATAAAAATATAAAAAAAATCACTAAATTTAATGAACCGGAAGTGGGATTTTTTCCTCTTAGAAACACAATTTTTTCCACACCTCTGGACGTATAAAGCTGAAAATTTATATTTGTATTTTTTATGTATTAAATTAGAGTTGATAAGGTTTTGGTGAGAATTCGTAAACCAGAAGTAGTAATTTTTTTAAAGACAATATTTCATTATATTCATTATTTCACATAGAAGTAGAATGCATAGAATGGTCATTGTTAACAAAAGTATCGTTTAAAAGCGAACCATCGAAGAGAGAGACGGAAAGTCAGAAGAGAGACGAAGTTTAGCAAACGATGAACAAACTCTGCCGCGCAGAGTTTTTGTAGCAACATTTTTGGAGGCTGAGAGAGATTCTATGCATTCTACTTCTATGTTATTTCACCTTTTAAATTGTTTTCATTTTCTTGATATTTAATGTGTATAATTTTTATAATTATTTTAAGTAATAAAAAAAATTGAACAAAATCCGACAACCAGAAGTAGAACTTTGTGTCTTGTGTAAGTTTCCCTACATTTGTGCTCAATTTGTATCGAAAATGCTCTCATAACCAGCATGTGTGTTTATTTATCGAATTTTGTTTTGTGACCTTATATTCCTCAAATACATGGATAAAGTCATGGGTTGGTAACATCTGAAGCTTTTTGTTTTTGTACATGAATTTCATTTCAAAATAATGTACATACATAATACATTATACGAATCCTTCCTACGTGTATGTACTTAAAACATAAAAAAAACGTGTTTCAATTTGTAGATTTACATTTTTTTTATCTATTTGATTGTCTTATACTGATAGATATACAATGTATATTCATTGAACTAGTGAGGTGATTTTTTTTTATTTAGCTTTAATATTATTTGTTTATTTCGATAACTTGATGTTTATTCTATTAAATTTTGATTTCTTCTATGTATTTACATCAGCCCTGTTTAACCTGCAGTAGGCTAAACAATTTCCACAACTTACAGATTGTAAACTTTTAAAAATATATATGTTTACAACATATAGATAATTATTTCTTTAAGTAACTTTAAGAAATTTGAGTTGTCTTATTTTTGACATGCATTGATATGTCGTCATATCAGTAAATAGATATTTTTCTAGGGTAGTTATTAATAGTGGCGGATCAAGTAAATGGGGACCCCAGGCGAATTTGAAATTTGAGGCCCCACTTCAGTAAAAAAAAATGCTATCATGGCTTTTTACCATGCTTTTCAATATATGGTTTTTCATTGTGATTTTACAAAACCATATTTTTTATTTATGTATTTGCTATACATATATGTACTTGAAACACTTAACATTTTTTGGAATAAAATCGATAATATTTTTAAGTACTGTGTAAAATAGGTATTAATTTAATTTATTCTTGGTTTACGAACGTATTGTGGACAATGATGATAATTTATAAGTTGTAAAATTTGGTAGCAAAGGCCCATTTTGGGGCCCCGAATACTCGGGGGTCCCAGACGCGCGCTTATTTTCGATGTGTGTACGCAAACAGTTTTAGTAAAGTGACAGTACACAACAAGTGATTGACATTACATCGAACAATATCGATAAAATAATAATTTTACTATACATACATATATATTAGTGATTGGATAAATGTACCCAAGAAAGCCACACTCTTGAGACATCCAAACTTTCAAAGGTACTCAAGAAGAACTAACGCAATAAAATTCCACAAAATAGCGTTAAAAGATATTTGTACGTTGTCCGACCTTTTTTTGTGGAATTCTATTGCGTGAGTTCTTCTTGAGCGCCTTTGAAAATTAGGATTTCTCGAGACTGCGACGCTATTCAGTGCAATTGTATATAAATTATATGTCCGCATACATACATATGTTCTGGTGGAGGTCAGTATTGTCTTATTATAGGGATAATGTTTTCAAATGGATCTTGGTTTCGTATTACATGGGTATATGCCACATAAAGTCTGCAAAATAACTTTCCATATGTTGAAGAGCTGTACCACGATGTTTTATCATAATTATACTGCCACTTTACTAAAACTGTTTGAGACACCTAGAGGTCATTCATGTCACTGCCATTTATTTGTATGCGCTAGTATTAGTGTGTATATTCGATGCTTGGATGCGCCCATAAAACGAATAAGTACCTTTTTTAGTTATATACACAGTTAGTATATAATACAGGGCCACCGAGAAGAATCCCAGACCCTGTAAAAAAAATAGTTCCAGGCCCTATGACAAACCTAAAAGAATATCTTATAGAAAACATAACAAAAGTCGGAGATATGCACTGTTGACACTTACAATAAGTTAAACTTATAAAAATTTGTTCAAAAACTAGTGGTGAGCAGAGAATTAGTGATGACTGGGGCCAACTCTTCGATCGTACGCCCTAAAAAAAGATATAGAATATTGGAATAAAAGTGCAAATTTTAATAGATTCTTCTTATGATACAGCAATTACGAATTAATTTTGTTTTCAATTATTGAAATGTCTTCTAATTTATATCTGCAGATATAAATCGGATTTTTTTTATTTGAATTTAATTCTTTGATTTGATGACTCCCTGAATCGGATGCCCGGGGCCGATGTACCATTTCTATGCCTCAAATGTATTCTACGAATTTGAGTCATAACTTTAGCAGGAACCAGTCAACACCACCATTATTTTTTACAAACCTCCTTTACGTTTCACATCAAGACGTCCTTTTTATATCTCTTATCCAATCGTTTTCATACTTTGCCATATTGCTCATTTTGGTCATCAATTTAAGTTAATTTAATATACTATTTGCATAGAATAGCTCTCAGCCTCCAAAAATGTTGCTACAAAAACTCTGCACGGCAGAGTTTGTTCATTGTTTGCTAAACTTCGTCTCTCTCTATCTCTCTCTCTCTTCCGACCTTCCGTCTCTCTCTTCGATGGCTCGCTTTTAGACGATACCTTTGTTAACAATAACCATTCTATGCATTCTACTTCTATGACTATTTGCTATGATTTTCTCTGGAATTGGTCAATCGGACGTCCCAACACAGACCCCTCAAATAGCCCAAGCCTTGGAACTTTACCCCAGCCCCCCCTCTCCCTGCATATATTAAAAGATTGGTATTATACTTCTAGAAATATACAACTTTAAACTCAATTGGTTTTTTTCCAGATAATTCATTATGGGTGATCAAGCTATGGATCCTTGCGAATGCATCAGTCAAGAATTTGCAGTTCGTCGCCTGTTGTCATTGGTGTGTTTTAACGATCTATTACTAATTTTTATAAAGACTAATATTTATAATACATAAATAAAACACGAAATAAATTTTGCAGTTGCGACAGACACAATCGTATTGTTTAGATACGCATTGTCTTGAGGAGCTCAATCATCCGGAAAGTGATGCTACGTCCGAAAATTTTTTATTGATGACACTGGTGATGGCGTTCGCAATGATAATATACTTTCTCAGACCGCGGTCGTCTCGTCAAAATGTCCATGATCAGAAGGTGCCCAGCAATAATCAGGTATTCATAGGCTTTCTATTGAAAATCCCAACTTTAATAAATAATATTACTCAATATTGTATATATATATATATATTTTATATTTGTAGGGTCCTCAACCGCCGCCTAATGCTCCGATCAACTAGCGAAAATTGTATTGACTGTTACATTTTCCGTGATACTTTTTCACTTTGTAACTAAACTTTATACATACATATATATTATTAATGCAATAATTTATGGTTATTTTATCACTAAATTGACAAATAAAATGAAATTTTGATGCACAACTGTATTGAAATGCAAATGGTGTGAGTTAAATTATTGTTAAAATTTCTCGTGCTTCTTTTATTCACAAAGATCTTTTACAACTTATATTATTATATTTATATTTAATTGTAGGTTCAAAAATATATGATTCAGGTATGGTTGAATTATTATATCATGCTTTTGTGTACCAATATATATGGTATACAAATAAAATTATTTTGTAGTCTCTTTTTTTGTTGCAAATCATATTGGTGTTCAAATTATTAGTTCATTTCAAATGGCAAAGTTCAAATTTGAACTATTTAACTATCTGTAAATTATTACTATGAAAAATTCAAACACACAAATTAAATTATTACTAATTGAACTTTATCGAAGTATCTCAATTTTTATTTAAAACTATTACTTGATACCACATAACATTCCATTGACATTAATCTTTGAAGTGGTAAATTTATTGTTCTGTTCACAACTGAATATTTTTTAATGATTTTGTATGTATTTATATATTTGATAATTTTAGCCCATTGTGCAAATAAATAAATCAAAAACTTAGTTGTATTAAAAATATCATTATAAATGTTTTGTAATATACTTTAGAAATATTTTTAGAATTCTTAAAATAAATATACATTATACACTCAAATTTGTGGTATAAATATCATTATTATTGGTTGAAAATTATATTTTGATAATTTATGATGCTAGTGACGTCTACAGTTTCCGATCTGCCTGTGCAAGAAAAGTGTTTACTTCCATTTGTCATTTTCTATATATGTATGTATACGATGGCAGATTTTATACACATCGATATAATTTAAACTTGTAGTTTGCCCAAGCCGGCTCTATAGTAATAAATATAGCTCAATAAAAATAGATAAGTAAAGAAATATAAAAATTAAAAACGCATATTGATGTAGTCAACGATTTATCATATGTATGTATGATACATTCATGGGGAAAAAAACAACGAAATTAATTTGTAATAATTATTTCTCAAATTACTACCAAATTTCACAAATCAAATGAATATACATAAATAATTATTGGTCTTGATTTATTTTTGTAACCGCTTCCCGAACCTTTTTTATGATCCCGCTCATTTGTCCATATTTTCCAGTGGAGTCGGGAAGATTTTCAAAATTTAAGACATCGCATATATTTTTGGAGAAACTATCGCAACTTGGTAGTCTAAAATAAGGAGTAAAACTGAGAACTGGAGTCCCCATATCACTTTCGCGAACTTCTCCTTGACGACTCGTGTTAAGAGTTGACTTTGGCGTGTTACAATCTATATTGTCTGTCAAACTGTTTTCTATAGTGGAATCCAAATTTATTGTTGAATTGACGGCTTGTTTTTCAATTTCACCGTCATTTTCAATGGGGGGAGAAGGAATTTTCTCTTCTAGAGCCGCTATCAATGATAATTTTTGAGCTTCTAAGTCATCGAGTGACGGGGAACTGCATTGAGGTATTTCTTCCAAACTCTAACATAAGAAAAATATTATAAGTAATTTAAATCATAGCAATGTAAATCTAAACAACTTAAAATATATTAAATTACTCACACTCGAAGAATCACTAATGGTAATTGTAACATAATTTACGACTGAAGGATTCGAAGTTGGTAATTCAATTGAGGAAAGTGGTGTGAGTTCTGTTGGAGGAGGAAGTGGAAAAACGATCGGTGGAGGTGGAAAAACGATCGGTGGAAGTAGTGGTGGCGGTGAATCTGGAGGTAATGGCGGTACGAAAGGAACACGATATTCGTTTCTATTCGAAAAACCATATTCTGAAATAAAAATAAAAATTAACAATTGTTTTTGATTTCAAAAGTAGTTTTATGATTAAAAAATTTGTAATTTTACATTTACTACCTACTTCAATTCATTTTAAAACCAATATCGCATCTGAATGATATTTGTGCGATTAAAATTCACTATATAAATTAAAAGATAAATACCATCATCATCATCATCATCTATATCCATGTCAGCTGACAACTGCTCATCACCAGGTTGCCTCTCTGGTTTTACTTGTGACATTTTTTTTCTACGATAAGCTTTTGCTGCTATAGGAGCTAATTTTTCAAGCATTGTCATTTTACTATTTTCTTCATTAAATGGTGGATAACCCAAATTTTCACTTTCCTAAAATTTAATTGTATAATTAAAAAAAAAACCTAATCAGTTTTACAAAATGCATTATCCCTCACTTCAGGTGAAAAAAAAATCATTTGATAAAATTAGAATAATACATCAATACTTTAACATACATCAATACATTTAGAGCTTGGTGGTACATTAAATCCGGGAAAATTTAAAATCTTCTTAACATCATATTTATCCTTAGAATTTGAATCGGCTGATTTTTCATCATCAGACTCTTGGACTTCTTTTCCCTAAACAAAACAACATTGACAGTGAATATATAAAAAGCAATTAAAATAAGTACATTTGTAACCGTCAATGTGATGAATTTTCTATTATTAATTGTAACCAATTAATACGATTGATTGGATTAGGAAAGGGATAAGTTATGTTGGTTTAGTTAATTTAAAGTAGTACTAACGAATGAACCAAGCAGATGTATTTTTCGGCAAAGGACAAACACGGACGACAGCTAGAAACGGTTAAGAAAATTCAACCGTCCCAAAGTGATGCTAAAGCGTTATCGGAAAGTGGGAAGAAGGTTAAATCAGTTAAAATATGATACTTTCCTCCGATACCGGCCGCAAAACCTTTTGAAATGTTATTTAAAGTTATGTACATACATATATCGAGTTGAATTTGGTGAAAAACTAAGAATAATAAGATAAATCACATATGTATAATTAAATACTATCATACTTGCGAATCAAATAAAGTTAATCCAGAATGTGTTATTCTAGCATTTATAAGCCATCCTGGGGGATAGCCAAATATGCGCATTCGATAAATATGCAGCGGTAGTTGATGTTTTTTTAAACCAAGAGCTTTCCTCAAATCGCCAGATATTTGTCCCGGAATTTTTCCATCTCCTTGGTTTTGTTCATCGGCATGATAGCGACTGAAAAAAAGTATATTAAGAAATATTTTGTTCATTATGATATTGTATATTACTCGGTGTATAAATCAGTTCGATAACCACTGTATTAGTCGAATTACAAAAGGAAAAATGTGCATTATATCAAAACAATAACTAAGTTATTCTATTATATACTAGTGTTTTTACCCGGCTTCGCTCGGTATTTGTAATATAAACCGCTTAACCCTTTGCATCGGGTCGTCGCTTTGGCGACATCATTAAACGAAATGCGAAAATCATTAAATGGCGTATTTGTATGTCAAATACGCCGTTTAATGATTTTCGCACCGAATTCTATCTTCGCAAAAGTGACGACCCGATGCCAAAGGGTTAAACATGGCCAATCATTTAATAGTAAACATTTGATTAAGTTTTATTTTATTTAAATTTATTTGAATATTCATTTGTTTTTTATTAAATTTAACGTCACGGACTCTACGAACCAAACAAACAAACATACATACATACAAAGTCTCTTTCGAAATTATATACTAGATGTACATATATATATATATATGGACGTATTTTCAGATTTTATATGTAAATTTGAACGAATACATTTATATGCATTTATCAACTGGATGAATGAAGCTTTACCCTATATATAAATATAAATTTCGTTTAAAACATACACAGCTTTCATCTTCATTTCTTTTCGCCTTTGGTTGATTTTGTTGAAATCTTTTGGGTGCGGACAATCGCGCAGAGTGTGATTACCTTCACAATTGAAACAGTCTTGTGAACGACGTATGATATTTTTATTCAATTCCTTACCAGCCGGAATAACCTCTAATACAGAATATTTCTGAAAAAATAAATCGGCACGTTATTTAAGTGCGTGATAACAATGAAGGTTTGCCAAAAACTTTCAGAAAACAAACCTTAGTATATGTGGGGATATCGATAGCGTTGAGTGTAGCCGGTCTCGTGTCCTCTATGAAAAGTGGCATTTCAGTGTCCAACGCGTTGTCCAGAGAGGGGCGCGAGGAATCTGGATCGGCGTGGCAAAGCGTACCCCAGGCATAGAGCAGCAGGGGTCGCTCGGGGTCGAAGTCTACAGTGGTTATGGAGGCCACACCCCGCAACGCGACTGCCACCGACTCCGAGAGCGCGGCGGCGGCTTCTCGGTCGCGAAACTCCACCACCATCAGCGGCTCTCTTCCTCTCTCTTCCCCTTCGTCATTCACATCCAGCATCTTGCTGTTGGCTACTTACGATTTTCTATCCACAATTCATTTTCCACATTCCATGACAACTGTCAAAGGCCTGTCAACATTTCGCACACCGGTTCCGCGTCATGGCTGCCAACATCATTTACGATACATGCTGCATATTTTTTGGCCAAAACTGAGAACAAGAATTCCAAAAAAGTTTGCTATGCCCGCTCTCGAGGTTAATCCAGCTTCTTGATAAAAACCTTATGCATGAATTTATGTGTGTATGTGTGAGCAGGTTGCTATACATTTTATTTTGTTGCATCTCAACCAACATCAAGGGGGTATTGAATTAGGCAAACGGATTATTTCGAACATTGCGATCGCGCACACGACAATCGTTGCCACCAGGATCGTGACTACGGAATATCTAGCAGTCGAGTTCTCGTTAGTATGATAGTTCACGTGTGTAGCTCTCAATGTTCATGTACGTTTCGTAATGAAGTGTGCTATATCGCTTTTTGTGAAATAGTCACCCAACCAATGCTCCTTCTCAATATTGGGCCCAACTCCTTGCATTAAGTGGTTTTACGCATAAACACGTATAGAAAAACAAATTGGGTTAATTTTGATCTTCTTTTTTGTTTGCTCAATGCTAAGCATCGTGTTGAGCCTCTACTCCTTCCAGTCCTGTGACTACTTGAAAGCAGCGTTTAGAAACGATCCCGTCTTGTCCCGTTTAATTTGATCTGAACATCTTATGGAAGACCATTCTCTCGCTCGCCTTCCCTCCAATATTCCGGTGACTACCAGCTTCTCTAGAGTCTAGACTCTCCACATTCTTCCTGACAATATGGCCAAAGTAGGAAAGAATTACTTTTCTGGTAATTGGACTACTAGTCATATGTGAACCAGTCACAGGACAACCGGTCGCTCTAGATCAGTCACACGTGATCACCCGTCACAATAAAAGTGGTCACACCCGAAAAAACTGGTCACACCCAAAAATTCGACCATTTTTTAATTTTTGGGTGTGACCAGTTTTTTCGTGTGACCGATCTAGAGCGACCGGTTCACATTTGACTAGTAATCACCGAACCTATTTTTCTACATATTGTAGTCTCTCTGAAATTGTCAACTCTTTGGGGATGGAGGCGGTCCATGGAATGCGCAAAATGTTATTATGCAAATAAACGTAAGCATTATATTATACAAATGCGCAGTATATTTTTAATATCCGGTTGGAATTGATTGCAGTCAAGAGTACAAATTGAAGATGGGTTTTTTAAAAAACTCCATTGCCCCGAATTAAACACGCTGACCTATGGGATGCAAGAATCTCAAAAAAAAGAGATGGTCCTGTAATCGCTAAGCAGCACAATATAATCACTCAGTTAACTTATTGGATGCGTATTTTCACTTTCATTATAAATCGTTGTATATATTCATCTGACATGTCAACATAACATATTTCAAATTCACAAAAACATTACAATAAAGCGCCTCGAGGGATGAATAAATGCATAAAATGTCTGAAAATGTAATGCAGATTTGAATCTGTTTATGATCAGAATCTTGAATTTCAAAAAACGATTCCCTTTATTTTCAAGACATAATATAAGGGTTGCCTCGAACATCAAGTTTTCAAACAAAAGTACATGTAGTAGTTCGTTTGATAAATGGATGGAAAAAAAAATCTTTTGAAACAAAGTAAAACAAAGATTATGAGTAATGACATTTTTACTTTATTCTTATGTAAGATTCTATTTTCAACAAAATAAATACATTAGTAAACAGACATTTGTAATGAATAGTATGCTACTACCACATTTGTATAAAAATTAATTCATATTGTATAACAATAAGGCTTCTATTTTCAATAATTATGAAATGTGTATAAAGGAAATAAAATGTAAGAATATCATTTTATAAATTATTTGTAAACAATTGTTTCCTACAAAGTGAGAAGTTGAAGTACAGTAAAATTTAATAAAAAAAACTATTGTATAAATTATAATGCATGTCAGAAAAAATATGGAAAAAGTATTCCATAATTTGAGAGAGTGAAAGCACTGTTTTTATTTGTGGAATGTGGATAAATGTTGATCTAGCATAGAAATGAAGATGAGTTGGTGAATACTGTGATAAGTTAATATTAATTATACAAATAGCTAATCTAAACGGACAGACAATTAATAAAAAAATAAATAGTAGTCAACAATGGTCCATCAATTGCTTACATTAAAACATTTTTACTGCTGTTTTGAATCGATTGTAAATATTATAGGCATCATTTGTAAAGCGTAATTTTGTTGGGGAACCCTTTAACACATCTAAAATCGTTAAAAATATGGATTTATAATACAGAAATACAATCTAAGCATCAATATAAATATTTTCATAAATTTTAGCTCGGCTATTTGTATCACAATTCAAATATCAATATCGAAAAACAAATTTAAATAAAAAATAGTATTCGCAAATATTATTTTTATATTATTACAATGGAATCATTACTCTATAAAGCTGCAAAAAGCTGAAAATATATATATTTGTTATTCTACACATTGTAATACTTAAAAATGCAACTGTAAGTCAAATTTATATACAAGTGTTAAATAGAACAGCTAAGAGCAATGCTCAAAAATTCTTCAAAGCCGATGCTTATGAGACCTTGTTGTTGAGTGTCACGTGAACGAAATGCTTCAGTGAAACGTTGAATTTGAACACACAGGACAATAAACTGATCTACTGACACTTGACGTTTTTCAACGACATCACTTTTGACCACAAGAAACTTGATGAAATCCGGAGAAAATCGGAATCCCATCTGAGTGAGAGCTATGAAAAATAAAAATTTTAGTTATTAAATTGAGAATGAGGTATATCAGTTTTACATATGATACATATTATAACATATATTAACCTTGGGAGAGTTCACCTTCCTCAATATGACCAGACTGGTCACGATCGTAGGTGTGAAAAACACCCAGCCATTGAGTTACATAGTTATAGAGTTTATCAAACTCTTCTATATTTATGGTCCCAGAACGATCACCATCAAACATTCCTGAAAATAGAAAAATCAAACTAAATGACTGAATACTACAATCAACAGACTTAAAAAAATATTGATAGCTAGCATATTCAACAATTATTGTATAGCCTATTATACAACCGTCCCCAAACCACAACCTACAGACCAGAATATGGCCCACAAACGATTATTGTCTGCCTGCAAACAATCTCAATAAACCATAAATTCTTCATTGCCAAAAAAAATTGGAGAATTTAACATCACAATGATTTTCAACTAAATTCAATGCGTAATTCCAATATTTGATAATAATCATTACAATGTTTTGAAGATAAACCTTTCTAGGTACGCAAATAGATTAATAGATAAACGCATTGTAATTTTTCACTTTATCCGTTTTAGTATATGGTATAGATACGGTATTGTATTTGTATTTATTTTTATCATTCAATCGATTTTTTTTTATATTTCATACATGAGGTTTGTATCTATGATACCATTAGGTTGAAATATTTTGTTATCTTATCTCGATGATAATTTCAAATGACAGTTTCGCATTCAATTTAAAAACAAACAATCAAACAATAACAATAATATCTAGGAATTACTAAATTCTGACTTATAATTACAATCGTCCGATTGATACATCTATTTTAAAATATTATTAGAGATAACAATGTAAATATTATTACCTATCATAAGACGACAGGCTGTTTCAGAAAAATTCTTCCCTTGAGCATTAACCAGAGCACCTTGAAGTTCCGTAGCGCTGATGTGACCGGAGCGGTCTTTATCTACGGCCGAAAACCATTGTTGCACTTCTGGACTTACAGTGCTGGGAGCGCCATATCCCGGATTAAAAGCTGGCTGCATTTATTTTAAATATATTAGTCGATTATTTTACAATTGATACCGCTGTGGCTAGGAACTAAGGTTAATGTTAAAATAAATAATACACGTAACGTATCACTCTACTTTATACATTATTTACAAGCTGAAGGCTACACTTAATCTCTAAATCAGTCTTGATCCGCCTGCAGACTGGCAAGTTAAAGGAATACATGAGTTTAATAACATAAATAATCCCACAACATTGTTCACACTAAAGAATCAGGAATAAGGATAAGTTCTGCTTGCGCTGTGTTCGCTCATCAGCTCGTCGGCCATGTGCATCTGAACAGTCACACTGTGTTCACAATCATCACTGTAAAAAGCTTTGATATTGTCGTCTTTTTTAAGCAACATTCGACTCTCGTCGTGGGACGGGTTTACATACACGGGAACAATATTAGCTGCACCGATCTGTTGCAGTTCATCCGCAGGATTCACCTCCAAACTGCTACGTTTGGCCGAATCCCCAGTTCCGCTGTCTTTACACGAAGACCTCTCTGATATATTATCACCGAACAGGTGAGGACTAGTCAGTTCGACCTCCGTGGAAATGGGGGCCAGTTGAAGTGAATCGGGACTGAATTGAGGCAGAGCGCTGTTCATGCGTCTCCTCGTTTGATAGATGATGAAAACCCACACGATGGACGTGCCGACTGCACAGCACACGACCGTTATGATTATGATGCCCATCATATCTTCGTCGGTATTCGACGTCGATATAACGATAGGCTGCAACACTCGCAACTCAGTCGAGTCTTTAACCACACCAAGGGCGTTCGTTATTTCACATTCGTACAATCCTTCATCGCTAGACACAGCACCGACGATTATCAAAAGCTGATCTTCAGCCGTGAAGAAGTGCCGTTCCGTGGGCATTATAGGCGCCCCGTCTTTCAACCATCGAAGAGACGGTTTCGGAGATCCCGATACCATGCATTGAATCACGACGGACTCTCCAGCAGTTATTTCTTTATTTTCCATAGCGTTCACAAACGACGGTGCTTCGAGCACAGTCAACGTAGCATTGGATATAATAGTACCGGCAATGCTTTGTGCGGTGCAACTGTAAACACCCATATCGCTCACTTTCGAATGTACAATAAAGAATGCATAATCAGCCGGCATGACGTGCATTCGACGTTCTCTCGCAGCAGGAAAGTCGTTCCCTCCGTCTTTTTGCCATCCTACTTCAGGTCGTGGATCACCATTGGCTGAACATTCCAATTTCGCAGTGTCACCGGCGTTGACTGTTATATTTGCCGGATTCTTAATGAATTTCGGAAAAATTACGACTGTAACGTGCGATTTATTCGAGTAAGTTGTACCGTATATATTCGATACGATACACTGATACCTCCCAGCGTCCGAGTTTGATACATTATTCAGTATCAATTCTGAAGAAACCCTCATCATATCGTCCACTGTCTCCGTGGATTCCTTAACATTAGGATTCGAAATGTTAGTATCGTTCCGCCTCCAGAGGAAATCTATATGTGACGAACTACTCGACGTAGCTTTGCAGTGTAGACGGCCCGTCTCGCCTTTGATGACCATTTTCGTTTTGGGATGCTCAAAGATCCTCGGCTTTAACGAATCGTTGCAAGTTAGACTTTCTGAGTTCAAACTCAGCAAGTCCTTTCCGCGTAAACGAACAGGATAGGCGCAGACGGCCTTGATGTTATCTTGCCGGGGCAGAGGAGCCAACCACAACGAAAACCATTTGAGATCACAGTCGCACAGCAGACCCGAAGTATTCATGTGCAAAATTCTAAGATTCGGCAACACCGCAAACGACTGTTCGTGCACCGATGTTATATTATTTCCGTTAAAGTCCAAAGTATTCAACCCTTCCAAGCCCAGGAAGGCTTTATCTCCGACAGATTTTATATGATTGTGTGAGAGTAGTAGCGTATGAAGCCGACTCAATCCGTAAAAGGGGGCGTTCATATCCTCGACGGTCCAAGATATTCGATTGTGGCTCAAGTCCAACGTTTCTAAAGCGGTCATCGATATGAATGCATTCTCAGATATCGATGATATTTTATTCGTGTCCAATTTCAACACTTTAAGATTCGAAAGGTGTTCGAACGTCATCGCGTCTATACTCCGTATGAGATTACCAGACAGGTCCAACTCTCGCAACTGCTCGCTCCACTCCCAACACCCGGCGTCGATCGTCGTCAACCGATTGTGCGAAATCGAAAGCGTAGCCAACGAATTGAGTCCATACATCCACGTCTTGGAAATGATGGATATTAAATTCTGATCCAACTTCAATTCCGTAATGGATTTCAAACCGAAGAAAGCGCCGTCTTTGAACGATTCGATTTTATTGTGACGCAGCTTCAACGAAATGAGATGCGAGAGTTTACGGAAGTAGAGCCCGTCGATTTCAGACAGCTTGTTCTTGCTCAGGTCGAGATTTTCGAGGTGTTGCTGGTCGGCGAACAGCCCCTGAGGCAAAGAGACGATGCGATTCCGATTCAGACGGAGATCGGCGAGATGAGGAAGGCCAGCGAAGGCACCGGCGGCGACCTCTTGGATGCGATTGGCGGAGAGCCGCAGCGTCCGGAGTCGGTCGAGATGAGGCAGATCATCCGGTCTGAGCCGCTCTATGTGATTCTGCTCCAAGCCCAATTCTTCGAGATGAGTGACGCCCGATAAGGACTTGGACTGTAGAGTGACGATGTTGTTGTGGGCGAAGCTTAGAACCTTGAGCTGGGGAGCCGAGCCCACTTGAGGCAGTGAGGTGTAGTTGCAGTACTCCAGACGCAGCTCTCTCAGTCCCAACTGAGCGAAGGGACGAGGGTCGGGAGAGGGCTGGGCCCCAGAGACTAGCAGAGTGCGGGTCCAGTTGGGCACCAGGTGCGAGGCGGGCAGGGCGGTGGGGCCCGCGCAGTCCACCACGGACTCCAGGCAGGAGCAGGTGGGCGGACAGGGCTGGCCTGTCGCCCCCACCCACAACACGCACACGCACACGACCACCATCACACTGACACGGCTCTTCCACATTGTCGTCGACACTTCGATTGATTGGCGATGGGTTGGTGAGGCGTCAGCCAGTGTCGGCAGGTGTCGTCATCTTCGGTGAATATCTTCGCACCGCGAAAGTGGCGCTCCTTGTTCCTCGTTTCGTGTTCGGTGTTCTGTATTTGGCACTCGGTGCGCGATAATATGTACGTGTAGTGTAGCAAGTAGCTGGTGCGAGCAGCGATCTCAGTGCAACACTGCAACGCCGCAACGCGCGCACGACTGCCAACCTTTTGCTTGCTTGCGATGTGTTCCGAAACCAACTTGACAATGTTATTTATTTATTTGGAAAATTTACAGTTTATAAAGTTACATAGATTGATAGTAAAAAAACATAATTATGTTAAGTAAACCATTAATAATTTTCACATATAGGTAAAAAAAAAGAAAAGCTCAAACATTCAAAATAAGAAACAAAAATGATTATAGAGTAAGATAGTTAGAGAAAACAAAAAGAAAAAAATAGAAATAACAGTATAATAAAAATATCAAAATAATAAGAATAATAATATGATAAAAATTATGAAATAATAAAAATAATATAATATATAACAAAAAACAAAAAGACAAAATAAATACATCAAAATAAAAATTCATAATCACAATCGTAAATTTTCAATAAAATTAATCATCGAAAAACAAATTTGCAATAATCACTCTAGCTTGTATAGCATTAATATTAAATAAGTCAAACATAGAAATTGTTAAAATTAGTGTGTTGACGGTGGAGCTTGCACGCCAGATGAATGAGCTTCTTCCATAATTAGAAAAAGTATTAGGTATGTAAAGGGGCTCATTACATCTAGTCATTCTATTTGGCACACGCAATGATAGTCTGCTCAATAATTGAGGACAGTCGATCGAGCCGTTAAGGATGTTCAAAATTGTTGAGATGTCAGCTATCTCCCTTCTTTTGACAAGTGGAAGTAGATGCTGACACCTACAAGCATCTTCATAGGAAGTATAGGATAATCCAAAACGGCTACTGATGTACCTCAAGAATCTCTTTTGAATGCGCTCCAATCTGTCTCTTGCACCAGAGTACTCTGGGTTCCAAACTTGGGATGCAAACTCAACAATACTTCTTACGTATGCACAATATAGTATTTTGTATGATTTAATAGAAGTAAAGCATTTGGAGGACCGGATGACGAACCCGAGGGCCTTCGACGCTCGAGCTACAACATTGTCAATATGTTTACTAAAGGATAGATCAGAGTTTAAAAAGACTCCCAAATCCCTAATTTCCGATACCCTTGTGAGTCTATGTCCGTTGATTGAATGAGGAAAGTCAACTGGACATAGTTTTCTGGTGAAGGTTATGCAGGAGCATTTTGCTTATGTTATGGCTCAATCATTGATGTATAATACACTAGACGTGCCCAGACGTGTTATTTTGGTCGGAGATCTTGTCTTCACTAACTGAGGGGTGCGGGGGGTTTAACTACCGGGGAAGTTGGGTTTTTTTCCCTACGACGCAGCGGTACCTACCTACCTACTACGAGAAACTGTGCATGCGCCAAAAGGGAGACAAGTATAACACGTGAGGGCGGATTTAGTATATTATACATCAATGGGCTCAATCTTAGATCCTCTCTAGACTATCGACTCTAAGGCTTAATTCGCACGAGACTTTAAAAAACGTTGCGTTAAAACTCGGCGTTGACGCTTTTATAACGTTCTCGATATGATTGTTCATACGAACGCTTTAAAATCACTCTTGTTTGGTTTCTCGCTTCAGTAAGACGTGGAAATGGTTTCTGCTAAATTAATAGCAATAGCGATTTGTGTTGCTAGAAGACGAAAAAGAAAACAAAAGGCAATCTGGGTCCATCCTCTGAATGAACTGAGATACTTAAAAGGGCAGTTTGTGACACTGTATGAAGAATTGAGGCAATACCCCGATAAATTTTGTAGTTATTTTCGAATGTCAAAACAAACACGAGTGCGTGGCGTAATGAGTGAAGCGCCGGCGCTTTTTTACCGCTCGTCTGAATAATAATACGAAGTTTCATATGATCTATTCCCTTTAACGCCCAACGCCCAGCGCTCAAAATGCAACACTACTCGATAAAAAAAGCGTCGCGTTTTAAAAGCGCTGACGTATGAACATATACATGGAAATGCATTTGTTATATTTGAACGTTTTTTTAACGAACGTTAAAAAAGCTCCCGTGAGAATGAAGCCTAAAGGGGACTCGATTACGGTTCGGTGATTACTATTCAAATGTGAACCGGTCACAGGACAACCGGTCGCTCTAGATCGGTCACACGTGATCACCCGTCACACTAAAATTGTTCACACCCTAAAACTGGTCAAACCCAAAAATTAAAAATTGGTCGAATTTTTGGGTGTGACCAGTTTTCTCGGGACCAGTTTTAGTGGGACGGGTGATCACGTGTGACCGATCTAGAGCGACCGGTTGTCCTGTGACTGGTTCACGTATGACTAGTAGTCCGTTTACCCTCGATTACATGTACTCTATACCAGAGATTATTTTCTATAGATGCAGTTGGCGGGGGTTTTCAATACAAAATCTAATATATAATTTCGAAAGAGACTTTATAAGTATATAAGTATGGAAGAAAATATGTAATGTTGGTTGGGAACTTCGTAAACAAAACAAAGTTTCTATGGCGACAATTTAATTGGTTGAATATTATATTTTTTTCGATTCAGATAAATTTAATAAAAAAACAAATGCATAGTTACTATTAGATTCGCCATGTTTACGCTGTTTATATTACAAATACTGAGCGAATCCGGGTAAAACAACTAGTATGATATGTACAATATATAAATAAATCACAATAAAATAAATAAAAAAGTACAATACTATGTATTACAATAAAATAAATCATTAACAATGTAAATATTTTAAATATGATCCGTCGTGTTTTTTTATCTTTGTCAGGGAGGTTTATACCTACATACTTTTGTAATTTGGATTGCACATATATTCGGCTCATTTGAAAGTATTAATCTTGGGTCTCCTCTAGACTCTAGAGGAGACTTGACTATACATACATACATACATACATAGATCAGAGATGATCAGGCGGGCTATTTTTAGGGGTAAACGGGTTACTTCGTAAAAGTGAATCGCTGACCAATATAACCACCACTACGAAAATCGCATGCGCGAATCTCCCAGCGCACGAAAATTCAGCGTACAGGAAATTAGGGTTCGGTGATTACATCCTAAATGTGTGTCGCTCAAAGCATTTGCTGAGCAATATTTGGGCAGTTTTCTGTCAATTTTTCGGCAATTTTCCTGTGCGACGAATTTTCGTGCGACGGTGGACCGCGCGAGCGATTTTCGTAGCGGCGGATATCATAGTAGCGATTCACATTTGGGATATAAACCTCGATTATATGTACTCTATACCTGAGATTATTTTTACCCTATTTTTTTCTATAGATGCAGTTGACAGGATTTTCAATACAAAATATGATATGTATTTTAAGAAAATAAATCACAATAAGATAAATAAACAAGTAACATGTATTACAATAAAATAAATCATTAACAATGTAAATATTTTCGTGTTAAATATTGTATCTACCAGGATAACCGCCGCTACAAAAATCCCATGCGCAGGTCTCCCGACGCACGAAAATTCGGCGTACAGAAAACTGCGCAAATGACACAAAAAAAAGTTAGAAAATAGAGTTCATTGAAGATCTTGCGTTAATGTTACAAATATTGGAAGAGTTGTCTATTTTTCTATCGCGTTACAAAATCAGGATGTGTCTATACATAGTAAAAGCCAACTGTCTGATTCGATGTATAAACGCTCATAATATATTAAAAAAAACTAAAGGAAAGTATGCAGCATCTATCCCTACTATAATAAAATCTTAAAGTTTTAAAAATATTTCATTTAAATCAAATAAAAAAACGATATATTTACCACGTTCTCAATTCATTCAATATGTAATTGATAATATGAATTCTAGACTTTTAGATTAAGATAATGAAACGTATTTGAATTTACATAGTTTGCTTATTTCGTATATTTGATCCATCAACATGGCCGTCAGATATAGTGCATAGAAGGTGAAAAAAATAAAATAATTCATATTATCAATAAACTAATATTTATTCTTAAATTTCGATTAACGATTTTCGGGACTATGTCGACGATCGTGATTTAGCAATGAATCAAATGCCAATCCAAGAAGGTAAGAAAATAGCTAAAATTATTGAGAGTTGATAGCTAAAGTTACCGAGCTGTGAACTCTGCAGAAGCTGAAAGGAGATTTACTTTAATGAATAATTTTGCTAATGATCAAAGAAACTTTTGAATTGCAGATAACATATCGTCAGTCCGGAAGAAAAACGTCACAAGAAAAAAAACGATATTTGAGTTATACATATGTATATGTAGATTGCATACACTCATTTGTCATTTTGCATACACTCATTTAATTTGTCTAGATCAAGTTACGGTTGACACAGGGCAATAGTGTCGTTGTTCACTTGCAAGGAAGTGTTCACCACATTCAAACTTCAATAGTCTCTCTACTGAAAAAATACACTTTTTGACTTATTGACGTTTGTTTACATACCTCCTTTACGTTTTTTCTTCCAGCATCTTTTTTATGCACCTTTTTTATGTTTCAAACGAATATTCTATATAATACTTTTTTATTAAAAAAAAAGACCTCGGTATAAGTAATTCTATTGCAGTTATGTCCTTTCAAAAGATGCGAGAACAAAATCAATATCTTGACTGGTATTCGTCTTTTATTAGTCGAAATAAAAGGTTGACGCCCAAAATATACATACAATACGCCCAAAAAAAGCCCGCCTGGACATCTCTACTCTCGGTACGTTCCGTTGTACCAACTTGCAACAATATCTAGAGACTCGTTTTCTCATTTTTTCGTCTGCTTAAACAGGAGTTTGTATATTGTAGGCAAAAATGTTTTTTGTATACGGGTCTACCTCACAGGACCGAAAGTGAAAACCCCGAAAAAGCAAATATCAGAAGGCAAAGATCGAAAATCGAAAGATCTTAAGTCGAAAGATCAAAATTAAGGGTACATGGTAAACAGTACTATGTATATACATATAATATATATGAGTGGCATGCGGTGAAATTATTTCTCTTTTTGCCACACAGCCTTGTTTAATGTGCGCACGCAGGATACGGGAGGAAAAGCCTGTTCCTCTTGTTCCTGTTGTATCCTGCTCGTGCAAATTAAGTGAGGATGTACGTCGGGGGGGGAGAGAGAGTTTTACCGCACGCCACTGATATATATACTAACCATTTTTCATATGTATTCATGGTAAACGAACATTTTCGACTTTTTAACATTCGGGGCGGTGACAGTCACCCAGTTAGGCATACTGAGTAGGTATAGAGGGTCAGCAGGTTGCTTAGTTGTTTCATTTGATTGGCTGTCTGAGATGTGAATAATAAACTACTTTTGCCACTTTCACTCCAATCTGTAAATCCCGCTTTACACCATGCAACAATAATTTGTAAGAAAAAGGACAAGGTGAGGGTTGTAAAAAATATAACGTCACCAAAATATGGTACTTTCTCTTTATCTGGAGCCATTTAAAAATAAATAAATTAGTCATTGGTTTATTTGGAGAAACAATTTTAATACATTTCATACAGAAAATTAATTTCATCCAAAAGTGACTTGAATACATCGTTTTCAATCTGTCGTCTCCAAATGAATTCTGATAAATATGATTGTTCCTCATGTTGCTGTCGAAACATTTGTGCACATACATATGTATAATTTTTATTAAAACTTATTATTTACCCAAAGCTTGGAGCGGATTTGGAACAAGTACTTGGATAACATAACAGAGCAATTCAAAAAATTATCTACTTCGATTTTATTAGATCGATTCGGATTTTAATATGGGTCCAGGTAATGAGAAAGTACCAAAAAATTAAGGCCCATATTTAGAATGAAACTTCATGGCATTGTAAGCTCACATGTTAAATGTCACATGGGAATGTAATGAAAAGTCAAGCACTTATTAAAGGCAGAAGGTTTCACCATGTGGTGCTCACTGTAAATGGAATATTATATTTTTATTTATGTTTATTATTATTTTTTGTCTCATTATACAACTTTCTTTTTATATTATATTCTGTATGTGTGCCTATTTAAATAAAATAAAAAATAAAAAATAAAGAAGGGAAACCCGATTTTGTTTATAACAGAGTGACTGTTTAGTACTATGAATAGAAAAGTATAAAATAAAAACGTAGTTTTCACAGGAGAAAGGAATTTCGTAACGATGGAGAGATTTGATAAATTTTCGCTCCAATTTTTAAATCAACAATATATGGTTTTATTCTGCCGTATGACATCATTGTGTATGATTGAAATTGCTTTGAGTGTTTTTGTCGAGATTCATAATTATTAAATATTGAAGTTTTCAAAACTAAATTTAATATACTTGAGAGACGTTCGTAATACATTTAATTTTTATCGCCAACCACTTACATAAGTTTAAAAAGTATTATAACTAAAATATGTTTAAAGAGTTTCTATTCAATATCTTCATAAAAACAAAAATACGCAAAATACTTGACGTGCTTCTATGTACAGTTGAAGCAAGAAAACCAGCACGAAAAAAAAAACGATAAAATCACTAACAAATATAAAACTCATACATGATAAATGGTAAACACATTCGAAAAGCGAAATTCTAAAGCGAAAATGACAAAAATCGAAAAGTTTTCAAACAAGTAAATTACACACATACATAGGTTAATCGAATACGAATAGTCTTTGCAAACAGATAAATTTATCAGCGATCAATGAAAGTGAAAGTCATTTAAAGACATAAATGACTGGCTGATAAATTATCGATTTGGGAATTTATTAATGGCATTAAATATTTAATTTCTGATCAAAACTTACATTGTACGCCATGTCAATTTGACACTTTGACAGTAATTGACAAATGTTGCCAAAGCCAAAAAAGGTTCGGTGATTACTAGTCAAATGTGAACCGGTTACAGGAAAACCGGTCGCTCTTGATCGGTCACACGTGATCACCCGTCACACTAAAACTGGTCACACCCTAAAAGGTCTGTTCATACCTAGTCAGCACGTGCCGACTTCAGCAGGTATCCGGCCGTACGAAAAGTATTCTTTGGTACATTTTGTATGGGTATATTCATACCAGCCGTCACGTTTACGCCACGGCAGGCTTACAGCAGTACCCGACATTTCCTGTTCATACCTTACAGCAACATCCGTCAACGTATCGTATCCGTTTTTTTGGCCATCGTGGAAATATACACGCGAATTGCGTGCCATGAGTCTGCCGCTTTGCTGTTTTGGGCCAATTATCTATAGTGACAGTTGACAGCTGTTCAATCTTTCGACCTGGTTTTGACGCAAATATTAAAAAAATATTTAAAAATTTTTTTTAATTTTTTATGGAAATATTTAAAAAATTTTGTCCATCATCCACAAGCTGCTTATACAGTGTCCAAAACTCTCCTTCGGTTTTTCTATTTTTTAACATGGGATGCACATCAAAACGCCTCCGTGCTTTTTTATCGCCTTCTTGAGCTTATTCTTCCAACAACAGCGCGATTATACATAATTTTTCGTACGATAAACGTCGAAATATTTTTGCTGACTTGTATTCTGACGCGTAGCTACGAATGCACGTGTATGCATTCATATTGCATATACTCGACAATACGACGTAAGCAATATTGCGCCGTATCGTCATGGCCTCTAATGTATAAGTAAGCCGATTTTGCCTTGCACTCGGCCAAATTGCTGTAAACGTGACGTGACCGCGACGTGTAGGTAGATATGAATAGAAATGTAATAAAATGACATATTTGAAACGGAGTCGTGCAGTGCTGTTAAGTATGAACAGACTTAAAATCGGTCAACCAGTTTTCTCGTGACCGATTTTAGGGTGTGACCAGTTTTCTGGTGACCAGTTTTAGGGTGTGACCAGTTTTAGTGTAACGGGTGATCACGTGTGACCGATCTAGAGTGACCGGTTGTCCTATGACTAGTAGTCCTTTTACCGCAAAAAATACGAGCAAATGAATTCACTCATTCTAAATCTGTAATTTTTTCATAAGTGCATTACAGTAGTAAGATATCGATTATAATTTTAGCATAATTATTATCGTTACTCTTACAGAATAATATTTATTTTGATTAAAATTGTATTTACTGAGTGGTGACGGAAAGTGCACATGTGTAAATTGTGTTTACTAGACAGAGGCGTAGGCAATTCAGACGATAGGCAGAGTGGATTCGAGAGGGATACTCATCGATACTGATAACACTGACAACTGCACATTAATAATCGAATAGCAAGCACTGGTGAAGTCGTCACTTGCCGAGCTGCTTACTTTCGAACTTGCACATCCTTCTAACTGCTAACAAGTAAGGCCTTCTAACATTGCCTTAATTGCATTTTACAGAGTGAATCATTCATTTCATTCGAATGTAATCTTACATACTTTCATGTAACCCTTTATCCTAATGATTCATCGCTAATCATGTCGTGTGACGTTTATATTGTTTGAACCGTGCAATCTAATCTCATTATGCTGTATTTAAATATAACAACATAATTTAATGAACTGCCAGTGTTCGGAAATAGAACATATGTATAGTGTTAATAAATGTGAAACATTCCTCGCTGATTGCATATTGCATGCGTAACGTATCATAACATATGATGTAAATAAAATTTCATATTTGTTTTCGTAATACGTGTGTATTACGAAAAGAAATATAAATATTCCACTCTATAATCATTCGCTTTGTAGTTAGATCTTAAAATTGTGTATGCACATCCAGTGGTGTAAAAAAGTTTTCCGAAAACCTGTATTATAGCCAATCTTGTCGGCATCGTCATTTGAATTATTGATAATAAGAATATTTTTTAATAAAAATTTAAACATTTTAAACGAAATGCCTATAGAACGAGTTATTTCCAAAGATAATAAATGAACTAGTGAATCTACAATATTAAAATCGTTTATGTAGAATCAATAACTAATGCTAATTTTAAATCCAGAATTTCCAGAAATTAACCTACTGAATGATAACCTACTATCATTAAATGATTGAGTCACTGTTTATAAACCATTTATGTGTGTACAACAAGGAAAAATCTAAAATGTAGGATATTGACTCATCTATTAACAATAGTCATATTTCCAATAATATATATTTTAGAATGTTTCCTCGTACGATTTCATTTTTTTGCATTACTGCCATATCATTTTTTTAGCGTTTTTAACCCACACAAATATTAAAATTTAGCACATATTTTAATATTAATTAAACAAGAATGATATGGATAAATAATAAAACTGGCATAGGTGAAGTGAAAATGGATGACAAAGTAGTAGAGATTGTCGATAACATTAAATATTTAGGTATTTACATAGTTTCAAGACTGAATGTTAAGGTACACGAACATATTATAAAAAAAAAATGGCTAGAAAAGTTGGTGTTTTATGTAGGTTAAGAAATGTCTAAGTAGAAAAAGTAAAGTTTTAGTCTATATTACAATTGTCTTTCCACACGTAGTGTATTGTGCCACTGTGCTTGTTTAGTGGCCAAGATATAGGGAAAATACAAAAATTACAAAATAAAGCTATGAGAGGTATTTTGAATGTTGGTAGATTAAAAAGTATTAGAAGTACGTTAGATGAATTGGGATGGTTGAGTATTAGTAATAGTTTAAAGCTAAGCACATTATCGTTTGTTTATAAGTTAGATCATGAGTTATTACCCGATTATTTTAAAGATTATAGAATAAGAAATAGAGATATTCATAATCATTACACTAGAAATAAGAATAATTTAGTTGTAGGTAGAGTAAGAAAAAGAAAGACAGCTGGGGGTGTCTTTCACAGGGGTGTACTAATGTATAACCCCCCTCCCTGAGTGCATCAGGTCTTCTAAGACCATGGATGCATTCTTGCGAGGAGCAAAGAGACACCTCTGTGAGGGACAGTACATATGAGTTAAATATAGAATTTTAGATCTAAGTTATTGAGATGTATTTTTTTTGTAAATTAGCTAATAGGTAAAATTATATATAAATAAATAAATATATATATATATATATATATATATATATATATATGTCAATTTTTTTAGAATGGCACTCTATCCATCTTTGGAGGATATGAATGTGGATTTGATGCAAAGAGCTCAAGAAACTGTAGCTGTAAACACAGTTGCCCAGTTACAAAACAGCAACAGTGGCCTGATGTATCCCGCTTTAGCTGATTTTATGGGACTGGAACTGTCCCCTGAAACTATTGCCATCAACATGCCAGAGTATTCTCAAATTGTTCAAGCGCGCACAGTAAACAATGGCACTGCTTCAAATGTGGTGGCACCTCTTTCGGGCGGATCCGTAGCTATGAAGAAAGCATTTGTTACTCAGGGAGTGAGACAAGTACAACTGTGCAAAGATGCCGAAGGAAAGGTTGGTCTCAGACTCCGTGCCGTCAATAACGGAATGTTCATATGCCTGGTGATGAAAAATACTCCAGCCGCGCTTGCCGGTCTTCGGTTCGGTGATCAAATATTAGAAATCAACAATACACCATTGGCTGGAAAATCTATGGACGAAGCACACAAAATTCTAAAAAAATGTCCCAACAATGGCATAATAATGTCCATCAGAGATAGGTTAGTTTTATTATTCTTAGTAAATTATATTTAGTTTCAAAAGATTTCGGAGTTAATGAATTTTACTGCGTTCATTTTCAGGCCATTCGAACGCACACTTACACTTCACAAAGATTCTGCAGGAAGCGTTGGTTTCCGATTTAAAGATGGGAAAATCATTGATTTGGTGCAAGATTCTTCAGCAGCTCGCAATGGATTGTTAATAGATCACCAATTGGTAGAAATAAATGGTCAAAACGTCGTTGGCATGAAAGACAAAGAAATTGTCAAAGTGATTGAATCTTCAGATAGTGTAGTTACACTTACAATATTGCCATGCAGTATATACAAACACATGGTGAACAAGTGAGTGAACGTACATAATATGTATATCTTAGAACCTTTAATGAATAAAAATAAAAATTATGTTTATATAATTTGTTTATTTTTCAGGATGGCTGCTAATTTATTGAAATCGACAATGGATCATACACCAGTTTTTTAATTTGTGCAACTTTCACCCATTTTTTTCTAAATTTTGTATGCATTAATTTGAGTGCTAAATTTGTATTATAAACTAAGTCAAAATTTAAAAAATTTGCTTGTAAAAATATAAAAATCAAAGATTTTTTTTATTTCATTTTTTTCGTTCCATTTATTTAAAATAAAATATTCATAATTTCACAATTTACGTAGATAAATTATAAGCACATATATATTGTTTTAGTTTCTTTGACTGGTAACTAAAATATATGCATATTATATTACAGATAACCCCATTATGTTATATATATATTTCGAACAAATTCTTAGAGAAGTGACTGATTTTACGGGTGCTGTTAATTTAATTCGCATGTTTTATTTTTTTTTTACAATTAAAATATCTTCATATATTCCAACTGCATTTACTTTTTTTAATACTTTTATTACATGTAATATTAATTTGTTTTTTTCTAGAATGTAAGAAATTATAGATGCATACATATATTGTATCCTACATTCATTTATACTCGTATAATGTTTGTACATATAACACTTGGCAAAAATTATAAGAGTTGTATTCTTTGAATAAAATGTATTTTATCTATTACATACATATAAAAAATATTATCTGTAATTTATTTATAGCATGTTAAAAAATATAAACATATAATATACTATATGCATACTACCTATATAAACAATTATTGTACATTAAAAAGATTTTTATATATATTAGAATGGAGGAATATCATTGATTATGCCGAGTCCACCCAAAAGTATTTCGCCTTTATCATTGATGAGCTCACAATTGATATTAATGATTGAACTGTCGGGAAATTTCAAATTATAGTACCTGAAAACAATTTTATTTTCTATGTATTATCAAAAATATATTATGGACAAAAATATATTAAAAATTTCAAACTCACCTGATTTGCCAACCAGCGTCATTGTTAGATGTATAATAATAACTTGGGAAATATGTTATTAAATTTGCCTTCAAATTTTTAAAATCATCATTATCGAAATTAATCGGATATAAAATTGAAGAGTCTCTATTATCTTTTATATTTAGAAAGTTTTCTCCACATAAAACTATATCGAAGAATTTGTCCATTTGTTTGCCTTTCATTGAAATTAACAAGTTAAGGTCTTGTTCAGATTTATCACAGTGTTTGATTATGTAATAAACAATAAAATTGTGTCGACATTCAAATTCACAGATGAACAATCTCACTACTATTCTATGCTGAACATCATTTTGGTGTTGCTTTTTTAATTTCAAAGGCGATATTTTAATACAATTTCCACCATAAAAGCTATCCTCTGTATAATATGAGGAACAACCATGCTGTTCATTATCTGGTTTAACATTGAATTTTTTAACAATAGGCTTATTTCTCACTTTATTTTGTGGGCTAGCAGTTTCTAATTGTACCACTTGACAAGTACAATTTTGTTCAATATCAGCATTTATATTTCTTTTCACTCTATCATCATTATTGATGTCTGATGTATCATCAGCCACTATACTTTTTGTTTCTTTACTCTCAGTTTCTACTTTTGCATCTTCGTCCACAAGAATAAAATTAATTGAACAATGTGGAATTGAAATTTGATATTGTTGTTCTCGTAGGTTGAACCACGTTTTATCACCAACAACCTAAAATGAAAATGCACATTTATAGTATATTAAAAATGCATGTTTATTTCCCATTCTATAACAATAGTAGTGTGTATTTTGTAACCAGAGATTATAGAAGCCATTAGTCCATTTTTTGATGATGATACTTCTACATATACTGAACCCAATCTCAATTTTAATTTTTTAATCAAATGTTACTACATGAAATAGTATTACCTGGATAATTTCATGACTGAATTTAATTTATGAAAATTATACCTTTCCGTTCAATCGCTTTTTTTCTCCTGCACCAAGACAGAAGAAGCTATGAAAAGGCAGCTCAGTAGGACCCCTAGTATTTAAATATGGCCAAAGTGTGCTCCAAAATGCGTTTTCTCTCAAAATGAAGTAGCTTTTCAAAGCACACTTCATATCAAATGAATTATGATGTTTTTCGTCAACGTAAAATTTAGAATCTCGTATCATTTTTCTAGCGTATTTGAAAATATCGCCAATTTCTATTCCTTCGTGAGTCCAGGCCGGAGCAAATAGAGCAATGGAAAAACCATTTTTATGAATTTCTTTCACTGCCTAAAAATATTTAGTAACTCATGAGTGTTTACACAAATAGTGATAAATTATTATCAAAATGGATATTGATTTGTATGAATTTGAAACCTCAGCTGTGTTAAAGCATCCTCCGCCCCAAAAATTCCGTCCCCAAACATCAGCTCCGAAAAATACATCGTTTTTGCGCTCACCTGCAACTGCTAAAGAGTTTTCTAAATGAGTTAGATTCCAACAATAATTAGTGAAAATTCCATCGCAAGCATCAAAAAAGTCTCTAAATGTATAAAAAAGATAATCAATTTAATAAATAATTTCATGTTATACATATATATATAATATTTTATCATACTTGTTGTTGTTGTTGAGACAATTCTGCCAACTTAAGCTGCCTGAAATTGTAACACTATCGTACCAAAGCACAATAGAACCCGGAACATTTTCGTGCATTTCTTTTGTTAAACACTTGAGGAACTCGAGTAAATCTTGCACTTTATCGACTTTATTTTCCACATTCAAAAACCAACCGTCTAATTTAAAATGTTTGGCAACAGAAACTAACTGACTAACAAATGTCTGCATTTTTTCTTTAGTCTCCAAAAACTCTTCACATATTTTAAAACCTTGGTCCCATTCGGTGATAATAGTTCCTGAAAAAATATATCTTTTTTAATTTTAAAATATAATTAATCAAACAAAATCGATTCACACTGGATAGAAATAATGCAATTATATTACCCAATATTTGTACACCATGCTTGTGAGCCACATTTATCCAACACAAAGGAGGAATCGTAATAAAATGATGACTAAAGTATATAAATATATCTATCGCAGCCCAGTGGTAAAATAAATATGCAGAGTGATCATTAGATCCATCGACAAACCTATAATAATAAGAAAATTATATATTACTAGTATTTTACCCAATGATGGGTGTTGGCATATTGAGTTATCTATATATATAAAAATCAATGTTTGTCTGTCTTTCTGTCTGTCTTGAATAGACTCCTAAACCAAAGAACCGATTACGATGGAACTTTCAGGATTTGTTAAAAAAAAAAACGGGATAAAACCTCTTAATAATAATATTCGTAACTATGATTTTATCGACGCGAAAGTAGTTAAGGAAATGTTTACATTGGTAACAGACTTGCGCGCACGCATGCCAACGTACAAATACATTACGTACCACTCATAACAATCCTACATATGTATATAAATCAGTGTTTGTCTGTCATGTATGCGTTCCTATACGTAACTATGTATAATTTAATTTGATTATTAAGTATTAATTTGAAACTGAAACATTCACTTATCGAAACGCATCGAGAAACGGGAACGGGAAATGCATGTGTTATTGTAAGATGGAACTTTCAGGATTTATTGTATGCATGTCCGGGAAGCTTACTGTGAAAATAATCGGCCAAAAACAGGAATGAGTGGCATTGCAACGCAGTAATTTCGTTGTAAATGTTTTCGCGTCGCGACATGCGTTGTTAGGATAAAATAAATAATCGAATAATTTCAAATGTGTTCGCTGTCTGCGTTTTTCCGACAAAACGGGAACGAGAACGGGAACTGCATGCGTTATTGTGGCATTGCAACGCATGCTGGGTTCAGCTAGTAAATATAAATATATATATATATATATATATATATATATATATATATATATATATATATATACATACATACATACATACATACATACATACATACATACATACATACATACATACATATATATATATATATATATATATATATATATATATATATATTATATATATATATATATATATATATATATATATATATATATATATATATATATATTATATATATATATATATATATATATATAAAAAAGTCACTCGGCAGATGCAGAGCTATGCTGCTGCAGATGCAGCAGCATAGCTCGGACGTTAAGCTTCTGCTTACCGTCATGAAGGTGCCGGGTTCTATCCCTGAATGAAAATGAATTTTTCAGAGTATGCTGTTGGTCAGACCTGGATTTGTGACTCCAGGTTGATCGTTTCCTATCAGAGTTTGCCAATTTTCTCTGATTTCATTGTTGAAACGGTTCCCGGAAAAAAAATTGGCTAAAAATCCTTCCTACCTACTATGTCACCACTATTTGAAATTTGATGAATGTACAATAAAAATTTATGTACAATTCATAGATGTCTCGTTAATTTGCGAGTTTTTTCAGTGTCTCGCGATTCAACGACTTATAATAAAAAAATGCTGCATTTGTATTTGTAATTGGCCAGGAAGGCGCATTGGGATTTTTCTGTAAGGCCTTCCTGGTATATATGTAAAATAAAAAAAAAATAAAAAAAAAATTTGTTCCCGATAAACATATACTAATTTGCTAATGTTTTTGTTGAAGGCTTTGAATATTTGAATGAATATATTAAGGTGGGTCTACGCTAGAGAGCCGAGCACGAGTTGAGCACAAGCCGAGCCGCTCTACTCGCGGTGTCAAGTGTGGACGTACAACAATCATTCCCCTCGAACGTAGTTTTCCGCAGTGTGCTCGCGGCTCGTGGCGGATATGGACATCCTTGCCCAAGTCTTGGGATATATGAGACCATGTATCAATCTTCTTATTTTTTTTATAGTAATCCTCATGTTTTGGGTCCCATATCGTTGGATTATTTTGATATAATTCAATTAATTGCAAACAAACATCTTCTGTCCACGTTTCCATGATGCTCGAGCGAAACGTCTGTCACTCAACACGTCCACGAGCGCATTGCGAGCGAGATGCAAATCCCTATTTGTTCGTCACAAAACCGACAACAGGCGGAGCACACTCGAGCACGAGCCAAAAGCTCGAAGCGCGCTCGTTCGACGCTTGTAAGTCGGTCCACACTACACGAATTTGTGCTCGGCTCTCTAGCGTAGACGCACCTTTAGATACTATGAAATAAAAATATTTGATTGAAAAGTTGTACAAGGAAGTTGTCACAAACCTGTCATCGTGGTAGCCGTTCTTCATGTCGTGACACAGCAGCGTCCTGGGCGGGTTCGAAGGGGTTGGGGTCGAAGGGGTCGGGGTCGGGGAGAGGGGCAGGTGACAGGCGTGGCCGTGCGAGTAGAGGGCAGAGGTGGGCCGAGGCGGGCAGCGGCGGGAGAGGGAGGAGGTGGCGGAGGCCCAGCGCGGCGGCGCGCGAACCAGGAGCTCGAGGTCACGCAGGCTGTCGACGGGGGCGCACTCCTCTGACGCCGACGCCGACGCCGACGCCGACGCCGCCATCGCCCCGTCTCGTCTCGTCTCCTCTCTCTCCTCACTCATCGCCTCTTTTTATACTGACACCCGCTTACCGCCACTCGCCACACCACACACATATCTCTCATATCAACACGACCTACATTCTGCATTCGTTGACCATTGCCACAATTTAAAAATATCATACATATGCATATGTGTGTACATGATGCGATTGTATATCGCGTTCCATACTAGCTACCGATTTAAGGTCTGTTCATACTTAACAGCACTGCACGACTGCGTTTCAAATATGTCATTTTATTACATTTCTATTCATATCTACCTACACGTCGCGGTCACGCCACGTTTACAGCAATTTGGCCGAGTGCATACTTATACATTAGAGGCCATGACGATACGGCGCAATATTGCTTACGTCGTATTGTCGAGTACATGCAATATGAATGCATACACGTGCATTCGTAGCTACGCGTCAGAATACAAGTCAGCAAAAATATTTCGACGTTTATCGAACGAAAAATTATGTATAATCGCGTTTTTGTTAGAAGAAGAAGCTCAAGAAGGCGATAAAAAAGCACGGAGGCGTTTTGATGTGCATCCCATGTTAAAAAATAGAAAAACCGAAGGAGAGTTTTGGACACTGTATAAGCAGCTTGTGGATGATTGACAAAATTTTTTAAATATTTCCGTAAAAAAATAAAAAAAAAATTTAAATATTTTTTTAATATTTGCGTCAAAACCAGGTCGAAAGATTGAACAGCTGTCAACTGTCACTATAGATAATTGGTCCAAAACAGCAAAGCGGCAGACTCATGGCACGTAATTCGCGTGTATAATTCCACGATGGCCAAAAAAACGTTTTGTATGGGTATATTCATACCAACCGTCACGTTTGCGCCACGACAGGCTTACAGCAGTACCCGACATTTCCTGTTCATACCTTACAGCAACATCCGTCAACGTATCGTATCCGTTTTTATGGCCATCGTGGAAATATACACGCAAATTGCGTGCCATGTTTCTGCCGGTTTGCTGTTTTGGACCAATTATCGATAGTGACAGTTGACAGCTGTTCAATCTTTCGACATGGTTTTGGCGCAAATATTTAAAAAAAAATTGTCCATCATTATACAGTGTCCAAAACTCTCCTTCGGTTTTTCTATTTTTTAACATGGGATGCACATCAAAGCGCCTCCGTGCTTTTTTGTTGCCTTCTTGAGCTTCTTCTTCCAACAACAACGCGATTATAAATAATTTTTCGTTCGATAAACGCCGAAACATTTTTGCTGTATGCATTCATATTGCAAGTACTCGACAATACGACGTAAGCAATATTGCGCCGTATCGTCATGGCCTGTATGGGGACTGATCACGTCGGGGTCTCCAGTTATGGGGACTGATCTAGTTGTAAAGGTGTTCTTCACCACCAGTCCGCCATGTATTGTAGACAGGTTCGTCTGTGTTTCGGTATTAAATACTGGTATATGTTGGATATGGTATTTATTTTGATGTAACAACGTATACACAAGTATATTTGTATATATAAAAACGGACTGTCGCTAAATATATTTGTATATTTGTATATTTGTATATTTGTATATTTGTATGTGACGGACGATCAACCATCAACCAGTATGGGGAACAAATTTTTTTTTTTTTTCATATTTTTCAGTTTTTTAATTTTTTTCATTTTTTCAGTTTTTTCATTTTTTTCATTTTTTCAGTTTTTTCATTTTTTTCATTTTTTCAGTTTTTTCATTTTTTTCATTTTTTTCATTTTTTCAGTTTTTTCATTTTTTTCATTTTTTCAGTTTTTTCATTTTTTTCATTTTTTCAGTTTTTTCATTTTTTTCATTTTTTTCATTTTTTCAGTTTTTTCATTTTTTTCATTTTTTCAGTTTTTCATTTTTTTCATTTTTTTCATTTTTTCAGTTTTTTCATTTTTTCATTTTTTTCATTTTTTTCATTTTTTCAGTTTTTTCATTTTTTTCATTTTTTCAGTTTTTTCATTTTTTTCATTTTTTTCATTTTTTCAGTTTTTTCATTTTTTTCATTTTTTCAGTTTTTTCATTTTTTTCATTTTTTCAGTTTTTTCATTTTTTTCATTTTTTTCATTTTTTCAGTTTTTTCATTTTTTTCATTTTTTCAGTTTTTTCATTTTTTTCATTTTTTCAGTTTTTTCATTTTTTTCATTTTTTTCATTTTTTCAGTTTTTTCATTTTTTCAGTTTTTCATTTTTTTCATTTTTTTCATTTTTTCAGTTTTTTCATTGCCGGGGGCGCTGGCGGCGCTGGGGGCGAAGCCCCCGGGGTGCCAAAGGCATCGGGGCGCTGGGGGCGCCGGAGGCGTCGGCGGCGCTGGGGGCGAAGCCCACGGGATGCCGAAGGCATCGGGGACGCTGGGGGCGAAGCCCCCGGGGTGCCGAAGGCATCGGGGGGGCTGGGGGCGACGGGATGCCGAAGGCATCGGGGACGCTGGGGGCGAAGCCCCCGGGGTGCCGAAGGCATCGGGGGGGCTGGGGGCGCCGGAGGCGTCGGCGGCGCTGGGGGCGAAGCCCCCGGGGTGCCGAAGGCATCGGGGGTGCTGGGGGCGCCGGAGGCGTCGGCGGCGCTGGGGGCGAAGCCCCCGGGGTGCCGAAGGCGTCGGGGGCGCCGGAGGCGTCGGCGGCGCTGGGGCCGAAGGCCCCGGAGCGACGGAGGCATCGGGGGCAAAGGCGTCAGGAGGTCGGCGATGCACAAAACGTAGTTCGTAATTCGTAATCACTTCGTAATTCGTGCATCAATTTCTTTCCGAAACCAGTCGATTCAATATCTTTAACTTTATTTTTATTCGAGTTTCAATTCCTTTTCGAAACCACCCGTTGAAATCAACGGGTCCAACACTAGTGATTAATAGTTGGTAAAAGTATGTCGTTCAGCGGTCTCTGGATATGGTAGAGTGTTGCTGGCTCGGCATTCGGCTATGTTCAGCAAGTCTCTGGATGCGGCAGTGTGTTGCTGGCTCGTTGTTCGGCTATGTTCAGAAGGTATCTGGATGCGGCAGTATGTTGCTGGCTCGGCGTTCGGCTATGTTCAGAAGGTCTCTGGTCTGCTGCTGTGTGTCGACGCTTGCTGCTGTGGGTCGACTGGTCTGCTTCTGTGTGTCGACGCTTGCTGCTGTGGGTCGACTGGCGTTGTTTGGGTTGGACCTCCTTTTATAGTGTTTTTGGGCATCACGTGACTCGTTGCAGCTGTTGTTGATGCGTATGCGAGGAATGTGTTTTTGTCGATGGGGTAGAATTTTCTGGAACGATTGGCACCGTTCCGCTCGATGTAGTTTAATGGCTGCGGTGTGCTTCGACCGGTTTGGTTCCACTCTACTGGTAGGGGTGGAGCTTTCTGGAACATTTTGGCACCGTTCCGCTTGATTTTAGTTTAATGGCTGCAGGTGTGCTTCGACCGGTGTGTTTCCACTCGACTGGTAGGGGTGGGGCTTTCTAGAAGGTTTTGGAAATGTATTCTGCGTCGCAGTAAATGTCTTGATGATGGTGACGAGATTCCCACACCTGTAATGTATAAGTAAGCCGATTTTTCCTTGCACTCGGCCAAAGTGCTGTGAAGTGACGTGACCGCGACGTGTAGGTAGATATGAATAGAAATGTAATAAAATGACATATTTGAAACGGAGTCGTGCAGTGCTGTTAAGTATGAACAGACCTTTATAGGTAAACAACAAGATTATTTATTTTACAAAACATCCATCTATATAAATTAGCAATTTTTATGCATTGGCCAATTATAATTAAGATGCGTTCTCCATAAATAAATTCTGCTAAATGCAATTTCAAATAATAATGCATGCTCTCTCGATCTAATTATAATTATAACGTGCACTGGAAGAACGACGTGAGAAAAACGTACATCTGCACATGTACACATAGAAAAGTGAAAACCTTAAAAACTTCCAAAACCAGATAAGACACGAAGGATTAATTAAGACTTTGTAATTGGTGAGAGCTTGTTAACTATCGATGCTATCCGAGTGTTTCCCCAGCAATGGATCGCTACTAGTTTTCGGTCGAAAATGATGACAGCAGTGCAAAAATGTTGATGATAGCAATTTTAGAAAATATCCATCGACGAATCAAGTAAATGGGGGGCCCCAGGCGCATTTGAAATTTGAGGCCGCCACTTCAGTAAAAAAATGCTATCATCGTTTTTTACCATATTTACAAAACGATATTTTTTTATTTATTTACCATACATATGTATTTGAAACACTTAGTTTTTGGAGTAAGATAGGTACTATTTTAAAATACTATGTAAAATATGTACTCATTTTATTTATTAACGTATTCTGGACAATGATAATAATAATAACTCCCAAGATTCGGGGGCCCCAAGCGCGCGCTATTTTCAATATACCATGTGATAAACCGCCACTGAGAATATCGAAATAGACAGGATAATTAGAGAGCCTGCATGATGGAATTGGAAATATTTGATTCATTTGAAGTTATATTAGAATTATCTAGGTCAGGGATGACTTCAAATTACTTTTGAACGCAATCAAAATTATAATTACTATCGTGTCTCAAAATATATAAATAATTAACTTTTCTATTTTATTTGGTTCCAGATAACGAGAAAGTATCGAAAAATTTACAAAAAAAATGTGTATGCTCGTACAACTGATATGTTTTTGAATAAATGTTATTCAATTCCATTCTTAAATGTGCGATGATCCATGTTTTATATGAATACTTCATGAATAATACTTACTCCAAATAATATTTTGAATGCATCTAAATTCCTTTATAACAAAATAATCAGTGCTACACAATCAAACCTCCAACATTTAAAAGCCAGCCCATCCTAATAACAGAGCTTATGTATTTAATGTTAATTTCGCCAATTACTTACATTGAAAGAAATTTCTAAAAGAAACCATAACGCCTCTTTTCAGCAAAATCGTAACCTTGAGAAAATTGAATAACGTAAATCTGTGTACTCAAAATTCATAAATTTACATTTTTATCCCATTAAATTCCTTAAATACATATATGTGAAATATATACATACTAAAAAATCTATAAAAAGGATACTTAAAAAGCTTGAAAAAATACGCATTAGTCAGTTCATAATCATATATTTTTTATATATATATATATAATTAAAAATGTTGTTAAAATTAATTTAAGTATATATAAAAAGTAATAAAACTACATAAATTTAAAGCAATACAAACTAGCGATAAGATTAAAAAAATCTATAATCATTAGACAAATTAATTATAAAAAAAAGGACATCAAATTAGTTTTCCAACATAACATGTAATACTTGGAAATCAAATATTATGAAAATATGTATTACCTCATGCTACATATTGGATTCCAAGCTGTATGGTTAAAATTATAAATAACATTGTTTAGATAAATTTCATGGTTCATATACTTATAGTAAAAGTTTAATTTAATCGCGATTAGGCATCATAGAACATCTTGGGGGCGTTCTCCACACTGCACTTGAATTCCTTTGAAGTTTCGAATGTTTAATTCCCGGAAATATTTCCACCAAGTTAGGAACAAACTCAACAGTTTGATAAAATTTGTCAATAACTGAAGGTTTGATGTAATGTTGTACTTTAAATAGAATATCAAAGTTTTCTCCTAAAATACAAGAAAACATATAAACTTACACTTACAAAGATATACATATGTACAAATTATCAAATATTTTTTGTAAAATACATAATTAATATAATATGCATATTATTAAGTAATCTCAGATTACATAGTTGCTTCCTTTAAATCGGGGAGTCTTAACCTTTGGTTGCGACCCATTTTTGTAGTTGATCCAGATTTAAAATTTTGTTACCATGTTAATACATATATTACATAAATAAATCGACTTACGCTTCGCCCACAAAGGCTTTCTCTCCTCTTCAGCTTTCTTTTTTTCCTTATCAGAAGCATTTTTTGTTTCCAAGTCTTCATCTTCTTGAATCATTTTATTGAAAATTTCTATAGATTTTAAAATATTGTTGGGTGCTAAAAAAAAAATGCGAACAATTTTATATAAATGAAGGATATGATAAAATGACCTTATTTTACTATGCATAACAACAAAACCACATCCTTTCTTCAGAATCTTAATTATGAAGCATTAATTTAATGTTTATAAAATTAGTTAAACACACATTTATAAATACATACAAAACTCACTTTGATATTTTGTAGCACTTGAAAAAGTATCAAATAAATCTGTCTTAGCATTAAGTTCTTTTATATGAATATTTTCTTTATTTTTTTGGAATTTTGGCAACCTGTAATTTCGCAAAATATAAAATTATTAATAATACTCTCACAATAATAAAAAAGAATTAAATAATTAAATAAAATTATTTCAATTACTTTTCACTTTCGAGATTATTTTGGTGGGCAAGTTGATGTCTTTTTTCTTCTTTTTCAATTAAACGAGCCTTTCTTCGGGCAGCTTCCTCTTGCTTTCGTCGTTCTTCTACTTCAGCAGCTTTACGTTCCTGAGCAAGTTTCTTCTACATTAATAGTATAGGTATAAGATTTATCAAATTAACCAAAACTTTCAACATTTTATAAACTGAAAAAACGCGAAAAACACCTTTTTAGCTTCTTCTTCCCTTAATACTTGAAATTGACGAAGTTTTTCTTCTTTATCTCTTTCTAAACGTTCAATTTGAGCTTGCTTTAGTTTTTCTTGCGCTTCTCTTGACAAAGCAGCAGCGCGGGCCTTTTCTTCTCTTCTTCTATATAAGAGTAACAATTTAATTATCAATATATAAGAGTAACAATTTAATTAGGACACTTATGTAAATTCCTTCTAAATCAAATAAAAACTTACTTTCGTTGTTCTTCTCTTTTTTGATGTTGTATATTACGCTTTTGATAAGGATCGTTCGTATCAACAGAATTTGCAGATGTCTGAACTACATTATTATGAACCGCTCCCGAAGCTGAATTGGGAGAAAACAGCATTTCAACTGATTTGCTAGTACTAGTTTTTAACGCACTTCTCATCTAAAAAAAATCATATAATGAGGGGAAAATAGCACAAAAAAACCTGGAACCCAATATTTACTTGTTGCAAAATACCGATTTAAAACCAGCTGAAAGGGGAATATTGCATTTCCCATTGAGTTTTTTATCAAGTGGTGTTCCAATTTTATTCAAACGAATATCATTTTTGGAGCTATGCAAGCCTTCATTTTTTCCAATCGGTTCTTGTACATCTGCATCATCCTAAAAAAACAATAAATTTTAATGCAAGCGACAGACATAGCACATTGGATAGTGCACTTATATTGGACTAGCTTTATTACCCGGCTTTGCCCGGGGTGTATAAAAAAAAAATTAAAAAAATATATTTATTTATTTTATTATAAGCGACGCCCTCGACAGGGGCCCCATGGGGGCTGCGCCCCCGGCGGGGCCCCATCTGGCTGCGCCCCCTACGCAAAAAGTAAGTCGAACGTGTTGTTCCCACCCAATCACGCACTGGCACATACATACATACATACGTACAAACATTAGTGTTTTATTTTATTTTATTTTATTAATTGAAAAATCAACAGACAGGATGTACAGAGATAGGTATAAAAAACACAAAAAGTAAATAAATAATATATGTAACACCCGAGTCCAATAATAGATTTTTACAAAAATGAAAAAGATAAATATAAGGAAAACAAATTAAAAAGTAAAGAATAAAGGCATGACAAAATATGTAGTACATTGCATAATTAAACTATAGTATTAAAATATTTGGAAAAGGTTATAAGATAGAATATAAGAAGAAATTGAAATTTACAAATATAAAAAACAAATGAAAAAGGTAAATACAAAATAAACAAATGAAATGGAAAGGAATGAAAGCTATAATATGATTAAATAGCACATTACATAACTAAACTAAAGTATAAAAATAATGGAAATATTGGAAAAATAGAATAGAAGAAAAAATGAATCAATATATATATGTATATATTTTATATGTAAGATAGAGCAGAAAAATAAGATATAAAGACATTTGAAATATTCAGTCAAAAGTCAAGGTCTATTCATATTGGTACAGCACATAAATAGCAGTACGATATACATAGAATGTACCAAATAATAATACCTACGGCCTGTGCTATGACAATATGAATAGACCTTCAAACGTCAAATTGTAATCAGGGCTAGAATCCCATTTAACGATTCTGCAGCCCCAGTATGTACAAGTTTGTTACTGAGAGTTGGCGCGTTCTCATACTCACACAGAAGCGCGAAAGGAAAAGAAAGTATTTTTATTATTGAATGCAGTGTGACAGCATGCTATACACGTATTTACTGACACTACACCGGCGCATTTGATTGCGCCAACACTCGCAACATATCAGTTATAGGAATACAATTTTTATCAGAATATTTAATAAGGTATTTTCAGAGGAACATTTTATAGATATAATAAAAATGCAGTAGTAAAAAATTAATTTAACCTGGTTACACTCTTTGGCGATTACTCCCCTAGTTTTAATGCGTGTTGGATTGGTAACCTTTGCATTACTGACTTTATTACCAATTTCTGCCAATTTTTCAAAATGTTTCACAGCTTTTTTAACTGGACTTCTATGAATCAAAGTAAAATAAAATCATTGTATGAATATGTTATGGTCAATATGAAAACCTGCTTATTATTAATAATTGGTTAATGTGATTATTTAGATTAGGAAGGAGGTAAGTAAAATTGGTTTTGTTATTTAGAGTTCCCACTAGAACTAAAGGTCTAAAAATTAAAAACTAAAAATTATTTTAGAGGTCTAAAAATTGAAAATATTCTAAAATTACTTACTAAAAATTAAAAATAATATTATTAATCACATTAACTAGTTATAATGTAGAATTAGTTAATTTATCATATAGATCATAATATATACATTAAAAAAAATTGTTTAACTTTAAATGTGTAAATTTTATATATTAAGACAATACCTAACAAGTAAGAGTGTCATGAAATAATCTCAATTCTAGATTTTTTTACCACTCTTCAAATTGTGGTGACTTTAGTATAAAAAAAATGATAATTACTATATACTAACTAATTTACATACATACATATATCAAAAAAGTTGTTTTATGAACTTACTCGAACATTTTCATATTTTTGTTAATATTCAAGGTGGATTTTAGTGGATTATTTTTTGATGGTGTATCTTCAACTTCACTAAAATCATCTGGTAATACAGAATCAGAACTGTTGTATAAAACTTGATCATCTGTAATGATAAAAACCAAAAATGTAATTAACCACAATATTTCACTTACTTAAATATTTCAGATCAACAGTTTTCCCAACTCCCAACTCCTGATTTAAATCGTATACATTATAGATGATTCATAAGAATGAAATATAAAACCAAATGTTATATATTCGAAAATTAGCCTATTCTATTATATTCCGTACAGTACATACTTGAAAATAGTCATATGCACATAAGAAACTGTATAATAATTCAATTTGGTATTTTTCAAATTGGAGCCGGGAGTCAAATGTTGTAATCAGAGTGTGGGGCAGAGTGTAGAATGAACTCCACAGTCTCGAACAAGGCAAGTCAATAAAAATAAACAAACCTTTACTAATAACCACGGTTTCATTTACTGCTAATTTAACACCATCTTTGGTAACTAAAGTAATTGTAGTATCACAAGGTATTGGTGCTGGAGATGATTTGATGTTCGAAATATCAATTGATTTATTACATATTTCAGGTAATGCTGTTATCACCACAGTTTCATTAAGATTCTAAAAAATATTCAATACAATTGATATTAGTACATGAAAGGATATGAAATTACTAATTAATGATAAGAAAGTACAGACTTTCTTAGAACTTTTATTTTTCTTGCTGTCAATTTCTTTTTTTGGATGTTCCCCAGATGTCATCGATACATTCACCTCGTTACGAATGTTTGCAGGAAGACATTGAATTTCAACAGAATCACGTAGCATATTTTCTTCAAAAATTTTGGGAGATGTAATTGCAGATGCCATAATCTCATTATTTGAAATTTCAGATCTATGATTGATATTTTCCAAAGGTTCACATGATATCTTTTTTTCAACTATTTTTTGATCGATTTCACTTTTTGACAAACTAAAATGAAGTAAACATAAGTAATTCATAAAATAAATGCAGTATTGAAAAAAAAAAAAAACCTTACTTGCAATTTTCAAATGAACGTTTTTTCTCAACGGAAATAACTTTTTCACTTTCATTATCAATATGGACTGAAATAAAAATTAAAACATAAAAAATTGTTAAATGATATTGCTATTAACTAAAAGTTAATGAAAATTTTACCAGTGTTCGAGTGTGACATATTAGTATTTTCGTGGTTTTCCAAGTCGTCTATGCTATGGGTAATATTTTCATTAGAATCCGATTTTGACTAAAATTTGTAATATATATATTATATTATTGTGGTATGAAATAAACTGAACTTAAAAATACATGAAATAATTATATAATGTACTTCAGTTGAATTTACCTTCCCCTTTCGTTTAGATTTCTTGTCTTTTTTTACAGGTTGCATGGCATCCATAATCTTCATAGTTGATGTTTGTCGGCTACTATTACGAGTTGATCTAGTACTCATTCTTGTTGATTCTTCTAAAACTAGAATTTAAAATTACAACACTTCTTCTTAACTCACAAAATATATGAAAATCAAGTGAAATACCCAAAATAGAAGCAATGGAATTTTGTTTCATTGATTTAGTGTTTCGCAGTTTTCTGCTAGGTTTCGCATTGTCACTATCTGTGCAATCTAAATCTATAATTATTTGTGGAGCATCTTTTTTTGCATTAGGTCCCCTTTTTTCTAAAAAGAATACATAATATAACACAGATTATATATATATATATATATACATTATATAATAGCCTTAGTACACAACTTACTTCGAGTAGGCATTTTTGGTGGGGGCATTAATTTATCATCAAGAATTGGATTATCACATTCATCACTATTTTTTTCTATATCCATGTTTCTTTTCGATTCATCTTGAGACGTTGTATAATTTGTATTTAAAGACATTTCGACTAAAATTATAAACAGTATAAATAAAAGTAAATGTGGAATTAATGAAAACACGCTAATCAATCACAATCATATTATGTATTTACTACATGTTTATTTAAACATAAAAAAGCACGCAAAGATTTATTTACCGTGATCAATCACTGATTTTTCATTTGGTGTTGAAGTATTACTGTTATTGTGGACTGATTTGAAAGTACAATTTTGCACAATTTCTTCATTTTCATTTGATGGTCGATTTTTTTTAGATGAAAAATCTTGAAAATCTTGAAAAATTGACTTGTTAAACAAGAATAAAAACAAAATATTAATCATAATGAATTAAAAATTGAACATTACCATCATTTTCATTAATATTATTTAGCTTTCTTTTATTGACAACTGTTTTAGAACTTTCCAATTGCTTTAATAATCTATCTCTCTCACAACGTAGAAATCGCAACTCCACCTAAAATACAATTGACGTATATAATTATTTAATATACATATGTTACACCGAATTCATGCTCATTTAATGATTATGTCAAAGTAAATATCTAAATTTATGAATGGTACATAGAACATTGCTTTGTTCATGAATTGGTCAGTGTATAGTATATTATAAGAAAAAAAACCTGCCATGTTGATATTTTGACAAACGAATAATAAATTTTCAGGTATATAATCAAAAAAATGCACATTCATATTTTAACAGAAAAATAGTTTAGCTTTGATGTCAGAATTTTTATTATTATTAGATGTACGTTCATTTAAATAAATTTAAAATTAACATATAAATATCGAGTAAGGTTAAACGCACCGGAACCATAAGCGATCATCAGCAAAATATGTACATCTAGTGTTGACTCAAATTCTTAATTAATTTATAAAAAAAACTGTTTTACTAATGTACTGTAAACAAGTGCACTAATGTTACAGAAATTTTACACATGAACTATATTTTAAAATGATAGGATAGTAATTATTTCATTCCTCATCCCGGAGAAATTATCAGTAAAATTGGATTATAAATAAAATATCGAGAAAAATCCGGGGTCTCCGAGCGAAAATGGCATTATTCGAAACCCCAACTGTACAAGAGTGGTTCATGAAGTAGCAGGTGCAAAATGTTACACATGTGAATTGATTTGTATTAGGCAAAACTAAGTCCAATTGTGGTCGCCAGTTGGAGATAAGAAGAAATCACAAAGAATGTCAGTCAAACCTCGAACTGGGAATTAGTCTGGTTGCACGCGTCGTCTCCATCGGTGAGCAGTTTGGTTAAACCGCTGGGGATCTCCGAGTAGAGCTCTTTTGGAGAGTTCAAAATCGAGCAAAGAGTTCTGAGGGGCAGGGCCATCACGACAGCTGCAATCTTCTTCCCTACGCTGATTACCGAACGACCGCTCGACTATTCAACTAACCAACTGACTAACCGACCGTTCAAATGTAACCGTCACTGAAGCATCGTTGTCACACCGACACATTACCAACGCAATACCAACTTAACGAATCCGAATGAACTTTCGCTTTATCTAGAAATTATGACAATTTTTACATAGACTCTTTTGGTGAACTGCATTAGGTCATTTTTCTCAGTTCCCGGGTTCGAAGCCACTGAGCAGAGAATCAAAGATCAAAAATCGATTTTGCAAGTCACAATAAAATGTCAAAATTATACGAAACGAACAAAACCAGTGCCGGCCTTACACCCTATGGCGCCCTCGGGCAATTTTTTCTAAGCGCCCCTAGAAAATTATGACAATTTATTTTGTGACATTGTAGACCGGAGATAAGTTTCAATTTCAAATGATCAATTTAAGTTTCGTCTTTGGCACTCTAATCTAAAATTTTTTAGAGTCGTTGGCGCCCTAATTTTAAATTTTAAAGCGCCTTCGGTGCATGGAGTGGCGCCCCAACATACTCGGCGCCCTCGGGCGCCGCCCGACCCAGCCCCCTCTCCCTAAAACCGGCACTGAACAAAACCTAATAAATTTATAAATTACCGCTATTTGTATTCAAATACGAATTAATGATTATTTTGTGTATGTTGAGCATTATAAACAGTTTGGTAAAGTTAAACCTTATTGTCGTCGTCCACACACACGATATCTACTACTGATATTTCCATATCCAGTTCCTAAATAAAAACCACAGGTTGCAATATGGAAAAATCGGTAGTAGTTATCGTGTGTGTGGACGGTTTTTCCATATTTGAATATAAAACATCTGATCAATTGACACAATAAAAATTTGAATAAGTAATTTTTACATCTATGGGAGAGGTCAAATTGATATTATTTTATAATTTTCATATCTTTTCATCTTGAATCTAGATTTAGCCGTGATATTTATCTGCTCAGTAACATACTCGGCCGCCTCAATGCAGTGAAATTAGTTTGAGATTTAACTGACTAACAATACAGGTATTCCTCGACTTACGACGAATATATGTTCTTGCATCTCAGTCGTAAATTGAATTTCATGTAAAACGGCAAAATATATAAGAAAAATTATCAATTTTATTCATTTCAAAATGTGCATTTCTATAATTCAAATAAATCTGGACTTTTATAACAAATAACAATTCCTCATCGTCCAGAGTTATTACATATTTAAGTATAATCCATTTGTTCATTTTAAACAAGACATAAAGCAATGTCCTTCTTTTCTATAGATACATACTCACAATGCCTATCGATGTTTATATATATATTTTTTGAGGATTTTTATTTCCTTTTCGTGCCCGAAAATTTCCATTCATAAAACTTTTAGTAAACTAAAAATATAAATATATTTTTTTATTTTTCTACAAGAGTATATTCTAAAAACCCGCACTTTTCGTATTATCATATTTTCACAATCGTAATATTCTCTGCATGCACCTTTAGAACTTATATGACTATTTTTGTTAGAGAATGAAACCACAAACATCACTGCTAATGTTAACATATGGGCATGACCACTATCAGTGGTGTTTCGATGAGTAATATTGCGACCGATATTTGACATTTGTCACAATTCATTATCTTACGTTTTTGGCTCTCGTACGGTTTGGATTTTGCTCAAAATCGTAATTTAAAATAAATATTGTTATCTAAATACTATGTATCGGAATTTTGTGGACAATGGCTGAATTAAATCTCGATTCATCTGACAATACTCAATCTGATGAAGAACCGAAGCTCAAATATCATCGCATGCTCAACGATGTATACAACATTCTATTGAAGCACGCCATCAGCTGTATCGGCATTCACCCCAAGTTCGTATGTCTCGGCTCGCAGTGGGGAATCGTTCACCTATTGGATCACGAAGGAAACTCGGCGAGAATTGAAAGTGGATCGGAGAACAAAGAATTTCGTGCTCACACAATAGCTGTTAATCACATTTCTGTGGATTTGAACGGTGACCACATTGCTACGTGTTCTGATGATGGCAAAGTTATTATTCATGGTCTGTACTCTAAAGATAATAACCACAGTATATCCTTAGGTAGAGTAATAAAATCGGTGGCCCTAGATCCTAATTATTTTAAACCGGGTTCTGGCTGTAGATTTGTAATCGGTGATAATAAGTTAACATTATATGAAAAATCATTTTTCAATCGAATGAAAACAACAGTTCTCTGTGAGTGCGAAGGTTACGTGCAAGCTATTGCGTGGCAAGATCGTTTCATAGCGTGGACTGGAGATGTGGGTGTGCGAGTTTATGATATAGTTGCTCAGTGCTCTTTAGGACTAATACGATGGGAAAGTAATGCAGCTGTTTCGATTGAAGACTATCGTTGTAACCTGCTTTGGTCAGCTGAAAAAACTCTCATGATTGGTTGGGTCGATACTGTAAGAATTTGTTTCATTAGAAAACGACATACACTCGAACTTCAATCAAGAGCCACCCCTGAATATTTAGTTGATCCCATGTACACATTTCAAACAGATTATTTTATTTGCGGACTAGCACCTTTTGACGATCAATTGGTAATTTTGGGTTATCCGAAAGAACCTGATGCCACTACAGGAAATGCACAAAGGCCCGTTTTAAATATTTTAGATTATAAAACGAGTGAATTGCTTGATATATCTTCTGATACCTTGAACATACGTGGATATGAAGAATATTCTTGTAATGATTATCATCTAGCCTGTGTCATAGAAGAAAACAGATATTTTATAGTATCTCCCAAAGATATTATCATTGCAAGTCAGTATGATATAGATGATCGAGTGCAATGGCTTATTGATCATGATTATTATGAAAAGGCTATGAATGTTTTGATGGTAGCAGGTGGAAAAACGGCGAAACATTCTGTATCATCTGTGGGAATATTTCATATGGATCGGTTATTGGAAAAGGGCGACTATGAAAAAGCTGCAAAACTATATGAAAAAGTTTGTTCTATAGATGGAACATTGTGGGAGAATGAAATATACAAATTTGCTAATATAAATTGCCTAAGATATGTTTGCCCTCACATACCAACAACTTTGGATAAAAAGTTGGGATCACACATCTACGAATTAATACTTTATGAATATTTAAAATTTCATCCTCAAGGATTCTTAGAACTAGTTCGAAAATGGGATCCAGCTTTATATAAAATAAATGCTGTCATCAATGCTGTAATTGAACAGTTATTTTTAACTGATGTGGAAAAAAATTCTTATTTAGAATCTCTCGGTGTTTTATATTGTTACCAGAAAAAATATGATAAAGCTTTGTCTATGTATTTGAAATTGCAGCATGAAGATGTATTTGAACTTATCAAAAAACATGATCTATATGATTATATTCATAATAAAATTTTAGCTTTGATGAAGTTAGACTGCGATAAAGCCATATCTATATTATTGGATAAAAACAAAGTACCGGTGGATGTAGTTGAAGAACAATTAAAATCGCATGATATGTATTTATTTCGATATCTTGATGCTCTAAGCAAAGTTGATAGTTCTGGAAAATATCATGGTAAATTGGTCAAATTTTATGCTGATTTTGCAAGAGAGAAGCTTTTACCTTTTTTGAGATCTAGTGATAGTTATCCTATTCAAGAAGCTTTAGATATTTGTAAATCTAGAGACTTTCACCCAGAAATAGTATATCTGCTAGGAAGAATTGGTAGTACAAAGGAAGCGCTTAATATAATTTTGAAAAAATTACTCGACATTAACCAAGCTATTTCTTTCTGTCAAGAGCATGATGATAAAGAACTTTGGACGGATTTGATAACTCATTCCTTGGATAAACCAGAATTCATTGCTTTACTTCTGAAGCGAATCGGCAATTACGTCGACCCCAGAGTTTTAATTAGAGGCATTAAACCTGGTTGTGAAATTGATGATCTCAAAGATTCACTAGGAAAAATGATGAGGGATTTCAATTTGCAATTATCCGTTCAAGAAGCTTGCAAAGCAATAACTTTGCGAAATTATTTTGATCTTCATGAGAAACTGATCAAAAGCCATCATAAAGGGATTTGTATAACTGATGAATGTGTCTGTAGTGCTTGTCATGGTAAAATAATCATTAAAGATTTTTCTCATTCTACTGATATGGTAGTATATAATTGTCGTCACACTTTTCACATGAAATGTTTGCCAGAAATTATTCAATATCACGACATATGTGCACTTTGTAATCCAGTCAAAATTGAATGATTTGAATATGTTATTTAATTATATTTAATCAATATAAATATTGTATCTTCCCAAATTATCTATTTATTATATATTGTATGTATGTATTCATATTATCAAGCTGACTATGATACTAATTTTGTTAAATGCTTATATTTTATTTATGTAACTTTTTTTAAATTAATAAAGGGCAATATTTTTACTTGTGTATTTTATTTTACTAATTTCAAGAAGCAAACGAATAAGGAAGCAATATGCCAGTAAGGGCATTCATTGAGATTCGTTTAAGTATTGTAAATGTATTATAACAGGCGCGCAAATACATAAGACTTTTTCTTAAAGCAGTGTTCAAATTTTTACGTTTTAATTTTTTTTCAAATATTCATGTACATATATGTACGTATGTGTATCTAAGATTTTATATGCTAAAAACAACACAACTTTAAAAAGAAACTCATTTTTATACGAAAAATAACTATCCAAAATTTTAATTTAAAACATTATTATTTGTATTAATTCAACTAAAATGAATCCATGGTATTGGTATATGGTTTTCTATTATAATTAGTAATAAAAAAGAATATATTTTAAGGGGGGTAGATTAAGTTCATTAATATACATTACAGCACGTTATTCGAATAATACAACCCGTCTTTGAAGAAAAACAAATGGTCTGCTATTTCCAAATTATTTATGTTTATTATCAAACGCAACTTACATATTTTAATACCGAGTTTTTGTGTGCGCTTTCATAAAATAGACGTCTAAGGAAAAGGTAGCCAAAAAAAAAAAGTTTTTTGTGCGGCTCTTGCTTTTTTTACAATAATTGAACATGTCAAATAAGGTGACCATTTAGCCCGGCTTTACACGCGCAGGATGTATTATATCAGCACCGCGCCAGCGCCGGGTACTAGGCTGTGTTGTATGGGTAGGTATGCAATGTTTCAGACGAGCTGGATAACCTAACCTAACCGGTGGATTCATCCGGCCTGTCTGAAACATTGCATACCCACCCATACAACACTGAGCCTAGTACACGGCGCAGGCGCGGCTGCTGGTCTAATCCATCCTGCCCATGTAAACGCGGGCTGAGGGTACTTAATTAGTGGCAAGGTTCGCACTTCACGCTCAAAACCAAATTATTACGCTTCGTTGCGACTACAATATGTCGACAGAGGTTCGGTGATTATTTCACACAAAACGACATTTGGCACCCAAAAATTCCATCCATCGAAAGGCACCCAAGCGAATTATCACACTAACAAGAACTCGAGTGTCAGATATTCCGTATTTCCGATTTTCATGGGAACGATCGCAATGTGCGAAATTGTCTGTTTACCGTCAACAAATGTCTCGACTTAAATTAATTATCCACAACTCAATAGGTTTGTATGTTTTTTGCTTATTTAATATAATCCATGACTAACCGACAATACGAAAGTCACACAGGAAAATTTCCGTACAGAAAACTGCACAAGTGTTGGTCAAAACTACTATAGGGCGGGTTAAAGGCTTGGACCGTTTCCCGGCCTATGGAAATTCAGTTGAATTTTGAAGAGGATCTTTATTACTCGATTAATACAGGTGTATTTGTATGTACAGCGAAGTAGGTAGGGGATTCGCTGGATCGAGCCAGGTCGAGTTCCTGAAGCTCACTGGCATCTGGGGACGATGCGCTGGTTTATAAAGGTGTTGCTTGAGCAACGTGTAGCTGGGCTGGAAGATTCCAACGAGGTCGAGGTCTTCCTTTGTGTTCTATGTTTGATGCGTAGTTGCGTAGCTCCTTGGGATTTCTCGTGTACTCGTGATTGCGTATCTGGAGCGAGTCTGGAACGAGTATGGGTAATCTGGACGAAGTATTTCGGCCACGGCTAACTTTCGTGTACGAGAACAGGACGCGATGATGTCATTTGTACAGATTAAGTTTGATGAGGGAAATATCATCGACCTAGTTTCGTATGGTACAAGTCGTACTATATTCCTACACTACCCAAATTTCGTAAAAAAAAAAAAAAGCATTTTCTGAGCAATATTTGGGCAGTTTTCTGTACGGCAATTTTCCTGTGCGACGAATTTTCGTACTGCAGGAGCCACGCGAGCGATTTTCGTAGCGGCGGTTATACTGGTAGCGATTCACATTTGGGATGTAATCACTGAACCATTGAAATGTGCGTGTTTATTTTTAATAAAAAAAAAGTTTTTTTAAAACATACCTCTTCTATAATTTGTATATAAAATTATTATTTTGAATAAAAACAATAATTTTATTTTACTACAGCCATCTATGTTTAAAACTAATAAACGAACGATGGATAAACGTCAACGACTATCTCGCCGGGCAGACATCAAACGCGTCTTACACGATATTTTTGCACCATCGTGATGGCGGAGGATCCATTTACTTATATTGATGACCAAAATGAGCAATATGGCAAAGTATGAAAATGATCGGATAAGAGGCAAACTTTTTCCTGAATTGTAATCGTAAGTGAAACGTAAAGGAGGTATTTAAAAATTCTAAAATAAGCCTTCACTCCTAAAAAAGAGGGGCCCGGAATTATTATTTTCGTGGATCCCGGGTTGGGTTCTTTCTCAACGGCTATGATAAAACCGACACTTAAAAAAATGGACCTTCTTGAGTAGTGACTAAACGTGTAGGCGATGTGTATTTTTTCTGGGTAATTGGACTATTCGTCACATTGGGGTGGTCACAAAGACAATTTTTGCCACGAAATCGCAAATACACAATATTTGGCACTCAAGTTCTCGTTACTATGATAGTTATCGATAGTATGATGGACTTTTCGGCTGCCAGATGTTCCGTTATATAGATTTTAGTGACTTTGTGACGAGTAATTTGTGACCAGTAATCACCGAACCTTTTTTCTGCGGGAAGTTTATAACGGACATAAATATTGGTGTTTAGACGGGGAGAGAGAGAGAACGAGATGCCGGCGAATAGGTGCGTGCGTGCGAGAGAGCGAGAGAGCGAGAGAGCGTGAGTGGAGGTGCGGGTGGGGGTGCCGGCTGTCGAGTTTCTGGTGTCGATGGAGCGCGCGCTCTGAGCTTGTCGCTATCTGTCAACGGGCACGTGTCGAAGTCGCAGTCGCATTCGTCGGCATACGAGAGCATGACGGGGGTGACGGGGGCGACGGGGGTGACGGGGGCGCGCGGCGAGTCTCCGGAGCCCATGGATTGGCAGCTGCCGTTGAGCTTCGACAGCCCTCGACACACGGACTCCATCGAAGCGCCCCCGCCGCCGGACCAAACCTGGCGCATCAAGGAGAAGGTTTCTGACCCAACATCCCAACATCCCACCACCAACACCCAACACCCAACACCCAACACACCACCCATCACTAACACCAACACCCAACCTCCATCAACGTCTTATCTGCATGTACCGCATATTTTGGTTTAGTGCGTATTATACGCTCCGTATTATCAACAGAAATCGTGACGTGTGTCCTAATCACTTTTTCGCAATAACACTGGATACTCGGTTAGTTAAGTTTCTACAATTTAACCTGTCCGTTGCGTCTTTTCTATTTCAATTCATTAAGTGAAGTATATGATTATTATTGTGGTGTTATCGTCTATCTACTTACATACAATGCTATTTGACAGAAATTTGTTTTTTTTTTGTATTTCAAATTCACTTGCTTTCAAGTTGATTTTCAAAACTATATATATTTATAAATTGATAACTTTCCATAATAGTGACGATATATTCCAAATACAATAAGTGTCCTTTTCTGGATGGCTCATTTATTCTGCATTTGTACCATTCCCAAATATTCCACGGATTACATGCAAAATCAAAATGTAGTATAAACTTTTTGATTAAATTCTGTCCGTTTTTAATATGTAAATAATGTAATACTAAGTTACTAGGAAATGAACTGCTGTTTATTTTTAAGTACATTTATCAGTATATTTTTGTAACTTTGAATTAGATTTTACTGCAAATTAATCATCGTTTCCATTGCCTGCATTATTCATCGTAAAGACTTACTACCTGGTAATTGTGATCGTTTTGATATAATATAGTATCTCATTATAATGTTTAATTTTTTTTTTTGCAGTATAAAACCCATTGCGTAGCGTTGGTTGTATGTTTGAATATCGGTGTTGACCCTCCAGATATTGTTAAGACGCAGCCGTGTGCTCGCCTCGAATGTTGGATAGGTAGTATTTTATATCAAGTTAATTTATCGATGTAAAATTTTGTTTTTAAATATTTTTTCATTTTGGTTCATCATAAATTTGACTAAGATCAAACTGTTGAATTTTACAGATCCTCTGGTTTTATCTCCAGCGAAATCCCTAGAAATGATTGGCAATAATCTTCAAATACAATATGAACGCTGGCAACCTAGAGCCCGATACAAGCAATCGTTAGATCCTACGAGTGATGAGGTATAAACGCTATTTCTGGTTATATTCAAGTTTATTTCATCATTAAAATTACAGCTATGCACATATCGTTGTAGGTTAAAAAACTTTGTTGTTCATTGAGACGCAATGCCAAAGACGAAAGAGTTCTTTTTCATTATAATGGCCACGGTGTACCAAAACCAACAAGTCAAGGTGAAATTTGGGTTTTTAACAAGGTATTATTTTTTTAGTATTGAAACAATGAAGTTTTTGTAAAAAAAATTGCACTGTGTTGATAAATACAACTTTTAGGCTTTTACACAGTACATTCCTCTATCAGTGTATGATTTACAAACCTGGATGGGTGCACCTTCGTTATATGTCTATGACTGTTCCAATGCTGGGGTTATTGTCGAACAATTCAAAATGTTTGCTGAACAACATGAAAAAGATTTCGAGGTATATTTGGCTTGCCTATTAATTTTTTTAAAAACTTCAATTACATTAGTGATCATGTAATTTTTTAGATGTCTAAACAAACTTCTGGTACGAGTGGAAATCAACCTGATAATAATTCAGCACCCCAAGGACCGCCATCATATAAAAACTGTATACAACTAGCTGCATGTGCAGCAAACCAAGTATTGCCTATGAATCCTGAATTACCAGCCGATTTATTCACTGCTTGTTTGACTACTCCCATTAAAATGGCCTTAAAATGGTTCGTAATGCAAAACCATCCTGCCAAAATTATACCACCGGGTACTATGGAATTAATTGACAAGTAATATTGAAAAAAAAATGCTTCTCTCATATTCACATGTGCTTGATTTAATATATTAAATTACTAAGGTGCAAATAATTTTGTTTTAGAATACCTGGTCAATTGACTGATCGAAGAACGATGATAGGCGAACTGAATTGGATATTTACTGCCATTACAGATACAATAGCTTGGAACATGTTACCACGTGATTTGTTTCAACAACTTTTTAGGGCCGACCTTCTTACTGCAAGTCTTTGTAGAAATTTTCTTTTGGCTGACAGAATATTAAGGTTTTTTATTCGCTTAGTTAAATTTATACTATCTATGGACCAGTGGCGTGCGCTGAAATTCTCTCTCTTTTTGTCGTACAGCCTTACTTAATGTACACGAGCAGGATACAAGAGGAACAGGCTGTTCCTCTTGTATCCCGTTCATGCACATTAAGTAAGGCTGTACGACAAAAAGAGAGAATTTCTGCGCACGCCACTGCTATGGACCTATATTAAATTTCGATTTTAAATATACAGGTGCTATAACTGTACTCCAGTATGTTCACCAGCAATGCCATCAATGGCCGGTCATCCAATGTGGCAAGCATGGGAGCATACGTTAGATCTTGCTTTAGCTCAGCTACCAGCTATGCTAAATTCTGACAGTCCTTATGTTCATTCATTATTTTTTGAAGAACAGTTGACTGCATTTCAAGTTTGGTTGGATTTAGGTATTTTCCAAATTTTAGAAATTTTTTTATTACCAATAACAGATTTTTTACTTCATGGAGACGAATTCTAACTACTTCTGCTGCACACACAATTTGTAGACAGTAAATATGTATGTATACATTGAAAGTGTAGAGTTACAAGCTAATCGTGAAAATCTTGTGGAGTGTACTGACAGGCAGTGTAGTTGGGAAAGAGTTAAAAGTAGTTTTAATTTCAAGTACACCAGACTGCAAAAAACTTTATATTTTGTTTTCGTCTTTGGGCATAGTTTTTCAGTACATAATAGCTAGAAAAATACATCTCCCAATGATTTTTTTTTTTACCCGACACTAATTTGCTTAAGCATATCGCTTTTGCTAACGTGCATTCTAGGACGAGATTTAAGATTCACTTTAATGAAATGAAAAATCTGTATATATATGTACATTTAATTTACTTAAATATTTTATACTGTATTATTTTTTTAGGATCTCCTAAACGCTCTCCTCCAGATCAGTTGCCCATGGTACTTCAAGTGCTTTTAAGTACTATGCATCGTGTTCGTGCTTTAGAAATTTTGGGAAGATTTCTTGCCCTTGGGCCTTGGGCTGTAAATTTAATTTTAAGTGTTGGAATATTCCCTTACATGGTTAAACTACTTCAGACGTCAGCTAAAGAATTACGCCCACTTTTGGTCTTTATATGGGCTAAAATTATGGCTGTAGATGGGGTCAGTATTTGCTGGAAACTTTTGATATTCGAATTGGTGAAAAATTTATATTTACTGAATCAATTATATTTCAGACATGCCAAGTTGATCTTGTCAATGCCAAAGGACACAAATATTTTATATCTGTACTACAAGATACTTCAATAAATGTAAGAATTTGAGTTGAATGAAACATGATTTCCTCTCTATTGTTTGTAGTATTCGAAATCATATTTATTATATTTATTTTGTAGAGCTCAAGACGTACTATGGCAGCTTTCGTTTTAGCTGGAATTGTTAATAATTATTTACCTGGTCAAGAAGCAGCACTACAAGTATTAATTTATTTTATTAAGATTTAATGCATAAGCTTATTTTAAAATAGATAGTTAAAAAAAAAGTTTTTTTAGGGGTCCCTTGTATCAATATGTTTAGAACAATTGAATGAGCCCAATCCATTATTAAGACAATGGTTAGCCATCTGTTTGGGTCGCTTATGGCATGGCTATGATCAAGCTAGATGGTCAGGGGTACGAGATTTGGCACACGAGAAACTCTATGATTTATTAGATGACCCAGTTCCAGAGGTAAATCCATTGAATTATTTCATTTTAAATGTCCTCTTTCATCTTATTGCGCAACATCGTATTCTCAACTGTAAAATGGTGTATAAAATCAAATATCCAGCTGTCGTTCACTTGATTCTCCATAAATTGAAATAGTATAAATATATAAAATAACATTTTAGGTCCGAGCTGCTGCAGTTTATGCTTTGGGTACTTTTATATCATCGGGACGTGAACGTACTGAACATGCAAACAGTCTCGATCAACAGGTTGCTGTCAGCCTTGCAAATCGTATTGCTCAAGATATGAGCCCAATTGTACGTGCAGAATTACTTGGAGGTACATAATTTGAAAATTGTTGTTCATGTATAGTTGTTTGTATTTTTTTTATAATAACAAATAGTATATTTTGTATTTTTATCAATCCACAGCTCTTCAATGGCTTGTACTTACATTCGAACCTCATTTTATTGCTGCCTCTTTACAAGAAGGTAAATCAACTCCACAACCTCATCACCGAGGAGGCAGCAGGCAATTATTTTTTCTTTCCTAATGACTTAAATGCACTTAAAACTTTAAATGATTAGTTTTCGAACAGTATTTTATGACCATTTAATTTCACCTGACACAGAGAACGCAATCGTATGTATTCTGGTGGCGCAATAGACACAGCTCGAGATGTTTTAGACACAAGTGCACCGCCTAGTCCAGCTGAACGTATCAAAAGAGTATCTAGTTCTAGCTCCATATCATCCCTAGGATCTACGTGCAATTTACAAGGACTACCTCTTATTGGTAATTGTCGATTAATTCTACTTACTGAATTGCGTATTTTATTTCATTATTTAGAATGCATAAATGAAATCTTTCCCAGGCTTTGGATCATTTTACACAAAACTTTGGAATGTCTTACGTTCTATGACTGAAGATCCACATCCTCATGTTGCAGAAATGTGTAATAAAATAGTCAGATATATTAAAAATCAAGTATGTATCACATACAATAAATATGTTTTTAAAATTTCCCATTTTTAATTTCATATATCATTTTTAGGTTTTGGAATTAAGCACGTCACGGGAATTGTGTGTGGAAGGAAGATTTGGTGGAAATTCCTCCAACAATATTAATCCATTAAATGTTGGTAGTTCATCTCTACCGCCTTCTCCAAATACTCGTACCTTTATTCATGAACATTCAAGAACATTACCTCTACCTGGTATTTGTAAAACATAATATATTTAACAGTTGAAGTGCTAAATGACTTCAGTGTACACGCTCACTAGTCAACGTATAAATTAACCAAATTTAACATTTATTCTATTTAGGTTTATATAGCCGCAAAGCTGTTTTACCCGTCACAATATCGGAGGATGTAGGCACAGGCTCTAGTGGTGGAAGAGGTGTTAGCACGGGTGAAAGTAATAGTGAGTCTGCAGGTGGTATGCGCCGACCAATAGTAACCACTCAGTTTGTTCAATGGGCAAGCAGCCATTTTGCGGGATGTTCACTAGATAATCAAATTGATTTGGTTTGTATAATTTATTCATTGCATATAAATCAATTTGTACCTAAATATATTTCCAGTGAAATTACATTTTCATTGGCGTTCATATAACTTCACTGACAAATACAGATTGACTAACATATACACATCATATACCAAATAGATTAAAACTAAGCTATTTAATAATTTTTCTATGGAGTATGTTTACTATTTCAGGATATCGAAAGTAGGATGTATCAAGAAAAAAAATGGCGTTATCAAAGAAATAAAGCACTCAGGAAAGAAGCTAGAGGTAAATAATTTCATAAATGAACACATCATTATCGATGACTGTTATCATTTTATAAGTAAACACATCATATTCATTTCAATATAAATATTATATTTTATGTTTTTAGAAGAACAATTAAAATTGCCTATCAAATTAGAATCTCGAGCATTTAATGCAAGAAGTCCACTATCCCCTTCTGTTATCATTTTTCACCCTTATGATCAACACATTGCTGTTGCCGGCCAAGATTCATTTGGGTATGTGTACATGATTGTATTCGATATTATTTAACTGCGTAAAAAGATGATTAAAAGAATTATTTGTTTCTTTAATAGCATATGGGATTGGGGTACTGGAGCAAAATTATGTTATGGTCATTGGAAAGGAGAGGGTCGGTTAACTGCCTTGCAATATGTAAATGCACATGATGTAGGTCGATTACTGTTGTGTGGAGCGTCTTGTGGTTCAGTAGCGCTATATCATGCTGCAGCATCTGGTTCCTCTTCATCACACAATTCTTCAACCCCTCGCTTCCCTCGTCTAGTCACAGCTTGGCGTGCTCTCGGTGAACCTCAAAGCTTATTACCAGCACATCATTTGACTAAATCAACAGGTGCATATACTTTATTTATCTAATTGATTAATAAATAATATGTTTATAATTTACAATATTATTTAAATTATAGGTCCTGGTTTGGTTATGGAGTGGCAACAGCAAACCCAAACTTTGGCTGTAGCAGGCACAGCACGTTTCTTGAGGGTATGGGATGCATGTAGCGAACGAAAACTACTTGATATATCAACAGGTTAATAGAATTATTCATATTTTATCTATAATTATTTTCTTACAATTTTACAAATCGGTGATTTATATCTTGTAGAAGCGGAATGTGCAGCCACATGTGTATCACGCAACAGAAATCTTACAGCGTGCGGATTTGTTGATGGTTCGTTACGCATTTGGGATACACAGTCTAATAGATTAGACCGTGTATTACGTGACCATCAATCGCCATTAATTCAAGCTTACATATGTGCTGATGGCCGAACACTAGTCTCTGGATGGTGAGTGCTATTATAAAATTAAAATTTTTATAGTTTTTATTATAGTAAAAGATTTTCAACTTTTAGTGAAACTGGAGAAATAAGAATATATGACCTTCGGAAAACAGCACCCCTTTCATTTGTTCAATCGGGTCAGGGCATGACGGCTATGGCTGTTCACCAATATGAAGATGTATTCGCCTGGTATGTTCACTTATAAATTTTTCAATATGAAAGTATTATTATATATCGTATATTAAATATATATATGTATATTTTTTTTTAGTGGCTTTTCTAATCAACACATTGGTATTTTTAATAAAAATGCAATACTCCTCAATACCATTCGTGATGTTTTTATGGGACCTCGGATCGGACCCGTATCCTGTTTATCTTTCCACCCAGAAAGGTGTGTATTAAAGTTTTAAAATTTATATTTAACCATTTATTCAAGTTCAGTCTGATGACTATTTTCATGTATTGCAGATGTTCACTAGCAGTGGGAGCTACTGATTTCACAGTATCTGTATACAGTACCGACATACGTAGGTGATATTTAAATTATTATATTCCATTGCCTCTGCCATTTTCCAGCTGCCAGCCTTCAGAACCACAGTGATAATAACGCATTAGTTGTAATTATTTTAAGATGTTAAATAAAAATGACTTTTTTACATATTTATTTTATTTTAAGTGTATTTCTTCTTATTACCTGACATTTTTCCTTGTTAATTTAGGTTTGATTTTTTTTAATCTTACACGAACCTAAAGTAGATTGCCTAGCTTTACATTTACGTTTTCAAAAGGTGTAGATTTTTAATATCTACTCAAACTACTATAATATTTTTTTATTGTGGGTTCTGATAATGACTGCTCTTGATATTGGGCCAAGTTAGTGACAAAAAGTGCAAGGAAGTAGGACTGCGTTCATTTTTGAGGGCTTCATTGATTATTCCGCACAAAAAACCATCATACTAACGAGAACTCGAATGCCAAATATTCCGTATTCGCAATTTTCGTGGCAACGATTGTCGTCTACACAATCGCAATGTGTGAAATAGTCCGTTTACCCTTTTGAAGGTAGCAGTTCATTGTTGTATTTCAACTTACACTAGGGGGCCATTTAAAGTTTCATAAAACCCTAGTTAAACTAAATTTTATCTTATTCATATATATTTTTGGACCTAAAAAAGGTACGAGCAAATATGTAATGTGTAGAGGTAGGATACTCACAGTGCTATCCATTGTTCGGCAAACCTTTAACACTGCATTTACAACCTTTGAACAATACACGGCCCCCTCAGGCTCCGGTGACTAGTAATGTGAAATAGTTTTGGAATGCCTTAGCGATGGTGATTAGAAATCAAATGACATTGAAAATATTTTTTGATTTTGGCAACACTGCAAGTAGACGTCAACCGTATATAGCGATTCTCAATGTATTCGCAATTAATATTTTTTATGCCCAATGCGACGGAAAATCATGTAAATGTTTGAGAAACTTGGAATTATTATATTTGACTACGAACATGTGTTTTGCCAACGACTCGATCAGCCGTCACACGTTATCTCTACGGAAAATTTTTACAACTCGAAAACATGGCTTCTCTAAAGGCCTCTCGAATATTCAAATATGGCTTGAATATCAACAATTTAACACCTAAACTTAGTTATTCGACTTCGAATGCAAGTTCGAAAGAGTTGATAGTTGATCACCTATCAGGTGAACAAGAAGGTATTAGTGTATTTGCTATGAACCGGCAAAGCGTTAAAAACGCTCTAGGTAAGACAATGGTAGACGAACTAATACATCAAATTGATGAAATTGGAAGAAATACAACAAGAGTCCTCATATTAAGAAGTAATGTTCCTGGAGCATTTTGTGCTGGTATGTATATCAAATTCTATTTACTATATATTTATTATGTACTATAAAATATATTCAATGAACTTGTAAATTAATAGGAGCTGATTTAAAAGAGAGAATCAAAATGTCAAGCGACGAGGTAAAGAACTTTGTTAATTGTCTTCGACAAATGATGAAAAATATAGAAAACCTCCCATTTCCTGTGATAGCTGCTTTGGATGGAGTTGCAATGGGTGGTGGTTTAGAAATGGCACTAGCTTGCGATATAAGAATTGCAGCAAAAGAAGCAAAAATGGGACTTGTAGAAACAAAGCTTGCTATTATACCGGGTGCCGGTGGCACCCAAAGACTACCAAGGATAATTAATCCATCTCTAGCAAAAGAGTTGATATTTACAGCTAGAGTTTTCAACGGAGCTGAAGCAAAAGAAATGGGTTAGTTTTAATAATATTTATTTATGTCTATTACTTGAATGCATTTTAAATTACACTTCTTGTCCCAAAGGGATTGTAAACCATACTGTCGAACAGAATACAAACAATGATGCAGCATACAAAAGAGCATTAAAGTTAGCTGAGGAGATGTTACCTAACGGGCCAATTGCTTTGAAAATGGCGAAAAGGGCAATCGACGATGGTATTCAAGTACCACTGACTGAAGGCTATGAAGTAGAAGAGAATTGTTACCAAGGCGTTTTAAATACTACAGATAGATTAGAAGGATTAAAAGCTTTTATCGAAAAAAGAAAACCAAGATACACAGGACAATAAATACACTTTTATAAAATGTGGTTAAAACATCATTCATCATCTTGCATTAATTCTGTTAACAAATAATAGTTATTGAAATTGGCATATTACATGGATTACCAGTACCCATATATTATACAAGTAAAGTTGCCAGACGTCGCGATTTGTGAGGGATTTTCTTGAACTCAACGGACGAACCAATTATTGTGGTTACAATTATTCTGATTCTCATGTTGTTTTGTAATTATTTTTTTATGTTCTCTTCTGTATATACATACATATATGCACAGATATACTCATTTCATAGACAGTCAAAGTGAGCTTTAAGGCTCAAGTCTACCTAAAATTACTACTTTTTTTTGTTATTATATTGAATACTGATTATCTGAATAATCAAAAATAATACTTATATTTTTCATGTTATAATTTAAAAAGTTTTATTATAATATATCAAAATAAAATAATTTTAGAATTGTGTTGTTTTTACATATCTCTTCTATACTTCACTTATTTTACAAGCTTTTTATGTACATACATATTAATATAAAAACATCTCAAATGTGTAGAAGTACATATGCTTATATCTGAAGAATGCTTTAAATAAAACAAGAAAAAGATTTAAACACTTTATTCAAAACATAACTAGAACACATTATTTGGATGCCAATAAAGTAATTATTTTCTTTAATAAATTTTTTCCGTGAATTTTATATTCTTTCTCAATATGAGCTATGTTCTTTAAATCGTGTATAGTTTCAACAGAACATTTTTCACCTTCAATAAAAGAAAATTTGTCGTCTAATGTCTGTGTCGAATCTTTTTTCTTAATAACAGCAATCAAAATATCTATACCTTCAACTGGATAACTGCTTTGTTCTCGTATTCCAAATGTGACTAGGCTCTTTGAGATATTTTTCGAAGGAGATAGATTATAAATTATTTCAGAATACACATTGCGTGTAATTAAACTTTCACTTTCGAATAAAAGAACAGCTTTATTTGCAGCAATCACCACTTGGAAGGGATCATATATGAGAAGTGGATTTAACAACGCGCATTCTAAAACGCCGTCTTTGGCTTTTTTCAATAATTCTGTTGCGTTTTGCACTTTTTTATAAAGGCACAGGTAGAGGTCATGCTGAGATGATGGATCCAATTTATATTTCACATACATTTTCTAGTTTAATCGTCAACTGAAAACAAATAAAAATATATGTAATATTGTGGACACCTATGTTTATCTACATACATAGATAATATCTTTATCAGAAATGTTGTATTGATAATATACGGTAATACAGTTACCCACAAAGGATTTAAAAAAATCACTAAAAATTGACATGTAAACAAGTGTATGAATTTCACACACAAACGAATCAATTTAATAAAAAACAATAGCCTTGTAACGAGAATAAAAAAAAAAGTATGAGACAGACGAAACAATCGGTTTTGATCACAAACAAATCAAACGATTTTATTTATTACTTAATTTTAATTCATGATTTTTATACAAAAAAATATTAAATTTCAATGTATTAGTGGATTTAATTCAATTAAACTGGAGACTAGTTAACACATACCGTAATACTATCAATTAAAGAAAATATGAAAAAGAAGTTGATTGATTTTTTACGAATAAGACTCCGACTCCACAGCCCTGATTAAAACAAACGTGACTAACTTTTTCCCTATCAGTAATATGTAAAACCATTTACAGATATGTACATAAAATAATCATAACCAATGCGTTTTATGGACTAATTTTTTAATACCTCTGGCGTACTAATACAATATATATAGATCATTAATTCATAAAATTCTATAATTTTTATTTAATACACGAAACCAATAAAATGGATTTGGCGTAAAGTATTTGTGAAATATCAGTCAATTTGACCAACACACGGGGAATAAAAGGACGGAAACACTGGGTTTCAGATCTACTAACATTGGATATTGGCAAGTCACTTTCGTTGCAAATATGAGCCTTAAATGTAGGTTCGTTAGTAATTTAACATTCACATACATTCAATAAATCAATGCAGAACCAGTGACGCTCGATTTTTAGCGACTTCGACTCCGAAAAAAAGATCACAAATCCACAACTCTGGATTTAATAAATGTGGGGTACAGGGATTTTATTTAACTTCAATAACATCAGAGTCATAAATGCAAAACACTTTATTATTTGATAAATTTTTTATACATTTCATTATAGGATAAGAAAAAAATAATAGATATTTAATATTGATTCTTTTTTATATTTGAGAATGAGAAATCGTGTGAATTTTAACAAAACAAAAAAATACTTTCATCAAATAATTTACAATGCTAACATAATTATTGTTTTTAATGAGATCTTATTAAATTATTTAAAGCTTCAAAACCAGTGCAAAACAAAGGGTTGAATTTAAAACAATGAAGGTTGAATTTTGTGGTCATATATATCACAAATCCAAATTGAAAAACTTTGCAAGTTGCTCTTTTGTATCTTCCGGAGATACAACTTTATGCCCAATAGTTCTAGAATCTTCATAGATTTCATAATCGTTGCCTCCAATGTCAGTTTTATCGCCGAAAAAATGAATTTCTTCAAAATCACCACCCAAACGATTAAGGCAATAAGTTTTATCCCACCCGATGGGAAAAACATCAATACTTATTTGCCCGCCGAGAGAAAATTTTAATCCAGAGTCCGGGAAAGCTTCTTGCATAGCGGCGACAAACTTTTTTCTAATCTGATGTTGTTCATCGTAGCGCGCAAAATCCTCCCGTTCGGCCTGCGAACACGAGCGACCCACCGGCGAAACGTTCATCATGCCAGTGCGAAACTCGATAAAATTGCCACGTTTAGCGGGTAACCGCAAGTTAGACATGTATTGCAAACAAAAGTTGATGAACCTCTGCGACAAGTCTTCGCCTACGTGTTGCAACATAGTTTGAGCGCCCATCAATTGTCCCTTTTGATAGTGCACCAGACCGTTCTCGCAGAACACATAGTCGAATTTGTGTGAGACATCTTCGCCTCCCATTTGTTTCGATATTTTGGCGAAGTCAGAACCACCGACTAGTCCGATCGTGGCCAGAGGTTTTACCCGTTGAAGCAAAAAGGCTTCTATATCGGGTGTGATCGCCTGCATAGGTCGAGTTAAGGTGCCGTCAACATCGAACAATAACAGAATTTTATTTCGCGAGAGTGATTTGAACATGGCGCCTTTAACGTGAGCCGTGGCCACGGTCAAGTGAAGGGGACGTCCGGTTTGGTTAACTGTAACCGGCTACTACTCGTACTAGAGACCGTAGCGAGTGAGACGTGTGACGTGTGACGTGTGACGTGTGACGTATAGCCGGTCCGATACGATGTGGCTCGTCGCCCTGACCCTCGTGCTCACCGTTATCGCGCTAATCGCTTCTAATCCAGCTGACACTGCGACAGCCCCTCGGAACGTTCTTCTACTGCTCGGTGAGCCCGGCGACTATGAATCATCTGTCAAAACTGTCAAACCGCTCGAACCACGCGCCAAATTCGAATCGCGCATTTGGTCGTAACGCCACTTGTCACGATACACGCACTCGGATATTTTTAGGGTTCGGTGATTACTGGTCACAAAGTACTCGTCACAAAGTCACTAAAATCTCTATAACGGAACATCTGGCAGCCGAAAAGTCCATCATACTAACGATAACTATCATACTAACGAGAACTTCAGTGCCAAATATTGTGTATTCGCGATTTTCATGGCAAAAATTGTCTTTGTGACCACGAAAATGTGACGAATAGTCCAATTACCATTTTTAGATACTTCCACAAGTGACTAAAGTGATCATCCGCACTGGTTTTATGAATGGGGCAGTGGCTTAGTGTGAATTCCTGGTGCCTCCTCGCAAAATATTTTAAGGCGGTTCGGTGATTACTAGTCAAATGTGAACCGGTCACAGGACAACCGGTCCGCTCCAGATCGGTCACACGTGATCACCCGTCACACCCGAAAATTGGTCACGAAAAACTGGTCACACCCAAAAATTAAAAATTGGTTGAATTTTTGGGTGTGACCAGATTTTCTGTGACCAATTTTCGGGTGTGACCAGTTTTCTCGTAACCAGTTTTAGTGTGACGGGTGATCACGTGTGATAGATCTAGAGCGACAGGTTGTCCTGTGACTGGTTCACATATGACTAGTAGTCCGTTTAACTTTTAAGGCGGCCCCCCCCCCATATATTTATATTATTTACTTACAGCAAAATAACTTTCCAAATTAATAATTCAAACCTTTTTTACGTATCGGTATATGTACCTATATATCGAAGTGCATTAATAGTTTAATCTGGAAGACCAACAAGCAGTGCACAATCTGTTTAAAGTAACTGATTGTGAATTTTCCTTAAAAACTTCCCACCTGTTAATGGTGACAGTGAAAAAATTATAAATTTTATTGGTTTTAATCATATAATTTTGTTTTATTGTTTACACATTGAAAAAATATATACAAAAATAAGAGAATTCTCAGCAAATAGGTTGAAGTGGCACTGACGTCCAAAAGATGGAAAAAGGCGATAGTCTTCTAGCCCTATTGGCATAGATCAATTACACAATGAGGATGAATTCAAAATATTTATAATGACGTATGTACATATGTACATATAGTACATACACATATAGTACAAATAGGTTGAAAAATAAGAGAAGTTTTTAAAAAAGTTATTTCAAAAAAATTGCGGAACAAATTAAAAAATCAGTGAAAAAGGCGCACTTCGTGGCGCCCCCTCCCCCCGCTTCGCGGGGTTTGCGGGCGCCGTAGCTACGCCACTGTAATGGGGCCACTTTAGATATACGTGTTTACGTAAAATGCGTATTTACGGTTATTTTTTTCGCATCCATCTCATGTTCATTACGTTCTCAACTTTAAGAATATTAGGGTAAACGGGCTACATCCCAAATGTGAATCGCTACCCGAATAACCGCCGCTACGAAAATCGAAATTCGTCGCACAGGAAAATTGTCGTACAGCAAATGCTTTTTTGTACGAGATTTGGGTAGTTTTGAGCAATATTTGTGCAGTACGGCAATTTTCCTGTGCAACCAGACATCGCGCGAGCGATTTTCGTAGCGGCGGCTATCCTGGTAGCGATTCACACTTGGGATGTAATCACCGAACCGAATATAAAATGATATCGTGGCTGATCCAAAAAGGATTAGTCGGTGATATTCCAACTTGTCCAGCATGTAACGAAGAAATGCGACTTCGCATCGGAAACGATCGACAGTATTTGCAGTATCGGTGTATAAAAAGAGGGTCGAATCAACATGACAGAAAGAAACCGTTTTAAAAAAATTCCTGGTACCACAACGCCAAGATGAATTTTCTATAGATGTTGCTTTAGTTCGGGGTGATTCTAAAGTTTAACCTTATCAATACAGTATTCATATTTTGGACATTGATCTGGTTAGTTGTGGGATTTAACCAGCGAAATTAATTAAGAACTGCAAAATCAAGAATTATTAATTCATCAATCGTTTATAAACCAGTCTTAGATCAATTTTATATATCCTAGTTTTAGTTTTATTTTACTTGGATCCTAAAATCTAAACTATGCAAGTACATACTAATCTACACAAATTAAATTAAGTGTATTATATTGTTTCACTTAAAAAAAGATAAGCTACTCTGCAATATTTATTCAACTTATATAATTCATGCTGGTTCAATTTGATTTATACGAATCTATTAAATATTTGTAATTTTCACACAAAATAAAAATACTCAAAATGCACCATATGTTTACAAAGATCTTTTTGATTTCAGCTGACGATGGTGGTTTTGAAATTGGCGCATATCGTAATAAAATATGTCAGACACCAAATATCGATAATTTAGCGAAAGAAAGTTTAATATTTAACAATGCTTACGCCTCAGCAAGCAGTTGTTCTCCAAGGTAATTTTGAAGAAATTGATTTACAAAATTGAAATATAAATACGTGTTACTTTTACAAACAGCAATAATGATAAAAAAAATTCAATTGAAAATTCGCAGCCGCTCTGCTATATTAACAGGCACTCCGAGTCACCAAAATGGAATGTATGGATTACACAATGGTGTGCACCATTTTGATTCGTTCTCCAAAATAAACAGTGTTACTAAAATTCTTCAAAAAAATGACATAAAAACTGGTAATTTACGAGTATCAATAAACAGATATACATATAAATAAATTATGCTTAATATGTATTAATCTAAAAACGTACTAACTCAAAATAAACTAGGTATCATTGGAAAGAAGCATGTTGGTCCTTCAGAAGCATATCCTTTTGATTATTCACAAACCGAGGAAAACAATGAAATTAATCAAGTGGGAAGAAATATTACACATATGAAATTGCTTGTTCGTGAATTTTTAAGTATTGCCAAAAATGAATCCAAGTACGTCTCGCATAGAAATCATAAATTTTCAAATTTCTTATTACATAGAATAATTTGTTAATTTAATATGTAAATTTCACATCCTTCAGACCGTTCTTTCTATATATTGGATTTCATGATCCACATCGGTGTGGTCATACAACACCTCAATATGGAAATTTCTGTGAGAGATTTGGTTCTGGCGAGGAAGGTATGGGTATAATACCTGATTGGCAGCCTTGGTACTACCAGTGGGATCAAATACAATTACCTTACCATATACAGGTTATATTACGATTTTAATAGTGTTAATCAATTTACATTTAAAATAAATGTAATATGTATATTATAATGTGTTACATTTATTTTAAACGAATGTCTAATTTTTAAGGATACGGAAATGGCGAGACGTGACATTGCTGCACAATATACTACAATATCTCGTTTAGATCAAGGTACATTCTGCAAAGATCCTAAACGATTTTTTTTTCATTTCACAATGAATATAAACACTTCCTTACATAATATATTTGATTTATTTTAAGGAGTGGGATTAATATTAAAAGAGCTTGAGCATGCTGGTTACAAAGACAATACTATGGTTATATACACGTCTGATAATGGGATACCATTTCCCTCTGGTCGTACTAATTTTTATGATCCTGGTATTCGAGAACCAATGATGGTATCCTCGCCGCTTCCCAAAAGCCGAAAATTCCAAGTGACTAATGCAATGGTTAGTTTACTGGATATAGTTCCAACACTTATCGATTGGTATGGCTTACATCAAAATGAAACGCTGGAAGCTAATTTGATTGAAAATAAAGTGGATATCGATACAGCTCCACCTTTGACTGGGAAAAGTTTTCTACCACTGTTGGATAAAGGTTATTATTTAAGTGTAGTATTAACTAACATGTCAAATTCAATAAACTAAACGAATGTAAAGCATTTTGAATTGGGACATTAAACTTTTTTCAGAACCTCCATCAGATCCAGAAGCAGTAATATTTGCTTCTCAAACTCATCATGAAATTACAATGTATTATCCAATGAGAGCAGTTAGAAGCAATAGATATAAATTGATTCACAATATCAACTACAAAATGCCTTTTCCGATAGATCAAGATTTTTATTTATCTCCAACATTCCAAGTAAAATATTATTTATAAAATAAAATAACTTATGTTTACATATATGTATATCATCCGTAAAATCCTTTTGTGAATATATGTAATACTTTAAGATAAGGATAAGTTAATTAAAATATATTTATGATCCTTATGTATATACTCTTCAATTTTAGGATATACTAAATAGGACAAAAACCGGTCAATCTTTACCCTGGTATAAAAGTTTGAAAGATTATTACAATCGTCCTCAATGGGAATTGTTTGATTTGAAGATGGATCCATTAGAATTAAAAAATTTGGCAGGTAAAAATTTGCATTTTGATTGTTCAAAAACGAATTAATTTTATAAATATGTATTATAACAATAATATATTTATAGGAAAACCTTCTATGAACGAAATCATGGACAAATTAAAGAACAAACTAAGTTCATGGCAATGGTTAACTAATGATCCGTGGGTGTGTGCTCCAAGTGGGGTTTTGGAAGACACTGGAAGTTTCAAAAAATCACCTCAATGTTTAAGTTTAGAAAATGGACTTTAAATATTGAAATAAAAATCAGTATTATTTTTTCAATACGTATAATTATTAAACTTACTTGGAATTTTTAAAACTACAACCTTATATGAATAAGCAAATTTTTAGTAATAGGTATTCTTCTTTATATGGTCTGGTAAAAAGTACATAGTACATATGCTATAATAAAATTAACAATTTGGCCTTAGTATAAAGCGTTGTTAACACATGCAAGTGTAACTCGATCAAATATGGCACTTAGCTGAGTTTTTTGGGGTTATCAGGTCCAGTTCAATTTGACCTGACACTATTCAATTTGAACGAGGTAAAAATAGGATAGCAGTAAATAGTCCAAATTCCCTCATATCAAGTTATGTTTACATTATACCAATTCTCGAACGGTTGTACTTGCATGTACATCACACAGCTTAAACTTGAAATTACACAATTTTATTGGTCACAATTTTTTTGCTATAAGTTTTATCTACCATTTTTAGATTTTGATGTCTACAATTTTTATATTATCATTGCATGCATGCATTCTTAAAAATTTTAATAAACAATATACAGTAGATTATGTATACATTTTGTTACATACATATAATTTCTGAGAGTAAGTGTATATTAAAATGTTAATATAAATTAAGCTAAATAAAATAAATTTCTGCTGTGGTAACAAAAATAAAAATTATATTTGTACTTGTTAAATCAATTTTAAATTGTTGACTAGTGTTTTGTTTGTACAATGACAATAACAAAAAATGTTACAAAATAAATATAAATCAAGCAATAAGTTTTGCATAAAAAGACGATAAATTTATATCTGAAATCTACATACATTCATACATATGTATATTAATTTTTTTTTAATTCAAAAATATATTATAATAAATACATAGGTAATGAAAATCCATAAACGTATAAAAAACCATCTTGGTACATAGTATAAAAAATTTTTTGAAAGAAAAATGTATTCTTTTTTTTTAGATTTAAATAAAATAAGAGATTTTATTTTATTATAATAATGGTTTCTTTGAATAAATACATCAGGTAATTTATTAAAATATATTAACGTTTTGGTATAAATTAGATATTAAACCAATTTCAAATACCAGTAATTAAAATAATAAAATAGAAAACATCATTGAACATTGATAATAAAAATGTGAAAATAGTAAATAATAGCACCTCTAACAAGGACAAACAGGCATTTCACCATCCTAGTGATTAATTGACTAATATAGGCACTAAACTGTGAAATTTCCAATTTTGGATGACATACATATACATATGTATTATAATATAAGAAAATATTTGTGAATAATAATTACATTCCTACACATTTTAAGGCGGTTATGGTTTGAAATATTATGATGTGTGCTATAGTGGCGTAACTCGATGTTGATCTCTTTCAATGGAATTCTTTTTCTGATGCATGACATTTTCTATAGCTTTTACAGCTTGAGCGGTTTCTTTAGCATGTTTTTCAACGATTTCCAAAGTTTCAGCCACTTCGTTCAACTGAAAATGTACATATGCACACAATTTATATTGATCACAATTAATATTGATACAATTTACACAAATAATAAAATTTCTTACCATAATATTATACTGTTCAAATCTTTGATTCCTTTGATTATTGTCGTACACATGTTTAATTACAATTACCAAAATTAAATAAAATACTAAAATGAAGAACTGAATCGGCGTGGAAAAACGAGATCGAATGGAAGACATATTACTACATTTTGTAGAATTGCCATAGCAGAGCAGCAATTGGTCTGAAACAAAAATTGGTCAAAAATAAACATCGTAAAATTGAGGCGAATCCGTAAACAAGCGAGGATTAATAAATCACGTACAACACCTTACAAAGTTGATAAATATATCACAAATAATGTTTATCGTTATCAAACACATATTGAATACATACGCATTACGGTCAGCAATCTTATTACATAGACCCAATTATACATATTTTAAAATATAGTACGTATTTAAACGATCCTCGTACATCTTTTGTTTGTAAAATATAACCAAATTTGCACAATAAAATCATTAAACACTAAGTGTTAAATGTTGCTTGATCTGATATTATACACCAAATACAATACAAAATAATGTTTTTGCTGAATAATACAATTACTATAATAAATAATAACATCTTTAAAACTGATGGTGATTGGACATGGTGATCTTGGCGCCTTCTCCGTCAGCTCTGAATCTCCGTTGAATCAAAAATACACACATACCTGTAAAAATTTACTTCTAGAATAAAACAAACTACTAGATTCTTTTTAAACTGTTGTCGCACTTTTGTTCCTAAAAGCAAAGTCGAATGAGAAGTTGGTAAGCCTAGAGAAAGTCAATTAAGTATGAACATAAAAAATGTATTTTGTCTGCATTTTAGCTATGTACATCAGATTCCGCAATTGCATCCGCAGCTGTACACGCTAGGAAATGTTCTCTTTTGACATTTTAATTATGTACATATGATCACAATAAGTTATAGCGAAAAGCCGTATAAAGAGAGATATAGACGATGTGGGTGTATTTACATTAACTTGATAATATTTAAATACAAGAGAACTGAAAACCGAAATAACGGTTTGGGTCTCTGATTTTAACCACACTTTGTACGCTTTTTCCAAACTAGTATTATTATTTAATAGAAAAAATATATATAACATCTTTTACATACATTAAAAAAAGTAGGTACTCCAACGTACAACATAATAAATCAAATTTACGCAATGTTTATAATTTTTTGCACACAAAAAAAATAAACAAATAATAAGCTTTAGCTTGAATTTTTTTTATTATATTTCATTCATTAATTATATCAAAAGTAAATCATTGAGGAGGTTTTGTTGCACCATCTATATACATACATACATAGTAGGTGTAGATATTGAGGAAGACTCACCTGATCGGAGAATATCGAAGAATGTCGATCAACGAATATCGAACGACGTAGAGTGGACACGCCATTTGCTTAAGAGCTTTCGAATCAACGAGTCAACAGCTTCGATGGCGACATACGCTGATGCTGACAATCAAAGTTGGCGCATCCAAACACAACACGGCCATTTTTAACCTCTAAATGTGAGAGCCATTAGCTGTTAGCTGTCAGTGTCTCGGTGTGGGATTGGCGGCCACTGTGGGTTAGTGTTACGTATTTAATGCTTACAATATTAATATTAAACAATATAATTAACGCTAATATATATAAATACTATTATTATTCTAAATAATATATAATACATATAATTAACTCATGTTTTCATTCCTTCGTTACTAATTTTCTCTACTTATATAAAATAGAATCATCGCCTCATTGTTTGCTAATCCGTTATATACCTTATAAGCTATTATTTCTATACATATGTATTACACACTTAATGCGTTATAGTATTTATAACTGATATATTATATATAAACTTCATAAGTCAAATAAGGGTTAGGAATTACTAAAGTGACCATACGTCCCGTTTTGAACGGGACCGTCCCGTTTTTTAGGTAGCCTGTCCCGTTGTCCCCAAGCACAGCTTCAAGACGTCGAAATGTCCCATTTTCAAAAAGAGAGTATATTTATTTAATTATTATATATGTATCGTATAATTATTGAATATATTTTATGCCTGCCCGAAAATAATGCACCCGTAGAAAGAGTCTTTTCACAGATGATTTGATTTTTAAATGCTTTTTATTATTACGAAATTATGTTCACAATACATCTTATATCTATATTAATAGCTACTGATCTACTGATTATTTTCTATTTTACAATTTAATTTAATTTGGTTAGTTATCATAGTATTATATTATTCTAATGTTAATCTACAGCATAATAGGAAAAAGAGCTCAAAAACCTATTTACAATCCTTATAAATGCTCATAATACATCTAATACATAATATTAATTAAAGACTCACTAAAGTCGATGACCTAAAGCAGATTGTGTTTAGGTAATCTGTGTTTATACCTGAAGGGTATAGACATTTTGTTGTAATCACCGAGACTCTTCACAAGTGTGTTAGTATGGTTATTAGTGATTCTGTCATAGAATCTACTGGTTAGTTTGTTAGTAATGTCTGTAATAAACGGAATATTATATATGGCATGCAGTTTTTTCAAGTTAGTATATATGGGTGTATTATAAATTATTTTTAGGGATTTATTTTGTATTACTTGGAACTTGGAAAGGTAGTATTCGAGGCGTTATTCCATACAGGTGAAGCATAGGTTAATAATGGTAATATGAGCGCGCGATATAATTTTATTTTATTTTGAGTTGATAAAGAACTATGGCGATTAAATATTGGATATATTGAGGATATACCCCGCATCGCCTTGCATTTCGCTGCCTCAATTCACAGATGAACAAGTTGTGGACGACCGAAAAAACGCAATTGCAAGTGTCAGTTCTTAAAGCGATGTTGTTAATTAAAATCAATTTTAAGAAATCCTGCCAAGAATTTCATTCTTATTTAAAAGCAAACCCAGTAATACTTAAGAAAATTTCTTCATCAGAAAAATATAAAACAACATAAATTTTTTATATTTATATTATTCATTCCTGTTCTTTTCTATTCTTCATCAACATTTTCTTTTTATTAACGAATAAAAACTATGAAAAAATACGCGTTTTCTTGAATACACATACTATTACGTAAAAATTGGTAGATGTCCCGTTTTGAGGACAAAAATAAATGGTCACATTAGGAATTACCTACATATGTACAGCCAAGGTAGGAACTATTTTTTATACGGCTTTGGTTGATTTTTTGAATTGTATATAACGAACTCTATATATTTATTATTCCCAGAGATATAATATATATATATATATATATATATATATATATATATATATATTAATATTAATCTTCGTTGTCTTATTATGAATGAGCTATCGTAGTGTAGCAACGTATAGCATATTAAATGTTTCCAGAATCTGAATTGTAATTAGCATTGTGTCTTAAATAAATGGATGATTTTTTATTTTTATATATGGCTCTACCAGGATATAATTCTAAATTCTAATCTGGGAATTAATCAACGGCTGATGAAGATAACCATTAAATAATAGAAATTACATAATTGATACAGCAATAATTAGATACAGCATGTAATTGTAAAATTAGTCTTTTTCAAATGGTTCAAAAATATTTGTATTTACTATAAAAAAAATGCAGCATTCAATACGGCAACAATAAGTTTTAACAGTTGTATTCTCCAATTAATCATATGCATACTTACTTTTTTTCTCAACTGCTCCCAGAGTTCCAATATATTAAAATATAAATAATCATTATCTGCTCGAGAATCCTAATTGTTTGTGTTAATTTAATCATGAATTGCTTGTATCAACAATAACTAAGTAGTCGAAAGTTTAAACAGTATTGTCAAGGGAATTCATGACTACACAAATTTTAAAATGGATTAAAATTTTCCTTCCTTGGCTAGTAGATTCTCCAACCCTTCACATTTCAAATCAGAAATAAATTAAGTATCCAATTGTGTATCGCTGCATGATTCCTAAATGTTATATAATTATAAATAAAAATAATCAGTGGTCAATTATTATGTGTAATAATATTTTAATTTTTTAGGTTCTACACCATGGCCAATTACGTAAAATATTCTCAATTGGTGAATATAGCTTCAAATTATGGAAAAAGGATGAAATACCTATCCAATCGAATTTTTTGCGAAGTAGCGCGTCCCACTGATTCTAAATCAATGAAAGTAGTAAAAATGTTTGCGAAGCAGCCTTTGAATTTAAATAAAAACATAGTCGAATATTATCCCAGACATGTGGAGACGCATAAATTAATGATGAAATTACGCAGTTACGGTTTGTTCAGAGACGAGCATCAAGATTTTAAAGAAGAAATGAGGAGAATCAGAGCCCTTAGAGGAAAAGTCAAGGGAAGAAAACCACGTACAAATGAAAATGCTGCCACATAAAATTTTAGGAAGTTGTAGTTTTTTTTTGTTAATATTACGGTAATGCAATTGTTATTACATATTTTTTTTACCATTAAAGTTACTCAATTGTAAGTTTTTGATTATTTACCTATTATATTTGTAAAATTAAAACTAATTTTAAGTGAATATTAAAGATTCAAAAAAATATTCGACATGAGATTAAGATGTTTCTTCAGAATCAGTAACTCTCATATAATAAAAATAGTTGCACACATATTAAATTTAAATTATATTTTAAACTATAATATTAAATGGGTAGAAATCAATATAGTAATTAACAAAACTGGAAAAATGAAAATTGCAGAGATCTCAATATTGAAGAGTCGACAGATGAGATTAAACCTTCTGCGATACACACTTGACGCAAATTATGATCAGAAGTTATTACTGATGGTTTTAGAGGGCTGGACTCCAGCGCCTTGTCCATACAAACGTATTAGACTTCTCCCTTCCTCAATTGTGGCACTAGAGCAATTATTTTTTAATATGCATGGATATCCACCATAGGCATGTTTTTTTATTTTTTTGATTAATTCATTTTTTGATGGTGGATATAAATAGTATATTAAAAAATAATTTCTCTAGTGCCATAATTGAGGAAGGGAGAAGTCTAATACGTTTGCATGGACAAGGCGCTGGGCTCCAGCCCTCTTAAGTCTATTTCTCTAGTCTTCAGCTGAAACACATATCTACAAAGATAGGAAAGTTTAGTTTGGTACACCAAATCATTTAGGAAGAAAATATTGAAATTCAAGAGTAAAAGTAGTAATTGAGAAAAAAAAGATTTAAAAATACCAATGTCTGAAATTAGTCATATCTATGTATGTACATGTGATATGTATATGTGAAAACGATTCAGCTCAATCGAGATGAAAAATTTAAAAAGAGGGGACTTATAAAATGTATATGTACATATTATATATAAGGAGATTACCAGTGGACTTGTAATATGTACATACATACATACACATGTATGTTAACACAATAAATATACTACATATTTTGAGACGCAGCTACTCAATCGATGAATAGTTGTGGAGCGAGTGGCATGGTGAGTTCATTATATGTGTAGAAAATGTAAAAAGAAATTATTGAGGAAAAAAGGTTGAATAATACTCAAAATAATTTTATAAAAACCAAAAAATATTATTCAATATGAAAGATAATTTTTGAAATATTACATTCTTAATCATATAGCTGCTATTATAAGAAATAATTTATGTAAAACTTTAACATTTATTTTATTTTCAAGATGAGGTATTAGTTTAAATTCACTGAATAGATAATTAAGATGTCGATGATTCTGATTATAACGTCAGATCGCCCAGTCTCATGTATAATATAAAATTCATTATGTATATTCTGTAAAATCTTCTATAAAAGACCGACGCATATCACTGCTCGAATTGGAATTGTAACAGATATTTGATTCGTTAGCAGCATTTCTCTCTTGCAGTAATTTATTTCTGAGTCTTTTAATAATACGTAATCTTTCCAACCAATTGGAAGCGTATGGCACAGTCGAAGTGGTACTTAAAGACCGTGATATTAATGATGCCAACTGCAACGAAAAAATTCATTTATGTTCATACATTAATTTAAGTTCTTTTCACATTTAGATATACAAATAATATATTATATATCCCGAAACATACGTTTGCATGTAATGCTAATTGTCTCGCTAGAAGTGCAACATTTTGGTCAGAAATAATCTTTGGTTCAGTTTGATTTAAAAATTCTTTTACTTTAACTTCATCCTTAGTTTTTATCGTAACCTTGTTTGTACCATGGTCAAGAGGTTCAATAATTATACATGCAAAATTGAATTGGCCCTTTTAAAGAAAAAGAAAAACAGTATTAAAAATTGTCAGTTATGTTTTATTACACATAAAAAAATATGTTACACTGACCTTTATAGTTTGAATAAGAAAATCTTCACCACTCTCATTGTATACAATTGAAACATAATCATTTCCTATATGCTTTCTTTTTTCATTACATTCTGGATCTGAACTGTTATTTGGCATTAGAGTGGCAACATGGAAGTGTACCTGAAAAATATTTTCAACAATAATTCAAAATAATACACAAAATCAATGAATAGAATTTTCATTGCATAAATAAATTAAAATATTTTTTACCTGCATGATGTCATCTTGCCACACATAAGCAAATCTACCATCCCTACCACCCTTTTCCACATCAAGAAATAGACCCATTGATTCTGCATCCTCGAGTGATATTAAAGTTCCTAAATCTTGAAGAAATTCAGCATAACTAAAAAGAGTTATTATTATTTATTAATTATCATGGAATCTGGTAATCAGTTACAATATGAATTTGGGACATCGAGTACTCAAAATAAGCTAATAATACTATTCTAACCGTAAACTGCCAAATTCGTTTTTTAATATTTTTGTTTCATTGTCATGCTGACCACGGCCAACATAAAGCACCCCTACTCTATATGTTTCTAGCGGTGGTACTAAATCTAGCGTTTTGACAGATCTTGCATGTTGAGGTCCTGATAATAATAATGGGTCTTCTCCACTAGCACCTTTTATTCCAGATCCATGATATAATTGCAAAAAAACAAAAGCAGGACTGACACCTGATTTTGTGGACGAGTCCCTCGGTTTCGGTGAAGAGTTATCTCTAAAGAAAAAAAAGACACAAAAATTCAAAACGTGAATTTTAATAATAAGATACAAAATGTATTGCTACACCACTACACCTTCTTTTTCTAGTGGGACTCATTACAGATATAGTATTAGATCTTTTTGACCTCGACAATGGTGGTAAATCGTCTACAGGTAAGTTTTGTTGTTGACTAGCTTGAGTATCACTAAATTTTAAATTTAAATTTGAAGTATTCCTTGTCTCAGTCGATATAATAGAATTACTCCTACTCGTTGAAACATTTTGAATATTTCTATTTGATAATGCTGTATTCTGCATTCGATTGGTAGGTCTGGGTGATGCTGGTGTAGGCGAATGAGGAGGCTTACTACTAAGTTTTAATAATTCATGAGTGTTTGCTTTTTCTCCTACAGAATTAGAACTTTTATTAGAAGTTATATTGGAATCGTTAATAGACTTTTCATTTAATTCCATTATTTGCGTTTGAGATAGAGAAGATTTTGATGAAACTAAACTGTTTGTGGATAAAAGGACGATATTTTTTTCAGAAGATGATGTTGAAGAACCTTGTACATCGCTTACAACAGGAGTAAGAGTAGAACCTAAAATAGATGAAATTTTATATTATATCAAATTGCTTCACTATCCCTATTTTATAGTAATTAATTTTATTTTGCAATATTACACACCTGGATCTGAATTATAAGTCATTAGATGATGATGAGAATGGGGAGTATGTTGTAAGTGTGGTGGAGTGTTACTAGACATTTCTTCAGGAATAGCTTCACAACTAACTCGCATATCTTTCGTAAGACTTTTCATTGTACCCTTCTTTGATGTTTGGGGACCGCTAGCTCCACTACATGATTACAGAATTATATTCATTTTAAAATACAAATTGAGATAAAAAAAAACATTAGCTGAAGATAACATACCTCATTTCACTGCTGGACTTAAATGATGTATCTTGTGGTTCGCTGCTCATGTGCATGTTCTGTGCATTCATATCGCTTGTTGAATCATCAGTCAATTCCACATCTGCGGCTTCCATTCGCTCACGTATATAAAATGGATTCTTCCAGCTAGATGACATTTCGGGCGATGAATTTGACCGACGAACAGGATGTCTGGATTTATTCTATGAAAGATAAATTCAAATTTTTCAAAAAAACTTACATAAATAAGTAGCTATTAAAAAAATGCGCTTTAAAGATATTAACCTGATCATCTAATAAAGCTTGACCTTGATCATTAGGATTTAACTGATTGTCTTCATCATCTGTATTGGTTCCAGAAGAACTCTGCCTCTGGGGAGAACCAGGTATATTGATAGGTCCTGTAGTAGCATGATGCCTTACAAAGAAAAAAATATATTTTTATATATATTACAGATAAAGTAAAAATTCAATAGCTTACTTCAATAGCTCAATGTTTAGATATAATTTTTTCCGTTCCTATAATGCTAACCTAATACTAGTCATAGCTGTAGAAGTTGAAGTGATGGATGCAGCATGTGTAGAAGGCACAATACAATGAGTAGCGGCATGGGGTGGACGGCGTTCAATAATTGACATGGAAGTCCCAGAAACTCCACTCGTACTAGCACCAACAACTATACTATCTGAATTTGATTTTTGAAGCTGATCTGGTTGAGAACCACCACTGCCACTTCGCGAACGAGGATCTCCATCAGAAAGCTATTTATAAATATAATTTATAGTATTTAACGACAAAACAACATGAAATTAAAATAAATACAAAATAATAATTTATTACAATATCACTTTTGGCATCAGCAAAACCACTAGAAGCAATAGAAGCAGCACTACCCAGATGATAAGGAAGACCGACATTGCAATTAAATTGCGGATTTCCACTATTTAGGGATCCCAGAAACAATGACGAAATGTCATTTAGCGAAACATCACTCAAAAATGAATCCAAATTTACCTAAAATCAGACAATAAAATAAATTTATCATATCAAATAACTATAGAGAAAAAAAAAGAAAAAATTTATTATACTTGATTCTGTAAACGAATCACCCACGAAACATCTCCTGTGGGTCCTCGTACATGAACTTCAGCCCAACTACCACACCAGCAGGCACAATGGGGTCGATTTTCAATAACTCCACTACTACTTCCTATAACACTAGCAGAAGCGCTACTATTACTAGAAGATTTTGAAAAACTACTACCAATAACTCGTTCCAATCGACTTGTAACAGAAGAAACAGCCGGTTTATCATCCGATGACTAAAAAATAAAATAAATACTTACAAAAAAAGTCTGTGGGAAATTTTAACACAATGGTATAAGTTTTTTGTATAATACCTGTTTATTTGCAAAGTTTTCTAGTTTTAAATTTAACTGTGAAGATGGAATAGGTTCAGAATCTGGATTTGCTCTTGGGGAACTTGGGAGCACATCATTTTTGTTTTCTGATGAATTTTGCCTGAAATATGAAACATTTATATATGATAAAAAAAACAATCAATTAAATAAACACTTAAGATTAAGTTAAGATTTTTTTAATTAAAAATACACTGAGATATAAAAAATACTGGAGATAATGTGCATAGTATTTTATCATAATAATGTATTTACATACACCATAAATACGTATTTCAAATTACAACTCAATCCAAGGTTTATCAATAAACCATAACTAAGAAAATTACTAAAATAAGAAATATTTGGAATTTCAAACTGAAGCAATCACAAAAATTTTAATATGCAAATGAATTATTTCATAGTTAATTTTGTATAACAATAAAAATTCAAAATACTTGTATGTATTATACTATGTATATGTATATATAAAACGTACATTAAGAATTCAATTATATTAATTGCATATCTAATACATAGGATGAATTGAAACTTCGAAATAAATAAATCAATTAAACTTTTCTTTTGAATACATATGTATTTATAATATGCTCACGCCTCCAGCATATGATGTGCTGAATATTAAAGATTTTACATGCAGAGAGGTTACATGCATTCAAAAATGAAGTTGCATCAAATAAATAAAATATTTATTTCCACCATTAAAATTTTTCTCCCGATGGTAAAAAATATATGAGTTATGTTATGAACATATGTAATTTACATATGTAAATTTAATACGTAAGAAAAAAATAGAGATTGTAAATAATCTCCATGCCGAAATAATCACAATGCCTAATTGGTCAAAATGATGGTAAAATAATGTAAATTGAATTATTAAAAGAAAACCAATAAAAAATACATAAACATTTCAAAAAATCGTTTTGATAATTGTACCTTGTTGTATGACCAGAGAGGCTTTGTAAAGAACGCGTATTATGGCAGAAAGGTGGAAAGAGAATATTATCAGATATGGAAGAAGAGGAATTTGTCGTTTCATTACTTTTACTATGCTGCAATGTGTATTTTGTGTACCTACAAAGAAGGAAATATTATTTCTTGTCTGCCTACTTACTACTCCATTTGAAATTTGGGGTTAACAGTAAACAATTTGTTTTTAATTTAATCACGGATTACTTACTGTTACATACTCACAATTTAACCAAATTCATAGTTGAAAACTTATTTACAATTATAACAGTTTTATATGTGAGATTTTCAGATGTAATAATCACCTTTTAACATCGGGTCCAATATTTTGGGAAGAATTTTCATCCATGTTCCCAGGCAATCCAGAATTTCCAGCACTGTAAGGACTTTGCAATGAATCAGCATGGGCTTTGCAAAGCATTAAACATCTAAAAAAGTTTCATTTTAATCATGTTTTAAAAGTTATAAAATATATATATGTATATATATGTATGTTGATATCAGATTGAAAACGCCACCTTTCACAAAGACCCTGTCTTAGAGCATTTTGTGAACATCCAGATGTAGTGACAGTAATAATTTTATGTCCCAGTAGCCAAGCCGTCGACTGACCTCCAGATAGTAAAAAATCTGTAGTAGAAGACCTAAAAATAGAAATATTCCAGATCATAAATAAATAATAAAATTATATAAATTTATGATGTGATTGTATATTTATATTACCTTTTTGGTGCGGAAATACAAGGTGAATAAGTGTATCTCGCCATTAAGTCAATGCAAGTTTCGGTTAATTCAATATGGAAAGTGTTAGATGCTTCTTGGGGAGTTCGTAGTTCTCCTAGTGCCGGACGAGTAGGAAGTTCTCTTCGGCGTGAGCCCTATTGACCAATTTAATATACATTTAAATAAACATTCTGAAATACTATTCTTAAAAATTATTTTTTTATAAGTTGAAATTATCCATGGCAACAGAAAAGTTTAAATTAGTTGTAATAGTTGCATTTGTTTTTCGAAATAAAAGTATGTATGTAAATAAAATATATTACTTGTTCTGTAAGACTAGAACTTCGCTTCCTACTCGACGAATCTTGATTTAAATCTATAAAATCTTGTTTCGATTTGCCTTCCTCAAACGGTTTAAGAATGTTATTGTGTAGACCCTTAAAAGCAAACAAAAATACACTTTAACATTTTGATGAACAGCTAAAATGTGTCTTAAATCGTTGAATTACATACATGTTTGATAAATTTGACAAAATCTCTTCTAAACGGCAATCGACATTTGAGAAACCAAGCAGCAATTACATGATGGGCTAACGAAACTATGTAGTGATTGTATTTGAATGGATTTGTGTATGGAAGAAGTATAGCAAATACAGACATATACTGATCTCCAACAAATGATGCGAACACTTTTGGAAGACGAGTCAAAGCTGAAATGAAAAAATATATTTAATAATAGATACTGAAAACTTCCACTCAATTGAACATTCACCAAATCAGTAATTTTTTTAATTTATTTCATATAAAAAGAATTAAAAGTACTTGATAAAAATTCCAAAATTGGTATGGCAATATACACTGTAGCAGATATCTTTGATAAATCGAGTAAAACTTCTGGAAGCAATTTTACCATAGTATCACGCATTTCTAATGTAAATATAGTGAGAGCAGTGACACACTGTTGCGCACATGGGGATACAACTGGAAATATACAATACAAAGTATTTAATTAAAATTAAAATTTCTTATAGAGCTACATCAGCCAAATATAGAAATGGGATGGTTCCACAACAAAACGTCTTGCCAGGGGTTTTTAAAATATGTATAATCATTAAAGTATGAATTTAAAGAATCTATTTTTTTTTTTAATCCAGTTTCATGTTTATGCAAGTTTGTCAATATTATCAAAATTATTAGATTATAATTTCAAGTGCAATATGTACGGGAAAACAATACTTAATCATAATTACGGGCGGAACATATACATTTGCATTTATTTGTTTACGTGAAATAAATCATTATTTTCTTATTAGTATGAAGAATTCGAAAGTTCTTATAATAGAGTTTGTTATTTAGGATTAACTTTCGATTATACTGGTTTAGGGAAGATGGGTAGACGAAATTAGGAAAATGTACAGGTTGAGATGGATGAGAGTTGCGCGAAACAGACATTATGTCGGGTTATCATTTTGTCTGTAGACATTATGTCCTAGACGTTTTATCATGACACCAAGGGGATACAAATACACACATAAACTAAAAAATTAAATTACTTACCGAGGCCAAATTTCATACATTTAATTATACGCTGTTGTAATTGAGGATCAAGATGAGCGTGATAAGGTGCTAAGCATGTAAGTACGGGTAGTACTGCTGTGTGAAAATCTGATCGAGATGGTTTACCAGGTGTATTGTAAAGACTCTCAGGTAACATTAACGATTTATCCATCACCTGTAAATAAAATTTGATATTTTTAAAAAAATATATAAACAGCAGTGTATTACAAAAAAATTCACCCCTATAACTTTAACCAAATTCATATAATCTTAATATGAGTAGATTTTATTCAAATTATTAAAGAAAAAATGAATGCCGATTTCGTTACCATAGAACACAGAGCGGTTGCTAATAAATCAACATCGTTATTATTTTTTGACAACACCAATGCCTTGTTCTGCATCACATTAGGAATTTCCTTTAACACGGTTGATAGAACCGACCAATCTTTTTCTTGTTTTAAACAAGTGATTATTATTTTACAGGCTTTTCTTATGGAAACATATGAAATTTGTGTCTGAAAAGAATTGCTTTTATATATTGCAGATAGTAAACTCACATTTAATTTATATATGTATATAACAGATCATATGTATATACCGGTAAAAAAGATGGATTTTGATACATTGCTTGTGGAGTTGGACTGTGAGATGGTCTAGTTGCACTTCCACCGCCTTCTATACAAATATATGGACTATATATAATACGATCGTCTGGTTTTCTTGGAAATCCGATGTGGTATAATGAGTTTGCTCGAGCAGACAAAAACCACTCCAGGAGCTATTAAAAAGTTAAATAAAAATCAATTGAAATTTTTAAGACTACATTTTGGTATTTAAAGTTTGATTTAAAAAATTACATTTAATCTGATTGATGGATGTTTTTCAAAAAGTGCAGGTTTTTCATAGTGAAGTTGGAGATGATTTAAAACTGCAGAATACGCCCGAACAGCATGGGTTGAAGGTAACTGATGCAATTTATGAAGACAAATTTGTACGACTCCAGCAGCTACAGCTTTGATATCACTAACATCTGTTTCAGGAGGTAAGACTATAGGTTCAGCTGTTACATATAGTTCAAAGGGACGATTAAGCAACTAAAAATAAGTCGTTATTTTTTAATTATGTACTTGAACATGATTGTTATTATATTTTTATATGATCTACCTTTTCCAGAATATCGAAAAGATCTGAGAATCTCTTTGAATGACAGTTAACTGCAATATCGATTAGTAATTTAGAAGAGGCGCAACGTATTACAGGATCAGCTTCTGTAGAACAATGCTGTAAGTTTGGCAATATTACTTTGTCAAGAAGTTCTTCTTCATAACTAAATCTGAAAAAATATAAAAGTATAAAAGCAATGTGTACATTTATAAACGCACTTTCAAATATTAAACTTACTTGTTCTGATCGAATATTGTTTGAAGAGCTTGAAGAACCTTTAGCCTAATGCTTACCCTGGATTCGTGGCGACAATAGCGTTCAACTAATCGATTTAATGTGTTTAACCACTCATGATTTGTGGGAATAATTTGTGACATAAAATACCCTATTAATTTCAAAACTGAATTTTCCTGCAACAAAACATAAATTATATACATATATATATATTGTTAATGCGCGTCACACAAAGCAAATGATCTATTATATGTACAAATATGTAAATTACTACATATAATATTTATATGTATTAACAATTAAAAATAATAAATTCACTTACAGGTCGATCACGACCACATGCATCAATTACGCTGTACATATTATCAATACTTCCATTAAAACAACCATTATCATAGAGCTGTTCAATAGCTGTAATTGTTTCACGAAGATGTGATACGGTTTGATGATATGGAGATTGTGTCCCTTCTAGAAAATTTAAGACAGTAAATTAAAATAAACGGCAATTTAAAAATACACAAATGTACACATTTACTAAGATGAAAAAAATCTAACCCAGTTGCTTGATAATATTCAGCAAAATTGTAAAAATAAGATCCCAAGCTGGTTCGTGTAATTCTTGTCCATGTTTGTTGACTAAGCTCTGTGTTGCTAAGATGACTTCATATGTTACAACAGATTGATTGCCTTCAAGAGCCTTTTGAATTGACAAAAATCAATTTCGTTATTACTTCTTATAATAATATTAGAGAAAATCCCATTAATTTATTAAGTTATTATACAAAAAAGTACAATAGACAATATATCAACACTATACTACCCCAAAAAAAACCTCTTACTTTAAGAAAACTGGGCAAAACTTGGGTTGGTGTACATTTTAATGTGGCTACACGCTTAGGACCCCAAAGTGACATATTCAGGTAAAATACAGCACCTCGTACAAGTCCACAATCACCACCTGCACCTGTGCCTAAGGCTACACACATTACATGTAATGCCGAATGTCCTAAATCTGTACCCAACACACAGCGCATTATCTGAAGGAAGAAAGTACATACAAACGTTAAATAAAGCACACACACAGTTTAAATCAATTATGTATTTTGCAATGAAACAACAAAATTCAAATGACATTACAATATATTTTTTTGTATCTGGAAGTAGGTCATGTCTTATTGAAAATAAAAAAAATTCCCAACGTTTCGCTGAAACGTATATCAAAAACGGTGTCACGACGAAACGTCTAAGACTAAATGATAATGTGATATAATGTCTACGGACAAAATTCATCACGTTATCATTTTACCTGTAGATATTATGTCGCGTTATTTTGTTGTAGATGTTGTGTCGTTAGACGTTTTGTCGTGGAAACCATAGAAAACTGCCTTACAACCACTGTATGTGTTAAAGTGAATTTTGTTTTTACTACTACTCATATTCCTCAAATGTATAGATAAAATCGAGGGTTGAACACGAATTTTTATATACATACATACGTACGCCAGAATGTTACATAAAGTCCAATGCACTCATATAACTATGAAATGATGTATGCTCGGCATAGCGAGGTGAGTTAGAAAATGGAATATGTGGGTGAGAAGTAAGACACGGGTAGTTTATATAGTGGAACGAGTAAAGAGACTGAAATAGCTATGGGCGGAGCACGTAGCTAGAAGAATGAAGAAAAGGTAGAAAAAGAAGTGCTGGAGAGAATGTAAAAAGGAGCGAGGAAGACCACATGGGAGATGGATGGGTGAAATAAGAAAAATATGTAAGATAAGATGGATGAGAGTTACTCAAGAGACAAATGGAAGCATGTTGGTGAATTCAGTTATGAATCGTGAATGGCTGTGGATGATGATGATATGCATGTATGTATGTATGTACATAGACTATGATAGGATGTTTTTACTTTTTTTAAAATTACATCTATATTTTATCGAATTTGTATCATTTAAACGCCGCATATGCAGATACAAAATTTATATACCAATAAATGATGTTATTTTATTGTGATATATTTTCTACGTTTATCCTGCTTTGACGTACATACATATAAAGCTTAAATCCAAATAATAAATATAATGTTATTTTTTGTTAGACCAATTGACACATGTATAAGAGACATAATTCAATCACTACATATTAAACTAACAACCAATACATATGTACATACATTACTGGCGTGCCTTCCATACATGCAGTGCATGCCTTAAAAATTTAAAATGAGAGTATTTTAATTTCACATCATATTCAATTTTGTGAAGCTGTTTATTTTTATTGAATTTAATTTTTATGTTATATGATTATACGTTCTAATCATTTCAATGCACAAAAATAGTGACAACAGCGCCAGCACAGGCATCTTAAATTTGGAGTCTTCGATCATATGGTACTAAGGTATCTTAACCATTCGACATGCATTGATATCCATCATAGAAGTTCTCTAGACATTCCAATATTTTTTTAAGAAACAACAAATAAAAATTTATTGGTTATTTTTTTCTTCGACATATTCTATGTACTTCAATAAAAATCACTGCACGCCACTGATGTACATACATATATGAATTTATCGTCAAGTATTTGACATCTATTAAAAATATTTAATGACACCAATAGTTTTACTAAATATTCGTCACATCCATATAATAGACATCAAAATTTATACGAACAAAACTATTAAATAAATGAATAGCTATCTAAATATTGTTTAATATATAATATGGCATTAATAAGAACATACCTTCCAACTAGGTTGACAGTATTCTTCAACATTAACAGTTCTACACAAGGCAGATATGAAAGTCTTTAAAGATTCATGTGGAAAAATAGAGTAACATACAATTGCATCTAAAACTTGCAGACAACCGAGAACAACTTGTGATGCAGGCGAATAACAGCATAAAAAACAAGTGTTACTGCAAAAAAAAAGTACAATATTGATATGTAAATATTTAAAATTGCAATAAAAATAATTAATAAAGTTTGCATCCATACTTGACAAACCCGGAAATCACTTCTTTCGACATATATGCAGCATTATATTTTATTAAATTTACTAACAATGTTAAAAATTCTTGTGTTAAATCTGGATATGTGACAGTAGGCATCCATTGCAGCATAAATTTAAATATCTAAAATTTTAACAAGACATTAATAAATCTGAAAATGTATATGCACATGTAATTGCACAAATAATAAAAAAAAGCTACCTGTTCTTCAAAATATGTAATGTCTTTTCCATTTGAAGTTAGAGTCTGTAGAAGTTCCAACCTTTCATGAATATCTTCCGGATGATTGTGGTCTACTATCACTCTAAAAAACTGACCTCTCATAATATTGAGCAAGTCATATTGCCCTTGAATCAAATGACGTAAAAACAATAATGCACAGTGTCGACATTCTTTGGACTGCTCAGGTTGTATTAAATCAGCTATGCATAGCCACAATTTTTCAACAGCTAGTTGCTAGAAAATCAATTACTAAATTTAAAAAAATCCAAAAAAAATTTAAATTTAAAATGTTGCATAGTAAAATATAAATATTGTATATATGTATGTATGTATCTATACACAATATGAAGACATTTAAATGTAAGCAAATCATATTATTATATATGTATACATACATATATTATCAAACGAGCTATGTAATCTTGTATAATTAATTGTATGTAGTGTTTTTATTATTTATATAAAAATTTATTCATTTATTTATATATGTATGTATAATATATATAGAGACACAATAGTAAGTATAATTTAGATTCTGAAGGCCAGATAATTTAAATTGCATCCAAAATTGACTTTAATACATCATCCTCTCTGACTTCTGTCCCAAAATGAAATTAGTCAAACATGACTTCATATGATGATGTGTTGTTACTTGGTATCCCACATGTGTTCGATGCTCCAACAGCAGTGTGTGGACCAATAAAATTGTAGCAATGATTTATAAAGCCTATTTATGTTAGATATTCTCCAAAATTGCCATCATCAATGTTTCCGCACTAGTCATTCACTTTGACCAAAAAAAAAAAATCTCGTGATCGACTGCTTAAAAAATACTCGGCTGGCATTGATTATTGAGAACAAGCTCTCTTCAATTTTGAAGTTCTTGGTGAGAACGACGATTATAATTATAATTACTATTCTCTTTAAATACATGAATGAATTCATTTATAATATGGCTCAAGATTACAGCGTATTTTTTTGTATAAATTCCAAAAAAATCATAAAATTTTCAGTTTTTCCCATATTGTATATTTAATTGGAGAGCAAGAATTTGAAGGAGATTTTTTATAGATTTGTAGATTTAAAATACAGTATTTATTATTAGATTCTTAATAGAACAGAACAATTTACTAAGTAATGTTCACGAGATTTGAGGAGAATTAATCAATTAAATAAATTATATTCTGCATTTAGAGATTTGTATTATATTTGTATTATCTCACTCATTAAATATGTGCATATATATTGAATTATAGTAAATTTCAGGAACACGCGAATAAATCGCATAGTTTGAAACAAGTCTAAATATCATTTAATTTTCTGAAAACATTCAATTGATATATAATTTTTTATTTGATACACGAGTTAAAAACACATTTTTAATTGTAATTTTATAAATTCTATTATTTCAATCTACATACATATATATGCCTTGTTACGATTATAAAACCAAACATACAACAATTAATATATTACGTTATTAACTTTATAAAAATAAACTCACATCGTCTAATCTGTTTGCAACAATATTTTCATACAAGTTTTTGATAGCTTTCAGTCTTTGCGGTGTAGGAGTATCACAGCTCAATTCCTTTTCTATTTCAGTTGTGATAGCGAAATCTATTCTACCTTTAAAACTACCTGAAAAATTAAAACAAATATGTTGAATTGAAACAAAATTTCAAATTACCACATATAAACAACACCTAGAGAGCGAATTTGATTTAATGCGTAAGCAACATGTCACACAGGAAAATGAACATATAACGTAGACACGAAATAAAAAATGCGAAAGATGAGAATTTGCACAACATATTGTTCCAATCAAATTTATGGGGTAATGTAAATCGTAAATAAAGAGAAAGAGTGGAGGAAAATCTAGATAAATCTTATACATGTATATAAATAGTAGAAAAGGGAACGAGGGAGGGGTAGGGGGCGGGAGTTGGGCCGGGGGCTGGAGGACGGTGGGGAGAAGAGAGGTGGAGGAGTGGACGAGTGGAGGAGTGGAAGAGTGGAAGAGTGGAAGAGTGGCAGAGTGGCAGAGTGGCAGAGTGAGGGGACAAGACAGTGGCGAGACACGACACGACACTTGGGGTTTCATCTCACCGGCGACGTTTTTGCTTGCGCGAAAAAAGCCCTTCAGTTTGTCCTGAAAGGACTTGCTCTCCCTGGAGCTCATGTCGCCCGCCGCGGTGACAGCTGCCGCGCCTCCAAAGCACTCTCGCACTTGCACCCGCACCCGCACCCGCACCCGCACCCACACCAGCACCAGCACTCGCTCCGCGCGACCTCCCCTCTCTCCACTCCCCCAGTCACTGTTCACTTGTGCATACTGGCAACTCTGCGCACTACATACATTTCTTCAATTATACCTACGAGAAAAATTACAATAATTAGTTGACATTTCTCTTCCCTATGAAGTCGTAAATTAAGGTGGGTACACACGCAACCGCATGCATAATCAATATTTTTGTACAAGCGTGCTTGAGCGTCTTTACGGTTATTTTGCGCAAAATATCATTCGCAATGTTGATAATCGTTTGCAGTGGCGGCTCGTCTATATGGGCTGCTCGGCTACAGCCCTCCCAGTATAGTACAAATCGGTCTACTTCACGGGCCCGAAAGTGAAACGCCCGAAAACGCAAATATCGGAAGGCACTGATCAGAAAATCGAAAGATCTTAAAATAAAGGGTGCATGGTAAACGGTACTATGTATATATAATATATATGAGTGGCATGCGGTGAAATTATCTCTCTTTTTGTCATACAGCCTTGTTTAATGTGCGCGCGCAGAATACGGGAGGAAAAGCTTGTTCCTCTTGTTCCTGTTGTATCCTGCTCGCGCAAATTAAGTGAGTATGTACCGTTTACCATGCACCCTTTTTTTATCTTTCGACTTAAGATCTTTCGATTTTCGATCTTTGCCTTTCGATATTTGCGTTTTCGAACGTTTCACTTTCGGGCCCGTGAGGGAGATCGAATACAAATGCATGCTATTTTTGCCGTCCATATGGGCTGTAGGGCTGCAGACCTCCCAGCATAGTACATATGCATGCTATTTTTGTTTGCATTTGATCACCTGCAGCCCCCCCTCTATGAATTCTCACGAGCCGCCACTGATCGTTTGTTATATGTTCTACCTTCTCTTATGGTCGAATCCTACTTTTCAATCATAGGTGTGACGAGTTATGATATATTCAAATAAGTTTTATATTCTGAGGGGAATCAGGATACGCTTGCACAACTATGCCACACAATTTTTGAACGAATTTGACACACCCGACAACGATCAAATGCAACAAGTGCCCTCCACAAAAATATGGGAACAAAGGATAACCACACTGCTACGCAACAAAGGTCGAGCTTCGATTCTCATTCCTTTACTGAACCTCTGTATACGTGTGTAACATTATGGATATTGTAACGTGACGTTCTCCCAGTCGTCCCTTCAGTTGGTAGCGGTTGCTAGTTTTTGCGAATAGCAACACAGGCCGATAGTTTTTACCGCGAAAAGCAGGAGACGAGAGCCTCTCATTCATTCGCACTTCGGTCGTCACGGGGCACAGGCGTGCCCCCCCACCCCCGATCTCTCCCGAGCCGTTTCCATCGTGAACGAGCCCAGAGATCCGCCATCTTGTTGGATAGCCGCGGGACGGTTGAGTTTATCATAACTCCCTCCCCGAGTTCCAACGAGTACGTCACCTGTATCTCCACGCAGCTTCATATTCCCGTGCGAGTTAACCTTTCCATGGTAGCCAAGCGCTCCGAAAAGCCCAAGAAGCACCAACCGCTGTAAGACCGAGATGAGGATTCTAATCAGGAACCTAACGACAACTTAATGACATGTCCCTGTACGCCAGTAACTCTCCCAGCGAGAGAGTTGTATTCCCGCGTAAATACGTCTGTTACAATATATTAATAAACAATTTTACACTGTGTTTATTATACTCTCCATACATGATGAGAGGGGAGTACCAGCCGATGCTAATAACGAGGGCCCGGTCTCCGAAAGTACCGGTTCACATTTTATAAAATTTTAATTGTGGTGAATTCTATGTTAATTAATAAACTACTAAAAGAGCAACTTGCACTAATTGAAAACAAATAAAATTGTCATTATACGTACGTATAATGAAAAAAATATGGTGCGGGTCCATAGTTACGATTCTACACCAGGGCGCGGATTTTCTCTTGATGGCTCTAATCTTCTTCAACACATATGTACATATACTTCATCGATCAACAACTGGCGGCATGCAGTCTCTTCATAGACACAAATTCGATCTCTATATTTCATTCATAGATAATTAAGAGGGCTGGACACCAGCGCCTTGTCCATACTGACGTATTAGACTTCTCCCTTCCTCAATTATGGCACTAGAGAAATTATTCATGTTTATATCATACATGTTTATCAGGCATGAAGTTACGTGTGTATCAACCTTTATCTATAGTACATTATATTCGAATCGGATTCAAATATAATATTTGCGAGTGTGGCGGTGTTCATTTTTGGGCGACCGCAACTACGACTGCACTGCAAATATCTATGTAGGTACTGGGATCATTTTTTCATTATAATCATTGAAGGAGTACAGGCTCGGCCTTTTCCTGACGGGGACTAAAAAAAATAATTGGGGCCAAAAATTCTGAATTTGGATCGTAATTATTTATTATGGCATAAACAAAATTCTAACAAAAAACTCAAATACAAACAAAAAATTTAAATACAATCAAAACAAGTTTAAAACGATGTATTATTGAGTTTTCGTGAAAATACCTGTTACCTGAGACAGTAATACAAATGCTTGTGTTTTCATAACATCCGTTGTAATAAGTAACCCCATCAATCTTTAAAATTTCAGTTTTGTAAAAAAAACATTTTTTTCGAGATGTTCCGTGATCGAGATTTTAGTGACATCTGCGGAATCACTTTTTGCGGAATAATCCGTTTACCGAATCTTAAACACGACACATAGTCGTTGAAAGTGAGCTGATGGTTTGAGTCCGGCTATTAACAAACAGTTATATATGTGGTTCATGACTTTATTTGTAAATGAAATTGATTTCAATTGTGCATGATAAAACTGAAACTTTTTTTCATCATTCCTTTGTTAAAACGTAGCATAAACGGGAATCATATGTTAATTGGAAGAAAATCCTACCCAATTATGATGTAAAAGCTTATAAAATCACATATATCTACTTAATTTATAACGAAAGATTATTGTTGCGATAGTATTGTTGCTCGGTGACTATCGATACTAATGCAACAACAATTCTCAAACTAATATATTAAATCATTTGATTATGTTCATCATTATGTTTAAGAGAAATGTAATTGTTTTGAGTTCTACTTAATAAATCCGTTCTTCAGCTACGAATTACGATACGGCTTTTAGAAAAGTGTTACTCTCGCGATCGCCTCGTATACACAAATCGGTTCGGTGATTACTGGTCACAAAGTCATTAAAATCTCTATAGCGGAACATCTGGCAGCCGAAAAGTCCATCATACTAACGATAACTATCATACTAACGAGAAATTGAGTGCCAAATATTGCGTATTCGCGATTTTCATGGCAAAAATTATCTTTGTGGCCACCGCAATGTGACTAATAATCCAAATACCACACAAGTGACAGCACTATTTTTTATTTTTTTACAATGGTAATGTAGATACTGGCTGTCATTGGTGTGTTTGCGTGACGTAACCTTAAAATTGTGGCAATACAAATTGTAATTTTTGCATTGACATGTTTAGGATTATCATACTCCCTTGTCGATCTTTTTTTAATACTACGTATAGATCGAAATCTTCCAATGTTAGATTTAAAGATTTCAGTAATATAGATTGTAATCAAGGAAATATTTCTTTGAATCTACTGTCTAATGAGCCAGCACCCAATAAAATAACAATTGACGAACACATCATCGCACATTTAGAAAGCCTTTCTCTCGTCAACTGTGCTAATAAAGAAGGAATTAAGATACTAGAAGATGCCATCTTATTTGCTCAAAAAGTTTTAAACATCAACACAGATGGTGTACTTCCTCTATATACAGTTTTAGAGACCAAGTAAGAATATTATCTAAAAAATATATTTTTTGTTATAAATATGTACACAAAGTAGATGCAAAAATTATTACATAAAATCTTTTCGCTTTCTTAAATCTAACATATTATATGTATATATTGACTATATATTTATTTTTATTTTTTGTAGAAACCTAGAATTACGTTCTGATATAGTGACAGGTGGAAATTGTCAAAAAGACATTCTAAAAAATTCAAATACAACTTTAGAAGATTATTTTGTAGCACCACAAGGCAATATTCCTTTGCAATCAAGGCCTGATTTGCTTCATAAAAATAAAACAGTTAAAAATAATTAAAAAGCTTCAAATGAAATATCTTGACAAAGTTTTAGCTTTAGCAAAAAAATATTCATACTTCAGTCCTATATACTTAAAAGCAAATGGCAACTTATCAGATTTAAATTTGGGACATTCGGGGCTGTTACTTCGAGATAATATAAAATTTCAATGGATACATTCAAATGTCTCGCAACGGAACGAAAAATTTCATTTATTTGATTACACTGGAAAGCAATATACGGAACATGATTTTTATCATTCATATATATCAACTCGAGACTCCCAAAAACAACAACTTCCATTTGGAATCGCTGAAATGTATAATTTAAATAAAATAGAACGTGACACTTTAAATTCAGAAGAAAACATTTTTTGTTGTTCTTCGTATACTGTTTTATCATCAAGTATATTTTTACCACCACACAATGCTTCAAAATATCTTTTTAACTGGCAAAGACAAAGAAAATTATGGTGGAAAAAGGTAAAACATATTTCTCAAGATTTTATATTTATATGTAGTACATATATCAATTTAATTTTAAATATTAGATTTCAGGCTCTCCTGAAAGATTTTTTCTTGGTGATAGTTATTCGAGCCCAAAAGGCATAACTGTAGATCTTTTGGGCGAATATCCGTGGGGCAACGAAATTTTAGAAACAATAACAATGTCTGAGTTAGACACAACTAATGATGTAAAGGTGATTTAGTAAAAATATTTGAACAGTTAACAAAACCAAAGCATTCATTAATTTTTTATTTTAAATTTCGGCTTTATTGAGTTTAAATTATTTTGTTTTTCAGGCATATCATAGACGTAAAAGTGTAATTCCTGTACATGTCACTAGTAGACTCAGTCTCGAAACAGCTTTTGTAGCATTATTTTGCGATGCTTTTGATTTTAAATCCCATAGTGATACAACAGTGCTGAGACTGAATAGAATATTAACTCCTTACAAATGTATTTTTGGATTCGACAATGATAGTAAGAATTTATACATACATATGTACATACATAGTGCTTTTTTTTTCTCAAAAGGTGCCAAAACTCACTTGTCAAGCTTTTTATTAAAAAAAATTATGTTCAAATATCATTTTAATGAAATTTAAAGCAACTTTTCCAATGCAATGGAGCGCATAAAAAATTAAACATAATTAATCAGTGGCAGTGGCAGTGTATATATAACATTTATTTTTTTCTGTCTTAGGTAATAAACCTGCAGAGTTGTTAGATTTAGCCGTCTATCTGTTCGAAGACCTAAAAAGTAACGGAATTACTTCAGTATTACTCTTCTGTACTTTGAACATTGAACAACAGGTTAAAATTTATTGTTTACACATACAGTAATCCAATGGTTGGCAACCTTTCAACTTGATACATTTTAAGTTGGGTAATTTAGTATATAATAATTTTGGAGATAATGAAATCCGAAAACTTATAAAGAAAGGAGCCCTATAAGAGAAGGTACCACTTCCAGTCAACTCAATAAACATTATGATGAACGCATTGATGTATAATACACTAGATGGGCCCCAGACGTGTTATTTTGGTCGGAGATCTTGTCTTCACTAACTGAGGGGTGCGGGGGGTTTAACTACCGGGGAAGTTTGATTTTTTTCCCTACGACGCAGCGGTACCTACCTACCTACTAAGAGAAACTGTGCAAGCGCCATGTATTTTGCATGCGCCAAAAGGGAGACAAGTATAACACGTGAGGGCGGATCTAGTATATTATACATCAATGGATGAATGATACTAAGTTTCGAATTATCTCCAAATTATACAAAGACATACAAACACATATTTTTAAAACCATTGAAATGTGACCAGTGATCGATTCTGAGGTCATATCAATCGAAATCTTGAAGTCGAATTTAGTCATGATCCCAAAACTTCATCTATTGATACTACATATGAGCCGTCTAGTTTCAAAACCAGATAGATCCATTTTTTTCAATTTTCATTTTATGTTATTTTTGTTAGGTCAAAATACGAATCCATATGTTGGCCAAGTAAGAAAGTTCAAAGCAATTTACATCCTATTGAATTACTTAGCTAAAGTCAAGGTTTGTTTCAAAATCAGATAAGTCTCGCAGTTATTGGTCAAAAGTGAAAATACAGTCAAGGATGTAAACATCTATGACCAGTTTATATAAAATATTTTAAAAATTAAAATTAAAATTAAGCTAGTTATAAGTTTTTTCTTGTTCCTGAAAAATTTCTAAAAACTGACTTATCTGGTTTGGAAACCAGACGGCTCATATGCATAAATAAACTAATTTTGTTATATAGCGGGGAGGAGGATAGTCTGATTTTTACTTTATTTTTGTTGGGTATCATTTAAGTTCTGCTATTGTCTGGATATCAAAAAAATTCTGTTAATTGACAAATAATTTTTTGTGGTAATGACACCCAATATTAGTTTTCCAGATATTTATTGCCTTTGCACAAATTACATAAAATACACTTTTCGACTTCTACAATTCTCCAATAGGCAGTTAATCAATAAATTAATGTTTTTTTTACCGTTTTTGCGCGTTGGAACCATTGTATTATTCAATACAAGTTAATTTCAACTAATTTTATATTTGTGATTTGGAGCATAATAATTCTCAGTATGGTTTTATTTTATTTACAGCTTCAAAGAAACGATGAGTGGGGCATTCCATATACCGTTTTGATAAATGACAATAGTCTAAAAAATGGAATCGTTAGCCTTCGATGTAGAAATACAACTCTAAAGGTATTAAAAATTATATTATAAAATTAATTTACGTCAATAAATAAACATATTTACAAAGTATTCTTAATTTTAGGAAGATCTTCACATCACAGATTTGGTACCATATATCTCCCAAGTTTTTAAATATGTGTAGTGAGTGTAGTTTTTTAAAGCGTTCCTTAAAAGAAAAAAAATCGAGTGTCCATCCCATAATACTTAAAATTGTTTTTGGTTTATTTATCAACAAAATTTATTTTATACTGTAATCTTTTAGGTTTCGTTTTAAAATAAGTTGAGTCATTTGTTAAGGATATAAATAAAAAATAAATAACTTGTGGAAAACATTATATTTTTCAATAAATTAAAATATATTTCATTTATTATCAAATTTAGGAGTGATAAAAATAACAAAGATTTCCATTTCATAACTGTCATATTACAATGTGTTAAAACTTATAACAATGAACACTTTCTGTGCATTAAATAATTAATTATTAGCAAATACATACATACAATTTTATTATCTAATTACAAGCATTTATAGAAAAAATTCAATATTTAAAACAAATTTGCACATTTGACATGAGCATAGCTAAGAATTAAATTACAAAATATTTTGACTTCACTTTTAACTTGCAGACAATATTGAATACCTTTTAGCCGTCTATAATAAATAATGGGCACGTTCTCAAACCAATTCAAGTTTCGTTCTAATATGAATATATACTCTAATTAAAATCTAATTTTTATAATAGTTTCAAATTATTGTAAACAATAAATATGAGAATATAAAATAAAATGAACACAAAAACCACAATAAAACAATGGTACAAAAATACCAGTCATAAATGGAGAAACTTTTGAAATAGACAGACGGACGGTTATGTAATAACGTAAGGCACGATGGGTTTTGAAAACGTGCCTAAATATTGGGCTTATAAAATAACGTTACTTGTGAAAGTAATAAATGGAAGACCTAACTATACATACAGTTACGTTTGTAGCAAAATCTCGTATTGTAATTTCTGGTGTTTATCAATGACTTGAGTAATTTTTTTTTTAATTGGTCTATTAGTTACTTGATGTTAATACCTATACATATCTACAAATTCAGAGACTGGTTTCGTCATAGACGCGAGAAATTCATAATATAATTATGCAATTCATAAATGAATCGATAACAAAATTCAATACAAAATAATGTAAATTAAATATATTATAGTACAACTATTTCACAAGCTGTGGGCAGTTTCGTTTTAAGTCAGGTGTGAAAAATATAATTTTACACTATGTTACAAATATGACAACATCATGGAATTACTTAAAACTTAATTCTTAGTCTTAGTCGATAAATTTTTCGAGTTTTTAAGTTCCTCACTTTTACCAAAATCAATCTGAGCATAAGAAAAGGTCTGTCGATTAGCAATCGGCGTTGGAGGTGGGCGCGGACTACGGTCAGATACATGATCCAATTCCAAACTAGCATAATGTAATCCACGACTAGATCCCTCCCTTTCGCCTGTCACAGATGCAGGACGGGAATTTGTGGGAGTATTACTCAATTCACTGCTGACTGAAGATGGCCGTGAACGAGATCCATTCCCCCCAGATAATTCTCCTTGTGATGTTACACTAGGAGGTCGACTGCTAGAACACCCGTTCCCTTTTTTACATTTGTTTACAGAATTCGGCCTGGATTGAGTGTGTTTTCCATTTTGTGCAGCCAAAATTTCATAACCATCGGTTCGATTACATGACCCTAAAGAGTCAGACTTTGTATTTTTATTATCATAAAGTATACTCGTTAATTGTCGATTTAAAACTGATTCCACAGGTTTTGGTGAACTTGATTTTGTACATCTTGGTTCACTAAAGTCGCTGGAAGGTATAGGCTTAAAATTAGCAGTATTAGGTTGTATTTGACCCGTAATAGTAACTAATATAGGTTTTCTAACATTCGGAACTTGATTTATATTTGATATATTAGTATTAGTTAATGGAAACATATTCTTATTAGCTAGAGGATTTGACGAAAGAATGCTTTGATTTTCTTTAGCGTTGACTTCCATAGATCTAAAATTTAAATTATTAGAAAAAGTTGGTACTTTACGATAAATATTTTGCACTATAGGCTGACTATTTTGTATGAATTTCGATTTAGATTCTGAAGATTCTTCAACGAATGGCGAGTCCGGTGGTGGATCATCAACAGATTTTTGACGTTTCGCCCACATAGATCTAACTGTAGCGTTTGGATTAAGGTTTATATAATCGGACAAATCTCCAGAGGTCATATTGAAATCAAGCTCTTTGGTTGCATTGTTAATCAGTTGCTTTGTATCTTTATCAACTGATACTTTATTTAAACCTGATTCATTTATTTCTCTCACTGTAGTTAAACCTCGAAGATTTTCCATATCCCAAGATTTTGTACGAATAGCTTCGTGATCCATTCTATTAGATATTTTAGTACTACTACAAGATGGATCAGCTGCATTTTTATTTTCAGATAAATCTTTAAAATTTAAGGCTACAGATTGGGTAATAGGTTTTATTGGCGAAACAGGACTAGTTGGATTAAAAGGAAAGGTTGGAGATTGAGTAGTTCCAGGAGAGGAGATTTCTTTAGAATTTCGCCTCATATGATGCTTTTTAGAATGTCTTCTTAGGCTAGGAAATGGACTAGGATTAACTGGAGTAATAGGAGAAGCGCTTGGCGAAGCCTTAGGAGAAATTCCTTTGTAAAAATGTCCTTCAAAATTATCTTCTTCGCATTTCTTCAATATTGAAGAATTAAATGTGGGACTAGTACTTGATGATGTCACAGGATTAGATATTATATCTTTAGCGTTATTAGAATGAATTGCAATTGGCAATGACGATACACGACTATGGCTCTGTGATTTTCCACTAATTGCTTTTGCATTATTCCATGTCATTTCCACATAACCTTCAGACGAACTAGTTGCTTGTTTAGAAGTACAAGCAATATTTGAAGCTGGTGGAGATTTGGAGATGGATATTTTTCGTATACTATCAATTATCGCTTTTGGAGTAACAGAACCACTGCTAACTAGTTCGGTTGATTTCATCTCAACATAAGCTGCTTTATTAGTACCAATTGGAGACATATCGACATAACCATCGTTTGGTATTTTACTAATTGGTAATGCGCTGGATTTAGACGCAGATGAACTTAAAGATACTTTTGCAGTTTTCGCATGACTTTTAGCATCAGGAGTATTATTTGTTTTAACAGATGATGATGAAACAGTTCTATTACTAAAGTCCATTTCCATCATATCTAATGGTTCTACAGAGCTATGATTAGAATTGTAAAGGTAACGTGAAGAAGTATTTACATGAGTGGTACCAGCTAGTAAAGGTGCACTTGATGATTTATATCCGGAATGAGATGAACTATTCAGGTGATGTAAATGACAATGTGGTGGTGTACCATGGTTAAATATTCTATTGTCTTTTTGTACTTTAGAACGACTACCAACAGAAAATGCTCTTGCACGTGCAGCATCTGTTGCATTAGATAATGTTTCAGGTCTAGTAATTATTTTTGTAATGTGTTCAGGTCTTGATCCTACACTGTAAGCCCTAGCAGGTCTGTTTTCTTTATCTTCATTTGGAGTAAAATAAGATGAAACTTTTTCTAAATGATATTCTGAAAATCTTATATCATTCGAAGGAGTACTACTAACAACAGAGCAAAAAGAACCATTTGGTGACATTGCATGGTCATTGACCTTTTTAGATGGCTCCATGTCAACATAATCATTTGTTTTGGAAATTGAAGAAGCTAATTGACTATCTGCGAAATTTGACATATCTTCATTTACAGATGACGTTCTTGAATGATTAGCCGAAAACACGTTTGAAAGAGAATGGGCTCTGAAACAAAAGAATTTTAGTTTAGTTAGTTTAGTTATCTTATACTTTTAATAATCGCAATCTTAGACAAATTATGAAACTGAACAAGTCACAAAACTTCACAAAATTGTGGCTTCCATAATAAATACAATGTAAAAATGCATAAATTTGGTAATCGTAAAAACAATACTCAATGTATTGATACTTTGCATATAGATAAAGTAATTAATAGTTTAATGTGATTCAACCTGTATTTATTTTTAAATAAGGTTGAGAATTGACTAATAGAAATCTAGTACTTACATCTTTAGTGGTTCCATAGTTGCAGGTGACATGGGCATATAATCACCTAAATTAGGGGTACCCACAATAGGAACTGGACTACTACCATCAAAACTATCAAGTGTCTGTGATTTATTTAACATTTGCTCTCTCATATTATTTACGATATCAAAAGTATTTTCAATTTTCAGATCACATTTTTCCGGCTGCCAAATGCCAAGAGTTTCGTCAGCTACCTCCTCAGGAATCATTCCAACTAAATGATCATCGGGGGTCATACTATGATGAAAAAAATTATCAGTCTCATCAATAGACATGCTGGAACCAGCACTATCCGTCGAGCAAGCGCCTGAAATTTACAAATAATAAGAACACAAGAGTCGTTGAAGTATACATATGTATAAGAATCAGAAAATATTTATAATACCTGAATTAGGACTCAATGGACTGTTAGTTATAACTGGAGGAGATTGCCCTATACCATGAACAAACATGCTATGAGGTCTAAGAGCAGAAGAATAACGAGTTCCGATTGATATATTTGAACGAGGTGTCGTTAGAACAGTATTTCCACGAGATGGTAGACTATCACAACGCTCCCGAACACCAACTATAGAACCAGCTGAATAAAAATAAAAAGTTGATCAATACATTAATTTGGATATTTTTTATATACAGTAAAATAAAAATGTATTTAGTGTTTTGATTTATGATTAAGGTACTCAAATTTATATTTATTATATATAAAATTTTCATAATAATGGTTCATAAAATGTACCCAAAACAAATTAAATACTTATTTTACTGTATAATTATGTAACACATTAAATAAAATTTTAACATTCTAAACATAAAAATTCTAAAGTCATGCACATGCAAACATACCAAAAATAATATATCATTTTTAATGAAATAAGCATGAATAATGATTGTCATGACAAACACTAGATCAATGTTTGGCAACCTGTGACCCTGTGGGTCACATAGTGAGATGTGAAGTTTTAAGTTGCCTATCAAGAAATATACATGACTTAAATTAATAAGTCAAAAATAATACAACAGTAAATCCAGATTTAAATTAACCATGTAAAAATTTCAAATTCTCCAAATCTATCAAAAAATATTCAAAATCAAAGAAGCCACTGACCACAAGTGTAATATTATAGAAATGACATTTAACTTATTAATTTTAAAAAAATTTTACTTTTACCCAGTATCCATTCAAAATTTTCAAAACTGAAATAATTTTCCGATCACCTGAAAGTTTGCCGACCACTTCACTAGATTAATCGGCACTAGAGCAACACTTATACATATTATAATCAAATTGTGTTTTGGAAGTCTGATTACGTATTTCCCGTAATTCACTATGCAATTACCACATAATACACTCGTTATCGAAAATTTTTAATAATTTATTATAATAGGCTGTTCCCTATTCAAACAAATTTAATAATGCGAGAGAACCACACCGCAATGTTGGGCTGATTCAGTAAATTAACAGCAAAATTATAACACCAGTCGCATATTACGCTATTTTATTATAAAATTTCATGAATAGTTCAATTTTGTCACAATATTACTCTAAATTTATTGAATGGATCGAAAAGAATCAAATGGTGTGATTACTAATTAAGATAATGTCTTCACACAGATATTTATATTTGTGGAAAAACATGAATTATAGGTGTTTGTGAGATTTAAATAGCGTTACTGTCATAAGCTCTATACAAGTTTAAAGCGATACAGTTATAATTTCCCCACAAAAAGCTCCATTCATACCTCATATCATTTTTATAAATATTTAAACGTTCAATAAGCAATTAGGTAAAATTCATCACGTAAAACACACACATACATATGTATACACACCATTGATGTAGTTGTTTCTATTGCATATGTTGTAGTTTTCTTTTTTTAATGTAAGTGATCGACCCAAAAAAATTGATCATCAATATAAATATATTTAAAATAATACATACGTTAAGATGAGTCATAATTCCAAAACCGTCAAACACTTAAATTTAACATTTAAGTACAAAAAAAATTAATCACTAACGAAAGATATGAAAATGTTTAAAAAAAATCAATAGACATTAAAATGCATAATTGAATCATAGATCCTATATATCCAAAGTTATTTTTAAATTTATAAAACAAATCTTTTACAAAAAGTTTGCATTATATTTTGATAATTAGACAGCTGAATGACAGTATCCTAAAATTAATTAGAACCTAGATACGATTTCAAATGATATAGGCACTTATTATAAGGAATTTGAAAGTTACAAAATACAAATAGATAAATATGTACATATTAAATTAAGTAGAAAACGCGCAGATTAGAGAGTGATATACTAGTTGTATATATTAAATAGCTTGTTAAATCTACGTACATATTTGTAGGCCCAGACTTACCATTTAGTAAAACAAATCTAGTCATGAAATTTCATGTATTGATTGAATAAAAATAAAATACTAGGAGTTCAAATTTTTATAGAAAGTAATCAAACAGCATTCAATAGTTAAATGAAGGATAAGTATTTGGAATAACTAAATTTACAAATTTGGTTTTGTGAACAGATAAATCATTTTACTACACATGTAAATAAAATACTTTTCTGAATCTGGGTCTGCAGAGATGTTTGTATTTTGTGTTAGCAGTTATATATAAATAAATAATTTAGAAATAAGTGCTTCTCAATCATTTTAAAATCATGTACTACTTATATGTATCTGAAATTTAAAGTTTAAAACAAAAATTTAAATATTTTGAGACTTCGTAATAAATAAACTAGCCCCTTGCACTGGGACTGCATTATTTTTTAAAGTGTAATCGAATTCTTGGTGATTGGCTAAAATCGAACAATACAACACTATTTAGCATTGTACAATAACAAAAATCCTTTAAAAGCAGAAAAATAATTATATGTACAATATACGATAAAGAAAATTTCAATGCTCAATGTTTATAAACATTGTATCAATACTTGATAGCAAGTGTTCATATTAGGTATATATATATATTTTAGACAACAAAATGTATTATTTGAAATACAACCATAAAATTTGTATTTGAAATTTCTGTTTAATAATTGAGAAAATATTTAAATACGCAGTTTCATTTTTATGTAAGTATTATTTATCTCGCAATTTCAATAGTTCGATTCGAATATTTGATTAACACACAACTTGCAGATTCCACTCTCGATTGAGAAACACTGACAAAGCGCACATTGTTAAATCAAGCAACCAAAAGCCAATCAAGCTATTATTAACATATTGAGCAATTATTCTATATTAACATATAATTATTTAGCGTACCATTACTATCTACAACACTGTTACAGGAGTCCTTCTGTTTGACTCTAGTTTGTTCTTTTAATGTCATATCCGTTTCTTGAGAGACACAATAGGCGGCAGAAGCAGTTACACAGGGGCTAACACACAAGCCAACACAACTACGTCCACCGCAGTATGTGCTCTCTGGAAAAATAGCCAATTTTTGCGGAAATTTTAGCATGTAGACAGAGCAAATTAACCAACAAAATATCAATTTTTTTTTTCACTCTGGCGTAGTTACTGTATTACATAGTCCAGATGTCTTATTCATATATCGATGACATCAATGATTAAAACTGTGCTTAAATTGTTATTTCCTGACATTATCATATGAATGGGTTTGCTACAAATGATTGCAAACCACCCGGCTGCATGCTCATTTCGATTGAATTTTAACTGTTTGAATTTCAGCATGTACGAAAGACGAGATATTCATGGGGTTGCGCAGATGACATTTCGATGTACATTGATGATTGGCAATTCTTAAAATTGAGTTGGATCTTTCTGGCAAGTTTAAAATGGCAAAAGCCGAGACAAAAGTATGAAAAGAGCATGCAGCGAAATAAGCATGCGCCCGCTTGGTTTGCAATCGTTTGTAGCGCACGGCATATGAATATCACATAATGAAACCAGCTTCAAAATGTTTAAAATTTTCTGCCAGTAAGTTCAATATAAAAAAGTATATGCATACACTCAAATTTGGTTACATTAAACATCGAAATAAGATCATGACTATCGTAAGCAAAAAAAAAACCTCGGCAATGTGAGTACAATTTTAACGAAATTAATGAAACATCAGTATCACAAAAAATGTACTTCAGGCTCGGTAGCAACACTATCAATTGGCGATGCTCGTATTTTTATTGGGTTTTGGTTTATGAACAAATCTGGCCCCTTGAAATATGAAATTCTCAAAATTAATTTCGAGATTTGTGAATTGTGAATATGATAACTATCTAAATATATGCAGATTGTTTTTACCAGATGTAGTTGAATCATTTTGTTGGCTAATATGCCTACCAAGTGTGGTAAAAAATGTACGGCAACATGATGTTTAAATGTATATACAACACACATATACCAATCAATGATGTAATGAATTAAATCTACAATACGTTCCGTGATTATCACCATAAATAATTTAACTGTATTAAACAGTAAGTAGTCATCATCGAGAATAAATTAAGTACATTTCAATTTTCATAACAAAACATGCTAATCGTTTTTGATAACAAATATAAACAATCAATTAATAATCTTATAAATTCCAGTTGATGGAAATTAAATTATTATATCACATTCACAATACAAATATGAATCTGCCATGCTTGCTAATCAAAATAATGATATCTGATACAGTAAATAATGCAACATTAATATCTCGTATAATGTAATAAAAAAATCAAAACAACAAAATATCTATATCACGTATGGACAATATTTATTTAATTATTAATTGAGATACATGATATTGCAGTGTAAAGATTGGTATTTCATTGATCAATACATTATTATCCCACACACAAACACACACACACTTTTAAAAACTTTATCAGACCGATACTGCATACAAATCAATCAAAATTTGTCACAAAAAATAAAAAGTATCACTTAGAACATACTGTGTTCAAAATATACTCAATATGTAATGGAAGTGTTTTTAATTTGATCTCGGCATATCAATATCGTACAAGATCTTTCTGTCCGTATATACATATAATAGTGAGACAAACACACCGAAACGTAAACTGTTTTGCCAGAAGGGGGAAAATACTTTTGTATAGCAAATTAACTGTTCAACAGTCAGACAGACTTACTTAATTGTTTTATACAGTAGAGCTCAAATTGTTTTACACAGTAGAACTATCCGGACTAATTGGGGATGAAGGTAGTCCGGATAATGATAAATCCGGACAATCGAAAATATCACAATTGACATTGAAAGAAGACATGTACATTCATACAAATAATTTTTATTCGTCTACATTTACATATATAATAACATCAAGAAATTTAATTATGGATTTTTGCTTAAAGTTAGCTGATCTTTTTGAAGCTACCAAATCGAATACTTTCCTACAATAATGGACCAGATATTGGCTGTCCAGACGATCGTCTTGAATAAGCCATATAAAAATACACTCTTCGACTTCATTCACTTATTTTTTCATAACCTTACACTCTGAGCTTCCATCTTTGACATTAAAGAATCAGTAAATTTCATAATTTTCAAACTTCGTGTTTTTATATCCGTGATCGTTGATGTTCCAACACCATATTTATTTGACAACAAAACGTCCTAATACACCGCCTTTTAAAGCATTGATTATATCTAATTTGTCTTTTAATGATAATACATACAACACGTTTTCTTTTCCATATTGGAAATATTAAAAATAAATATTTAAATCGCAATCAAGTTTTCAAGAAACAAACGTCGTTTGAGTATTGAATTTTGCAGACAACTGATTTAATTCTCCTTCCTTTTTTTTGAATTTTTATGTTATGCATTTCAAAGCAGCAAAAACGTAAAATTTGTGTTTGTTTTTACCAATCGGAATAATCGAGGTTCTTCTGTATCTGATTAGAGCGAATACGTTTGTATAACTTTCAATAACATTTGAAAATTGTACTCGAGTAACTTAAAACATCGAACTGCAAACCCCCATTTTCCATAAATTATTGGTATTTGACTATTTATTTTACACAATATGGGATTAATGGGATTATTGTATTAAATACTATGGTATTATTGTACAGTTATACTAATTTGTTTTTTGACATCAACAATATCGAATTAACAGAAGATTTCGGATACAACTGAAATGAAAGTTGTTTTATAAAATATTTGTAAACAATGTTCTTTTTGAACATCGATGACAACTCAATCTTATAAACTGTCCAAAGCCTTCACCATTGAATATATATTATAATTGGGAATAAGTGAAAAGTGAACACCGTTACTAACGATAAATAAACCCATCCCTCCATTTATGCGATTTTATTCTAACGCGGTTTTCTAAAATGATATTTTTAAGGTAGTTTTTCCAAATTTATATTATATGTATTGTACATTTTATCACTCAATGGGAATCAAAGAATAATAATTATCGTAAACGCACTGGCAAAATCTCAGCTACCTTAAAATAAAATAAATCAAATTTAATTGAGGTAAATTTTTCATCGAATTGAGGTAAAAGACGCATTTTTTATAACGACTTTCAACATTTCGTATGAGCTCCATATTCTTTTAATACATTTTTCGTGGAACGAAACTACCACGTAAATTGAGGGACGGGTGTACTAGTATTTAATGATAATCACAATTGCATTAGAAAATTGTTTGAGATATACTACCCTCTGAAAAAACAAATGCTTTGTTACTGAAAAAGTGCTCGTTGGTGCTGGTTGTTTAATTATATTTACTATTAGTAAATATTACGACCTTAAACTGACAGTTAAAAATAATATATACATTAATGTGTACAAACGCATAGATAGATTATGTAATACATTTAACAAAAAATACAATAAAATGTTCATATTATTTTATTAAATGCTACCAAAGACTACAACGCAAAATGTCACCACAAAAAGTCGAAAAAAAAAAATATATATAAATTATTAATCTACAAGACACGGATACGAAACAAACATTATTGGAACTACTTTTACTTAAAATATACAATAATCTCCCAGTTTAAAAATTTTGGAAAACAAATAAGCGCATACTTGCATAACAAGTGCATTAACAGAACTAAATATAAGTTTAACAACTTATTTCAAGTCTGCGAAAAAACTAGAAATCAACAATTTGAAGGAAATCACCAACACAACAGATGAAGAATATAAACATTGTAAAACGAAAGAAATAAATATATTTCGTCAAAAACGATAGTCTATTCAGAAGAGTGAAAGAAATTCAATAAGAGATTATTGTATACTAAGAAACGTTAAATTTATAAAGATATATAAACTTACCACTTGATGGAGAAAGACCATGAGACTTGGATCCAGCATGGGTTTGACGTCTCGTCAGAACAGAAATAGGTTTAGATGCCTCATTTGCAGACGATGATCTGTTTCTCGTTTTAGGACCTAATTCCTCTTTAATTGATGATGATCTACTTGACATTGCACTAAAAAAATTTAAATGAAACATTAATATTCATATAGATCTGGCGTGATCCATCCAACTCAAACCGAATCTAACTTATAGCGAACTGAGTGTATAAAGGGGACGCTATGATAAACCAGTTATGCATAGCTTAACCTTGAAACTTGCATAGAGCATTCTAAAATTAGATTCGGTTCGAATTTTACATGAACAATATGTCTAGACAGACGGAAAATTTGTATTTAATGTTTTCATTTGATTGTGTAGCAAGCACTGTCTAAAATAGACGGTTTTACTAACTTCAAAATTGTTGAATGCATGCTTTGAGCAATATTTTGATCCTCTGTATGCATCCAAAGTTCTCCAGCACCCGTGACCGATGAACGTCCCACTTCCATATAAAAGAAACATTCAGAATCTCCACATCTGTAAATGCAAATTAAGCATAATATATTCTGTTAACGCTTTCAATGCTATATTTTATTTTAAATTATCAACTGTAAATACATTTAACATGTCGGTTCTGTTAAAATAAATTATCACAAAAGAATGACAATAATCATCAGTCTTCAAAGCTTGGAAAATAAACTTAAAGTGCAATGAAATGCAATATACTGTGGTAAAATGGTTCAAGATATTCTTTTGTAAACTGATAAAACAGCATTGTAAAAAGGTTAGCTATTTTCCGATAAACTAAACCTTACCTACGAATAGTGGTCAAGGAGAATTCAAGTGTATCGGGAAAACGTAAATCAGGAACTGCGGTATTAACGTTTGGCCTAATTTTCACTAAAAACAATTTCTTATCAGTGAGACAAAGATTGTACAATCCGAGGATATTTCGAGATGCACCCAATCCCTTCTTCTGAACGTTTACTTGCCAAACATGTTCTGCAAAGAAACATTTAGAATATAAACAGAATCACTCAAGTCCTGATTGTATTTTATGCATTTGCAAATATTTTTACGTCGAGAGTGTGGTTGGTCGTCGACTGCATTCTCTCCGTGTAACAATGATAAAAGTGCTTGCAGCCAACCAGCCAAGTCTTCTTCACTATCTAATACAACACATAAACATTCATCTTTTGTATACAAAGCAATCACATGTTTATGCCTCGTATCAAGTCTTCTTGTAATATTAAAACATGATTTGAGGGAAATCACTTTTTTTGGTTGACCTTGAGACTTCCATTTCTTTTCTGAATCATAATATTCCAATCGAGCTGAATTCTGAGACGTTTCTGATTTCAGCACAAAATATTTTTTCTTCATAGTTTTTAATTTCTTTAAATAGCCCTGACGGACTACCTCACCACTTTGAGAGTCTTTTCTTCGACTCGATTCCATGTTCAACATATGGAATCACATCGAAATCTACTCATTAATATTTTTTTAAATTTTTGTTTACTTATATTTTAGCAAATGATGCATGATGACTCCCTGAAATTATAAAAAAACGAAATATTTTAACAGATGTCAAAAACAAAATAGTCACATACCTACATACAGTGGAAAATATTGCACATGCAGTGTTCATTAAACTTTCAAAATATATATTAAAATTAACAAAGATTAAAATTTAGCTTTAATCACTTCTGACAAACTACAATGTATGTACATATTTAAAAAAATTACTTCCATCAGTTTGAAAAAGTTTACGCATTGGCAGTTTTGTTTCGATATGCGCAAAACTTAAAAGTATTGCGAGACAAATAAATGGTTTAAATAAACTAATGAAATAAACAAAAAAAAAAATTATGCTTATTATGTAGTTATTATAAAGTAATATTTTCATAACATATTTTACAAGAACACACATTCACTCTCAAAATGTTAGAATTCAATTTCCGTTTCAACATTATGCACTGTCAAAAAAAGATGTTTTGGAATTGGTAACCATCATTAGGAGAGAGCAATATGAATTTTTGAATCAATGTGTCGTGCTTCGGTCTACTCCGTTCGACTGATCTTCGTTTTCTCGACTCAATTCGACTGTAACTCAATTTATATGTAATATCTTTAATATACGAGAAATATTGTGATCATTGATATATTTTTAAGCTATTAACACACCTTAAAAATAATTAAAAAAAAACGATTCTCATTATACTTTTAATAGTTTAAACGTAGAGATTTGGTAATTTGCTCATGGAACACTGGTTTATCACATATGCATTACTTCATCTTTATTCTTTCCACGTATGTATTACTTATGGGTATCGATAGAATGCTACCAGCAAGTTTTGGTAGTTTGGTGAAAACATTAGAGGAAAATATTTTTATCGGCAGGCAAATTGAACGATTTGATGGAAGGAGTGATATTTTTAAAAAAGCACATACCATAAAATTTATCAGCGTCTAATTCTACATTTAAAAAATATTGATATATCGAATATTAGTTCTTAAAATTATTAAGACGCATTTTTTTTTTAATTTTACTATCGGCGAAAATTGTTCAATTTAATGCTACATATTTCTTTACGCCATATTGAACCAGATATCGGTTTTTAAGTTTTATATTGTATGTCCGAAAAAGTATTCGCAGCAATTTGTTGCACTGCGCCATAAAGCAGTGGACTGGCATTCCAGTGGCTTGCAATATAAGCAAAAAAAACTTTATTTTTAGTATTTCTGACCTTCTTCGTACTTCGTATTTACAAATAATATTCAATATTACTTCAAAAACCGTTCAACATTCGAAATCAAAAATTACTATTTTATTAACTAAATTTTTGTATTGATTTATTTGCTTCACAACCCATATACATATATGTAAATATTACTTATTACACTATACATCATGGAGATGACATCATAAACAAATTGACACCAAGAATTGAATATTAGCCGAAATAAGTAATAAAATAAAGACTGCCCTTTTTTCGAAAAAATGTCTTGACCTAGCGAAATAGCTTGGGATTAAACGGGTAAATAAATAATACATTATTTTTTTCTTCAAAAAAACTATAAATGCTAACATTCCTTGTAGGATTTTGAAAAACTGCCTGTAATACGTTAAATTTGCTTTTCCGAGATTCTGGACATAGCAAATTAAAAGTGATACCAATTTGTGAGTCAACCTTTTGAATGCTGACCAACGCCAATAGGCGTTGTATTTTGAGCATGTACAAAGTAAACAAGAATACTACCCGCTAAGCCTTTCCAGATAGAATTGAACATGGGTCGTGTAAACCGTGTCAATGTTTATAAAGACTGATTTACACCGGAATTTCTGAATTTACAACCATAGCAGAATTTCTCGATAGAAATCTCTAACTGCCGAGTATTTTAGATTGTGAGCATTGCATTTTAACGACACTGAAGAAGATTGAACTAGTTTTGGAAAAATACATTCATTAATTTTTTATTTTATATTGTTGCAAGATATATTAGAGAGTCTAAGCACACCTTTACAAAACTCGAAATCCGAAAAGCGAAAGTTATCTAGGGTTTGTGTATCTATTTATTTATTTAAATAGGCACACATACAGAATAAAATATAAAAAAAGAAAGTTGTATAGTGAGACAAAAAATAATAATAAACACAAATAAAAATATAATATTCCATGTATAGTGAGCACCACATGGTAATATAAAAAAGTAAAATTACAAAAACATCAAGATTTTAAAAAAAGAAACAGATAAAGTAAAAAAGAAAGACAATGAAGGTGAAGAAGAAAATCAACCACAGATTGTCTGCTTTCTATTGGATTTCTAAATAATTCTTGTTGGAAATGTTGGCGAAATTTTCAGCGTGGCGGGCTTTCAACAGAAAAGACGTCAAGTAAAACAGAAATAGTGTTTTTGAAACTGAATATTGGACTTTCAAATATAACGTTTCACATATAAATTTTCAAAATAGTCGGTCGTCGTTGAGAATCACTCGCAGTGTTTCACAACGGGTTTGGTGCATCCGCTCTAAAATCGCCAGATTAACAGAACGGCAGCTTTAAACGTAATTCTCGTTTTCTCGAATGATAGATTGCACATCAGATGACGAGTAACCATTTAAATAATTGCATCTGTGCACATCGAAAGGTTACCCGTCATCTGATGTGCAATCTATCATTCGAGAAGATGAGAATTGCATTTAAAGCAGCCGTCCGTTAATCTGTCGTTCAATTTGTCTGGCGATTTTAGAGCGGATGCATCGCATCCTTTCATAACATACACAAATCGAAAAAGATCTTCAAGTCGGTCGACCGCAAACTGAAAGGAAGACGCATTCGGAAAAAATGGCAAAGATTCAAAGCGATCGGAAGAATAATGCAGGAATATTGCCTGAAAAGTGAAACATAGAATAGGCTTGTAAAACAATCGCAAAGGTCAACAATACGCGTAGTAAATGTCGCAGCTCATAACCTATAGTGTGCGTAGTGTGTGCAGTGTGCGGTGTGTGCGATGTGTGCAGTGTGCGCGCGGCGGAGCTGGCCGAGTCCGAGGAGTGCGCCCGCCGAAGATCCCCGAGGAGACGGTCGACGGTTCGCCTACGCACAACACGGCAGACTCATTTCACGCATCACGCACTTTGCGTCGCAGAAGATCGGAAGATCGATCCGAGGGGGAGAGGAGACGGCGTGGAGCGCGTAAATGATCAATAAAGCGGGCGAGTGTGAATGTGTATGCGTGTGCGATTGTACGCGGGTGTGCGTGCGAGTGTGCGTGCGTGGTCGACGGCCATCGGCCATCGACTATCGACTATCGACCATCGACCATCGACCATCGAACATTGACCATCGACCATCGACCGTCGACCGTCGACTATGGAGCATCGGTTTAGGGGTTTAGTAGTTTGGTGGGTGGCGACACGACGAGACGGCACACTTGGCAAAAACACGCAGGAATGTTTACCTGACGTCGTTTAGCGGCAGAGTCAGCGACATCAAAACAAACGGCCGACGGGAGTGGGGTGGGGTGGGGTGGGGGCGGGGATGAGGGGCGAAGACGTCGGTGGCGCACGTGGAGCCTGGAGCCGCTCCTAGTAGAGGCAGAGGCGCGTGTCGTAGGGGTAGAGTCGGAAGTAGACGTCGACGTCGAGTGGTCGCACGCGCAGATGCTAGTCGCTCTATGTAGTCGCTCGTCGCGCGTCGCACGTCGCACCTCGCGCCGCGTCCGCCACAACAACAACAGTGGCCGGCGGGGTTGCGCAATAGCGAATAGCGAATCGCGAATCGCATCGGCGTACGGCGTATGGCATATATATAGCGTGCGTCGTATACGTACATGTGCGGTTTGGAGAGTGTGCCGGCCGGGGGCGAACAGCCGCGGCGGACGGTAAAACTGAAAACACTCTGGGCCAAACACGCGACGGCGAGCGCCGCTCCGTACATCGAACGCGTGCTCGCGAACGTCGAGCGCCGCTCCGCACGTCGAACGCGCGCTCGCGAACGTCGCTTGTTTACACTTTGCAATTATGTCTCGTACACATTGAAGTATAATGTATAGAATAGTCATTCCTAACAAAAGTATCGCTTAAAAGCGAGCCATCGAAGAGAGAGACGGAAAGTCAGAAGAGAGACAAAAGAGTGAGGAAAAAAAATTCGTGGAAGTAATCGTCCCTTATCGTCCCTTGACGGGTCCTGTAGGGGCTGAGAGCAATTCTATGCATACTACTTCAATGTAGATAAAGTAATAATTAGTTTTAAAAAAGAATACGGTCCGAACATCTAGCACGTGCACATACAGATGTTCGGACTTTGTCGAACTAATACTACCACACAATTTCACTAGTAGAGGCTATTTCAAAGAGATCCTACTGCTACAGAGCTTAACAAACAACTGAGCAAAACAGCCGACATCTCCGTTTGGACGGAGATTTTGTGGCAACATTTTTGGAAGCTGAGAGCGCTTCTATACATTATACTTCAACGCTCGTACAATTTTATACAAACAATATTTGGTCGCATACTGTTGTGAAGTGAAGGATCGTTGGGTTGTCGTATAGTGCGGTCTGAACGCAATAAGGTCTGTTCATACTTAACAGCACTGCACGGCTTGAGCAATGCACGACTCCGTTTCAAATATGTCATTTTATTACATTTCTATTCATATTTATTTTATTTTATTTTATTGTTACAAATCAATATACACTCGCCATTACAGATTTGCTCCAATGCGACGGGTGTACGTTAACGAAATACAGAATACATAAACAATCAGAAATACAGTAATACATACATATACAAGCAGAATATATAGCATATAACAATTAATCAGAAATAATAATCATAGAGACATCTATGGATTATTTTTAGATTTTTTTTTGTATACAATTTTTATACATATAATAAATACGAAATTATAGAGATGTCTATAGAGATATCTATAGATTTCAGATTACTGTGTATAATTATTACAAATCATACACAGGCAGATTTTGTGACAACAGGATTAGATCTAATACCAATTTTCAGGAACCGTTTCAACAATGATCAGATAAAATTGGCAAAATCTGATAGAGAAACGATCTAACCAGCAGTGGCGAGGACTCGAACCTTTGACCTCAGTGGTGCTAAATATATACGCTACCACTAAGCCAAACTGCTGACTATATCTACCTGCACGTCGCGGTCACGTTACGCTTACAGCGCTTTTACCGAGTGCAAGGCAAAATCGGCTTACTTATACATTACAGGCCATGACGATACGGCGCAATATTGCTTACGTCGTATTGTCGAGTAGTTACAATATGAATGCATACACGTGCATTCGTAGCTACGCGTCAGAATACAAGTCAGCAAAAATGTTTCGGCGTTTATCGAACGAAAAATTATGTATAATCGCGTTGTTGTTGGAAGAAGCTCAAGAAGGCAATAAAAAAGCACGGAGGCGTTTTGATGTACATCCCATGTTAAAAAATAGAAAAACCGAAGGAGAGTTTTGGACACTGTATAAGGAGCTTGTGGATGATGGACAAAATTTTTTTAAATATTTCCGTAAAAAGTTTAAAATTGTTTAAATATTTTTTTAATATTTGCGCCAAAACCATGTCGAAAGATTGAACAGCTGTCAACTGTCACTATCGATAATTGGTCCAAAACAGCAAAGCGGCAGACTCATGGCACGTAATTCGCGTGTATATTTCCACGATGGCCAAAAAAACGGATACGATACGTTGACGGATGTTGCTGTAAGGTATGAACAGGAAATGTCGGGTACTGCTGTAAGCCTGCCGTGGCGTAAACGTGGCGGTTGAAATTAACATACCCATACAAAATGTACCAAATAATACTTTTCGTACTGCCTGCCGGATACCTGCTGAAGTGCGTCAGTCGAGCGATACGACACGACACATCAGTACACGACCAAATATTGTTTGTATGAAATTGTATGAGACATCACTAAAGTGACCATACGTCCCGTTTTGAACGGGACCGTCCCGTTTTGAACGGGACCGTCCCGTTTTTAGGTAGCCTCTCCCGTTGTCCCCAAGCACAGTTTCGGGACGTCGAAATGTCCCGTTTTCAAAAAGAGAGCAACACACGGTAACAATTTAAAAATTGTTTCCAGTCTTAATTTGCGTAGAAAGAGTCTTTTCACATATGAACAAGTAGTGGACGACCGAAAAAACGCAATTGCAAGTCGCAGTTCTTTAAGTGATGTTGTTAATTAAAATTAATTTTAAGAAATCCTGCCAAGAATTTCATTCTTATTTAAAAGCAAACCCTTCTTATTTAAAAGAAAAATATAAAACAACAAATTTTTTGTATTTATATTATTCATTCCTGTTATTTTTATTAATAAATAAAATCTGAAAAATAACGCGTTTTCTTGAGTACACATACTATTACGTAAAAATTGGTAGATGTCCCGTTTTGAGGACAAAAATAAATGGTTACATTAGACATCACGCACTACGCGGCACGCGACAGAGTTACCTTTTGTATCAACTTTGCCATCTAGACCAGTTTAGGTTGGCAACGTGGCGTGTCTGCCTATTGGCAGCGTTAACACTAGCGGTAGATACCGCGTTATTTGACGGCGTGGAAACATACAGCGTGTTCCAATTTTTCACCAATCCGCGAGCCACACGACGCCCCTCCATAAGTCGGGCAGTACCCATAGGATTGCCTTGGGGGGATGTCGTCGATATTTCAGAGAGCGTGTCGCCAACATATTTACGACATTTGCTCGGCTCATTACTTTATTCAATTATCTTTCTATTTACCCGGCTTCGCTCGGTATTTGTAATATAAACCGCTTAAACATGGCCAATCTAATGTGGCAGCTCCCCAGGTACTGGCCGTAAACCAACGTGTGATACCGCTTCTTCTGTCATAACAAAATGCAGTGCATACCATCACCTCATAACCACTTTATTGTTCAATTATCGTACTCTACTCATAACTGGTCATCTAAACACGGAACTTTTATTGTTCGCAGCACACCCACACCACAGCCTTCTACGAATCGAAACTCCAAGCGAGATGACATGACTAAACTACACCGTCACTTCTCTCACCCTTCTCCATATATATGGGGGTGGTATATGAGTACAAATATATATAAATATATATATATATATATATATATATATATATATATATATATATATATATTGATTAGGTAATATCGGACCATTTACAGAAGATAGAATATGTAAAATCAAAATTGTTTTATTTTAAAAAACGGACAGATTTATAAAATTCACAAATATCAAAATGTCAATATTGAAGTACCTACCTAGTTCGTTTTGTGACCCTCATTTATTAAAAAATGTTGCTAATTTATTGAAAAATGTGATTTTCAGGAAAGAGTTGAAAAAAATAGAGCAATCTAAAAGGTCGGGCTGCGGAGCTGATGAGATATATACATATACCATCATCCTCGACATTTCACGAACTGAGCTTTTTGGCCAACGTAGAAAAACCCGTGCTGACTATGGTAATCATCTTGATTATATTACTACTTTTGGAAAATAATTTATTTATTAGGTACTATTCGACCACATCAACTTTAGTCTCGGCCCGATGATCAAGAAGTATATAAAGGTAAAAATAAAAACCAAAGTAATATAAAAACTTTATTTATATTACTTATTATATAGTAAACATTTTACATAAACAAAAAAACAAATTATAATGAAATACAATAATAAAGGAGGTATGTAAAAAAATAAATGATGACTAGATGATTATGTTTATGTATGATGTTGTTTGATGTTTTATAAAAATTTTTGAAGCCAACCCTTCTGTTATTCGTATACCCGTTGGATTGTATTTAATATTTTTAGGAATGTGGATAATTGGCGGACGTTTGGTAATGTGTGTTGATGGTTCCAACCCTTCTATTACTTGTATTTTGGGTGAATTGAAGCTAGTATTCTCGGGTATGTGGATAACATGTGGCGATGAGTTTGATAAAGATGTGAGAGATAATGAATTATTAATTTCAGTATAATACAAATTTTTCGTTTGAGCTTCATATATTATATTGTTTATGGCATGTGCTTTATCTAATTTTAGTTTCGGATTTAAGCCTTTTAAACTCTCAATCCAGGATGCACACATTAGATCGAAAGAAGTTTGGGGAGATTCAACAATGGGCCGAGACAGTATAGTGCATGCTTGTGCAAGCAGCTCATTTTTTTTTGTTCGGCCTATTCTTTGTTATTTTCGGCATTGGACCTTCATCGTCATCATTAAGAGACGAATATATCAGACTCTTTTTGTACTACTTCATTTTGGTGTTGTTGAGAATAATCTTCCTGAAAAAAAAAAATTAAATTAAAAATTTTTCAGATGCCAACAACAGATGCAGAATGGATCGAAATCGCAAATGAATTTGGAAAACTTTACAATTTCCCCAGATGCATTGGAAGTCTAGATGGCAAACACATTGAAATTATTAAACCTCGAATGTCGGGTCCCTCATACTACAATTATAAAGGCTTTTATAGCATTGTCCTCATGGCTTTGGTTAATGCGAGAAAAGAGTTCATCATGATTGATGTAGGAACAAACGGAAAAATCTCAGATGGTGGAGTTTTATTCTATACGAAATTTTGGGAACTCTATGAACAACGCAAATTAAATTTGCCAGAGCCATGTCCATTGCCCAACACCACGACGAATTTTCCATATGTATTAGTAGCTGATGATATTGCATTAGAAGAAGACAAAGACACAATAACTAGCCTTTCCACTTCTTTTAATCGAAATGCTAAGTCAGATGCAAAAACAGTCAGAGACGAGTTTCGACAGTATTTCTTCGATGAGAAAAGAAGAACAGCCTTGTAACCTTGTAGACACCGTGGTAGGTCAACCTATATAATTATCATTATTATTTACTTGTTTTTTTACTATACATATTTCTTTCTTGCTTTTTATTTTATTACTATCTTTGTTATTCTTTTTTATGTATATTTGTATTATATTGATTTTTTTAAATAAAATAATTTCATTTGTGATCCGTAATTATTATTTACCGTAATAATTTTTCATATTGCTATGCTACATTATATTTATATACATATATTCAAAGACATGGTTATATCTAGTCACCGGACCCAGAAGGTGCCGCGTATTGTTCAAAGTTTGCCGAACCTTTTTTACAAAGGATTTACAACAATGGATAGCACTGTGACTATCCTACCTCTAGTTATATCGCACTATCATCGAAAATCACCATAAGCTAGGGTTGCCAAGTGTCATGGACAAAAAAAGAGAACATTTAACAAAAAAATGTTTATTTTACAATTTTATTTATAATTGTGCGGGAAAAGATTATATCTATAAGGCCGGTCATACAGTGAGTATGTACCGTTTACCATGCATCCTCTTTTTTTGATATTTCGACTTAAGATCTTTCGATTTTCGATCTTTGCGTTTTCGGTAATATCAGATTCCGGCTCGTCACGTAGACCCCCATAAGGCTAAGGTATCACAATAATTTTTAAAACAAATTTACACAAAAGTCCAATTATCTCAAAGGAAATATTATATGACTTATTCCACTTTCATAATAACCGGAATATACATATGTAGTTAGGAACTTAAAAAGTGCGCTTAAAAATTAATTGTTGAATTTAATCATCTTCATTCTCACTCAATTTCATCACCTCTGTTGCTATATTTATTTATACACTGCTAATTTGATTCAAAAGTTTCTTATTTTCTTTATAAAATTCTAAACTATCCCATGTACGCGTTCGATGAATGCCACGTTTTTTCTATATGTATCTAAAAAAACCACGTCCCACATTCACCGCTGTCTGATTTCGCCCTCATGCCATCTTCATGGTGTTTAATATTGTTTTCAGTCCATTGTCGAATTACTATCATCGGGCCGAGACTAAAGTTGATGTGGTCGAATAGTACCTAATAAATAAATTATTTTCCAAAAGTAGTAATATAATCAAGATGATTACCATAGTCAGCACGGGTTTTTCTACGTTGGTCAAAAAGCTCAGTTCGTGAAATGTCGAGGATGATGGTATATGTATATATCTCATCAGCTCCGCAGCCCGACCTTTTAGATTGCTCTATTTTTTTCAACTCTTTCCTGAAAATCACATTTTTCAATAAATTAGCAACATTTTTTAATAAATGAGGGTCACAAAACGAACTAGGTAGGTACTTCAATATTGACATTTTGATATTTGTGAATTTTATAAATCTGTCCGTTTTTTAAAATAAAACAATTTTGATTTTACATATTCTATCTTCTGTAAATGGTCCGATATTACCTAATCAATATATATATATATATATATATATATATATATATATATATATATATATATATATATATATATATATATATATTTATATATATTTGTACTCATATACCACCCCCATATATATGGAGAAGGGTGAGAGAAGTGACGGTGTAGTTTAGTCATGTCATCTCGCTTGGAGTTTCGATTCGTAGAAGGCTGTGGTGTGGGTGTGCTGCGAACAATAAAAGTTCCGTGTTTAGATGACCAGTTATGAGTAGAGTACGATAATTGAACAATAAAGTGGTTATGAGGTGATGGTATGCACTGCATTTTGTTATGACAGAAGAAGCGGTATCACACGTTGGTTTACGGCCAGTACCTGGGGAGCTGCCACATTAGATTGGCCATGTTTAAGCGGTTTATATTACAAATACCGAGCGAAGCCGGGTAAATAGAAAGATAATTGAATAAAGTAATGAGCCGAGCAAATGTCGTAAATATGTTGGCGACACGCTCTCTGAAATATCGACGACATCCCCCCAAGGCAATCCTATGGGTACTGCCCGACTTATGGAGGGGCGTCGTGTGGCTCGCGGATTGGTGAAAAATTGGAACACGCTGTATGTTTCCACGCCGTCAAATACCGCGGTATCCACCGCTAGTGTTAACGCTGCCATTGGGGCCGTCAACACTAACAATATTACTTACAATATTTTCCATATAGGGTTGTCAGATTTCATGCAAGTTAAACTGAGACACCCCCCCCCCCCTCAAAAAATATTAGATCAAATAATTTTTAATTTCTATTAAATAATTAAATTATATTAATTACTTAAATAGGAACAAAAGCAGTTATAAATATCTAAAAAAAATACAATGTTAAGTCCACATGGACACATTAATATGAATAAAATCTATATTCAGCTGTTTTACTAATAAGAACAAAAGCAGTCATAAAAATTTTGATTTCAAACAATTGACAATATAATATAAACCAACGAATAGGAAAAAAAGCAACAATAAACATCTACATTAAAAAAATGTGTGAGAAAATTATCGATTAAGATAAATTGATTGATGCCCGACACACATTTTTGTCTCCCTTCTACATATAGTTCTCCAGAAAGTATGTATAAGACAGAAACGAATAATTCATTGTTGAATTTTGTTGCAGTATATACCAGACTGTCTAGTCCAGACATCTACTTTATGTTTATAGTTTGTTACATATTTTTTTAATTCTGAGTTAAAAACTTCTGTAGGAATTTAAAAAGTAGTAAACTGGGACATTTGGCCATCCCGAGAGGTTTGTTCGGGACACCGGGACACGAGACTTAAAACTGGTGACTATCCCAATTAATCGGGACGCCTGACAACCCTACATATAGCCACCTGTGATAATTTTGTTTTTAATACGACTTATATTCGTCAAATTCAAATATGTATATTTATTTATTTATATTGATTTATTATTATAATAAATACATTATATAAATGAATAGATAATAACAAAATAATGACCAATGTGACATAGCAGGTTGCCCCAATGCGTCACAACGGTCTTACAAAAAAAAAAAAAAAATAGCAATAAAAATTGGCAATCATTCATCTCATTTAAATAGACCCGTGTTGAATCTCACGAAATTGACCAGTTCATCAACATGACAATCAAACAGGTTGAAATGTTCATCTATCACATCAAGAAACCGGATAGCCTTTACAAGAGACGAGTTATTGAAAGCAGACGTTATCGCAGCAATGGGTTTGAAAAGTAAACGTATATATAATATGTAGATGAAATTAATTGTCAATAATGTACACATTTAAATTTTAAATTAAAGAATAATTTTATATGAAACGTTTATTATTTGATTAGGAAATATTGTAGTGTAGAATTTTTTTAACAAAAACATGAGAAAATCCAAAATTGATTAATGATTTAAGGTTTTCTTGCGTGAAAATATTGATTTAAATATATCTTCAATCAAACTCATCACATAAAATATTGTAATCAATGCCTTCTAAAAGGGTCTCTACTATGCTTTCATCCAATATTCTACTATTCCCTTTGCATATAGAATTTTTAGCACGTTTTTCATCCAAGGATGAATCACCTAAAAATAAATAATATATAAAAATAAATGACACAAACTCGAAACAAAAAATTCTATCCTTACCAGATTCAATTGAAGATTTTCTAATAACAATTATTTTATCTGTTTTCCAATCTACAATATCGATATCCGATAATTTTGTTATACATTGATTGTTTTGTAAAGGTTGTTTGTTTTTATCTTGAATGTAAGAACTTTCGCTGTCACAATAAATAGTGACAATATTATTAAGCGTAATGTTGAGATAATTTTTCTTCGATCCAGTAGTTAGCACAGTGGTATTCTTTAGAAGAATTGCAGAATGTTGTGGAACCAGATAAGAGTTATAAATTTTCCATACGTCATGATGAAGAGTGCCTTGAATACTTCCTGAAATTAAGGATTATACGTTTCACATATTCCAAAAAAAATATTGTTTTGATAGTAAAATTGACAGACCTGAAGGATCTCTAATAACAATCGATGGATGTTGTAAAGAACAATCAATGTTTTGTATCACACCACACATAATTGGCACACGGTGGTCTATCAGTATCTGGTATTTAGCTTGTGTTTTTATATTTGCTATGTTGTATTTTTCTAACGAATTTTTATTGACTATGCATTCACTTTGCATCAAACACCAAGGGCCTTCCCCAAAAATGGACAGTGGCAATTGATTTTGTGAATTGCTAAAACACTAATTAAAATATTAAAAGCGTTTTTAGTAGATATGTATTTTACGAAGTAAAATAAAAGACAGTTAAATGTTTGAAATGAAATTATTGACTTTTTAATTTTTTAAATTAAAAAGACAATAATTTCAATATTTGATGGTGTTTTACTATGTAATTAAAAAAATAAATATCTCCAACGAATTGTACCTGTGACAATGACATCGTACATTTGCTTTCATATACATTTATTTTTGAATCATCAGGGAGCAGCCCTGCCGGTCCAGGAAATTTTCTTTTATTTCTTTTAGAAGTATTAAAGCTATCGTTCATATCGCTGTTGTAAGAATTATCGTTTATAATTATATCATCGTCGGGTACCCTCCTTTTCTTGGGATTGTTACTGTATCTCTCTATTGGACTGATACTGGATTTTATTTTGCTACATGTTTTAGATGGTGAACATTCCGATGAGTTTTCTACCACAATGTGATTTGAAAATTCGGTTTCATCAATGGTAGACAAAGCTTCATCCAGAAATATCTAAATTTAACAAAACTAAATTTAATAAAAATAACAAAATATTTTCGACGAATATAGAATCGAAGATATAGAAAACTTATGAAACTATAAAACGAAATAATTATATATTCAAATGTACGTACATCGTCAAAATCATCTGACTGAAACATTTTAATAATATTACTAAATCAGAAGCAGACCTCAACAATGCAAATGACAGTTCGTGAGTTTATAACCAATACTGCCACCACCGCTCCCTTGACGACGTCTAAACTATCGAAAAATAGGCCATAATTATTTATCAGTTTCATATGTGGTTTTTTACTCGTGTTTCGCGACTTGCAATACGTATTCTAAGAGATTATGAATCATAAATGAGAACTTTATTTTTTTAAAAATCAAAAATTCAACGTCCTACCCACATCATCGACATACTAAGAAATTCGATTTAAAATAAGTGTAAAATAAGTTTATCTTGTATAATTTGATGATTCTAAGTCGGCCTCTCTGTTCGTCTTATTCATTGGTTATACTTTTGGAGTGTTCAATATTACTGACAATAAATTAGTACATGTCATGAGAACACCACCACAAAGTAGATTCATTATCAAATCAACGTTGCTAAACGTCAGATATTTTCGTTTCTTATTTTTTCTGAGTTTACTACATCATCTGAAGGAATTATCCGGAAGGAAAAAATATATATTTTGGTCAGAACACTATCCCAATAAACATGTTTCAATAGAAAAAACTCAATATAAAATAGTATTAACAGTGGAAAATAAACCCCAAGTGAAAATACGTACTTATACTTTTGATTTGAACTGGACGACTATTTAGAAAGATTTGAAAGATTTGTACTACAAATGGAAGATAAAATACCCAACTATAGATTCCAATATTCATTTTGAACAGAAAATTGACAGATTTTGACACATCGACCGAACAACACCAAGATATAGAAAAATCGCGCGATTTAAAAAACTTATATATATCCGAATCTCGAGCCAATCAACATTTTTTATTACAAGATTCGTATTTACTGGGCATAGATCTATAATAAAAGTCATATCTCGTCTCTGAACCATTTTTCATGTGGAACAGTGTAATTAGTGATCATTAAATACGGGTCTCACACCCCAAAATGTTATATTAAATAACTAGATGTACATTAATGAATTAATCCAGAATATCGGATGTTGTGATTCCACCATAGCGCAGTTTTCTTATCTACTTTACTTAAATTGATACTTTACTGAAAAATGTCATGGTTGTATATTCTGTCATTTAGACATTTCATACTCAGAAAGTACGTACATATGTCGGGTTGTGGGATGTCGTACTTTGTTATTGTTCTTGATTCTGAATGTAAATGGTCTACCTACGATAAAACACACGTGACTGTAAATTATGTTTAATTTAGGCTATTCCATCACTTCCCGCGCTGTTTAGTGTTTAGTGTACATACTATACTGCCTAATAGTGGTGACTTTGAACATTGCCTCTGCTTTATTCACTTTTATTTTAATCGTACAGTTTCAAATCAAGATCACAATGTGTGGCCGCACAGGATTGTAAATTTGCTTACAAATATATTCTTATTCGATGCTAGATTTTTTGAAACTCTCATTGACAAAGATTTGTCATGTTTACTTTCAGAACTCTCGGACCAAATGATATAGTGAAAGCCTGCTGTTATAAGAAAAAAAATGAAACTAAATTTAGTAAACCGACTTGGAGTGATGAAAAAAATTTGGAAAAAAAATACAATCCATCTTACAATATAGCACCGACTGATGTAACGCCAATTTTAATATTATCGAAAGAAGAACGTATCGTCAAGCCAATGATGTGGGGAATGGTACCACCCTGGCATAAGGTATTAATCATTTATCAACCGAGTATTCAGTTTGTATAATAATAATGATGCAAGTAAAATGTTAGGGCGATTACAAAAAACATGGCTTGTCTACCAACAACTGCCGCATAGAAAATATTTTGACCTCGAAACTCTTTAAAGAACCACTACAACGGGGAAATAGATGTGTCATATTAGCTGAAGGCTTTTATGAGTGGAAGACTACTGATAAATCAAAACAACCATATTATATTTATTGTAAACAAGATGATAGTATAAAGGTTTGTTTTATTGTCATATGCTGTATGTATGTATGTACATATTTTATAATTTAGTGAATTTTTTATTTATTATTAATTTAGGTGCATGACATGAATTCTTGGAATAATTCATTTGATGAAAATGATGGTTGGCAAGGAATACAGCTCCTAAAGATGGCTGGTATTTACAATGTGTGGAATTGTGATGATGGAGATTTATATAGTTATTCTATAATAACTATGGAATCTAATGATACGCTGGGCTGGCTTCACCATAGAATGCCGGCTATTTTAGAATCAGAAGATGATGTTGCAGTAAGGATGAAATCAGAGTCAGAATTATAATTTAATGCATTCATGAAAGAACAATAAAAATAAAATAAATCTTTTTTTTTTTAGAAATGGCTTGATACTGAAAGTATTTCACCAAAAGATTCGATATCTTTTTTAAAAGCAACTACAAATTTAACATGGCACATGGTGTCCACCAATGTAAATAATTCACGTTACAAATCTGAAGATTGTAACAATCCTGCTAATCCAAATGACAAAAAATCTGTAAAGAAAACTAACACAAAAAATGTAGGATCAGTAAATTTAATGAATTCTTGGTTGAAAAGAAAATCACCATTGAAAAATGAACTTCCAGAAAAAAAGTTTTGTTGAACTGTAATATTCTACTACTACTATTACAGATTCAGTAAAAACTCAAAATGTCATGACTCGGCTTGAATTAATTTTTTAACAAATCTGTACATTGATAATTTCACCTCATGTTATTTTTTATGTGAAAATTTTCCATATTTTATAAATAATTAGAAATACAAATATCATTGCAGTGGTTTCATATAATAAACAGATGAAAAGCTAACATTATTGATCTGATTTGTATGTATGAAATCTGACAACCATATTCTGGAGGGATGGTTAAAACATTCGTTAACCTTTGAGTGCTGTCGCTTCTTTTTTCAACTCTAATAGTGACAAAGGTTATTTAGCGCTCATTGTGAAAATTTAGTTTGTGCTCTTCTCCCTTTCCCCTTCCACAATGTATTATTAATTTATTTACAAAATATGTCATGGGCTGAAAATACACAATAATCGAATATTACTTCACCATCAATTATTTTTAGCAATTAATATGCATTTTAAGATCTGTAGTAAATAAAAATATAAGCGAAGCTATTTAGTAGCATTTCTGCATAGTGATTTTTGTCGTATTATGTATTATTAAATAAATCTATATGTCTAAAACAAAGTGATCCAACACAACAGAGAGCGACGAAAACAAATATGATATTCACGCAACGAAGAATATACATATGTATGTATATGTAGTAACCAAATAAAGAATAGTAGAAACACAGGTGTTGTAAAATATACCACCGCGTGCATGTTTCTGATGGCGATGGTGAGACAACAATGTGCTGTATTCCCATGCATCAGTGGCGCATAGTGGAATTCTCCATCTCCTGAACATAACACTTATTTTATAACATTGCACTTAGCAAATTGACTTGATTAAAAATTAAAGGCGTCAGGCATTTAATGTATTTAGTTGGCCCAAGACCATAAAACAGGATTTACTTACGCCAGGTTTTTCAGTATATGTATACCGAATCCATTACAAATTACTATACCATAGTAAAATAAAAAGTTACAAATGAAAGTCTAAAAAAAAATGATTGCATAAGTGGCTACCGATTATACTATGTACACCCAATAGTGTTTTTCTATAGGTTCGCACCGGTTTTGTAGATTTTGAAAGTTTAGAAATTCAAAAGCTGTCGAGAATAATCTTACTATGAAAAAAAGGGTCACAAACACAAAAAAATATATATATTGTTGGTTATTTACACTTGATTATTATTGGTTGAAGCTATTGCCACTTCCAACTTTAGGATAATTCGGCCTAACAGACAGTCTATAGTCTATACTATATGTCGGGGTTTCCTAAACTCTTTCTGCAATGGAGCACTTCGCAAACCCGGAAATTTTAACAGAGTCCTTGAATTGCATATCTTTTTGATATCAGGCACAATATTGGTACGTTGCATTCTAATATCTGGTTTGGCGTCGAGCCTGTTCCTGCACTTTAACTTCATTGCAGTATAAGAAAATCCCGTTTCGCATAAATAGGTTGTAGAAAACCATAGATGTATAATGCAATATGTTCTAGATCTGTTCCGACCAAGTCTTCATGGTCAGCTTTCGTGGCGTTACGACCAAAGGAGCCGTTTTGGAGGGAGATCGGCGCCGAGCGCGCGTCCCCGCCTCCTATTCGTTTTCCGCTTCGGTCGAGTGAACATCTCTGTTCGCTACCGAGTTTGTTCCCACCACCGAGTCCCGATCAGCTCAGCCTGGATCGGCAGACGATACTGGAAGTACAGCTTCAGTATACGTCCGGTGAGAAGTGAGGAAATCCTGGTTTTTCTTCGTCGAAGTCAGATCACGTAGTCACGTGAGGAGTGAGGTTATCATAACCTCTCGAACACGTGCGCGCTAATTTCACGACGGACTCCCCCCCCCCCCCTGCTTATTCTCTGTATTTATACATATATAAAATACAGTCACCATACAAACAGAATTATAACCTGTTTTCATTACTATTCAATTTCCCGCCTTTGTCCCGTATCACCCTCACTTACGCACACTGTACGAGAGAGAGAGAGATATACATCGAGCCGAGCCGACAGCAGCAGAGACCAGACCACCGACGACGAAGGAAGGCACCTTGAGGAAACCAGCCCCGCCCACGCTTACCACGAGCTTCTACGAAACCGACTTCCGGGGTGCTCTCGAGTTGAACATCCCTGGAGTCTGTACAAGATCTATGTAGAAAACGGAAGTAAAATAATAATAGCTTGTTTTGAAAAATTGAGGTACTCTTTTGATAAACTCGCCCAGAAATCGTTTAAAGGCTGATTTTTGTTTCAAATCAGAGTCACTAATTAAATGAAATAGATTTTCATAGTCACTTGGGCTTAAGCCTACTGATTCCGAACCCAGGAATCGTCCTTACTAGTTTTCGGAAAATATTGCAAAAGAGCTGTTTTCAAGTTATGTAGGTATTTTAAAAATACTTTGGAAACTTCTTCATCTACTTTAAAATTTAATTCATTCAAACATTCGTGTAAGGCAGGAAAAAAAACAAGATTTTTAAATTCAACTGATGAAATCCAAAATTGAATTTTTTTTATCAAAAGATGGAATTTTATCTTTTGTATTAAAAATTGTAATACTTTTTCCTTGTAATGATAAGTTAACTTCATTGCACTTGGTAAAGATATCAAGGTTTATCAACCATGAAGGATTTGTTAAAACTCCAACAAAATTTTGTGCTAAATTATCTTAATAGTGCTTTTCTTCTGGATAGTCATCTCACTTAAATGGGGCCGTCGACATCAATAATATTACTTACAATATTTTCCATATCCAGTTCCCATATTGCAACCTGTGGTTTTACCCTAATAACGCAGGTGGCGATATGATAACGTTTGAAATTATTGCGTTGCATTCAGTAGCGGCTCGTGAGATTTCATAGTGGGGGGGGGGGGGGGCTCCAGAGATTATTCAGGCTGTAGTAGCTCGTTAACCAAACCGTTGATCGAATGAAAACAAAAATAGCTTGAATATGTACTATATTGGGAGGTCTGCAGCCCATGAGGACGACAAAAATAGCATGCATTTGTACTGTATTGAGAGGCTGCAGCCCCGCAGCCCATATGGGCGAGCCGCCACTGGTTGCATTGCAACTAATTCCTGTTATCCCGTTCCCGTTTATGGGCGATTTTATTTACAGAAACCATCGCGGGCATACACACAATAACTCATGTAAGTTTTATCGCAATCGGTTGAATGGTATAGGAACGCATACTTGACAGATAGACATCCATTTTATGATTTTTAATATTTTTCAAGATTTTAATATTTTTCTTTCTCGCCAAAGGTGCCTTGCACACAGGCGCAAAAATTCACGAGCCGGCTCTGTATAATGGCATTTGAGTATAAAAATTTATGTGATGTACGGTATGTTAATTGAAAGAAAATTGATTATATGAAATTTTAGACAAAAACACTACCAAACACAGCATAAAACACTAAGATGAGAATGGCGAGCAGTGTGTGGTGTTACGGTTACATAAGTAACGGCGTGTACAATCCACATTGCAGTCAGAATTGGCAGTGGGAGGGATTGGTAGCAGTCACTTCGTCTGGGAGGGCTAACGTGATTGGTCATCAGTCGTCAGTCGTCACTCGTCACCGTCAGTCATCACTCGTCGGTCGTCAATCACCAGACACTTTTTCACTTCTAATTGGGTGGACAGCTTCTGTCCGTAATCTCGATAGCTATGGATTCGCTCGGGTTCGCACTTCGTCTCTTTTTCGACTTACTACTTATTCGAATCATTCCGCGATAGCAATTCACTCTTTATGTTTTCACGTTTTCCCGATCTTTAAATACTTCAAAGACTCCGCTGCGTATTTTAAAAGAAACGTGGTCCCGTCTATTAATACTGCCAGTGTTTTCTTGAATGAACACACTTGTGTAAATTTAGATTCGCCATGTGTGTATTTTTTATACCTCATCACCCGTGAATAAAATGTCGGATCATTTGCCAGTACAATGAAGAAAAAAAAACAGTTTAAATCGATGTAGACCTTGAGCATATACACATATGTTTTATTTGTAGTTTACTGATACTGATACTGATAAAGATCGTCTTTTTAGTGCGTTTAACGTTTCTCAAATTGGTTCAAAAAGTCATTTTTCGAATATTATTTTTATTCGTCTCGGTGGTTTTAGCTATTTTACGATACTAGAAAAAAGATTCCGTGTTCTTTTGAACTTAATAAGTAGTTTGCTTACAATACTACAGATTTAAATTATTATTATTTCCACACTTCTATACATCTGGGAGCAGCTGATTTTAAATAATAGTAAAATGCTTTTTAGTTGACCTGTTTCAGATTAGCTGATAATCTTTCATTGTTCTTTAGTTTCTGGATAAAATAATACACTATTTGAAAATCTGATCATTGATACTTACTTTAAATACATACCAATAGATACGATAAAATGAACTATTATCTATTTTTATAATTTTATGTAGTTACTTCAAAATAGAACTGGAACTCTGAAGATTTTTCAAGTTCCATTATATTTGTTATTCTGCTTGTAATATTATATAATGTTTTTTTTTTTAAATAAAGTAACAAAAAATTTAGTGTTGAAAAACATGTCTACATAAGTATACCCGGTAATCTATGACCTTTAATTTATATGTAAATCACAACTTGTTATGCTAATACATTATACTGGAGTTCATAGTTATATTATTATTTCTCATATCTAATGTAGATAAACGAGGGTAACCTTCTTTAAGCGAAATCTGTTGTATGAACATAATAGCCATCAGCAATGACGCAATTTACTTGATTCGTTTTTTTCTATGTATAAACTTTGATTCGTTTGCTTCGGTGTAATAATTTTGTCGGAAGTGATCACATTTGGTGTCTTTAAATGAAAATAAAAACAATAGAATAATAATGTTTCATAAATAAATCGTGCAAATTGCATTTTTGATTTCAGAGAAGGATTATTAGTCGGCATTGGAAATCCACTACTTGATATATCTGCCGTTGTTGATAAAGAATTATTAACAAAATATAATATGAAGCCTGATGATGCCATAATGGCAGAAGATAGTCATAAGCCACTATACAAAGAACTTAAGGAAAAATACAATGTAGAATTCATCGCAGGTGGAAGTGTACAAAATACCATGAGAGTAGCTCAATGGTTTTTAGAAAAACCATATGTTTCTACATATTTTGGTTGTGTGGGGCGAGATGAATATTCAGATATTTTAAAAGAAAGAGCCAGGTAATTTTATAATTTCTGTAATAAACTAATTATATAATTCTATGTATAATATATAGAGTACATACATGTATGGTTACTATGTATTATATTTAGTTGCATTTTATGTTGGCCATATCAACTCATACATATTATGATGATTTTATTTATATTCAATCTAGAAAACGTAACGGAAATACTCCATTTTATTGAAATTTAATATTTCATTGTAATTATGATTATAAGCATTTTTTAAATATATAATTTTTTATTTAAAAAATGCTTGGCAGCAAAGTTGATGCACTTGTCAATCTTTACAAAATAAAATAACAGTAACAAAAAAAAGAAATCATAGTGAGATTTTTATTATAACTGTGCTGTTGATGACCTTATGGCCTATAATGTTGTATAATTAAGTTTATATGTTTTTTTATCAACAAAAAAAAAGTTGTTTCTTTAAACACTGCTATCTAATCAGTAACGGTTGTTTAAAATTACAATTCTATTGTTCATTTTAATTACTGAAAAATACAAATAGTTAATAGCAAATGTGTATTTTTGTGTTGTAGGTTTATTCTTTATTGTGTCTTTTATGAATATCTCAATTTCAGAGTCGTCTCATTAAACTATTATATATATTTATATATATATATATATATATATATATATATATATATATATATATATATATATATATATATATATATATATATATATATATATATTTTGCTAGACAAATTGAAAGTTTTTCTCAAAACTCATCCTTTATTGTAGCGCAGATGGTGTGAATGTCCAATACCAGTATAAGGATAAAGAAGCAACGGGCACTTGTGCTGTGCTAATCACCGGAACTCATCGCTCTTTGTGTGCTAATTTAGCTGCTGCTAATTGTTTCACAGAGGATCACTTATTAAAGGCAGAAAGTAAACAACTAATAAACAAAGCCCAATTCTTTTATACGTCTGTATGTATCACATCCTTTATTTATGCTAGTTGTATTTTGTGATTAATATGTATAAGAATTGTCTTAATTTTCTTTACAATTTTAGGGGTTCTTTTTAGTTGTTAGTCCTCCATCCGTTATGAGACTAGCTCAACATGCATTTAACAATAACAATTTATTTATAATGAATCTTAGTGCACCGTTTGTATCCCAATTGTGCAAAGAATCTTTGACGCAAGTGATGCCTTATGTTGATATACTTTTTGGAAATGAAACGGTACTAATTTTTCTTTGGTTTGGTTACTAATACACATACGAGATGTAGTCAAATTTTTTGGGAGATGATAATGTATTTGAATAGATTTTCTTCAAATTGTTTTTTGTACTATTAAACTTACCAGTACACTTCTTTGATTTCTAGAAAGATTTTTATAATTAAGACGATTCATTATTTTGTTCCTATTTAAATAGTTTGTCTGTTGGTAAAAAAAAAATATAACTAATAAATATTGTAGTATGTAATAAAATTAATCTCCAAATTTTTTGATGTCACCTCATTTCAAATTTACCTACATTTTGAGTGTAGAATATGTTATTAACGCTATTATAAATGTTTTTTAGGAGATGAAAGCATTTTCTCAGGAATTTTCTCTGAATGTTGAAAATATGTCTGACATTGCATTAAAAATATCTGAACTTCCAAAGAAGAATCCAGAAAAACCCCGTGTTGTTATTATTACTCAAGGATGTGATCCAGTGCTTATAGCGAAAAATAAGCTGGTCCAAGAAATACCCGTAATTGTCTTACCGAAGGAGAGAATTGTCGATACAAATGGAGCAGGAGATGCCTTCACAGGAGGGTTTTTAGCACAATTAGTTTTACAGCAACCGCTAGACGTTTGTGTGAGATGTGGTATCTATGCAGCTTCAGAAGTCATACAAACGTCTGGATGCACTTACAGCGGTAAACCTAAATTTACGAGCCACATCAAACTTCCAAATAACCAGGCTAACGGTGGGGAAGGGGATCACTGATAATCGGACAGCTGGTTTTTTTTTATCGCTTTTAATAGTAGAGCAACTTATATTACTAATGGGCGACTTACTTTAGATATTTTGTATGAATTTTTTATTAAAAAATTCTGTGATTTTTTGTTTGTTTTTGAGTTTTCTTTAACGTTTTCCAAACATCGGTGTGAATTTTTTCCTAATGTGTATGAATTGGAATTGGTTCAAATAATATTTTTGACAAACTCACAAAAACATAGATCACTTCAAACATTATTTCATCCACTTGTCACATTTTCACCATATCAATATTTCCAAATTTGTCATTTATCATTAAGAGTAAATAAAAACAATTGCTTTAGGAAGTTTTAATTACCATTTAGTGTTGTTGATATGAAACAAGATTTTTTAAGGCGATGACTTTTCAAACATCCTTATAAGTTTTATATATGATTAATCTGCCAACAAATACGAAAAATCGAGAGGTCAGTGCAGTATGAAAATTAAATTCTAAATTCAACTTCCCAAAAGTTATCATTTTGGTACATCAACTTTATTTAATGATTCTTTCATATATAATACTATTTACTGATTACACTGTAACAACATACAATCATATGCTTGCACTTTGATTGTATTCCTTTAGCTTTAACGTATCGCACGTGTGTGTATGTAGTATCAAAGATAAAACTATCATCATTTTATTTTGTATGATACAATGTATCCATAATATTTATACATTACCGATATCAACTTTATACCCTAACTTACAATTCTTAAAAAAAAATTTTGCTATTCCTATGACGTTACTTACACAACAGATTATTTTTTTTTAACTAATTCAATACTGACGATTATGTACTTATAATATTTCGATATGATAGTGTACCTGATATTTCATTTTTAATAAAACTTAAAATAAATGTATATTTTTGTAATAAAAAACTGTCTTTTTTTCCAAAAAGAAAATTGAATCTATATCCTCAAATTGTACAGCTTCATGATAATTTTAGTACTCAATACTTTTTTGGTTTGTTTACATTGTCGCTTGTTAGGAACCAGGGTAATGTCTTTGTGTAAGTTAATATAAAACAAAAAGATATAATTGTTCTCACAAAATTTTATTTTGTGTAATAACACCATTTACAACTAATCTTATTTACAATAGATTTTACACATATTTTCATAAGTAACAATAACTTCAATTACCATACTCTGCAGATCTTGTACACTTGAGAATTACATGACGAATAGGGAAACACCCAGACTAACATAAAGATAATATAATAAAAACCGGAGCACCAAACTGTAATTACCACATTATTTAAATAATCATTTTTGATATTAGTAAGTATAACTTATAGGTTAAATGTGTATTATTCACATTTTGTTGTACGTACAACAGTTAACTATGTTTCCTTGTGAGTTACTATAACATAGCATTAGAGGCACATAATATTAATCAAATACTTTAAATTAAAAATCACAAAACTACAAATACAATATATTGAGATATCTCAATCTTACACGTTACTATATACGTAAATACAAAAAAATTAACTTAACAATATGAAATTTGTCCAAAATGTTATAGAAAAACACTTTCTGATAACACTTAAATTTCCAAATAATTTAAATAAATAATTTGTATAATAAGCAGTATGAAAAGTAGATCAATGGGATAACATTCATCAAACAATTAAATTTATAAATTAATCTGAATAAAACAATATTATGTACACAATTTTTACAAATATAATTTTAATAATACTTAAAAAATCAACTACAAGTAACAAGACTGACTTAATAAGTAGGTTAAAATTACGAGTGTTAATAATTATTATTAACACACTTCGTGTAATATGTCAGATAGCTTTGTAAATAATAGTACAATATAAAATGAAAATAATTAGTGGAATTTTCAAAATGATGATTTGTTATTACATTGTCGGTGATTTATTCTTGTAAGATTTAATAGAAGCACATAAGGTGAGATTTAAAAATCAATGTCTTAAAGAAAATTTGCATGAAAACGTTCAAGTGTTCAAGAATAAATCATATAAATTACAATCATTAAAAAATATATTATCATGACAAAGCCCATTTACACAAACCCCAATACTAATTTGTTTCAAACCGCAATAATCATTAACTAACTGACATTGCACAACTTTGTACATACAACTCACACCTAATAGACCAATTACATCCAGTATACATTAAATATGTAATTCTCACAATCAAATCACACATATTTCATTGGGGTCCGTAATCACAATCAGTGCTTTTTATACAGAACTTATCTTAAAAAAGGTGCATTCTCATAATAAATAATATTTATGACACAAATTACTTATAGCCAATTTGAAAACATTGATCTTTCGACGTTCACTGTTAAATTAAAAAATAAACATGTACCAATCATGAAATTACATTAAAAAAAATTAACACATTTTGTTAGAATACTTTAAATATTACTAACCAGCTATTGTTACGCAAGTTACAAAAATATTAATTTTTCCATTAAACAATAAAATGCAGTCAATTTCCAGAAATCCTGATTTTCACACATTTAAAGGATTTACATCCTGACAGTCAGACATTCTACAAAAATAAAGTAGGGATTGACAAAATATGTGGCATACATACTCAACTCGTCAAGTTCTTTGGTTATAAACTGAAGTTATGAGTTTTAAATAGGTGCTCACATGACATACGTATGTCCCATAAAGTAAAAAAAAATAAATACACTTCACGATTTGCAACACATGCAACCATACTTTATTAAACATAACTTGTAAAAGAGGAAACAACAATCGAAATAATAAACGATTCACATTAACAGGTTATCATTGCGGCACTACCGACGCATGGAATTAAGGGGTTGCATGTTAATATAACCATATGAAGTACAGACTGTGTTTTGTTGTTGGGAAACAGCTCGTGTGTCTTGATATTGATATTGAGCAGTCATCATTTGAACCGGAGGCAATTGAGGAGCATTGAATCCAGCGGCAGTGTTAAATCCAGCCGCACTCGCCTGCTGAGCTGCCGTCATACGATAACCGTTGAGAGAACCATATGGCGAAATAATGTTATGGTTTATAGGACTCATTCGACTTGACGCGTGCGAAGCTGCCATCTGCATATGGTGTTGCATAGTCGTCACATTACCTGGATGACAATCATAATCTTCATTAAACATTAAATTGAAATTCATTTTTATATTGTGACACTAAAAAATAGCTTTGAAACGTCAGAAAAGACTTGAGAATTTACCTGGAATGCTTCTTGGATTACGAGAGGCTGCAGCGGGATCCGATCCCGTCAGCTGACCGGGTGATTGTGAATAGTATTTGTGGTAATGTGGTGTGCCGGGAGGAGCGGGTGGAGTAGGTCCCTGATGCGGCGGAGTTGAAGCTCCACCAGCACTCCCGCTCTCAGCCATTTGTTGCAATCTAGCCAAAGAACAAGATCCGGGTTGTTGGGCATAAAAGGGTCCAGAGCCTGCACACGCCTGACGTTGAGCCGATGGATAACCTTGAGCAGGACTGCCTTGTTGAAAAGCGAGTGGTTGCTGATAACCCATCGGACCGGTTTGATAATTCATTCCACCCCCACCGTGTACCGCCTGTTGTGCCACTAAGCCTACTAATATAATAACGAAATATAAATAACAAAGGTTGGAAATACGATATAGTGTATGCAGCAATTAACTGCAAAATGAATATATACCATGATGTTGGTGAGTCATTGGAGGTGTAGTTCTGTGGCGTGCTGGAGGTGTACCAGTACCTCTATTCCCATTGTCAGAGTTTTTCTGTTGATTTTCAACAACATTGTTACTATTCGTATTGTTCACTTGATTTCCACCTTGACCATTATTATTAGAATTAGCTCTGCAACAAAAAGTACATACACATTACATTAATCCAAATAACAACAACCAATATTTAAAATTACTGCGCTAAAAAAGCATATGTTTGAAGTTTATATTATTTTTTGTGGATCAGTTATACATTAGTATGACTAACATGACCATTTATTTAGTAATTAAATCAAATCAAAATTTGATAATACGTAAATAGATATATGTACATAAAAGCGGATAAATAAATTCAATGCGTAAATTACCTATTTCTGTTGTGCACATTCTTCTGTTTCGGTTGGTTGCCTGTCATGATTGAAGGAATGTGAAGGGAGGAATGCATAGGATGAGGAACGTGTTGTGGGCTAGGATGCATATGCAACATAGAACAGGGCGACGCTAGATCAGAAGCAATGCTCGACGGAGATTCAAGACCCAATTGACTGACGTCCAACTCGCAAGAATTGTACTGTACACTGTGCACGGAATTACTAGTCGAATCCGGAGTATAAACACCCATGGATGGCAACGCGGGACTGACGGATTGACAGATTTCTTCCTTTTGCGATGTGATTTGTTGCTGGGTGTTATTATCTTTCGATATGTCTTCCTTTTTACACGTCTGATGGGAATTCTTTTTTTCGCAAGGGTCGTTTCTCGACTTTTCTTGCATCCCACACTGACTCGCATTTGTTTGATGACTGGCGACGGATGCATGATTAAAATGGTCGGTGTTGTTCTTACACTGAGAATTCACAATAGCGGAAGGGAGCATTTGACTATTTTGTTGCCTCTCATAATTTTGACTGATGTTATTACAAGCTGCTCCCACGTCATTCGCAGACTTATTTCGATTGGAATTGTGTTGTTGATCTATTAAATGCTTTATGTGCGAGTCTTTCGAGTATGCGTTTATCACTGCCGCTTTTGTTTTATTGTCGCATTGAGTTTGGCAACCACTATTTTTCGATTGTCTGGAGGCCACTTTGCACGACTCTGCCTTTTGATTATATTCTGTTTTCGGTTGAGAAGGCTCGGATTCCTTGAAATGTGCCAAGCCTGATGTTGCTTGATAATGGGTTGAAGCAGACAAAGTAGTATATGCTATATCGTGCATTTTTTGGGGCGATTTTGATATGTGATATTGATGTTGCATATTGAAGGATGGATACTTGTCAAGATATGGATTTTTCTCTGGATTTGCAATTTCCAAAAATCTATTTTGTTCCCAAGTTCCATGCAATCGTGGTGCTTCCCACCATTGGTATTGCGGAGCGTGTGCACTATGGTAATTGGGTATTTGTTTCAGAGTAAATTCAGCTTTAGCGACATTATCATATTTGAATTTTGGTAGGACTTTATTAATGTTTAATTCTGGTTGATCGGGTTTCAGACATCCTCTATCATGTTTGGGTACAGAATTTTTATCAGACTTTGTTACAGATTTATCTTTTTTATAAAAATCTTGTTTTTTAGCAGTTTCATTTTGAACTTTTGCATCTCCTTTACATCCAACCGAAATTGGATTACTTACATTTACAACATTAACAGAAGCAGGTTCGTGTGGCTTTTTAACCGAATCTTGTTCAGAAATGAATGTCTTGGGTTGAGAGAGAACAGGTTGATAATTCATATCTGGTTTAGAAAGCTTCTTGTCTCCCTTGTCCAACTTATTATGAGCAGAATTGACTCTCACGTCGCGAAGTTTACTTTTTTCTCTAGCAGGCTTTATGTTTACGTTTGTATTATCTGACTTCATTTCTTCGGTCAATATGGTGGCACTTGTTGGATTCATTGCAAAATGCATATTTTCTTGTGTTGTATGAGTAGAATTATTAGGTGTAATAGTAGATGTTTGAGAATTTAGTAAAGATTCGTTAGCTGCACATATGGAATTCACAGATGTTGCGACCATCTTTTGAATGTAGTCAGCACAGACTTGTTGATTTGTATTTGGGTTCTGACTATTTTCAGAATTAGGATCTGATGATGCAATAGATGGAGAAATAGCACTGACTTGTTTGTTAATATTGCTATCCAAAGATTGCGAATTAGTAGAATATGTTCCACTACTTTTTAAAACACCAGTGTGATTATTTGTCTTACTAGTAAGTTCACCGGAATTATTGATTAAACTTGAGCCCGACGCCAAATTTGAAACTTCGGATGGAGATTGATTTTTTGTGTAAGGTCTACATAAATTGTCGGATGATAAATCACCTTTGGATAAATCAGCAGATTTTTCTGTCAAGGTCTGTAAATTTGAACAATTGGGAGATTTAACAGTTTCCGAATAGTCATTAGAAATTATATCTTCAGATTTTTTATTCTCAATGCTTTCATTATTCTCATACGGTTTCGTGTTAGAGTCGTTTTTGACATCAATAATTTTTTCAGGACTTAATTTCAAATATGAATTTTCACAATAACTGTCTTTAGAGCATGCATTTTTTTCTGTATCAGGCATCACTTTCAAAATTTCATTATGCGAGTATTTAATGTTGGGAGAGTTGTCATGTAAGCTTTGGTCATTTGGAATTTCGTAATTGGGTTTTAAACATTTAATCTCAGATTGAAAAAACGTATTAGGTGATTCTTTATTGATCCCAAAACTGGTTTCATCTTTACTAAATCTATCAGTTTCATTTTCAACTGGTGTGGATTTTATTTTACTAGTATTGAAACTTGGATCATTGGTATCCATAGATAATTGAGAATCATTTTTATCAATCATTGGCATATCACAGACAGTATCTGATGTTTTGTGATTTTCCTGCGTGTTTGCTGTAATTATTTCATCATTCGAAGTCAAAATTTTTGCTACACTATCAACAGTGTTTGATTGTTCTTCATTTATTTTGGGCAATCGATTATCATCGATTGATAGACACTGATTTGACTTTTCAGTTATCGAGTCCACCTTTTGGGGATCAAATTCAGATTGACTATTACTACAATCTTCAGATTCAGATATAATAATAGCATCTTTGTCATCTGAAACGGTTTTTTGTATCTCCCCACTTTTGTTATTGACGATTTTAGATATTTCTTTAGAAGCTTTCACGTCTTTATTTTTCTGGGAACTATTTTCAGAAAATGAGCTATTATCATTATTATTACTGCAAATATTTACGGAGTCAACACTCAATGAGATTTCATTATTTAAAATGTCTGGTTTGTTGACGTTTTCAGTATTAAGTGGTAAATCTGAGCCAACGTCCACTTTTGAATAATTTTCTTTATTGGCAGTGACATTGGTATTTTCTTCGAGTTCTCTATAAGATTTTTGTTCATCTTCATCTATCTCCATTTCATCATCAGCTTCTGCAGATGAATCCTCGGTAGTTTCGTTACCAGACTTTCTTCTTTCGGCAACTTTATTTTTAGATTCCTTCGGAGATAAGGAAGTTTTGCCTACAATATCATCTTTAGAAACAAACGGTTGATGCTGAGATGTGCTTGATGCAGACTCGACATGTTGGGATAAATCATCGGATTCGTTTTCAGAATATTTATCATTAGAATTAAAGCTATGATTTGATTTAACCTTATTCTGATAAGCGGTTCTATTGGATTGCTTGGATTTTCTTCCTTTGAACATTTCAGATATTGTAGCTTGTTTTCGTAAGTCTTTCACCATATCCAGCTTCTTCCTTGGTCTGCCTCTAACCCATCCACGTTTTCTTTTAAAAGTGGAGTTTTCGGTATTTTTGCAAACAGACAAATCTTTAGGTTTCTTATCTTGATTTTCAGAATCAAAACTTCGTTGGGACTTGAGGGCAACAATATTTTTGATAGCCTTAATTTTCTTTTGTTTCAATGATAAAACAGCCTTTGACTTCTTTACTAATGTTTTTGTCAGTGGTTTTTTATGAGAATTGTTTCTTTGACTGCTGCGACGGGTAACACTTCTACTCTTATCTTCTTTAATGTCTACTTCAGAAGTATTAACTGGCGAATCCACTTCTTTGATTTTATTGACATCAATAAGCTTATCTTTCTTTGGGACTGCAGTATCAATTGATTTTCTTTTACGTCTCGTTGGAGTATCAGAGGTCAATGTGGGGATGGTGTACGTAGATTCATTGTACTTGCTAGGTCTTGTTCGTTTTCGTCCAGATGAGGTAACCTCTAAGATTCCACCATTAAGTTTTTCACTTTCTCGAACGGGATCTATCTTTTTGAAAATATTAACAATATTTTTAACGACCTTTTTATCAGGTATTTTCAACTCTTCGTCAGATACAGAATCATATTTTATATGTTGATCTAAGCTCTCTGTAGATGTTTCAACATCAGATGGTAATTCTGGTGAGAAAGAATTGATATTTGTAGTAAGCAATGGTGTCCATCGCAAACACTCTGGATCTATGACTAATCTAGGTGAATTTATGACTTTCTTCATGTGCGCATCAACTTTGGGCCAATTTACACAAAGGCCTACTCGGTAGCCTTCTTTATTAGGTATATATCGCATGAAGCCAAGTAACTGAAACGTTGTAGCAATATCATGACTGTACATTCCGGTTTCCTTTCCAATTTCTTCTATACTAATAGGTTTTTCACGATGTGTATAGAGATATTCCAATATCACAGATCTCCAATAAGCATGATAAGACACACGTCCCAAATCAGATAGAGGTTTTTCTGGTGTTCCCGGTTGACCTTCTTCTTTAGATAATAAGTAACCTGAAAAATAAACCAAACATTTAGAAACATTATAAAGCTAAATGACGTATCACAAATATAAGTTACAATAAATCTTACTGAAATGTATAAGGAATCTTCCATATCCTTGTCGTTGATATTGAGGCATAGTCATTATACAAGAAACGTTATATTTTTGCTGACAGTGCTTTTCTTTAGAAAAATAACCAACTAGATGACATCCTTGATTATCATTTTGAGTAAGCACATAAAAAAGAAAAGGTTCTACGTCATAATACAACGTTTTGTGATCTAGAAATAATTTTGCCAAAAGACAAAGATTTTGACAATATATTTTATTTGCATTTCCATCAACTTCAAAAACTGATATGTCTCCGCAGCGATATATTTCAGTAGCTGGAGGATGACGCCATGCACACTTGTCTAAATGGCGAGATAAAACAGCACGACTTTTAGCATATTTTAAACAAAATTCACAAAGAAATAACTTCGGCAACCTAAAATCAAAATAGAATATAGTTAGCCCACACTTTAACTAAAAAATGTAAACATTCCTAAGAAAAAAAAAGTACCTAGCATATTCTTGAGGGAAAGGACTCGAGTACCAAGTATCAATTTCCCATTGACCAAATTGAATTGCAGCAGGACATCGAGGTTGTGGCGGTGCTACAGTAGATGGAGTAGTGACTGTTCCCAAAATTGGTGTAATAGCACGAGAATTTGGTGAATTTTCAGTGTTATTTTTAACAGGAGTTGCTGGTGTAGCTTTATCGCGAGCTTCTTTGAACAATTCAACATCTTTTTCAGTCACTCCAGGAGGCAAGATAGTACGTTCTGAAAAAAATATTTTTTAAGTAAAACTCTAGTTGAGCAATTTTACAAAACAATATTATTATATATTACATATAAGTTTTTAGTGAATTTATTTCAAATAAAAAACAATTAGTCTCGTGCAAATCAAGCTTCAAATAACATATATTAATATCTATTTTCGCAAAATTAAAAAACTTAAAGAGAAGATAATTGAAATTTCGATTCCATTAAACAATCGACCTTGTAAAATAAATTGTTGCGTTGTCTTAAACTAAAGGAATAAGTACTTGAATTAAATTAAAAGCAAGAAAAGGTGAGTGTGTGGATACTGCTCTAGTCCAGTTACCATCACAATAAATATGAAGATTTATATCACATAAATAATTAAACAATTTGATCACTATTGATATTTACACAAATATATACATATTAATGGCCATTATGCAGTCAGACCAGACATTAATAATTCATTAACATTTAAATCAACACGTTAAATATAACTTTTTTTATAAATTGATAATCAAGACAGAGTAAGAACAGTTATCATAGTAGTTTCCTTTTTTTTTTTAAACTGCACAATAGTAAGAAAACCGGACCAATCCACCACACATTACCTTTTCATGCTAAGGAATAGGAACAGGAACATCTAGCACTTACACATATTTGAAGTTATAATGCTTTCAAAGTTGTATATTATTGTTAGCCATCAAAACACTTAAACAAAATAGACTTGAAATATGGGTAAAAAGGACAATCAATTTTACAGTGGAAAATACTAATAGAACATAAATCCATACTAAAAAAAGAGGTGATGCAATACAAAACTTCACGCATTAAAAATAAATTAAAAAGATGCCCTCAAAATACTCGGAATGGAATATATAATTTGGAATGATTTCCAATCTTTGATTTAGGGTTGGTGGAATTAATTATTATTAAAAATAATACAAAGCACGAACATGTAAAATTAAAAAAAAACCAAGCCCATTGGGTGGCAGGAAAAAATGGGGAGTGAAATTGAGTGGTGGATTAACTGTTCTTACCCGTCTGATTGGTGGTTGACCGGACAATTGATAATGCGGGCTCTTTGATGGCTGTTGCTTCAGCAATTAACTGCTGTTTTCTTAACTGATATGTGCTCAGAAAATTTTCACATTCATTTTGTGAATTATCTATGGTTTGTGAATTAAAAATGTTCGTATTATTTACAACTTTCAGGCCCGTATTTAAAAATTTATAAGGATTTAACAAGTTTTGGCAAGAAAATTCATGTCGTTTGGCAAAAACAGCTGTTTTGACAACATTTGAAGGAGACATTGGAATTATATTTTCTAGAACATAGTTTGGGAAGTCGACATCTTTCAACGAACTTGATATTTGAGAAACATGATCACTTCCGGTGGAATTTAAAGTATCAGGTGATCTTATAGCAAGGCGAGGAGGAAATTCATCTTTTGTGGGTACCAATTTATATTTCAGTTCATCAGCATTAGCATTTTTAGTATTTTTTTCAATATTGTGTTTATTTTTTGTCAGCGTACTATTGAATGTTTTATATGTGCTTCTGGTTTCTTTTAAAACTTCCCGCTGACTTGTGGTAGCAGTTTTTTCGCTTTTTTTGTTTGACGATCTATTTCGACACCCATGCCTAACTGCATAGAATTCTGATAGTCCATCAAAGAGTGTATTAAGAAGACGATCTTTAGTTCTAGATTGATGGAAGCTCCCAAAAGTACGTGTCATCTCTGCAGGGGTCTCTATTCTTTGTGGTAGAAGTGAACACTCCTTTTCAGCTTCAGCGGCGAATCCCCATTTGTTATCAAAGCCCATCGTTATGGAGGCCCCTAAACGATCGAAAGTAAGATTGTAATGTGAAACTGGCGGCAAGGGTGCACGTGTCTTGATCTGTACTTGTTTATCACACACATTAACATCACAGCAAGAAACGCTGTCATCAGAATTTTCACTGGACTGTCGAGAATTTGGACTGGGAACTCGAGAACTTTCTTCCGATGAGCTGTCACTATTTACAGTACTAGAACTTTTATTTTCCACATTTGACGCTGGACAACTTTTACTGTTGATTTTAGTCGATAAATCGACATTATAATTGCAACTATTTTCCGGGACTTTAGGTTCCGGTGATGAAGCACTTTCAACTGACTTATTGCACAATGTTCTCGATGACCGTTTAAAAATAACACTCAGTTCATTATCTTCAGATGATTCAGACTCGGAACCGACGATATATTTACTTTTTTTACCTGTCTTATTACTATTACTATTAGAACTATTCCAATTTGTTGGATTTATCTCTTTATTACTAAATCTCTTTTTGACGTGATTAAAAGCTGAAAGCCTAAAAAATTTCTGCTTTTCTTTAGACATGCGTTGGTCTGACTTGATGGCCGATGTTGACATGTTTATATTATTACCCTCTGAAATATCGTCGTCAGTCTCGGGCGAACTATTGGTAGACAACTTATTTTTTCTTCCTTTGACCATAGATGTTGATAATCTAGAAAAACATCAAATACAAAATTTTGAATTAACATATAAATAATAAAAAAAAACCGCATCAAATTGTATGTACGTATTATAATTATGTGAATATTGTAACAAAAGATAAATAAAGTATACCGTCTCTTTTTCAATTCTATGCTCTTTTCCTTGACTTTGCTAGGCTTATGGGGAGTTGACTGATGATGTTCAAGACAATATCGGCATCGCCAGGGTCTTCTAACTGTACGTTGTTCGAGTGGTGGATCTGCACAACCAACATGAAAATGACGAACACAGGATGTACATCGAAAAACCCAACGCGTATCATTAACTCCGGGACACGATTCACAAGTTTTACACTCGGAACATGCCCACTCCCCAGCCTAAAAAAAAATAGTAAACATATAATAAGAACCAATTATATAATACGAGTATATATATATAAAAAAAAAAAAAGTTTAATATTTAAAATATACCTTGTATACAGATGAATTTGCTTCATAATCTTTCAAATTCAAACATGAAAGATGAACATTAGTCTTACAATGCGTACAACAATTGAGTTCTTCCGCATTTCCTGCAGCATTTCTCGCATCCGTACCGAGACATTCCGAACATATAGGCATCGATCTCACAGTCGAAGGAACCTTATTGATAAAATAATAAAATTATAGCTGATATAATATTCAAATTCATCATTATTGCAGTTGAATTATCATGTATGCATCATACGTACGTACGTGCAAGGCAACAAATATTATATCGAATATATACATATAACGTACATTACTTTTAAAAAATAGGGTTTTGGTGGCCGATTTTATTAAATAATAATATCAAAATTGACTGTCAACAAACAAACATAAGTATGATAGTATGTTCGTTTAGTACTTTCATTCGAGACTCGGCTACATATTTTCCATTTAAATTGTAATTCTTTTCGTCTTACATAAAAATACTATAAACTTTCGCCGATGTAGCATGAATAAATTCAATATTTTATGCAGTGGCCGATCACTGACAGTTGCAATGTATTTCATGACCATCTGCGGTAACGTGAAAAATACAAACATCCCATCGGTTGAAATGGTACATATACACTTTTCGTCCATTCGTTTATTTAAAAAAAAATCGCTTTTGTTTCAGACGATGAAGTGAAAAATTTGAAATGTATGTAGAATTCAAAACAAAAGTCGTCGATAGGAATAGGAATCAAGAAAAATGGAATATTTGGAGAAAAAACAAATGAAAAATGTCGAAAGAGTTTATTTTCGATATAGTGCATTTAGAAGGTAGAAGTACCTTGATGTCGGTCTCGGAGAGGGTGCGACGGCGCTTGATCTTGAGGTGGTGATGAGTGAGCGGACGGTCGGTGGACTTGAAGGTGTTGCCGGCGGGAGTGGGAACGATGAAGCCGCGGGCGACGGCGCGTTTGGCGGCCGCGCGCACCGCCCGCCGCAGCTCCGCGCCCTCCTCCACCTCCACGCGGAACGTCTGCGAGAGGTAGCGCTCCACGCTGCCCAGCGACGAGCCCTCGCGCTCGCACAACTCGCGCACGGCCCGCGACACCACCTTGCACAGGTCGGCCGAGCGCGTCACGCGCAGCGACTTGCTCACCAGCCCGCCCGGGTCCTTGTACGAGCTCTGCCCCTTGTTGTACACCTTGAGCACGGAGCCGTCGCGCACCGCCCCCTCCAGCCGCTCCGACACCACGTCCTCGTGGTAGTTGTGGTGCTGTCGGATGGCGTGGCAGATGCGCTCCACGCTCGGCCGCTGCTTCTGCGACCGGATCTTGCGGATCGCGTCCAGGATCCAGGCGCGCCACGACTCGCGGGTGGGGTCTGCGCCGCCTGCGCCCCCCGCGCCGCCCCCGCCCTCGGCCGCAGCCGGGGAGCCGGCCGGCGCCATGGACGCTCACACTTTGCTTTGCTTTGCTTTGTATCAATAGAACGGCGACGCGACGACAGCGACAGCGACAGCGACAACGGCAGTGGCAGCCGCGAATAGCAAGATGGCCGCCTCGGATTCACCGAATGCGGAGCTTGCGCGCCATCTTGGCCGGGGCTGCCGACGAGCGAGCGAGCTGACGAACCGCGAGCTGCGAAGCGACGAGGCTTACGTAAAGAGCCGCCCCATGTCGAGTTGCGACGCCACGCGAGACGCGCGACGCGAGGCGACCGACGCTCGAAACCCAGGCCCGTCCGGATTCCGCATACATTATTCACGCGCACCACACGACCTGCGAATACCACAATAGACACGCTCTGCAACCGCTCTTTGTTGTTTTTTTACTTTACCAAGTACTCATTATATCGATAACGGCTCGATGTGATTTGTAAGTCGTTGCAGCGTAATAATTGGTTTTTAAGGTCTAACCGTACTAGGTGACGTGCGCTGTAGCGATGCAACGCGGTCAAATATTAGGTTCGGTGATTACTAGTCAAATGTGAACCGGTCGCTCTAGATTGGTCACACGTGATTGGTCACCCGTCACACTAAAACTGGTCACAAGAAAATTGGTCACTCCCTAAAATCGATCAATCAGTTTTCTCGTGACCAATTTTAGGGTGTGACCAGTTTTAGTGTGACGGATGATCACGTGTGACCGATCTAGAGCGACCGGTTGTCCTGTGACTGGTTCACATATGACTAGTAGTCCGTTTACCAAATATTGTTTGTATGAAACTGTATGATACAGAACGCACTAAGAATAGTGCGAAAGTATCATAGCGTCAAAGTTGCCTTTTGTACCAACTCTACCTTTTTGTGCCTATATGCGAAAATTATAATAGTTTTTCTTAAAATAATTATATTCTTTTATCAATTTATGTAATTTAATAAACTGTTAATTTTCCAAACAAAATAACTCTGATATGCTGCGCTGCGTCACTGCAGCGCACTGTCGCCTAGTGCATTTGGACCTTTAGTACGTTTTTGACGCGCCGCGCACTTCATTTATGCTATAGCATAAATGATATTAAACAGTGTACGATGAAAAATTATCAAAGTAAGTTTGCTCCTAAAACCATCTAAATGTATGTGTTTTATAATAAGTTTTAACCCTATAAAATATACGAGGTGCTCTGTGATTTTTTTTTTAATCTTCGAAGTGTTTCATAGAAACAAAAATTTAACAAAGCTTGTTTTAGTCTAAATAATTGATTGTATTCTCGAGCTATTATTTCCTACTCGTAATAATATTATATTTTTTCTGACATCAGTATGTCTGCATGTAAAATTACAAGAGTTATTTCCTTAACTACCCGTCAAATTTTGAGAAGTAACAGAAGAAAATTACATCCGTTTTAAGGTCTGTTCATACTTAACAGCACTGCACGGCTTCAGCACTGCACGACTCCGTTACAAATATGTCATTTTATTACATTTCTATTCATATCTACCTACACGTCGCGGTCACGTCACGTTTACAGCAATTTGGCCGAGTGCAAGGCAAAATCGGCTTACTTATACTGTACAGACTCCAGGGATGTTCAACTCGAGAGCACCCCCGAAGTCGGTTTTGTGAGATAGCTAGTGGTAAGCTTGGGCGGGACTGGTTTCCTCAAGGTGCCTTCCTTCGTCGTCGGTGGTCTGGTCTCTGCTGATGTCGGCTGCTCTGCTATGTCCCTTTCTCCTTCGTACAGTGTGCGTAAGTGAGTGTGATACAGGACAAAGGCGGGAAATTGTATAATAATGAAAACAGGTTGTAATTCTGTTTGTATGGTGACTGTATTTTATATATATATATATATACAGAGATCAAGCAGGGGGGACAGGGGGGGGGGAATAACAAAGTAACCATGCGTGCCCTTTGAGGTTAGCCACGCGTAGCTCAGTTGTCTGCCTTCTGGACGAAGACAGACCAAGCTTCCTCTGGTGCACACCGGACGGATACTGGAGCTGGTCTCCAAGTATCGTCACAACCCTCACCAGCCTCTAGCTGGTGATTTCGGTGGCGAGGTGGGCCCCGTAAACACCGGGGTGTTAACGCGCCAAACCGCTATTGACAACTGTCAGTTTGTGTGCCAACCGCTGTCTCAGGGTGGCCAGCACAAAAATATATCGGCCAAATCGTGGGTCGTAAAGCCACGAAAGCCGATCATCAGACATAGTCTGAACATATACATTAGAGGCAATGACGATACGGCGCAATATTGCTTACGTCGTATTGACGAGTTCTTATAATATGAATGCATACACGTGCATTCGTAGCTACGCGTCAAAATACAAGTCAGCAAAAATTTTTCGGCGTTTATCGAACGAAAAATTATGTATAATCGCGTTGTTGTTGAAAGAAGAAGGTCAAGAAGACAATAAAAAAGCACGGAGGCGTTTTGATGTGCATCCCATGTTAAAAAATAGAAAAACCGAAGGAGAGTTTTGGACACTGTATAAGAAGCTTGTGGATGATGGACAAATTTTTTTTAAATATGTATTTCCGTAAAAAATTTAAAATATTTTTTAAATATTTGCGCCAAAACCATGTCGAAAGATTGAACAGCTGTCAACTGTCACTATCGATAATTGGTCCAAAACAGCAAAGCGGCAGACTCATGGCACGTAATTCGCGTGTGTATTTCCACGATGGCCAAAAAAGCGGATACGATACGTTGACGGATGTTGCTGTAAGGTATGAACAGGAAATGTCGGGTACTACTGTAAGCCTGCCGTGGCGTAAACGTGACGGTTGGTATGAATATACCCATACAAAATGTACCAAAGAATACTTTTCCTACGGCCGGATACCTGCTGAAGTCGGTACGTGCTGACTAGGTATGAACAGACCTTTAGGGGAGGGAATTATAATTAAACATCTATTGATGTATTATAATAATTGGACCCGTTACAAACGAGACGATTTTTTCAAATAAGCCAGATTGATAATACTAATCAACTAAATATTAAAAGGGGTAGTCTGAACCCAGCACACAAGTTAAGTAACTCCACCGGAAGATAACTGTGCGTTCAGCGTTCAGATCATAGCCGTACAAAGAGCTTTCAAGTTCATTATTATCGTTGCATGTAGTGGTGTCGTTTGTGGCTACCAGCTAATATCGTTAGTTGTCAGAGCTGTCAAAACATTACGTCGAGATTTGGATTTGATTATCGAAATTCACATCAATATGCGTCCAAATTAGCATTTTCGTAATTCTGAACTAGAACTGGTTTAATGGATATGTATACATAAATTCTTGTGAGCGTTTATTTATTATTTTGTCGAATGTCTCTACTAGAAGTGTTCTGGCTGGATGTGTTGCTACCTCAAGTGCTCGCTAGACTGACCCTTAAAGATTGCTTTAACCTGCGGTGTGTATCGAGAGATTTTCGCACATTAATTGATTTGCACTTGCACGCATTGAAAGTATTAAAGATTTTAAATAGAAGATGTTTTCCCAAAGAATCATTTCAGGTGACTATTTTTCTACTATCATTTTTGTAGATATAATTCAAAATATATGTGTTACCGTAATGTATTTTTATATATCATAATGAGTATTTTTATGCATTTTTAATCAAATTTGATTAATTAAAATGAGATTTTACATATGTATGCATTTTATCGTCGAGCAACAAATACATAGGTTCTATTGTACAATTATGTTTTATTTTCAGGTGCTCTCATTGTGTGAAAAAATTGCAGTCTTAAATTTTTCAAAGTGCAACTTCTTATCTGATGACTTATTGATACCATTTTTAAGTCAAAATAAAAACATTACGAGTGTAAATTTGAGCAATTGCCAAAACATTACAGCTAGATCGATACAGCCGCTTATTTTGCATTGCAACTTGCGTGTTCTGAAGTTATCTAGATGTACTTGGCTTACTCCAGGAGCAATAGAGGCTTTGTCCTTACATCAGAGTTCCCTTGAAGAAATTGATTTATCTTATTGTAGTTTTTCATCTGACGGATGTCTCATTATATTATTTAAAAAGTTTAGAAATATTAAGATTCTTTCACTGGAAGGTGTGCCCCAAATTGGTGATAGGTGTGTGTATGCAATTGCAAAATTTTTATCAAGTATCAAACATCTAAACATCGCTTGCTGCCATAAAGTTACTGACATAGGCATCGGGTATAGTAGTAATTAAAAATTTAATTTAGATTTCTGCATATTTAAAAATATCAATTTATTTTTTTCTGTTTCTAGTTATATCGCAGATAGCTGTTGGAATTTAGAGTCATTGGCTGTTCGCACATGTGTTCGTGTGAGTGAAAAAAGTTTGGCGCCAATCCGGAAACGTAAAATACTCGTAGATCGTCGACCCAATTCTCAAACGCTACCGATGTTTCTTCAATTATCACAAATTCAAGCTTTTATTCGATAAAATACAATGAGGATTTTTTTTTATATTTATCAATAGCAGAACCCGGCACGCGTTGCAATGCCACAATAACGCATGCAATTCCCATTCTCGTTCCCGCTCCCATATTTCGGAAAGACGCAGGCAGCGAACACATTTGAAATTATTCAATTATTTGTTTATTTTACCCTAACAACGCAGGTCGCGATGTGAAAACATTTGAAATTATTGCGTTGCAATGTCACTCATTCCCGTTTTTTTCCGTTTCCGTTCCCGTTTTTGACCGATTTTTTTTCCCGTATTTGAATTCCCGTTCCGGTTTCTCAATCCGTTTCGATAATTGAATGTTTCAGTTTCAAATTAATACTTAATCATCAAATTAAATTGTAGTAAAGTATAGGAACGTCATATGTGACATACAAACATTGATTTTTATATATATGTAGGATTGTTATGAGTGGTACGTAATGTAAGGTTGGTATGAGTGGTACGCAATGTAAGGGTTGGCATGCGTGCGCGCAAGTGAAGCTTGACCTGTGACTTGTTCTGGGCGGGACGCTCGAGTGATAGCACTTATAATGTATAGCTGAACCCGGCATGCGTTGCAATGCCACAATAACGCATGCAATTCCCGTTCCTGTTCCCGTTTCAAGTGATGGTTGGAGCTCAACGTCGTGAAGTAACGTCTCCTCAACGCTGTGCCGTCATAAACCAACCTGTTATCTTGGTTACCATCAAACACATTTCCTGGACTACACAATGGCGCTTCATACTTTCGCGTTGGTGAAATCGTAATTACGAATAATATTATTAAGAGGTTTTTTTCACAGTTATCTTCCCGGACATGCATACAACAAATCCTGAAAGTTCCATCGTAATCGGTTTAGTGGTTTAGGAGCCTATTCGAGACAGATAGACAAACATTAAATTTGTCTAACCTACATATATATATATATATATATATATATATATATATATATATATATATATATATATATATATATATATATATATATATATATATATATATATATATATATATATATATATATATATGTAGGTTACCCGTTAATTTTTTGTATTTGTAATATTTTAGCTATAGATATAAAATCAGAATTATACTGTATTTTAAACAAATAATAAATGCATTATTTGATTCAGCTGAAACCAAATTTTAAGTTTAATATCTGTAGGGACCCTGCGACATGCTGGAACCTGCGCTGCCGTTCTACGTGTTGGTAGATCCCACTGTGGCGTCTCGCTTATACGACATGGTCGAGTTTGGTTGCCTTCCTACTCGGCTGGGTTCGGAGAGCCGCTACTCACTCTGCCTTCAGCTGTCATAAATAAAACACGTGCATTAACATGCCAGTCGTCTCACTCGTTCATCCCCCATACCACTTTACTTCCTTGCTGTTGAAATTCAAAAAAATGAAGATTTTCTGAAAATAACGTTTCCTCATACACACCCCCTGCGAGCGTGGTGCGCTTTGTTTTGGGACTTTCGGGCGAAACGGTGACTTTGAATTCTCGTTAATCTAGCTGATAACGAAGGATTGAAGATGGTGTAGGCGGGGTAGGTAAGTGTTGACCGTATCCCGGCCTAACGAAACACTGTTGTGCTAGTTTTATAAAGTTTTATTGTTTGCCTATGGTTGTACAAAGGTATGGTATTTGTGGGCAAAAGTATGTCGTTCAGCGGTCTCTGGATATGGTAGAGTGTCGCTGGCTCGGCATTCAGCTATGTTCAGAAGGTCTCTGGATGCGGCAGTGTGTTGCTGGCTCGTTGTTCGGCTATGTTCGGAAGGTCTCTGGATACGGCAGTGTGTTGCTGGCTCGTCCGGCTGGTTGATCTTCCAAGTCCGCGTAGTGTAGTGGTGGCTGGTCAGGAGCTGTATGTTGACTGGTCTGCTGTTGTGTGTCGACGCTTGCTGCTGTGGGTCGACTGGCGTTGTTTGGGTTGTACCTCCTTTTATAGTGTTTCTGGAATCGCCTGACCGATGGTGGTGGTTTGTTGATGCGTAAGAAAGGAATGCACTGTTGTCGAGGCGTAGAATTTTCTGGAATGCTTGGCGCTGTTCCGCTCGATGTAATTTAATGGTGGCGGCGTGTTTCGACCGTTTTGGTTCCACTCGACTGGTAGGGGCGTTCCGCTTGAGTTTAATATAATGACTGCAGGTGCAAGTCGTCTGGGTTTCGGGAATGTAGTTTGTTGTTGCGGAATATTCTCGAATGTTTCGATGACGATGACGACGACGAGATTCCTACATGGCTCTCCGGTGAGTGTTAGCGATGTGTGTGATTTTGTGGGAATCTTGATGTGTTGGAGTCTATTGACTCGATGGCGTCGTTGTTTGTCCGGTTGTGCTGGAGAAAGTTGTCTCGACAGCGGGTCTTGCGTGAAGAACGTTGGTTGACGAAGTGCGTTGAGTGCTGGTCTTCGTTGGTTGTGCTGGAGTTAGTTGTCTCGACAGCGGATCTTGCGTGAAGAACGTTGGTTGACGAAGTGCGTTGAGTGCTGGTCTTCGTTGGTTGTGCTGGAGTTAGTTGTCTCGGCAGCGGGTCTTGCGTGAAGAACGTTGGTTGACGAAGTGCGTTGAGTGCTGGTCTTCGTTGGTTGTGCTGGAGTTAGTTGTCTCGGCAGCGGGTCTTGCGTGAAGAACGTTGGTTGACGAAGTGCGTTGAGTGCTGGTCTTCGTTGGTTGTGCTGGATTTAGTTGTCTCGACAGCGGATCTTGCGTTGCGTACCAGTCCGAGTTGTTCTTTTCTACCATGTTGCTTATTCTGTCTAGGCTACGTTGATAGTCAAGGTTGGTGGTCTGGACGGTGTTGTTGTGCAGGCGTTTTGCTGGTTGTGCTGGAGTTAGTTGTCTCGACAGCGGCTGTGTTGTGTTGGAGCTAGTTGGCTCAGTGGCGATTTGTTTCGCCGGTTGTGCTGGAGTGGGTTGACTCAACAGCGGGTTGTGTTGGTAGCTGGTCCATATGTACTTTCACACCATGTTACTGTTTCGGTCGTTACAATGGTAGTGAAGGTTTGTGTCGGTCTGGACGGTGCTGTTGTGCAGGCTGCGGCGTCCTGCATGGGCTCATCGAGGTGATGACTCATCGAAGGTGTGATGAGCGGTGCCGGCGGATCAACAGTAGTGGATCCATTTGGTTGTTGTCTCCGGGTTGCGTCTTGTTGTGGCGAAAGCTGCGGAGTTGTTTGACATGGTCACTAGTTGTGGGGACATGTAGCGGACTGCGTTTGAAGTCTGCGTTGAGGGTTGCGTTGTAGACTGCGTTGTAGGCTGCTATGTAGGCTGCGATGTGGGCTGCTATGTAGGCTGCGATGTGGGCTGCTATGTAGGCTGCGCTGTGGGCTGCTATGTAGGCTGCGATGTGGGCTGCTATGTAGGCTGCGATGTAGGCTGCTATGTAGGCTGCGATGTGAGCTGCTATGAAGGCTGCGATGTGGGCTGCTATGTAGGCTGCGATGTGGGCTGCTATGTAGGCTGCGATGTGGGCTGCTATGAAGGCTGCGTGGTTCTTAGTCGGGGGTCACCAGTTATGGTGAGGTTGGAAGTTGACTGCGCTGTGGGCTGCTTTGTTGACTGCTTTGAAGGCTGCGTGGCTCTTAGTCGGGGGTCACCAGGTATGGTGAGGTTGGAAGTTGACTGCGCTGTGGGCTGCTTTGTTGACTGCTTTGAAGGCTGCGTAGATCGCGTCGGGGTCACCAATGTAGGCGGGGTAGCGATGTGTTGACAGCGCTTGTTGAATGATCAGAAGGTTGCGTAGATCACGTCGGGGTAGTACCAATGTAGGCGGAGTACATGTGTGTTGGCAGCGCTGTTGAATGATCAGAAGGTTGCGTAGATCACGTCGGGGTAGTACCAATGTAGGCGGGGTACATGTATGTTGACCGTGTAGGCGGGGTACGATGTGTTGACCGTATCCCGGCCTAACGAAACACTGTTGTGTGGTTCAAAGATGGGGTCACCAATGTAGGCGGGGTAGCGATGTGTTGACAGCGCTGTTGGATGATCAGAAGGTTGCGTAGATCACGTCGGAGTAGTACCAATGTAGGCGGGGTACGATGTGTTGACCTTATCCCGGCCTAACGAAACACTGTTGTGCTAGTTTTATAAAGTTTTATTGTTTGCCTATGGTTGTACAAAGGTATGGTATTTGTGGGCAAAAGTATGTCGTTCAGCGGTCTCTGGATATGGTAGAGTGTCGCTGGCTCGGCATTCAGCTATGTTCAGAAGGTCTCTGGATGCGGCAGTGTGTTGCTGGCTCGTTGTTCGGCTATGTTCGGAAGGTCTCTGGATACGGCAGTGTGTTGCTGGCTCGTCCGGCTGGTTGATCTTCCAAGTCCGCGTAGTGTAGTGGTGGCTGGTCAGGAGCTGTATGTTGACTGGTCTGCTGCTGTGTGTCGACGCTTGCTGCTGTGGGTCGACTGGCGTTGTTTGGGTTGTACCTCCTTTTATAGTGTTTCTGGAATCGCCTGACCGATGGTGGTGGTTTGTTGATGCGTAAGAAAGGAATGCACTTTTGTCGAGGCGTAGAATTTTCTGGAATGCTTGATGGAAGTGGTTATTGATGCGTACGAGAGGAATTTGCTTTCGTCGAGGCGTAGAATTTTCTGGAATGATGGGCGCCGTTCCGCTCGATGTAATTTAATGGTGGCGGCGTGTTTCGACCGTTTTGGTTCCACTCGACTGGTAGGGGCGTTCCGCCTGAGTTTAATATAATGACTGCAGGTGCATGTCTTCTGGGTTTCGGGAATGTAGTTTGTTGTTGCGGAATATTCTCGAAGGTTTCGATGACGATGACGACGACGAGATTCCTACAACCGTATCCCCGGCTCGTCCGGTTGGTTGATCTTCCAAGTCCGCGTAGTGTAGTGGTGGCTGGTCAGGAGCTGTATGTTGACTGGTCTGCTGTTGTGTGTCGACGCTTGCTGCTGTGGGTCGACTGGCGTTGTTTGGGTTGTACCTCCTTTTATAGTGTTTCTGGAATCGCCTGACCGATGGTGGTGGTTTGTTGATGCGTAAGAAAGGAATGCACTGTTGTCGAGGCGTAGAATTTTCTGGAATGCTTGGCGCTGTTCCGCTCGATGTAATTTAATGGTGGCGGCGTGTTTCGACCATTTTGGTTCCACTCGACTGGTAGGGGCGTTCCGCTTGAGTTTAATATAATGACTGCAGGTGCATGTCGTCTGGGTTTCGGGAATGTAGTTTGTTGTTGCGGAATATTCTCGAATGTTTCGATGACGATGACGACGACGAGATTCCTACAATGGTTTTCAAAAACAAAGCAGATTATCCTGAACTTGTTGAATTTTCTTGAATGTTCTCTTCCCATTTCCTTCAACTTACCTCTGCGAAACGGATATTTATTCCCCTTTAAAAACATGTAAATATCTAATAGACAGGACCGCCTATCGCATTAAATATGATTTTAATTTTAGTAATTTTAACTTGATTAAAATATTGTTATTTAAAAAATATATTTTTGACTTTGAAAATTTGCTAGATAATTAATTAAGTATATTAAAGCAGTAAAACATTACAATCAATATAAAAAAACATCTGACTATAGTTTTCAATACTAATGTTAAGTAGTAGTTACTAGATTTTGATTTAACGACCTTAAAATCGAGCGAGCGATGTTCTGCCAGCAGGGATTTTCAATTCATTAAAAAAAAAACTCAGTGGAGTCAAATAGTTAGGCTTTTGCAAGTGCAAGCCTAAATACCAAAGTAGGTATAAACCTTCTCGACAAAGAGTAAAAGTATTTGACGGATCTTATTTACAATATTTATATTATTAAAATACATAGTACTTGTTCGTTTATTTTATTATAATACATATTATCTTTTAATTTGGAAACCCCTGTCAACTGCATCTATAGAAAAAATAGGATAATACTGGAAAAATGTACTACACCCACAAAAAGCCTACGTGACGTAGTGTTGTAAACAATATATCAAACCAACACAAATCATTATTATATTCGAATTTAGTGGGTCAAACTAAATAAATATTGTACAGCTTTGCTCTGCAAACTAAAAAAATGGGTTAATTTGTTGGTAAGTATAATTAATAAATTTGGCACCAGTTTTGAGAGGCACCATAAGTGAAAATATATATAAAAAGTTTTCACATAAATTTTATTATACATACAAATTATAAAAGCATAAAAACTAAGCCGTTGCACGGAATTGTTTAAACATTATATTATATTCTCGCTGAGGAATATAATAAAATGTTTGTGATTGTGACGGCTACATATATGAATGTCTAAGTGACCGGAAAAATGCACTCGAGATAGTCGCACCCTCGAGACATCTAAACTTTCAAAGATGCTCACGGAGAACTAACGCAATAAAATTCCACAAAAAATCGTCAAGGGGTATTTGTATGTTATCTGAGGGTGCTAACCTTTTTTTGTGGAATTTTATTGCGTAATTTCTTTTTAAGTGCCTTTGAATATTATGACTTCTTGAAACTGCGCTACTATTCAGTGCAATTTAGTGCATCTTTCCGGGAACCGAATGTCTATTGCAATTTTTGGTGGTTTATGGAATATACCGCGAAATAGCGGTCTTAAGACAAATGTCAAACTTGTAGCTACTTTGTGACGTTTTGTGGCTGTCTGATTTGCAGCTGTCGGGCTTTTAATTAATTTTGATATTCATTCTTTTAATATACTGATTTTAATTATTTAACTTATTTTCAATTTTCAAAAAAACTACTCGAAAACATTAAAATTCATTTTATTCGCCATGTAATTGTAATATATGTGTGTAATAAATAGTCGGCACTAGAATGACGTCGCTTATCGAATCGTATGAACAGCAATATTCTGTACTAACTGCGGAAATCACAGCTGAGATCGGAAAATTCAAAGTATCCAAACCAGGTTAATCATTGATTTGTAATATTCTAACCATCTGCTTTAATAATTGCACCATTTAATAATGTTTTTTTTCCTATATATATTGAATAACATGCTTTTTTTTGCAGAGGATAGACGAAAATCCATCCCATTAATTGAGAAATGTTTTGAAGATGCTAATGATTTGGTATTTTAATATTTATAAATGTTACAATTTAACAATCTGAATTATATACTAATTACAAATTGAACGTGTTAACTGTAGCACAATAAATATTACATGTATATAATTAAGTCTATATATTACTTTGATGGATAAATGCTATTTTTTAGTTGGAGCAATTAGAACTTGAAATTAGGGGTACTAGTCAAAGTCATTTGATCAACCGATTAGCTTGTTATCGAGCTGAACTGTCAAGAATTAAGAACGAATTTCAAACAGCAAGACAGAATGCCCCTGGGGACAGTTCAGGTATTTATATTTACTATTTAAATACCTGTGGCCTATACAATTTATGCGAGATTTGTATACGAATAAAAGTTTTATCGATTTTAGGTTATGGAGAAATAGAAGAATATTATGAAGAGTGGAATGTAGCTCAAGAACAAAAAGCCAAGCTTCTTCAAAATTCCGACAGGATCGAAAAAACTGGCAAAAAGTTAACGGAAGGTTATCGCGTGCTGTTAGAATCAGAACAGTTAGGTGCTGCTGTACTGAACGATCTCAATTCACAAAGAGAAACAATTCAGAGATCTAGAAACAGGGTATATATATATATATATATTTGTGAAAATTTCCCATTTTATATCGCCTGTTATCCTATGCCAATAATCCGCCTATGACTACTAATACTTACTGTTCATTTTCAGTTGAGAGAAACCGATGAGCATTTGAGTAGATCATCTCGTATTATGAATAGTATGATTATGCGGACGATGCAACAAAAATTCATTTTAATAGTATTTTCAATCATTTTCATCATTATAATAAGCGTGGCTATTTATTTATCGATAAAATAAATTAAAATATAAATGTTTATTTTTTTTATTTCTACAATATGTAATATACACATCAAACAAACCATATAAATTATTAGATACAAAATAAAAATTTATTTATGATACATTTACATCTACATACATACATATATAAATTATAATATATAAATTTTTAAAGTGTGTTTTTCAAAAAAATCAATGCGAAAAAGCAATACAAAATGTTCGACTTTGACATATTTATTGATCCTAATCGAATCAATAAATTTATTTGTAGTCAAGATATTACAATAAATTTCCACTTAGCTTCAAAGCATGACTAAAATACAAAATATTGTATAAATGTATTTTACGCATACATATATTACGTGTATATGTACAAGCAAATCCAAATTCGAATTCTTGTGTTTTAATTAATGCTATTTTTCATGTCTAACTTTCTTCTTGCTGGACTTCAACTTCTTCAACATCTTCTCCTAGTGAACACAGCTTCATTTTATATTGAGTTAATTTTGTATCCTGTCGTATAAATTTTTTTTTATAAGAATCAGTATATGTACATATCATGAAAACAGAAAAATAACTTTAAATTCATTACCTGGTCTGCTAAAAGTTCCAAGAGATCATCTTGATCATTCTTTAATCTTTCTAAGTCAGCAGTAAGTTCATTATTTACGCTGTTTGAATTATTTAAAAGGCTTTCCATTTCGGAAATCTTCTGTTGTAAGAAATTCAATTTATCTTCGTAGTCTCTGACTAATGGTTCAGTCTCTTTACCAGTATCCTGATTGGTATTATTTTGAATTTGGTTTTGTAAACTGTCACTTGAAAGAGATGCTGCAATTTGAACGGATGGAGATATACTTGCTGCCAATTGAGCTTTCAACAACGTGTTTTCATCTTTTAGTTGCGAATTTATTAATAAATTTTCCTCCAGTTTAATCTAAAAAAGGTAAAATCGCAATGAGAAAAGAAGTTTTATAAAAATTAATATAAATATTGAGTCATTATTTACAGAATTAAGTGGATAACGTTTGGAATAGTTTATTCAAACGATTAGTAATTTCTATTAGCATAAAACTTTTTAAATTAGACTTATGTACATATGTGAGAAAAACCCACTGGATCCATCGGCAATGCAATGTCTAATATATAATTTCGAAAGAGACTTTGTATGCATGTATGTAAGTATTTTCGGTTGGGAACTGTTGGGAAAGTTTCTATCACAATTCGATTTTTTTTTATTCAAATAAATTTAATAAAAAATCAAATGAATATTTACTATTAGATTCGCCATGTTTAAGCTGTTTATATCAAAAATACTGACCGCAGCCGGGTAAAATAACTAGTATACAATAAATTATTTTAGTTCATAATTTACAACCTTCTTACATATTACTAATCCACAAATCTACTTTAATTTAAGTTGTTACATTTACATATATAAAAAAAATATTACTTAATTATTAGATAAATGTAACATTAATTCAATTATTGTATCTAAAAATTACCTCTAAATCACTATTTTTCTTAGTGATTTGTTCAATTTGAATAGTCAGTTCTTGTAATTTAGCATCTTGTTGCCTAATAAGATTTTTATATTGGTGCAATAATGGAGTTTCCTCCGATACTAATCTATTTTCTAATGAATTATCTGGAGAAGCATTTTCTTCTTGAGGAATAGATCCACTTCCTACAACTGTACCTATAAAATAAATATTAAAATATAAGTAGGTTATATACATATGTATGTGTACATATATAGTCGAAGTCAATTGTGGAACAAAGTAACTAATGCATTAATATCTATTTAACATCGAATTTGTGTCATGTGAATGTGAAATTTTACAATGTTCAACAATTTTCTCCCATGTTAAAATATTAACAACTTACTCTCTAACGTTTTGAACATTTTACAAAATTCGTAATCCAATAATAATTCTCCAATCCCCTTTGCTCTAATTTGTGGTTGCTTTGCAGCCTTACTGTACATTTCATGTTTTGATACTTCACCCAGTTTTGCAACAAATGTTTCAAAACCAATTCTTTTGATCAAAAGTTGTTTTAAACTATCTTTAGTATAACTTTCAACTGAATCATCATTGAAATTAATACATAGGGCCATCAAAAATGCACACATGCCTTGCAAAAGATATTCATTATCATCGTGTTCATTTGAACATATTTGAGCCACCATATAGCCCACGCTTCCCGGAACAGCCAAAAAAGCACTCACAACTTGAGGGCAATGACTCATCCACATTGATAATAACATTAGTAAAGCAACCTAAAACAACATACTTATAATAATAAAACTTTTTAAGTGCTATTGAGTTTGAATTTATATTTATCTATTTAATACACATAGAATATAATACCTTAGAATGCAATTTAGTGCCTTGTTGTAAAAGTACAGTACACTGGTGCAATAACGAAACTGGTGAAGATCCAACGTTTGTGGCTAATAATACACGTAAAAGTTGTTCCTTCTGAGTAGGATTATCTATCAAACCATGCATGAGTGAAACAGCAGAAAACCAATTGGAAAGGGTGTCAGTACTAAATAGACCTCCACATAATAACTGGCCTGAAGTTAAATTTGAGACTTCTGATGTAGAAGGAAGTAATGTTTGAACTAATTGTGTTTGTCCTGCATCATTTTTATACAAGAAGCATTGAAAGCAATAAGCTACTGCGCATCTGTAAATTATAAACTTATTAAAACTACAAAAGTTGGAACAAATGTAAAATGATAACATAATTAAATTCTATTTAAAAGTATAAAGATATTTCAAATTTATCAACGAAATAAAATAAAAATTACCTCAACGTAAATGGTTGTTTTTCATTCACCATAGACATTAATAGTACTACTATTGCTGGGCGTGGTGGATTCGATGGGGCCATAATATTGCTTAAAAAGTCTTGATTTATAGGATTCCCTCGTATTACGTCACCAACAGCATTTATTGTTTCAGTGAGTATATCGGCTGGTACTCCGCTAACCATTAATGTGTTACATAACATATCTAAGAGGTGTACATTCTTCATTATTTTTTGAGAACTTGATATAACGGCGGCGGAATTCAAAGGAGATACCAAAGTTCTGATCAAATGCAGCATGCAATGTACATTTGAAGCTTTTTGGGGAGACCATCCTAACTCGTCGGTAATATCTGGTGTGCTGAACATAGGAAGCATCCGTTGAATATAACTTCCCTCTTTGAAAAAATTTTGATTGCTTGTATTGTTTTTCAATAAATTAAGCATTAAAAGTAAACAATCTTCAACAACAATGCCTCCGTCAGAAAAACCTTCAGCTGCTATTACATCGAACAATCTATCGAAAGCATTCTCAAATGCTACTATTTTTTGAATGTTAGCATTTCCTTTGGTAAGTTGGATGAGAAGTAATAATGCATCATTACGAACGACTTCTCGGCTGTCACTAAGTAAATCCATCAATTTTGATACGCCCATAGGACTGACCAGAATGATTTCTTGAATATCTTTTGGCCTATTATCTAATAAAGATCTCAGAAGCTTAACTGTTGGCAACCTAACACGATAATCGTATTCTTCAAGTAATTCTAAAATCAATTTAACATTTTGAGGATTCTTCAAAAACATTTCCGTGAATTGCTCTCCAATATTTAAAGGTATTGAGGGATTTTCTTTTTCCTCGTCAAATTGTTCTTGCGAAGTTATATTGCACAGCGTGTCCAAGACATAGTTGACGATTTCACAGTCGGCTCGATCCAGTTCAATAACCTATAAAATAGATTAAATATAATTTTTGTATGTAAGGCAAAGCTCAAACTGCGATTTTTAATGTTTAGATGGATTATTAGTATATGATCCAAATTGATATTGGGTTTCTTTTGTGTAGTTTGAACCAGAATCGTTCGAATATGATAGAAAATTTGAGTTTTTAATTATAACCTGTCTTAAAGTATCCAATCCTTGAGCGCCCACTTCAATCCTATAATTCCGGGAGAGCGCCTTAAGTGCTCGACATGCATCACGTCTGTCTTCTAAAAGCGTAGAATTATTAACTCGATCTACAAGCCGCTCAACCTTAAATTACACAAATATTATTTACATAACTTTGTTACCTATTACTTTTGTTTTCGAATTAAAGTATATATAAAACAAATTAACTGTTTAAGCAAGGTTTGCAGGGTAAAATTTCTATAAAACTATAATGAATTTGAGTTTTAATCTAGTTTACCTTCCATCATGTGAGTTTTTATAATTAATATTGTAACATTAAATAATAAACCAGCAGAATCAGTCAATAGTTTTTTATGTAATATATTTTCGGTAAGCTATCAACATGTGCGACAAATAAGGAAGAGAAGGTAATGATATGAATAAAATTAAGTGACATGAGTACACCAAGTAAGGAGAATGTATGATATTGTATGGATAAGAACAGGATTGAATGGAAACGTATTGGAGAGACTTTGAATAGCGAACGGCTGCACATGATGATGACGATAATGAAGATAAGCAGTCAAGCGAAAAAAACAAACAAGTTTGTTATCGTAAAATGGTGTCTATCTTTTAAAAATATTTGAAATTCACCTCCATACAAAACATTATTATTAAAATAAGATGGATAGAGTGACAAAAGTGATGGAGTATAAAGGTCGACAAACAGACAGCGTGCAAAGTAAAAACAGACAGCGTGAAAAGGAAATAATAAAAAGAAAAACTATCACTTAATATTTTACTAACGTCAATAAGTTGCAATGTTTGTATTTACATAAAAAAACACCAACATCACAAGAGAGAAGTAAAATGATAAGAAAGGTTGACGTTTGTGGAACGTGGGTGGGGTATAAAGGTGGGCTGTGCGCGGCTTACGATATCGGCACCCGAGGGCTGCTCCCCCGGCTCGGGAGCTCCCAGCACACTTTTCAGTCCGCTCCGAAAGAAATCCATCCCTCGCGTGGCACGTGGTGACGTGGCACACCGTCTTCTTTCCCAATTCCTCTTTACTCACTTCGCGATCGACACTGCAAACACGCCGACACAACACGATCGCAAACTGACACATTGACACATTCTCACGTCACGAACTCACGTACACACACCCACACACGAAACAACTTTTACCAACTTAAACACATACTAGACTCTAGTGAACTCGATGAATACCAGCCTCTCGGTCCCCAATATTGCCAAGTCTTCATGGGGAACCCTCCTACGTTCCATGATGTAATCTACCTAGAGAAAATCTTAACGACAAATAATAAACAAACATAAATAATGTGAACAAATAAATCATAATTGCATGATTAATAATCATAAAACGTGTCCAATTTTATAGTTTATGGAATTGTAGGAATATAGTACAACTTGTGCTATTACGAATCAAAACCAGTGATCTTGTAGGCATATAGTACAACTGAAATGATCTCATCAGGTCACTGCGACACATATCCAGGAAAGTAATTAACGCATGGCACACGCTCGCCTCGTCTAAAGGTCGACACGTGTTTCTATACACGTGTCTGGGAAACAAAGGAAGAACACACTGAACCCATAAAAACCACGAACTACGTCCAGGCGTATGAACCCATAAAACCACGCTCGCAGCATAACTAGGGCAACGCGAGTACCAAGAACAAAAGATGTGCACACGACACACTTCAACCCAAAACGTTTATAAAGCAACGCAGCAACCTCCACCGGCAGAGTGAGCCTCTAGAGTTCAACTAGATCACATCTCCGAAGAAACCTCTTCGTACATACAATAACCATTGTACCAATTGAACAAAAATAAACGATCCTCAAACTACACAACACGTGTTTCGTTAGACCGGAATACGGTCAACATACCTTCCCTGTCTTACAATCTCATCATCGATCCTGTACAAACATGCATAACTCAAGGGCAACGACCCCTTCGACCATTCCAGAAGAAAGAGTTCATCGCTCGATCGTAAAACGAACGAAACCCAACAGTGATGTCATCAGGCAACCGCCACACATGCCTGAAAGACATAACACGTGGCAGTCGTTTACGCGTGGCACGACCGCATTCTTAAACGAACGACGTCCTGGCGCTGACCCCATAGCTATAAAGCACGCGCCTCGAAAATAGGTCAACACGTGTTTCTAACACACGTGTCAAGGAAACGAAGACAAAGCATCTGCACATGGCACGCATCAAGCCAGAACGTATATAAAGTGACGCACCAGCTCCCAACACCAAAGTGAACCTTTGGAGTTCAATCAGCTCACTTCTCCGAAGCTCAACCTCTTCGTACATATAATAACCATTGTAACGTTTGAACAAAAATAAACGATCCTTTTTCAAATTCAACTGAGTTTCCATAGGCCGGGAAACGGTCGAAACCTTTATAGGTCTGTTCATACTTAACAGCACTGCACGACTCCGTTTCAAATATGTCATTTTATTACATTTCTATTCATATCTACCTACACGTCACGCTTACAGCAATTTGGCAGAGTGCAAGGCAAAATCGGCTTACTTATACATTACAGGCCATGACGATACGGCGCAATATTGCTTACGTCGTATTGTCGAGTACTTACAATGTGAATGCATACACGTGCATTCGTAGCTACGCGTCAGAATACAAGTCAGCAAAAATGTTTCGGCGTTTATCGAACGAAAAATTATGTATAATCGCGTTGTTGTTGGAAGAAGAAGCTCAAGAAGGCAATAATAAAGCACGGAGGCGTTTTGATGTGCATCCCATGTTAAAAAATAGAAAAACCGAAGGAGTGTTTTGGACACTGTATAAGAAACTTGTGGATGATGGACAAATTTTTTTTAACCTTTCCTTACCGGTGATAGAAACATAGTCGACATTTACTCTAATTGTATGAATATCTCTTTAAATATACTAAATACAGAGTTCATATTTTGGGTATTCCTCAGCAATACATTAATGTATTAGATAGAATTATTATAATATACACGTATTTATCTGACGCAACAGAAAAAAATATTTTATCGAAGAATCGGGCATAATGCGCAAATGCAGTGTGTGTTATTACGTTTTTTCCTTCAGTCGTGTCCCGTTCTCGGTGCGCGCGTGTTGTTTTTTTCGTTTCGGAGCTTTTTTGTACCGTGTGGACCAGCACTTTATTTGTGTTTCTTGATTATTATATTGTAAATACGGTAATAATTATTTAATGTTATTTTTTTTTTAATTTGCTATGCTACATTGTATATTATATTTATATTTTCAAAGACAATTTTAATTTTTGAAAAAAATGGCTGAAAGAAATTTGATGAATGAAGAGGAATATGATAGCGATCTCGATTTTGAAATAAATGATAATTTTACTGATACGGAAGATTTTATTGAAGATATGGAAGATACAGATTCGGAATTAGAGGCCAGTGAAAATGAATACGAAGAAGTGTATACATCGAATCATGGATTTCAATGGAATTCATTACCACCATCATCCTCAAGACGTAGAGAGTGCAATATTGTTACCGAAAATTCAGGACTTATAAATGGTAGCACTACTGTAAATACTATTAGAGAAATGTTCTCTTTGTTTATAAATTCAAATATGGTGAGAGAAATATGTGAACAAACGAATCGTCAGTTACATCGTACATCCACGAAAATTATCGAGCCGATATTGGCAGAAGAATTGCTTGCATTCATTGGAATAATGCTTGCGTCTGGCAGAAATAGGACCCGAAAATTAAGCTTAAATGAATTGTGGACTAATGACAGCGCTTTTTGCCAACCATTTTTTACGGCATCTATGTCTCGGGATAGGTTCATCACAATATTCAGTCAAATTCGTTTTGACGACAAAGAAACCAGACAAGAAAGAATACACGTGTCGTCTGATAAATTAGAACCTATCAGGACAATTTTTAATAAATTTGTAGAAGAATGTAAACGTAATAATTCTCCAAGTTGCAACATTACTGTGGATGAACGTTTGGCTACCTATAGAGGCAATTGCCCATTCCGCGTGTATATGAAGTCGAAACCCGGTAGATATGGAATAAAAATGTGGGTATCGGCTGACTCTTCAACAGCATATATATTAAATATACAGGTATGGTTAATAATTGCCGAGAGATAAATCAAGGGAATCGTGTAGTGATGGATTAAGTTCAACCGCAATATGGCACCAATAGAGGTGTAACAACGGACAACTTTTTTACTTCGGTGGCATTAGCTGATAACCTTTTAGATAAAGGGCTAACTCTAACTGGTACCCTACGTAAAAATAAACGGGAAATTCCTAAAGAATTTTTACCATCGAAACATAGACTTTTACACAGTAGCTTGTTTGGTTTTACATCAACCAAGACATTAGTTTCGTATGTGCCAAAAAAAAATAAAGCAGTTTTGCTATTGTCTACTCAATTTCATGACAGTGAAGTGAGTAGTCATGAAGAAAAGAAGCCGGAAATAATAATGTTTTATAATAAAACAAAAGGTGCAGTAGATACCGGCGATAAAATGTTTTTATGGAGATGCTGGATATAGCTGCGCTAAATGCATATTTGCTATGGGCGCAGAAATATCCAGAATGGAAGGCGAATAACAGAAGTCGACGAAAATTATTTATTAGAGAACTTAGTTTGGAATTAGCTATGCCCAATATTGTATTTTTTTTATTTACGTTTACTTCTCATTTTTTTTTATCAATTTATGTATTTGTGTATTAAAATTATTATTGTGAAAATAAATACATGAAAAGTACATATAAACATATTTTATTTTATTTGATGAAAAAATTGAATATATTTTTACGCATAGCTTTTGAATCATCGCGTAATTCTGGCGGATGTGGCGTGATTTCTGATCAGCGAGTCGCGGAGTGGGGGCCTAGTGTTCGTCCTCACTTGGAGATGGCCGGCCTTCTGGGATTGTCGTTCACGCGTCTTCAATTTCATGCTTTTTAGATCGTTTTTAGCAGTATATTACCAATATTGATACATATATATTAATTTATATAGATACGGACTATTACTATAGTCATGAATAGAAGGAAAAATGGTTAAATATTCATATTTATCAGACTTTAAAATCACGAATTTCTAGAACGACTGAGTCGACATCACCGCTGCACGCGTAATTTTTTAGCACCGTAAGGGAAAGGTTAAATATGTATTTCCGTAAAAAATTTTAAATTTTTTTAAATATTTTTTTAATATTTGCGCCAAAACCATGTCGAAAGATTGAACAGCTGTCAACTGTCACTATCGATAATTGGTCCAAAACAGCAAAGCGGCAGACTCATGGCACGTAATTCGCGTGTATATTTCCACGATGACCGAAAAAACGGATACAATACGTTGACGGATGTTGCTGTAAGGTATGAACAGGAAATGTCGGGTACTGCTGTAAGCCTGCCGTGGCGTAAACGTGACGGTTAGTATGAATATACCCATACAAAATGTACCAAAGAATACTTTTCGTACGGCCGGATACCTGCTGAAGTCGGTACATGCTGACTAGGTATGAACAGACCTTAGCCCGTCCCTATAGAATCGTTTACTTTTCCTTATTATCTTCATAATGTAATTTTAGATAGTTTTTAATCTAAATTAATTTAAATCTAAATCACTAAAATTTTTTTAACGGAACATCTGGCAGCCGAAATGCCCATCATATTAAAAATAACTCTATTGCCAAATATTCCGTATTCGCGATTTTCATGGCAAAAATCGTCTTTTGAGCGATCGCAATGTGAGTAATAATACAATTTTCACACAGGGATAGCTTTTCCATAGGAACTACTGCAGCACTCCAACAAAAAATTAGATTATATTTTGAGAATATAAAAAAAAAGTTTTTAAAGGGTATTTTGTTCGAAGAAAGAAGTGAACCAATTCAGTACTTGTTTCCCATTATTGCCTGTCTCGTATTATTTCCCCGTTTGACACATCTGTTGGATTATTTTTTCAAGATTCGTGAATGCTATTATTATTAAATAAGTAAAAAAACGTAAGGACGTATTGAAACGTATAAATGTACATAGGAACGCACGCGAATGTTGATTATAACACTCGACATATAATTGAAACGTGATGTCGCAGCGAAGAGTGATAATTAGTTTTTGAACTTGAAGGGCGAGCCCTATAGTAGTGGCACTAATAAACAAGTACCTTCTTAAGATACACTATAAATAAATATAGATTAATAGTTCTTGCAATGATTTCATGAAAAATAAAACAACAGTCAACATGAAAAATTTTAATGAGAGAAATATTAATTTATTTTCTAAAGAAATATAGGGGAATCAAAGTAAAAATCCAGATCAGGGTGAAAGACGTTGTAGGGTAGAAGTAATTTATTGTTCACTTCTTGGACAGCCAGCTTTGAATGCATCTACGGAACAATCTGCTGACCTTGTATACTAAACATGTTATTTCTAAACAAAAATACAATATAAATTCTGTTTGTACATAGTGCAAACCGGATTTTTCTTTTTTATTTGATCAGGTGAACTCTGTGATGTGGAAAAAGTGGAAAACAATTCAACTTTTTATTTTACATGCTATGGTTCTTGTTAATGTCACAACAAATTTCTACAAAAACATGTGCGTGTGTTAGCAAAATGTTATTTTTGTTTTTTTTTTTTTCAAATCAGCCGACGTAAAAAGCGGTCATATTATGCAAGAGCCCCCAAAAATGTAAAAAAATATTCAATCCGTCATTGGCCGTACATGTAATTATTTGCACCATACGACTGACAGCCATTTGTTGCCGATTATCTTTGGTGGTCAGTGGTCGTCTGGGTCGTCATTAGGTGAGAACACGCCCTGTGGAGTCTTCCATTGGAGCATCGAGATCGGCGTTTAAAGGTGCGCTGACGTTTCAAGTTAATTGTTGTAAATTCTAAAAACATTTTAGCATCCAAATTTATTTTTTAAACTCTTGGTCAAACCATTGTTTTAAAACGATACTTTGGTATCAGCCACCACGTGGTTGGTGAGTGAGTTACTGAAAAAGTATGTAAGCTCCAAATTGCTATTACATTTATGCTACAATAAACTTGATAATTGCCATATTAATGTAATTTTTTTTCAGATTTTCCATCCAACAAAATGCCAAGACACATTATCAATGAGACCTTGATCGTGTGCCCATACAATAAGAACCACGTGATATACAGCTCGAAAATTCAAACGCATCTTGTGAAATGCCAAAAAAATCATCCTCCATTGGCCATATGTCCCTTCAATGCGACGCATCGAATGCCCCATTCTCAAATGACAGACCACGTTAAGAAATGTGAAGACAAAGTTTTGAGTCATAGCGAAAGGATCGAGATTCATCTAAGAAATAATAGCTCTGTCGTATCCACAGGACACATAGTAAACGTCGACAATTTTGCCACCGAATTCTGGGAATAACTATGAATATATGTACAGTGCTGGCCCTGGCGCCCTCTATGACGCCCTCGGGTGAATTTTTTTTTGCTCCTTCCGCCCCCCCGCCATCCCTGATTTTAAAAATCTGGGGCATCTAGGATTTCGACTGGAATCCATCATTGCCTAAATTGGAATTGCATTTATTCAAACTTTGTATATAAGACGCTTTAAATGGCAAAATATGTCAAATCGATTTAAACATAATATAAAAGCGGGGGGGGGGGCTGGTGTAATTTTTTTTATTTGTAGGATATTTAAATATTTATATACCTACTAGCATAAATAAGTAAATGTGATGGTAAAACGTAAAAAAAATTGTTTATCTTGTTTACATTACAAGACTTGTATTCGATTGATTTAAAGTAGCGTTAAAATTAAGAAATACGCATAATGCAATAGGCAATAGAGAAAATTGACTAGGATTCGTTTTTTCTTGCCAAATTCTGTGTTCGCTCAGTCCCAATGAGCCTTAAAATAATATTAATTTTCTCGATTTTTCGAAATTTACATACAAATGTATATTGTACTTATTTGAAGAACCCTATTTTTAAGTTTATGGCTTATTTTGTACATTTGATATTCATAGATCTGTTATATTCTTCCTTTATATTTACCATGTATGTAGATTCCTATATTATATAAAATTAAGAAATTTAAACATAATTCTTTTATTTCATCCCTTCCTGAAGATAAAGCTATTGTTTCCAGATAATGACAATCTGCCTTGATTTTATTAATGATGGTACAAGGCTTAAACATTAGAAAATACCTTGAATCATGATACATTACATGTATTATCAGTGGCGGCATGTATAGGAGCTTCGGCTCTGCAGCACTCATTAAAAATGAGTATGTTGAATATCTAATTTTTATTTTAATTATATTCATAATTTGTAAATGTACATATACGAATGCGATTTTTTCTGGGGGTGTTGCAATGCCAGTTTTTATGCACGAGCCGCCACTGTATATGAGCTGTTATATTTGAAAGTGGCGGAAAATTTCAGTTCCAAAAACACTTCCTGTTTGACTTAATTCACAAATTGTTGTCACTTATTTTAATGTGATGTCCAGAATCTCGGAAAAGCAGAATAAACGTATTACAGGCCACCGGTGATTTCAAATATTGTTAAACGCAAAACATTATATTTAATGTTTTGCGAAATATTTTACGAAATGAAGAAAATTGAACTTTTACCACTTTCAAATATAACGGCTCATATAGTACATAAATGTCACTCTGATCGCTCACTTAACAGAAACGTGGAATTTCACTTATAACACGCTAGTTCATTTTGTATTGGAAAATTACTGACTTTTGACTCTTTATATCAATTTATGGAACATGTCTCTCCTGTAGGTAATGATAGGTGATGTGCATTTGTGATGCTGCTATAAAAATAATAAGACCAATTTTAATTTTTAATGTATATTATTTGTAATATTAATATAATACGCACTAATGTTAGTAATAAATCTATTTTGATTATTCGACAGAAATAATTCACAAAATAAAATAAATGCTTTTTATAGCTTCCAGAACTAAAAGTAACATATGTAATTACAAGTACATTTTACCAAGTTTATCGCTACATATCCAATTCCCATATGAATGGCTTATCGTATTTCAACTATGTATATATTGTACTCAAATGTATTCTTTATACATGTGGACTACATTCGTGGTTATTGGTAAGAAAGAATTAAACATTTACGTAACGCAAACGACGTAGCATTTAATATCAATAAAATAATATCAAGATATTAGTAAAATTTATATTCATCTCTATTAAGGTCAAATCATCTTTTTAAACAAATAAAACTACATCCATAATTGTAAAATGTCCGGCACATTTTATAATTGGACTAGACTGAACAAATACAAGACACATAATAAAATAAAAGATTATATATTTCTTAATTTTGTTTTATATTTTTTCAAACAAATGTAGTGTAGGTAGTAGGATAGATGGCAATAAATTTTAAAGTAATACATTATCACAATTATCCCACTAAAAGTCGAATAATTCGTCACGGACAATGCCAATAAATTGGTCAATGTGTGAAATTAACACTAAAAATTTTATATATATATATACTAATATGTAGGTATTTAAAAAATTATGTACATCATTACAGTAATATATGTCTTAGGATTAAAAATCAATACTTGTTATAATAACTTAACGGGGGAATCTGAATGTAACTTTGAAAGTGTCTTTTTAACTCGCAGTGCCGTCAGTCTGACAGCAGGATTTTGATGCCAACATTCCTGCATCACCTTGGTTAATGTGGCAAGAACTTCATTTGTCTCCCATCGTGGCGGTATATGCGGACGCATCTGCTTCATACAAACTACAGCGTGCATATCATCAAAGGACGGATCGTTAGGCACACAGTTATAATAGGGCAAAGCATAATCGTCCACTGTCAACACTTTATCCCCTGTGACACATCTTCTACACATCTCCCAAAACACCAAGCCAAGCGAGTACATGTCAGCCATTTTGAAAGCCTCAAAGTTTGTTATATCGAGACTCTCATCTAAAACTTCAGGCGCCATGTATCGTCTCGTACCGACTCTAGTATTAGGAGCAATGTCTACTTCGTTTCGCTCAGCTATGTAGCGTACAGCTAAGCCAAAATCGGCAATAACACACTCTCCATTGTGTTTCATGAGAATATTTTTACTCTTTATATCCCGGTGTGATATTGCTGGCTTGCCTCGAGTGCCGAAAATTTCCATATGAAGATGAGCAATACCACTAGTGATAGAGTATGCCATCAAAAAGAGAGAATTGGCATCTAGTGCTGCAATTTTCAAGTAATCATGCAAAGAGCCCAATTCGTGATAGTCAGTAATGAGAAGCATTTGTGTCCAAGATCCAGTGCCTTTGATATCAGCTGCAATGAATCCCAATATATTTTCATGTCGCATTAGAACTGTTTGATAGATAACAGTTTCTCTGAACCAAGAATCTTCTTCTGTAGTGAAGAAAATTTTAACGGCGACCTTTTCACCTCTCCAATGAGCCAGCCACACTTCTCCATATCTACCTTTTCCAACTGATGCAACCATTTGAATTTGTTTCGCAATCGTACGCTGAATCAAACGGGGTAAACCAGAACCCGATCCTGAAGATTGATCCAATAAGGTTGGCAATGATGAAGAACACGTCATTTTACTAGATGTGGGATTCTTTTGTCTCCTGCAACATGCGAAACGTCTCCGTAGCAAAAATACCACTGATAATAATAAAACTATTAAGATTCCTAATAGCGTAATATAGAGTGCGATCATTTGTGTGGTATCTGGCACCGTGGTCATTGCTGGAGTGGTGGTTGAATGCTCGTTTAACTGCGGTTCTAAATCTCGGTTGCACAAGTCAGTATCACTACAGCATTGTATTGATTTACCAGTCAAGTGGGGAACAAGGTATCCTTTACACTGTAATCATAAAGAAAATTTAAATTAAATGTGCCACTAGAAACATACTGAAAAATCTTAGAAATTATACATACTTGCATAAATCCGGCTTCGTCTGGTGGTAAGCAACCATAGCTTCGCTCTTGTTCCCAAGTTTTAGTCTCACGATCGAACACTGCTTCAACAGCCGCAAAGCAAAGGCCTCCTGGCCTCGTCTGACATGTGTCATTTCTGACATTGTGAGGACAATGTCCATCGCAATAACACACTAGACCTAAAACAACAAATGGTAGATGTAATCATTTAATTTATGAACATCTTAATATGAAATGTTTAATGATGGGTTAACATTTTCATCAAATTTTTAAGCAAATATAAAATTAGAATGTGTGGACATTTAAAACCAATCAATACTAAAAAACAAAACCAATCAATACCCCTTTATTTTAGAAAAAAAAATGTATCTAAATAACCTTTAGAAACATTTAAATGGGAAAACGACATTATTAATCCATTTTACTTGTTAACTCTGAATTTCCAAACAAATTAGTCGGTACTTTCCCATTATCCGGAAGCATTTTTTTTAAACATAATACATTTCTATTTAAAAATAAACTTATTTAAATAATTTTAAATTAAATTATATTGCAGATTCCGGAGGTCAAAGTTTTGATTGCATCCAAAAGTGACCCGAATACGTTGTCGTTTTTAACCAGTCTCCAAATGATGACGGATTGTTCACTAATGTCGTCACAAATGGTAGACTTCTGTTACCGAACTTATTTCCATGTCGGATGTTGATTCTCTTTCGACAAGACAGAGTTTCGTTTAAGTTTACTTGCACGCGGCATTCTTGCTGCCAAGATTCCTCTTGGAATTTCACGCCATCGTCTTCGGTGGATGGTAGAGCGAGTTATTTTTTAAATGCAAAAAAATATAGATTTTGTAATAAAAAAATACCCACAGATAATGAGAAAGTACCGAGTAGTCTGACATTTTAGGTCGTTCAAAGTCAATGTTATGACATATTTAAAGCTTATATAAAAATAAAAAAGGACACCTATAAGGAGAGGTACCATTTCGGGTACCTCTCCTTATAGGTGTCTTGAAACTTGAAAATTTGAAAAAAATTTACGTCGTATCGATAAGAATCTCAGTAACTGATAGTAAGTTTCAGTTCGATAGGACTAACGGTGTTCAAAAAATCCCCAAAACAGACACATTTTTTCTAGATCATGAAAACGTGATTGGTGATCGATTCTGAGTTCGAATCAGTCAAAATCTCGAGTTAAAAGTTCCGTATGATCACAAAACTTTATCTATTGTTACTACGTACATAGATAAAGTAATAAAAATGGCGCTGGTACTGTTTTTTACCGCTGCCAAACTGGAATTTAGAGAAGCATTAGTTACTTTTGATACTAAGTGTGTTAACCCTTTGTCCGCGGCAATAAATATAGCGAACAAGCCCTGTACGCGGCACCTTTTTCGCGAATTTGGCAATCGCGTTTTCGACCTTAAATACAGATTTTAATATTTACTCAAGTAACCAGATATGTTAATTAACACATAAAGTATTATTTTAAACAATAAAATACATAATATATCTCGTAGTTTTGGGTTAATTGTCAAATAATCATTCTTCATACAGTTGAGACGTATCGTCGCCATTGTTCAACAGACGTAAAGTCACAGAAACGAGGTTTCAGTATGGTTCCACAAAAAACTAATTTTACTGGTATATATGAATTTTAAGCAAATTGAATAGATGGCATTCAACTCTCAGTAATATATTCAACCAATTTTGAACCTTAAAACAGTTGAAATAGGCGCATATAAGGCTCAAAATCCCTTGCAAAGTTCAGAAATTTTATGGAAGACAGCCGCGGGCAAACGGTTAAGAGTGCTAAGACAGCATACAATATAAAAGATTTAAATTAGTACTATAAGCCATAGCTTCCATAATTTTTACAGCTGTACAATAAACATGGATGTAATCCATTGTACCGTGTTTCAAATTTTACTTAAAAAATACAAGCACACATTTAAATGTAACATTTGATGTATCTCCCAAAGCGCCTTATTCAAACTAATATAACAAAAAAATATCTAAAAAAAAAACAAAGCGATTCGTTTGTTTTAAAAAAAATGTCAAAAATTGACATAAACAGCAACATTTGAAAGTGCGTATATATATAAATAGAAGAGGCTTGTAAAAATAGCAAGTCAAGTGAAACATCATACGATTCATATAAGTGCGAGAGAGAGAGGGAGAGGGCACTGTTGACAATAATTGTCAAGTGTGGAATGCAAATATAATATGTATATGATATTATTATACATGGTTATGTCTAGTAATTGACACATACAGAATGCGTCAAGAATGTCCGAACGTACACAGGTGAGGCGATGTTGTGAATCTTTGTGATAAATAGTCGGACGGGCGGGGGGGGTGCGGGGATGGGGGGCGCAGTCACTCACTGATCAGCTTCATGGTGGTGCAGTGGTAGCCATGTCCCGAGTGTCAAGTGGCTCGACTCGGCCACTGTTCCGGTGTCCCGCCGTTCCGCCGTTCCACTGTTCCACTATTCCACTGTTCCAACGTTCCGCTCGCTCACAGCGCGCCGCTCTCCGAAGCCTCAGACAGCAATGGAGTAGAATATAGAGAGAACGCAAGCTCGGCGCGCCGCAGCGACCGACTGTCGCCCGCCGTGCCTAAAGCGGTCTATACACGCTGCAACTCCACAAAATACCTCTGATCGACTCGATTACGATGTGAGCTTTTTGAGCAGGGTTTCCCAATTTTTTTCTACAACGGAACATTAAGAGGGCTGGACAGCAGCGCCTTGTCCATACAAACGTACTATACTTCTCCCTTCCTCAATTATGGCACTATAGAAATTATTTTTTAATATGCTATGGATATCCACCATTGGGGTGCATCTATCGTTTTATTTTTTTGATTAATTATTTTTTATAAGAGCTAGGAGCCGCCAAACATATATAAAATCGCCTCTTTTTAACACCCACGAAACGTGTCTAGCGTGCTTATTTAACGGTCGATTTAAAAAATAATACGCCGATAGATGCACAGAAAGTATCTTTCTCATACCGATGATGAAATTTTTTTTGAAAATTGGTCCAGTTTTGGAGGAGAAAATAGGAGAATACGAAACCTCGATTTTGTCAATTTAAAATACATTTTATCTGGTCGAAGCGCAACTGTCGCATTCACTCAATATATATATATATATATTGATATATATTGTCGCATTCACTCAATATATATATTTTGTCGCATTGATTCAATATATACATTCACTCAATATATACATATATCGAAGAAAGGAACGGCAACAAAATTAAGGTTTCGGGTGTACAGCCCTCTTAAACAAAATAAACAAGTTCTGAAGTTTTGAAAATTGTAGTTTTAACGATTTCGATGCTTTTGGGTCTTTGAATCCGGTGGCCCTTACGGCATAAACTCCGAGTTGATAAAAACTTGAAAAATGAACTCGTACCATTGAATTAAGATTAGGAATCGGGGTAGATCAGAGAAATGTTATATTAATAGAAGTGGCTTTAGGCGTCATATTGTTGTCAAGTGACGATTGTCCACAGACAATCCTAAATAATTTTAGCATCAATCGTATTTGATGCTTGGTGCTCGATGTATTTATTTATTTATATATAATTTTAGCTATTAGCTAATTTACAAAAAAAAAGACATATCAATAACTTAAATCTAAAATTCTATATTTAACTTATATGTACTATCCCTCACAGAGGTGTCTCTTCGCTCCTCGCAAGAATGCATCCATGGTTTTAGAAGACCTGATGCACTCAGGGAGGGCGTTATACATAACTCTACCTACAACTAAATTATTCTTATTTCTAGTGTAATGATTATTAATATCTCTATTTCTTATTCTATAATCTTTAAATAATCCGGTTATAAGTCATGGTATGTCCGATAAAAACTTTTCTGTTCGTTTATATTACTCGCAAGATGGGCAAGCATCGGTGAAAATTGCACGATGCATTCAAAAACACACAATGAACAACATGGGATAAATTTTTACAAGTAAATTGATCGGATTGTATTCCGTGCGTTGTAGCGTATTTATAGAGACGTACCGCGTAATATTGACAACAATTATTTATTCGTAAGGGACCTTCTATTATTATTACATTTCTCTGGGCTAGACGGTTTCGTCGGCTCCTCCCATGAATATCACGCATACACGCGTACTTGTCTACCCCCACTCATAATCTTAATGCTTTGGTACGAGTTCATTTTCTTCGAATTCATTTTTTGAGTATTCATCTTTGAATTACAAGTTGTTTTGATATTGTGAACAATATTAAAAATCTTGAATTATGGTGTAGTATTGAAATCTGATTGATGTGTTTGAATTTGTCGCAACATTTAAAATTATACCAAGCTCTGAATCATTTTGATATTTAATTTGAAAAATGGGTCAATTTGGAATCAAAAACCTGTATTAAAATATTTGTATTTCTACATATTTATAATGTATTTACGATATAGTCGTACATGGTTAGCCTTAATTTCAATTTAAGGTAGCCTCCTATGGTACTATGGCATCAATTTAAACAAAAATCATACCAATATAAGTAATCCGTGGCTCTAAAGAGATTGAGAGCCACTATTCTACAGTTAAAAAAAAAACAGCTAAAAACATGATCGAATGATGTGACTGGGGCATTTGAGGTGGTTAGAACTGAGGCTGAAGTGGTCGGAACTGAAAGTTGAAAAGAACTGAGAAAAATAAAATTAAATAACCCGTGTAAAATTAAAAAAAGTTTTCATTCCTATGATAAAAAGGTGACGCTATTGATGATTTGTCATATAAAATTTAGAGTGCACGAGAAGTTTATAGTTTTTATATGTTTACAGTGGTTGCATGTGCTAGATGTAATTAAAATCTAGAATTTGTGACATTCTATCAAAATAAAATACGCTCTTGCTACATTGCTTTCATGCCGTATTGGTGAAATGCATTATGTACATATGTATATATTAATGTGTATCGAATATCAAATAGATTTGATATTTGATACACATTAATGTACTGTGACTTCATCATATAATACATAACACAATCGTTTTTATTTTATCTAACGAATACCTATGCTTTTTGTATTATTATCAAATTCAATCTCCAATCGAAAACACTAGTCGTGAATGGGCGTCTTATATAGCGACTGTTGCGCCGTGCGGCCATATCTGTACGTAGAGACGCAGATAAAACTAAATTGGTGCTATTATTTATATTCGGCTGGACTATCGCAAATTAAATATCGTATTCAAACACTTCAATATCTAAAACACTCTTTGTAGTAATCATATGTAGAAATATGAGGCTTTCGTCTCTGTTTTTAAAATTAAGAAAAACATCTGCACAATTTGCTATACAGCTTCCGACCCTTTCTCCTCGCGTCACTTGACCAAGATTAGGGCTACCACACATAGAAGATATTTACATATAAATATATATATATATATATATATATATATATATATATATATATATATATATATATATATATATATATATATATATATATATATATATATATATATATTACATAAAATTAATGATGCATTTTTGATCAACAATTTAGTCGATTGAGGATCGATTTTCCACTCAAATTAGATACCACAATAGTTCCATACCTTCCATCATTCAGCTACTAAAAGATGTGAAAGCATAAAAGTTATTTTGACGAGTAGTCATAAGTCAATTAAAATTAAATACAACTTTGCTTTGATTAGAATAAGTTAATAAGCGAAAACAATACTTAAAAAAGAAAGGCTATTTAAATTCAGTGAAATATTAAAGACACACATAAAAGATTGAGCTCGATTAATAAAAACATAAACATATCAAATGGTCTTTCTACCTATTGACTTTTTAATATTAAAACTTATTTTTTTTAAAGCAATCATACATAAATATGTATGTATGTAAGTACAGGGGCGCACGTGTGCGAAGATTAAATTCGGAACACTCGTACGACGCAGCCGTAGTTAATCGCTACCATAGATGTTCTCGATAATTAAAACTGGTTTGAGTTCACCGGACAGTTTCCAGAACCGTGGTAAATGGTCAACCAGTGACCAGTATTACCAATTGCAGTCAATCGTCATTCATTCATCGGTTGTTGGCCGCATTATGACTAAATACGAAACCTGACCTTTGACCAATCAGTAATGTCTACAAGAAAAGGCAAAACAAAAACAGTTCTCCATGTCGAATTTTGTGCGTTCTATTAAACGCTTTTTGACGAATTTAAAAACAATACAATTATATCTACTTTGGAAAATATATCTAATTTGAATTATAATAACTAGTCACCGGACCCAGAAGTTGCCGCGTATTGTTCAAATGTTGTAAATACATTGTTTAAGGTTTGCCGAACCTTTTTTACAAAGGATTTACAACAATGGTACAATGGATAGCACTGTGACTATCCTACCTCTAATAATAACACCTTTCTCAATTTTTATTTCGTATGCTTAAAAATCGAAAAACTTCCTTAACCAGGATGGCATTTTTTGGATATAAAATTCATTTCAGATATACTTAAGCATTTTGATTTAGTATACGAGAACGTGAAGGTGGCAAAATATCTTTGTTGGCTACATATGTCAAAGATAGACGTTCGCCTAAAAACAACTGTGCCGAACGGTGCTTCAAATCGTGGTGTAGGCTGATGAAGCACATAAGACAGGTCTTTGTACCGAGTGGGCGGCCCAGATTGAACACTTGCATTACAAATCGATAGAAAAATCAAGTTGTGCTGTACCAATAGGCAACGCCTAGTATATACAGAAACTTAAAAAAAAAAAAAAAAAAATATATATATATATATATATATATATATATATATATATATATATATATATATATATATATATATATATATTCCGCACGCTGCCCAGTCGTCCGAAATTATATGCGAACCAGACAGTATATGTCGGAGTATTTCATCAGAATTCCGACTTTTACCAAAATGTTAAAAAGACACCACTATTTCAAATATTCAATCGGTTCACAAAATTTCTTATAAATATGTATGTATATACATGGTTCGGTGATTATTGCGCACAAAAGGTTCACCCAAAAGTCACTAAAATCTCTAAAACGGAACATCTGGCAACCGAAAAGTCCATCATACTAACGAAAATTCGAGTGCCAAATATTCCGTATTCGCGATTTTCGTGGCAAAGATTGCCTTTTGGGCGATCACAATGTGCGTAATAATGCATTTACCGTATGTACATATGTAGTACTGAAAAATTCATTCGCAAGCCTTAAAATGTTGAATGTTTGTATTTAAACAATTACCAAAAAAGTTATCCATGAAAGAGACAGGACAATTCTAGTACCTAAACATTGTATTGAATGTATATCATATCATGTAATTTAAATTTCAGATTATTTTAGGAAAGACATCCGTAAATGATATTATAGTTTTCGTGTAATGAATAATGATGATTGATACAGTTTTTGATAAACAAAAAATGAGAAGTGCTGGTCATTTTCAATGAAAATAAACTTCATAGAGTAGAAGTTGATGATGACCGAGATTGTAATATTGTCAAGACCGGTAGGGAAATTTTCTGTAATTGTACATAACTCTCAACCATATATGTATGTACATACGTACGTCGTACGTACATACATCGAATTCATTATTTCCAATTAAATATGCATTATGCAAGTTTGAGATACTTTATTTAAAATTATCATTAAAATTGTCATTTTCTTTTTTACTAATCGAATACATGAACATATGTATGTATGTATACCTACATAATTACACTACAGATATATGCATGTATACAACTAAAGATAATAAAACAGTAATATAATTTATTGTTTTTAACGTACTATGCATAATCATTTTTTAAATTATTTTTTGATTCCCTCCATTGTATGTAGATGTATACCGTATTGAGACGTACATATGTATGTATGTAGAATGTAGGTACCGCAAATAATATTTGTTTTTGTTATAGTTCATTAATTTAAAATAAATAAGGGAATATTTATTTTGAGGAATACTCCGTATAAACTATGAAGCATGTGCTATATATGTACGTAGAATAGTATTCGATTGAAGCACGCCATTGAACTACCTGCGGGCAACAAAAGAGCTCACACCTCTGTCTGGTCAAAGGCGATGAAAATAAAAGAAGAACTAGAGAGTCAGACAATGGTTGCAGGAATGCGTCTCGGAGGAACCCAAACCAGGATTTATTCGAGGAGATCGTTGCATTGAAAATGAAGTGAATTTCCAAGAAACACGCAAATACCAAAACAGACGCCCATAGAAAGTAAACTGGTTGTCAGATAAATCTAATAAGTTATTGTACAATTATAAAATCGTTGTATCTATAACTGAACGTATTGCAAGAACTTCGTTTTTGAATAAAACATAGTTTGAAGCAAAAAAAATATCCAAAGTTTGCAAATCTGTCATGTACATGTGTATAGGTAAATCAAATTGTCGAATAGGTAATTTTATAAATAATCAATATTGATTCAATCCACGGCGTAGCTCACTGGTTAAGCGAGTGCTTACCAGTAGAAGTTGTGGGTTCAAATCCCAGCCGAAATCAAAATGTTTATTTGATTTTTTCAATGATCACGAGCAGGGACTGCTTTTTCTAGACTGTAGTAATGAAAATAAATAAATATCACAGAAAATAATAATTGAGAATCAACTATGGTAATCTGATTCGACGGATATCCAATTAAGAAAATTCATGGAGGTGTAAATTTTGTTTGGGTCGACACCGACCCACGAAATTTAATATTACAACAAAATAAATTTGTGTCGAGGAGGATTATTTTGTAACTCGATATGTACCTATCACGCATTTTTAAAATAGGTTTTTTTTAAATAGATTGAATTCACATACAATTATTAATATGTATCTATTTATACAAAATTTAGCATCAGGTTACCTGTAAAATTTTGATTATATTTTTGAAAAAAACATTAAAATCTTTCAATTTTTATTAGTATTAAAATAGTATCAATTTCTTAATTTCGATTAAATTTAGTTAGAAATAAAAAGTATAGATACATGTATCGATTCTGACACCAAGAAATAATAAAGTAAAAAAAATAAGGTATATACATTGGTTCGATTCGTTAAGGTTGTCACAGGTGGTGCCATAAAGGCCGGCTTCTTCTCAAACGAAACCGAAAAAGGAAAGGAACCAAAAAATATTCAAGCTGAACTAAACGCAAGACAGGTGTCCGAAACAGTTTCTCAATTTCATAAGCTAAATAAAATTACTACCTAATGCAATTTTTTTTTTCAATTTTAGCATTTCATTTTCATTTTAGCACTACGCAGCGAATATAATGTTTACCATTGTCATTAATCATTTTAACGCTCAATAACCCAAAATGTAACAACGATAACGGATAACAATGTATTGTAGATAACGGTAATATCAGTTTTTTATTAAAATTGTAAAAGTAATGTGACTCATTTCGATTAAGGTAATCATCTAATCAACCTTACCCACATTTGCTTAAGTTTACTATTCATGTATACAGTTAACTAACAAAGCATGTCGAGATTTGTACACTACATACATATGTATGTATGTAGTAGATAGGTCTACCTCACGGGCCGGAATGTTAAATTACAGAAAACACAAATATCGGAAGGCAAAGATCGAAAATCGAAAGATCTTAAGTCGAAAGATCAAAAAGAAGGGTGCATGGCAAACGGTACATACTCACTTAATTTGCGCGAGCAGGATACAACAGGAACAAGAGGACAAGGCTTTTCCTCCTGTATTAATGTGCGCCCGCAGAATACGGGAGGAAAAGCCTATTCCTCTTGTTCCTGTTATATCCTGCTCGCGCAAATTAAGTGAGTATGTACCGTTTACCATGCACCCTTTTTTTTTTGATCTTTCGACTTAAGATCTTTCGATTTTCGATATTTGCCTTCCGATATTTGCGTTTTCCGGCATTTCAAATTCCGGCCCGTCACGGAGACCGGTAGTGGGTATATCCGAATATTTGGATAAGTAACATGTCAAGTACCATTTATACATTTATAAAGCTAGCAGTTTGGCTTAGTGGTAGCGTATATATTTAGCACCACTGAGGTCAAAGGTTCGAGTCCTCGCCACTGCTAGTTAGATTTGGGGGTTTTGTGACTCCAAATCGATCGTTTCTCTATCAGAGTTTGCCAATTTTATCTGATCATTGTTGAAACGGTTCCTGAAAATTGGTATTAGATCTAATCCTGTTGTTACAAAATCTGCCTGTGTATAATTTGTAATAATTATACACAGTAATCTAAAATCTATAGACATCTCTATAATTTCGTATTTATTATATGTATAAAAATTGTAAACAAAAAAAAAATATATATATATATATATATATATATATATATATATATATATATATATATATATATATATATACATATATATAAAAGTAATCCATAGATGTCTCTATGATTATTATTTCTGATTAATTGTTATATGCTATATATTCTGATTGTATATGTATGTATTACTGTATTTCTGATTGTTTGTGTATTCTGCATTTTGATTTGATTTTTAAATGCTTTTTATTATTACGAAATTACAATACATCTTATATCTATTTGAATAGCTACTGATCATTTTCTATTTTACAATTTAATTTAATTTGGTTAGTAATCACAGTATAATTTATTTATTTATTTATTTATTTTAAACAGACCATTGTGGCATAACAGGAATTCCTAAAGCGCCACAATGGTCAAAAAATATAACACAAAAAAGAAAAAAAACAAAATAACAATTAAACATAAACATAAATACATCTACATACATAAAAAATAGCATTTATAATAACAGATAAAGTAAAAATATCAAATAAAATATAGCATAAGGAATGCCTTGCACCTACAGCCAGTTTCAATAAATATGTAAGAAACAACTACAAATACAAAACATCCCTGTAAGGCCCAAATGGAAGAGAGTTAATCAAAATTTCACTCATAAATCACAATCAATCATGAAAACAATGATGAGCGCAGACTACCAGATAAATGGGTTAGAGTAATTTCCGAAAATTTACGCTCACTAAGGTGGAAAATATCACATTCAGTCTCGGCAGCAACGATTTCATTAAGAAGTCGGATAGCTCTTGGAATAGGAGCCATTCGAAAAAGGACTGTGCGGGCAGGAGGTACAGCCAGCAAATGATGATGTCTACCACGCACATAGTGAATAGGGACATAAAGCCCCAACTGCTCCAGCAACAACGGGCATGACGTATTACCACGTAAGAGCAGGAGAACGAAACGAATTAATGAGAAGTTTCTCCGAAGTTCAAGGGAATTATACCCAAGCATGCCCAAAAGGAAAGGAGTGGGGTAGAGATATGGGTAATACCCATATTCTTTCCTATATAGGAAACGAAGAAATGCTTTTTGCACTTTCTCAATCATCAGAGAGTAATTTGCTTCATGCGGATTCCACACAATCGCATTATACTCTAGCTTACTTCTCACAAGCGAATTGAAAAGCAAGCGAGAAGACAAAGGATTGGAGAATAATCTTGCATATCTCAAAACAAATCCAAGTCGACGAAAGGAAACGTCAGCGACTTTTTTGATATGGTTGTGAAAGGTGAGCTGAGGATCAAAAGTGATACCCAAATCGACAATAGATTCCACACGCTTCAACAAGACGGATCTAATGGAATATCCGTGACAATAGAGTGAATGTGCACGTCCATAGCTCATAATTGCACATTTGTTTAAATTAAGTTCAAGGCCTAAACTAGAACTGAACTCCAAGACAGCGTTAATATCAGCTTGAAGGAGAGAGGCTTGCCTCTCATCCTTGACAGCAAAAAATAATTTAACGTCGTCAGCAAACAAGAGACATGATGCATTACATAAAACTCTAGGGAGGTTATTAATAAGAATTGTAAATAGTAATGGGCCTAAAGTGGACCCCTGAGTAACACCAGATCGAGTAAAAAATGAAGGAGATTCATAAAGACCATATCTAACAAATTGCTTCCTATCACTAAGATAAGAAGCAAAGAGTTTAAGAAGACGCGTTGAAAAACCCACTTCAGCTAACCTGATCAAAAGAGCGTCATTATTGACTTGATCAAAGGCTTTACGAAAGTCAAAGTAGGCTACATCAACTTGCTGACCAACGTCAACTTTAGACATGATCAAATGTGTGAAGCAGGCGAGATTAGTGGTAGTGGAACGACAGGGTGTAAAACCATGTTGCTCATCACACAATAATCTTTTAAACTGCGCAAGAATCAAACGGTGAAGGATGATGTCAAAAATTTTGGGAATAGCCGAGATAATAGCAATAGGTCTATAATTTTCAACCTCATTTTTAGAGCCACTCTTATGAATAGGAATGACTCTAGATAATTTCCATTTTTCAGGATAATTACCAGAAGCAAGAATAAGGTTAAAAATAAACTGAAGAGGCTCTAAAAGCGAATTACAGCATACCTTTAATACGTCAGGGGGCACACCGTCAGGCCCAACAGACCCCTTCAGCTTCATAATAGCCATCCTAACATCTCCCAGCGATACCCGCGGAATGTCTATACCGACACCCTCAGTACCAATTTGTGAAGCCAAACTAGCATTAAGGGATGGTTTTCTCTGGTCAAAGACAGAGCTAAAAAATGAAGCAAAAGCATTGGCGATCTCAGGACCGTCAAAACTTTTATTACCAAATGAGAATGAATGCTCAAGACCATGTGAAATATGCTTACTCTTAATAAATCTGAAAAAGTGGTTAGGATTAACCGCAATAGCACTCTCCATCTCATTAAGATAGACAGTATATCGCTCACTCACACCACGTTTCACGATCTTCCTAAGAGTCCGGAATTTCTCATAGTCACAAAATGATTGGCTACGTTTCCATCTTCTATGAGACAACCATTTTGCACGAACATCAGCTATAAGTTTGCACCCAAACCACGGCGGAAATACCCGCCGATGTTGTTCCGAATTAGGATAACTGATGAACCGAGGAACATGACTGTCAAAAATATTATAAAGTGTATAATACAAATATTCAACAGCATCACCAGTATTCATGAGGTACATTTGGCGCCAGTCAATTGAACGAACCTCATTATAAACCAATTCAGAATCAACACGAGCAAAATTCCATCGCAGTGAGGAAACCCCAACCGATGAACAAGCTGAAGCAGCTCTCACAGAAGAAATAAACAAAAGCTCAATATGTAATGCATCATGATATAGGTCCTCAGGGATGATCGCAGTTCCTTTTGGGCATTGGATCATCGTTGCTGACACATTACATTCATTCACTAACATAATATCAAGCATACTTGGATTAATGGGTGAACCAATCTGTATTATGTCGCAATAGGAAATCACAAAATTAAATTTATTGCGGACATGAATATTAGCACTAGGTAGATTAAAATCACCCATAATTAACAATATATCACGTTCATTCATAAAATCACGCACATTCATCATATTCACAAACAATAACTCGTATACGTCCTCTTTCGCAGCAGGCGGAATGTAAACCACACATATAAACATTCTCAAAAATATAAAATCAACTCTCACCCATAAGTCCTCACCAGATAGAGTTTCAAAATTTGTCATCCGGACTGACCGAAACCAATCACGAAAAGCAAATAATACACCACCACCACGTCGATCAACTCTATCGCGACGATGCACCCTCCAGGAAGAATCAAAAAGTTCAGCATCAAAAAATGATGAAGTCAACCATGTTTCCGTTAGTGCTACCATATCATCACAAATAGTAGAAACGGCTGAATTAAACGCAGCCAGCTTTGTTCTGAGACCTCGTACATTTTGGTAATAAATTACCAATTTTCGGTTTCCCAGGTTGGCGCGTGACTTTCTTTGAGACAAGAAATGGCAGTTTTGATTGAGCCAACGGAGACGAAACGGAAGAGGAAGCAGAAGAAGAAGCCAACACAGTCACAACAGCATCACGACTATCAGGACCATTTGAGCAGGCAGATGTAGGAGAAGAGGCAAATGTAGGAGAAGAGGCATACATAGACGTCACTGCGACCGTTTCCATAGAAGATTCACCAATACTTGCAGACGTAGTTTTAATATCAGGCTTCAAACATTTAGCAGCTCCCGAACAAACATCAGCAAATGAAACACTTGGGTGCAGCTCTAATGATGAAACAACGTCAGTGGCAGACATAGAAGTAGTATTAGTATTCGATTTTATATTCTTAATGCTCATTCCCCAAACTTTAAATCTACCAAAATGAACACCAGCAGGCCAAGAACCAGCAGAAAATAACAGGCCAGCGACAGAAGCAGGAACAGATAATATTATTCTAATGTTAATCTAAAGCATAATGGGAAAAAGAGCTCAAAAACCTATTTACAATCATATTCTGTATTTCGTTAACGTACACCCGTCGCATTGGAGCAAATCTGTAATGGCGAGTGTATATTGATTTGTAACAATAAAATAAGATAAAATAAAATAAATACTGGTTCAATACGGATATACATACTTTGTATTTTGTAATAAGTATTGAATATTGTAAATACCATGGAATATTTAGAAAAAATGTGTTAATATTATTTTAATTTACGGAAAATTAAGTATGTAGAAGGGTTTACGATCAATGCTTCTTATATGTTTGATGTTCGATAAAATAACTGAAACGGTGTTATGTTTTTTGGGTCTGGTATGGGTCTGGTGATCCAGAGTGGCGCCACCAACACCAAAACCTATCCCTCCTAATTAAAAACAACACGAGAAATTGACACACACACACGTTATTTGAGTAAGAATTGAAAAAAATTAGGATTATACGATTATACCTGAATATGCACGATGTATGTGCCTATTTGATATATGTATGTACATATATGATTTGGTACATAGTATTGTAGCGGATGTATATGCATATACTTTTTTTTAAATAATCAATATGGATAATGTTATTGACACAAAAACTGCTGTCTATGCTCAAGGTATCGAACGCATATGAAGATCAGTTCAATGGTGCAAAAAAACGTAACAGATGAACAACGCGTCATTACAAACTTTTTATTTTAAATCATAATTAGCAAAATTCACGTGGAGACAACGTATTGGACGAAATCAAAATTTTCTGACCTTCGGAATTATTCATTTAACTTTAATTTTTTTAAATCACTTTAGATAATGTGTCTTATGCCTATATAATACAGGAAAAAAAGAGTCGGAACCAGACCTGGAGCTGAAGTCAGAGTCAGAGAAAATATCGGATTCGAAGTTTAAGTTTTTTTTAACGATTCCATAGCCCTAATTTTAAAAGTTAGAGTTTAAAAGAACCAACCCTCTTCAGGTTTCACTTGCTCGCTGTTATATGTGCACACGGGGTGCTTATGGGGTCTACTTCGTTCAACCGATCTTTTCGTTTTCTATGCATATGTACCTGCATCGGCACCTTCTTGTTTTTTTTTAAGATGCGGCGTATAGTTAGTTAGGGTTGTCGAGTGTCAATGACAAAATAAATAAAATATATTTTAAATTATATAAATTATTTACAATGTATGGTTTGGTGATTATTCCGCACAAAGCGATCACACCCACGTTACTAAAATATCGATCACGGAACATCTGGCACCCGAAAATTTCATCCATGGATAGTCGTCACGCGAACTATCATACTGACGAGAACTCGAGTGCCAGATATTCCGTATTCGCGATCGCAATGTGCGAAATAATCTGTTTACTACAATGTATTTATCAGTGGCGTGCGGTGAAATTCTCTCTCTTTTTGTCGTACAGCCTTACTTAATGTATGCGAGCAGGATACAAGGGGAATAGCCTGTTCCTCTTGTATCCTGCTCGCGCACATTAAGTAAGGCTGTACGACAAAAAGAGAATTTCACCGCATGCCACTGGTAAATACCTATACATAAAGATGAAGTTTCGTTCTATTGTATGATTATTTGTCCGCTTTGTAATTATAGTTTTCAATTGACAACTACATACTGAATTCCAATTCGGCGATTTTTGTTGCTGACAAATTTTTCCGAACTAAGTGATTGCGGGCACTATTCCGGACAGTAATAGAACCTCTTTTTTTTACTAGCCTCTTCTTACTTCACTTTCGATTTTTCGTCGTCTCGTTACAACTAAAATTTTTACTAAAATAATACATTTATTTGATATTTTAATTTTTTTTATTTCTTTAAATGCAGCTATTTGTTTCTATATAATATTACAATAATTCTTTAGTTCTGAAAAATAATCAATTTTCCACATGGCTAATTTTTCTTTTAGAGCGGCATATTAGGGGTACATTTTAGAGCTACCTATTTACACAATTGCTCCCTCTCCCTAAATTTGCCCAAGAATATCCATGTAGATTAATTAACTAAATTAATTTTAATGAAATCGATTATTCCTTACATCAAGTCTAAGCCAACAGAAAATAAAAATAAATTCTAAAGAAAAAAATTCGGATGTGACCAACCCATGACTTTATCTATGTATGTATTTGAGGAATATAAGAAGGTCACAAAACAAAATTCGATATTGAACCGTACAGACAAATTCACACATACTGGCAGCATTATGAAATACTAATACAGGCGGACCTCAACTTTCGCACATTCGACTTTCGCACAATTCGCTATTTCGCACATTTTTAAAAAATCGTTTTTTTTTTTTTTTGGTGATAATGCAAAAATGTTTGTTTGCGTGCAATTCTTTCCCTCTCCTCCATTCCCTGTTGCACTATGAAATGCGTATGAACGAGCCCGTACTGTGAAAAGTGTTACATCCTGCACGGCATAATGATGGATGAAATCTTTGTCTTATTGGATAAGTGACCAAAATCAAAAAACATCCCTCTGAGTACTTCAATAATTCAAGCTAGAGCTCTTAGTTTGCATAAGGATTGGAAGGCTAGACTAAAAGAAGATTCTAACACGGTGTTTCATGCAAGTCACGGCTGGTTTTCAAATTTTAAAACAAGATATTCTTTACACAATATTAAATTCACTGGAGAATCAGCTGATGCGGATGAAGATGCTGCAAAAGACTTTATTTCCTCATTGTCCAAAATTATTGAAGATGGTGAATATTCCTCTAGTCAAATATTCAATGTAGATGAGACTGGTTTATTTTGGAAGAAGATGCCTAATCGTACATTCTTATCAAAGGAAGAATCAGTTGCCCCTGGTCATAAACCTTCTAAAAACCGATTGCTTCTTGGTGGAAATTTAGCTGGTGATTTAAAATTGATGCCAATGTTAATTTATCAAGCAGAAAATCCTAGAGCATTGAAAGGGAAAGATAAAAATTGCTTCCAGTCATTTGGAAATCAAATAAAAAAGCCTGGGTTACTGCTTTAATATTTAAAGATTGGTTCACTTCACATTTCGTACCAGCAGTAAAGCAATATTGTGAAGTTAATAATTTACCATTTTAAATATTATTAATCTTAGATAATGCTACAAGACTCTCATACAACCCATGGACCAAACAGTGATAGCTACGTTTAAACGATATTATATGAGGTCGATAATGAATCAGGCCATCAAGACAACTGACATGGAAGGTGGGCCCACATTAAAAGATTTCTGGAGGAATTATAACATATGGAACGCAATAAACAATATTGGAGACGCGTGGGCTGAAATAAAAGAGTCAACAATGAAAGGTTCATGGAGAAAACTATGCCCACAAATGATGGGTGATATAAATTTTGATGAAACTCCAGAAACTATCACACTTGAAATAGTTCACTTAATGAACGAACTTAACCTAGATGTTAACATTGAAGATATTAAGGAGATGATTGAATCTCATTCTGAACCCATGACCAATGAATTACTAATGGACCGACAAGAGAACGAGAATTATATACATATTGAAAGTGAGGAAGAAGAACCAGAAGAAATCATTAATACCTTAACTATAAAAAATATGAACGAAGCTTTTACGCATCTCGAAAAGTTTTTGAACATTATGGAAGACTGTGATCCCAATGGAGAACGAATATCTCAAGTACGTAGGGCTATTCATAAGAGTACTGTATGTTACAGAACACTATGAAGAAAAAAAAATTGTCATATTCAACTAACTCTTGACAAGTTCATTATGAGATTATAATTTGCCGTGCCTGAATACGATATTTTCCACCTAAGTGAGTGTAGATTATCGGATGTTATTTTAACATATGTATCTGGCAGCCTTCTCTTAATTTGAATGTGATGTGTGTGTGGAATCTTAATCTACTCTCTTCCATTTGGGCCTCGCTGTGATTTTTTTTTTACTATTTTTCTTTTGCAGAATGTAAAACTAAGAATAGGATTTGAGTATTTTATTTACGTGTTATTTTTCTTTTGTTTTTATTTTTTATTTTATCGTGTTTTTCTGCTTTTGCTTTTTTGCTTTTTATTTTATGTATTTACTTTACTTTTTAATGTATATAAATAATTTTTATTTAATACATACATTTTTTGCTTTTTTTTTTTACATCCCTCTACTTTCGAACATTTAACTTTCGCACACATTTTCAGGAACCAATTATGTGCGAAAGTTGAGGTCCGCCTGTAGTTATACTATCACTATCAGTATTATATACATTAAATATCAAGAAAATAAAAATAATTTAAAAGGTCAAAATAAAATAATGAAATATTGTTTTAAAATAAAATACTACTTCCGGTTTACAAATTCTGACCAAAGCCTTATTAGTAGAGGTAGGACCGGAAGCGTGCCGTTTATTGTTCAATTGTTGTAAATGCTTTGTAAAAAAGGTTCGGCAAACCTTTAACAATGCATTTACAACATTTGAACAATAAACGGCCCCCTCAGGGTCCGGGCTTTACTTATCAGCTCTAAGTTAGGTATGTAGATAAAGAACACAAATATAAATTTTCAGCTTGATACGTTCAGGGCTGTGGGTATAATAGTGGCCACAACATTTTTGACCTTTCTAAAATGGAGGCCTCTTACTTTCGGTTAATTAAATTTACTAATTTATTTTTATTTTCATCTCATTGATACAAGAATTATACTAGATATTTTTCGTGAAGAGCACACATGTTTAAGGGGTTGAAAAAATAGTGGAAGAAAAAGAAAAAGTACTACTTCTGGTTCAGGTGAAAATTTTCAAAATAATATAAGGGTATAAAATTTATAATTTCTATTACATGTAAAAAAATTTCATTCAGATCGGTTTAGCGGTTTGGGAGATTTTTGAGGGTTTGAATTCAAATACTTAAAAAAAGAAGAAACCTATAAAGGGAGATACTATTTCCAGCCAACTTAAAAATTTGAAAAAAATTTAGGTCGTATCGATAAGAATTTCAGTGACCGAACATAAGTTTCAGTTCGATAGGACCAACGGTGTTCAAAAAATCGCCAAAATACACTGACAAACAGACACACACCCATTTTATCTAGATCATTGAAACGGGATCAGTGATCGATTCTGAGTTCGAATCAGTCAAAATCTCGAGTTCGAATTTTCGCATGATCACAAAACTTCATTTATTGTTACTACAGTACACTCTCGATTATCCGGGCTAATGCTGGGGAGGGAGGGCACGGATAATTGAAAAACACGATAATCCAAATCATCAAATTTTGACTTAGTTTCGAGTATAATACCATATTAACAAAACAAATTTTTATTTATTAAGAAAAAAGGTTATAGTTAAGCAGATGTGTGGCCGTTAGTACCTATAGTTAGTACTACTGTTGCCAAAATATAAAATAAATCTAGTCAACCAGCCAGACGAAGCATTGAAGTTGTCTACTGATCCTCATTTTTCATGGAAAAACTTGGCTGTTTCCATACACATTTCCATAACTATATGAGTATAGTTGCAACCAAATATTCGTATCTTGACATTTTCATACTTTTTCGTTTCGAAGGACCTGCAAAACTATTACAATCTCTCGCGAACGCCTATAACTTATTTTTTTGTTTAACTATATTTCGAACAGGTATGTCAATCTGATATATTTTCGAGTTAATGGCAAAGAAAATAATTTCACACAAAGTATTATAATTAATGATACGTATGTTCGAAAAAATCTGAATACAAAAATGCTCTGAATACACGCACTTGTTACTTCTTCGATGATCAATAGCGACTGAAAGAATTGAAGCAATAGTAAAATACATTTAAAAAGGGAACGAAAAACATTTGTGTGACATCATATGTATGTTTCAAAAAACACGCATGTTTACGGTCACAATCAATCGGTGCGTCTCATTATCATATAAGAACAAAAATTAATTAATTTAAAAAAAATAATTAATATTTTTCAAGCACGGATAATCCGCAAACCGGATAATCTGCACCCAGATAATCGACAGTACACTGTACTTACATAGATAAAGTAAAAATGAGACTTAAATATTTCTTAGTATTTATTGTAAATCATGGAATACATACATTATGGCAAAAATTCTTTTGAACTCGCATTAAAATGTACAATATACAATATAATTTTTTGATAATGAAATATTAAAATGAATCTATTTATCAAACGGTTGATTATGTATTTATTTTCTTGGTCGTCCAGCTGCTTTTTTGCCACCAGTTTGGGGCTTATCTTTACCAGATAGCATAGGATGCTGTTCGGTACAACTGATATTAATACCAATATCGTAAAATTTTACTTTTTTTTTCTTGGATGGGGGAGACTTTTCAGGTGATTCAGCGACAGTTACTTGTGTATCCATTGTGGCAGCCCAACCATCTTCAGGATCTTCTATTTCAGGTGCAATTGGCAAAAATAAAAGCATACTGTCGTCATTGCCTTCTTCATCAGAACTGCAAAAGGCTGCGACGGGTTCACACATTGTTACATCAACCTCAGTTTCTTCATCGTGTTCATTTTCACCCTCCAAATTTATACTTTTGTCTTCATCCGTAACATCAAATTCAGATTCCCTTTCTTCATATTCGACATTTTCATCAAGTTCTTTAAAATCTGGTGCAAATGCAGACCAATTTTCAACTTGATTTTGTGCCCATATGGAAACGACACCTGAACTAATACTTGCAATTATTGGCCTAACTGGGTGCCACACTACATCTAAAAGTAATTCTCCTTTTGTTCCATGTAATATTTTGACGAGGTTTCCTATTGACTTCTCCCAAATATAAAGAGCATGTTGTCTCGCAGATCCAGCACATATGTATTCTCCATCACCAGAAAAACAGCATTTTTTCCAAGTTGTTTTATTTACTAAATCTTGAAGTTTCTGTATCGGTTCAGGATCACCATTTTTTCCAGCTTGTAAAACATCTTTCGTATTATAAACTCTAATTACTCTGTCGGAAGTATTGACTAAAAAACATTCGCCTCTTCTGGCAAATTCAATACTTTTTATACCTGTGGTGCTAGATGTTCCAATTGTAATTCTAAAACTAGATTTAATATCTAACGACTGAGAATCCAAAATAAGTATTCGACCTTTAGCGTTTCCAGTATACACATAATCGCCTCTTCGATCAAATGATGCGATGACGTTAACATCTCCATCTTCATCTAACGGTAAAGACTTATATTCCCCTTCCAAATCCAAAAGAAGAGCAGCATGTTTCATGGGACAAACTAAGAATCTTTTGTCATTACGAGGATCAAATTGAACTCTCAAAATTGGAGTAGGAAATCTGTATTGCTGTTCACAATCCCCCGACAAAACATCCCAGATACATACATTGTGGTCAGTCGATGCAGACAGCAATTTATGGCAATTTCGAGACCAACTTAAACTACACACAGGATGAACATGGGCAGATATTGATTTTGCTATTCCTCTTGTAAGGAAATCCCATATAAAAATTCTCCCATCATTACAGCCAACAGCTAACAAAGTGCCGCGTTTGTTAAATGCACATGTAGCAGCTAGTGATATAGAATCAAGATTTCCGTCAAATTCCTCGGGATAATTTTGACCAAAAGATTCCAACAATTCAAGATTCATATTTGTTTGATTTACCTGCAGGAAAAAAGCGTCAATTGAAAATTATTGCATAAAATTTAAACAAAAATAAATAGACAAACATTTAGGTAATGAAATAATATGTAACCTTTGATTGATAAACCAGATGAGAGACAATCTGTCAGAAAAAAGGTTAAAATTTGGTTTGATTTCAATGGTCAATCTCTGAAAATATATAAAAAATATATAGGGAATATATAAATTTATCATAAAATTTATGGTACGGTATATTATAATATTTAAAATGGTTTACATATTTAATACACCAACCTTAGTTGAAAAATCATAGAAAGAAACAAATCTAGTCGTACAAATGTAACATACCGCAAACCCTCTGTCACAACATTGACGTTAAAACAGTGTTGACAACTGTCAGCACTCAATAATGCTAGATTCATGTGCGTTTCAGTTTCATAAAAATTTAGGCATTTTCTTATTTTGATGGATAATATAAATACATCAGATAGTTGAATTGAAAATTTCCATTAATATCTTTTAGTTTTAAGATTCAAGGTCTGTTCATACCTATCCAGCACGACCCGAATCCTGCAAGTACGGACAGTATTCTTTAGTACATTCTATATGCGTGAATGGAGTATGAATACGTCCATATAATGTACCAAAGAATACTATCCGCAATTGCAGGACACCTGCAGGATACGGGTCGTGCTGAATAGGTATGAACAGACCTTTAATCAGATAACAAATTTCACAAATATCAAGTCTCAATACTATATGTAAATTAATTATAAATGATATGAAACTGAATTTTTATTATAAATTAGATTAAAAGAACCTAGTTATGTGAGTAAGTAGTGAATACTGAATAAGCTTTTAGGTTTACTGATTAGAAGGGAACGAACATAGTTTGGTAGTGTATGGCCGTAATAAATTTGATGTCGACAGCTGTCAGTGGGTCCGGCTTCCCTTTCCGGCTCGTGGTGTCGGTGGTAAGAGCGGCCTCAGTCTAATCCGAAAGCATCAGGCCGTAGCCATGGTGCAGCGACTCACGTTTCGTCGTCGCCTCTCTTACAACTCCAGGTCCAACAGGAGACGCATGTGAGTAACTCGCCCGACCCCAATTTCTGCACTTTTACCTCGCGATGTCGCTCGTGTCCAACCACGATTGACATTTAGTACTAGATACATTTTTGCCACTATGCACGAATGCTCATCTTCTACCCTTCAACCCTTCAACATTTTAAATTTTCCTAACCTATCTGTTCCATCTATGAGGGAATCGTGTCCAATGGGTATTTGTCAAAAATCCTAATATTCAATTGGTTTGAGGACATGCTGGTTGTACGAATCTATATGTGTTATACGTTGTTAACTTACCACATCATATTTATAATGGTAACCTTTTTCGTATTCTGAAATAGCTTGTATTGTGAAGTTCGGGTTCGTCAATTATTCGAAGGAATTGGTTTATAGGTTATGTTTTTGTAAGGTGTCGTGTTATAGACGTAACGGAACTTTTCATGACATATAATTGTATTTCAATGTTCATTTAAAATATTTTACTTATTTCCCATTTAAATCATAACATGTTTCATAATATTCTTTAGAGTAAATTAATTATTGTTTGTATGACTACTAGTATATTGTTACTCAAATGCCAGTCCAAGACGGCAATTGCCAGTCAAGAACGCAGTTAAATAAAATAATAAGCTGGACTCAAATTCTCCAATTCACATCATCTTGAAATTGTTGACACGTTTCAAAATTAAGCTGATACTATTCATGGAGAGGGTGAATAGCTCAACTTTACATATTGTGTAATTTGACAAAACCAGCAGAAAAATTTCTCAACAGATAAAAAACTTCTTGTAGGTACCAGAAGCTATATGTATACATATTCAGAAATTAACTCGACCGCAATTTTCTTTTTCTAATAGGAAGCTAAAGTAATAAGCTTCAAGTATACATAAATAGGCTGACCATGCGTCTCATTTTTTAATGTGTATCGACTTTTCCGTCTCTTTTTTTTAATATGTACATCATGTTAGTCTCGTTTTTGAAAATAAACTTTTTCTCGAGCAAAAGTATTTGGAGAAATTCTTGAAGTTTCTAGCTGTGCATACAAACAATAGACCTTTTTCTCTTTCATAAACAGAAATGATAATTGACCATTAAATAAATATAATTGGCTTTCGAATAAAAATTTCTAGAATTTATCGGGGCAAGGCCAAACAAACTACATATAAGGCTCGATTAGTTGAACAAAACCATTATTTCCAAAAAAAAAAATGGTATACCTTGCTATTTAATTGACTATTTGTCTTACTATATAGTTAATATGCAATAATATATATTGGCTTTTATTATTTTATTTTAATATGTAGTTGTGGTCACATTCCTTTGGATTGGATTATTTTCCAATATGTATTAAATATGTAGATGTATATATTCAAAATCTATCTGTAGAAACAACAGAAATTAGTCCTTTTTTATTAGATCCTACATGTTTATTGTAATCTTGCTTTTTTACTTGAGACTAATTATTCAATAAATCTTATTCTAGGGTGCGTACTCCTGGCGGCAAACTCGTCTACCAATACCTGAAAAAACCTAAACGAGTACCAAGATGTGGACAGTGCAAAGAGAAACTTAGAGGCATTACACCCGCAAGACCAATGGAACGCTCTCGCATGTCCAGAAGGAAGAAGACAGTTACTAGAGCGTATGGTGGAGTTCTTTGCCATCAGTGTGTCAAGCAGAGGATTCTCCGAGCCTTTTTAATAGAAGAACAAAAGATTGTCGTGAAAGTCACGAAAGCTTCTGGTGTTAATATTAAAAAACAAATTAAAAAATGAACTCTGTAACTGAATAAAATTTCCATTATAAGATACTTATTTGTTTTATTTATTTTTCTTTTAAGATTACAATTACATGTTTTAATTTTAGTCAACTGGTGCTTTATAGATACCTATATATGTACGTCAGTTTCAAGATTTGTCTATTATGACGTTTTTAGTAGTGATTAAAAAAAATGGAAGGATGTAAATTTACAGTCCCTAAACTTATCATATTGCAGCAATTAAATACGATTGATTTATTGAATTTTATATGAACATTCGAGTTTGAGTCTGGTTGTCATATTTTTTCTTGTGGCATGATCTGTATAAAAATAAGTTACTAAATAATAAACAATAATTTGATTTTATTACTGCGATGTTTTCAATTAATTATATTATAGCAGAAACAGATGCATTTTTTTGTTCAAATTCAGCAATAAAAAGATAATATTTGCTTATGGTCACTCTTGGTGTCGGGTCAATTCTGAGTTAGCACATTGAAATAATTTGCGAAAATTCATAGTAGATTTACCTGGATTCAGTATGTTAACTCGAAGAAATCCACTCCTTTCTATTGCGCGATGTGCAGTTCGACATTCAGTAGTCCTTTAAATAGTAAACAGATTATTTCGCACATTACGTTGGAACACAAATTCACAGTGCTTAAAAAATATTGCCAACATTTGCGTTTACGTTATCATTTTAAAATTTTGAGTGAATTTATTGAACTTAAATCATGGTTTAGACGCTTGTTCGACAGTAATTAGTATACATTTTGATAGTTATTTCACGTTCAATGTTCAATATTTCAGTAGGTAATCCAAGATAGTGTTGTAGGTAGTAAGTCTAAGCAAGATTTATTCGACAAAACTTATAATTTGGTCATTATCATAATGAGATAACTTGACCGAAAACTTAACTAATATATCCGTCGGGGGTGAAAATAGCTATTGGCATTATTAAAGTTACATTAATTTGGTAACTTCACCAAGAATAGTGCAAAAATCTTACCTTGGGATAAATATGGTATTGAAAATTTTAATCCTAATAAAAATTAACCAGAAAAACAGATGGAAAACCAATATATTTTGTTCTGAACAGGACCAGACGATAAGAGAGACTGAACTTTTTCAAGTTATTAACAAAAATATACTGTTTTTACCTCCAATCCCACATCTAGGATATTGTTCTTTGGATGGCCAACCAATATTCAACATCCTTAAAGAAATATATCTGGCGTTGCAAATATAATAGAACATAAAAGATCTATGCGAACCGAAGCTATACCTGCCATTCTGCTTTTTCCCCGAATTATAGTTCGGGTGAGTTACAAGTTGTAACTTACAACAGCAATCTATATATAATTTTTTCGACTCTTATTTTTCTGCCGCCTGTGTGCGTTGAATACATTTGTACATATATGATAGGCGCAGCCGTGACTAAACGTTATCGAGCTGAAAATTTATATTTGTATTTTTTATGTACTAACTGAGTTGATACGGCTTTGGTTAGAATTCATAAACCAGAAGTAATAATTTCTTTTAAAACATATATTTAATAATTCTATTTAGACCTTTTATATCATTTTTATCTTCTTTATATGGTGATATTAAGTAATAAAAAAGTTTTGAACAAAATCCGACGGCCGGAGGTAGAAATTTTATCTTATATGAATTTCCCTACATTAGCGCTTAAACTTGTATCGAAAAGGGGCCGTCGACACCAACAATATTATGTACTTAAAATATTGTCGGTGTTAACGGCCCCAATAATCTCACAGCCACACTGACGGGTCCACGGTGGTGGCACGAGATTAATGACTTCCACCCTAGAGGACTAAATAATATTAAACATAATACATAATAATTAAAATTCGCATTCGGCGTTTAAAAACGTAAATCAAATTTATAAGCTTATATGACGTTAAATTAATAATATAACTGAATATATTTTCTTATTTTTGAAAAAAAGAAATTATAGTATTAAAAATTAGAAATGCCGCTAACCCTACAAATTTCCCGGATCTGCCACTGCACAGCCGGTACGTATGCGTCATTATCGCATTTTGTTTTTTATACATCTTAAATTCCTCAAATACATTGAATTGGTTACGTGCGAATTTTTTACATTGCTCATGCCGTATTATAAAAATTGCTCAGAATTATAATCCGACACGCCAAAATGGCCAGAGAGATCGTGAAGCGAATTGGAACGAAGTAAAAATATGGTAAGCGGATTATTTCGCACATTGCGTTCGCCTAAAAGCCAATTTTTTCAATGAAAATCGCGAATAGAGAATATTTGACACCCGAGTATGATAGATATTTATTTCGTCAGTATGATGGACTTTTCGGCTGCCAGATGTTCCGCTATAGAGATTTTAGTGACTTTTGGGCGAGCGCTTTGTGAGCAATAATCACCGAACCCCCAAAAGTGGTTCGGTGATTACTAGTCAAATGTGAACCGGTCACAGGACAACTGGTCACTCTAGATCGGTCACACGTGATCACCCGTCACACTAAAACTGGTCACACCCTAAAACCGATCAGCCAGTTTTCTCGTGACCGATTTTAGGGTGTGACCAGTTTTAGTGTGACCGATCTAGAGCGACCGGTTGTCCTGTGACTGGTTCACACACGACTAGTAGTCCGTTTACCCCGTTTTATAAGTATAGTGTATAGTGGATCGGGTATGGTCGTAAAGCGGCTGCAGCGGAGTATACGCCGGTTCCGTTTCCGGCGTGACCTCGCCACTCGCCAATGCTCGCACTCGACTCCTGCCGCAGCCCCGCCCCACTTCTCCGGCCCTCCGCGTCCGCCATCGGGCATTCCGTGCGTAACGCAGTGTCAGCGTCGTGACATTCGCCCCGAAGAGTGACAGGAAGTAAACGAGGAGTCGCAGCAGGAGCGTCAGCCACGGCCTCCTCCGAGTACCCCGCAGAGGCGGGCGCAGATTTGTCCCCCTCCGCCCCCGCCAGGTAAGTGCCAACAGTGAGAATGTGAGAATGTGAGAATGTGAGCAGTGTGGAATGTGAGGTGAGCAAGCGAAATGCAAACTGAGTCGCGGATCCCGATTGAATTCGCGCCGCCGCCGCCGCCACCGCCACCGCCGTCGCCCCCCGCATCCGCATCCGCAGTCGCAGTCGCAGTCGCAGTCGCAGTCGCAGTCGCAATCGCAATCGCGTAGACGCGTTATGATGAGAATGAAAAAAAATAAAAAAAATAAAAATAATAAAAATAAATTGACCGCTAACGTGTGTAGACGTTGACGCTGACGCTCGTATCTCGTATTGCTTTCAGACCGATCATGCCGGGTGCCGGTACGTTCAAAATCTTCATCGGGAACCTTTCGGAAAAAACGACGTCGAACGACCTCAGGCCGCTGTTCGAAAAGTACGGTACGGTAGTAGAATGCGACGTGGTGCGCAATTACGGTTTCGTTCACATGGAAAGCGAGCAGGTGGGCCGCGAGTCGATCCAGAACCTGAACGGGCACGCGTTGCACGGCCAGGTGATCAAGTGCGAGGCGGCCAAGAGCAGGCGCGCGCCCTCCACGCCCACCACCAAGATATTCGTGGGTAACCTGACGGACAAGACGCGCGCGCCCGAGGTCCGCGAGCTCTTCCAGAAGTTCGGCACTGTGGTCGAGTGCGACATCGTGCGCAACTACGGGTTCGTGCACCTGGACGCGGCCGGCGACGTCAACGACGCCATCAAGGAGCTCAACGGCATGATGGTGGACGGGCAGCGCATGAAGGTGCAGGTGTCGACGAGTCGCGTGCGCCAGAAGCCGGGCATGGGCGACCCCGAGCAGTGCTATCGGTGTGGCCGCGGGGGCCACTGGTCCAAGGAGTGTCCCAAGGTGTTGGGTCCCGACCGCAACGGCTTCCGCGACCGGGCTTTCGGCCGCGACCCCTATCCGCCGCCGCCGCCGCCCCCGCCCGCCTTCCTTCGCGAACGCATCATGGCCGGATTCCCGGTACGGTATATAATCTCTCCCCAACCACCCACTCACTCACTCACTCACCCGACAACCACACACCCACATCACCCACACCCACACCCACACCTTTGAAGGGTTGTCTGTCTTGCTTCTTTCTTTCTTTCTTACTCATCCATCCATCCATCGGAAGATCTCACCGTCTCGATCACAATTGTCAAATTCGTACGAAGGAACGCTGCATCTTCTCAAATGGATAATCTCATTTTCGTTTTCATCCTTTGGTACATATTGGTTATGCAGGAGCATTGAGTGGATGCGGTGCATCCGCTCTAAAATCGCCAGACTCAAATTGAACGACAGATTAACGGACGGCTGCTTTAGATGCAATTCTCATCTTCTCGAATGATAGATTGCACATCAGACGACGGGTATTCGATAAGTTCCGAATCTTGCCTTATTAAGAGGGCTGGACAGCTGCACATTGTCCATACAAACGTACTATACTTCTCCCTTCCTCAATTATGGCACTAGAGAAATTATTTTTTAATATGCTATGGATATCCACCATTGGGGTGCATCTATCGTTTTATTTTTTTGATTAATTATTTTTTAAAGGAGCTAGGAGCCGCCAAAAATCTATAAAATCGCCTCTTTTTTACACCCACGAAACGAGTCCAGCGTGCTTATTTAACGGTCGATTTTTAAAAAAATACGCCGATAGATGCACAGAAAGTATCTTTCTCATACCGATGATGAAATTTTTTTAAAAATTGGTCCAGTTTTGTAGAAGAAAATAGTAGAATACGAAACCTCGATTTTGTCAATTTAAAATACGTTTTATCTGGTCGAAGCGCAACTGTCGCATTCACTCAATTCACTCAATATATATATTGATATATATTGTCGCATTCACTCAATATATACATACACTCGATATATATATCGAAGAAAGGAATGGTAACAAAATTAAGGTTTCGGGTGTACAGCCCTCTTAAACTCGCCAGAAAGATCCAACTCAATTTTAATAATTGCATCTGTGCACATCGAAAGGTTACTCGTCATCTGATGTGCAATCTATCATTCGAGAAAACGAGAATTACGTTTAAAACTGCCGTTCTGTTAATCTGGCGATTTTAGAGCGGAGTATATTCAATTGTAATATAAACTATCATTACAGTTACGGTGACCTTTTTTTATTTTTGAAAAGAAATATCAGATATAAAGAATCGTTTTGTAACTTCAAAAAATGGTTTATAGCTTTATATTATCTCGGATATATAATTTCGAAAGAGACTGTATGTACGTATGTTTTTTTGGGCCGTAGATTCTGTGACGTTTAATTTAATAAACAAACAAATGAATATTCAAATAAATTTAATAAATTGTTTACTATTAGATTGGTCATGTTTAATCGGTTTATATTACAAATACCTAGCGAGGTTATATCACTAGTTTATTATAAAATGTTAAACAATCATATACACTATACTAAATATTAACGCATTATTGAATTATTAAGCATTCGTAAAACCTCGACTGCTATATATTACATTGTTGCAAGTGTATTTGCGTTTGTATAATTAGGACTAATTATACAAACGCAAATAATTAGAGACGTAATTAGGACCTAATGTGCCAGTCAGAATATATTACAACTGAAAATACACTTCTAGTGTAATATATACACTTAGTTCTAGGTGTCACAAACAGTTGAAGTACAGTGACCACTCCAAGATAATCTCAATGCAATAAGGCAATACTGGCCTCCACCAGAACATATGTGAAATTCACAGACATGAAATATATGTAAAATAAAATGATTTGGAAAATGCGTTTTCGGTTTTTATCAAAACTCAATTTAACGTCAATCACTGGTTGGATATTGTCACTTTGCTAAAGCTGTTTACGACACCTTGAGGCCATTCGTATACCCAATGCTCGGATGCGTCTGTGTAACCAATAAGTATACATCCTTCATTTATGTATTGTCCCCTATTCTCTTTGCATATGTATTGAATTCTTGAGATTTTGTTCTATTATGCTTCACGTTACTGTCTATTTCGCCATGTTAAAACGTTATTTTTCAAAATTAGTGTAGATTTTTGTCTTGTGACAACTCTTTTTTATTGCATCATACGACTAATCGAGAGATATAATATCAGTGATATAACAAATATTACCTACTGATATACCAAATATCACCTATAATGTAAGGTCTGTGTGGCCTTTTTTTAGTTTTGGTTGCTTTCTCATGGTTTTTTTTTTTTTTAATTACAACAACCCTTCAATTGTAAATAATTCAGTAAAACATTGGTGACCATTGATAATACCATTACTTGAACTTTGGGTATTTAAAATGCGCTCATACTCGGATGTTTTAAATTTCACTAATTAATCGATTTTATACATACATTTATTTAGGTGAGGTATTTTTTTATTTATTATTAAATGGGTGGTCTTATATTTGAAGAATACGTTTAGATTCTTTTGATTAAATTTTTCAATAGAGCAAGTCAGGTATTTAATTAAATGTTTTCGCTTTTCAATGGTATTATATAATTTGTAAATGCTATGTGTGAGCGCACAAGGCCAAGTTCATGAAATGGAAAAGTATTTAACGAGCATTGTTGGATGCGTAGTCTTGAATCGGTTCTTTGGTCACATCTAAAATCGAGTCTGCTCCGTCACTACTATTTACACTAAAAGCTGACCCACACCGTTTACTCGCCGCACTACGCGTCCCATTCGGCTCGACCGATGACATTTTTTTTAGTCTCATCGGTACGACCAAAAGACTCGCCGCTCAAGCTTTTATTGTATATAGTTATCACGATTCATTTTCTTCATCTGATTGTTGATCATGTGTTAACTTATTAAATGTGTTTATTTTTGACGACAGGATGCTTATGACAATTATTATGATCGATATGACTCATCGCGAGACTTGTTTGAACGGCGATATCCTGCAATGGGAGGAGGCCGAGGAAGCGACCGAGGTGCAATGGGCGGCCGGGGTGAATTCATGACACCACCTATGAGACGCGATCAGCACTCAATGCCTCCGATGCCACCGATGCCTAGATCCATGGGCGCAATGAGGACATCGTACGATTCAATGTTCAGCCGAAGAAGCCCGCCTAGAGGTGGACCACAAATTTCACGAGGCTTTGGGTAACCCTTCTTTCGATTCGTAATATAGTGTAATTTTTATTTCATAAGCGGTGTATGTTATCGAATAACATTTTAATTTCGTATATATGTTTGTTCCGTTGATGATCAAATTAGGTATAGGCAAAAATATAACTAAAATTCAGTATTGAATTATCTACATATCTATATTCATATCAAAACCCTTGTTCATCCAAAAATCGTTATCATAGATATAGCGAATACCTTGTTTTAAAATGGTATTTTCAAGCTTCAATAATGGTAACTTACAATTTCGAAGATTCCGAACATTATGATTAAATTCTCGATATGTTTATATATATGTATATATCAGGTGTGGTTTGTGGAAATTTTTCTATTTCTGTCATACAGAACTACTTGAATGTGTGCGAACATTATGCACACACGCAAGACGTTTCAGACTTACGGCTGCACGATAGATATATAAAAATTTTCATGGATCCCGACTGATATGTATGGTTTTTTAAGTTATAAGGAATATTTTAGGCAATCATATTTTAGTATCTGGTTTATTTACTATTATTTTATAATAATACTACAATTAAATTGTGTTCATATAACTTATTTAATGGTATGTTAAAGGTTTATGTGTTTATGGTGGTTTAGTTCATTTTGCTGATATTTCATAAAGTGTGGTTCTTATTGTTACAGAATGTTCGAGGACTTTAGTTGTGATGATACCTTTGATGATAGAAGGTAAAATATCAACATATTTTTAAATATGTTGATATTTTTCCCTTATGATTTGAATCTTTTTTTCAGAAATAAATAGGATTCATAAATTGAGCTTCGATCTTGGAAAAATATCAACATAAAATAAGAATATAGTTTTATTTTTTAAAACTTTTTGTTATTCGATAACATAATTTTTTTTTTTTTGTGATCATTGATATAATATTTTTATTTGCGAAAGAAAGTATAAATATTATATACAATTTCTTTTCATTATTTCTTATCTTGTCACCTAATTGGCAACATTTTTTTTTATTTAGTTGCAGTGTTGATTAATGTCTTATGATATTTTGTTTCAGACCTGCGATGAGGGGTCCTTCGCCTCCACGAAGATATGCACCATATTGAAATTAAAGACAAATCTTAAGATTGTTTTATTTATTGTTTAAATCTAGAGGTTTTGTGAATTTTGTACCTCTATAATTGCAAAATGTTTTTGAACAGTATTGGCATATCAAATGATTTCTTTGCTGACTGTATACATGTATACTTGTATTATCGTATACATTATTTTTCCTCTTTATTTGTAGGTCAGGTATATTTTGAATGAACAAAATGTTTTTCATAGGGTCAAAATCAAATACTCAATCGAATGAGTAAATATTCAAAACCCACATGTAATTATTAAGTTAATATCTAAACGTTTGACAGATTTTTATAATATTAGACGAACAGTTTTCTGTTATATTAAGACATTTTCATATTGAAAATTAGGTGTTTTTTTTTTTTACATTAATACTGTGCAAAAGAAATTTCAGAGGTAAATTAATATTTTTGTGAAGTTCCATTGATACAATTTGCTAAATAAAGTTATCGTTTTTTTTTTTTGTAAGTTTTGTGTAGAATGAGTGTCTTATCTATTAAGGACAGTACTGAGAGTGTGTAAGATCTGTAGAAAATATTTTTTTCAAATACAATTAAAACTCAAAATGACGTGTTTATTTATTTCATCATAAATTTCCCACATTTTCATATATGTATATTCTAATATTCATGACATCTAGGAGTACTAAACCAATATTGAAATTAATTAAGCGAGAAAACTACTAAGGATGATTTGGAAAATACAGCGATGGATGGCAAATAAAGCTCATTTTAACCCTTTGGCTGCTACGAGGTTTTTCAATGTCCAAGCGAAAAATGCTAACATTTGTAATTACTTTATAAAAAAATAAATATAATATATTTTTTTACATACTTGCTTCGCCGAACGTGCGTAATTTTTTTAATACTTTATATACATTTTTAAGAAGCAGTTGTGGACTCGCGCTCTCTCTTTCTGTCTTGCTTTTACATGCGTGCGTGCGAAAGAGATACCTACATATATACACTAAATAAGTTTTGACGATTGTTTCCGACGCATTATTTTTTTCAATAATCTATTTTTAGACATCGATGTATTTGTCGTTGTTAAAACATGCGATACATTTGAAACAGGCAGTGGTCTTTCTCTCTTTCTTTCTTGGTTTTAATTGTGTATGTGTGAGCGAGACACACAAGGATGCGAAGTTTCTAATAATCAAATAATTTTTCAACATGTATCATAAACATTTTGTATGCATTTCAGTTGCATTTGATTGATTGCACGAATTCGTGACGTCTCGTGACCTATATAATTGAAAGCGGATTTCTATTGTTTTTTGCCATTTATTTTAACTCTGCAAAATGATATCGGACAGTGAAAGTGACGAAAGCGAAATAATAGCTCCTCGCCGAGGAACTCGACAAATCAGCAGCTCTACTGATTCTGAAAATGAATTTATCGACAATAATCAATTCCCAAGTAATAACTCCTTATATGACTTTGACAACGAACCCGAAATTTACTTTGATGATGAACCCGAAATTGAAGAGCTTTTAAAAAATTGATAAATATTTATAAAGCTTGATTGAAAAATAAATATAAATACGTATATAAAAAAAATGTTTCGTGCCACTGATGCGCTGGCAAAGAAAGTATTGAAATACGACAATTAATGACGACAACAACGATTGTCGTAGCAATCTTCGCCGATTTCAAAACAACGATTTATCGTTGTAGCAGTCAAAGGGTTAAAAGGGTTTTTTTTTCATTTGTACGCGTATAATTCATATTAAAACTTATTACCCGGAATATGGAGCAAGTATTTTGATGCTGTCTGTTCATGAGTCGGCGTTAACGGAGTACACTGCCAACAACGTAGGTACATACATGAAAATTACAGCAATACCTGAATTCTATAATTCGGTGTGAAATGTTTCATAATTTGACTGGTGTCATGTGGTGGTGATTTGATTGCTGTAGATATTACAAAATAAATTTTCCGTTTCAGGTTCACACATCACCGTACGAAATAAATTGTAGATTAAATGGTCAGTGCTTAAATCAATTTTCGGTAAGTATTTTGTTAAAAAAATAGTCAGTATGGATTTAATGATAGGTCACTATGAAAATAAGAAATGGTCAGTATTTAAAACCCATTTATTCATATATTATAAATATACTTACCATATGTTCCGCTTTGATTGGGACTGTCTCGGTTTGAAGGTATGGTCCTAAAATTTGACATTTTGTCCCAGTTATTTGAAAAAAAAGCAATACGAAACCTTGACTAGTCGGTTTTGTTGTCAATATTAGTTGAGTTCTGTCAGATTGCATGGATTAGGGCTAAGGGTCTGGCTGCACCATGCGACTTGCGAGCGACTTGGTTGAGGGCGACCAGACCAATGCATGCAGGTAGATGGGACATGCGACACCTGTCAACTTGTTTGTCGCACACATTTCCATACATTTTTTCGTGTCGCGCAACTAGTCGGCCGACAAAGTTGGACGGTACGGCCCGGCCCTTAGGCTCAAGAAGAAATTTTGTGGATGAATTTAGAAGGGATTATCCGTTTTTGAAAATAATTCATGGTCATATTGACAAAAAGTGTTGATCCATTATCATTAGTGGCTGCTAAAGAAACAACCTTTTGCAAGGTTCTTTTATGGTTTTTTTTTCATTTCATGTTGCTATCAAAATCTCAGCTTCAATTCTGCCGATAGTACATCTAAATTGATATCAATTTTTTATGAAACAAAGCTTAGACTAGCCAGATCAAAATGTGGAACTGACATCGTTGATGTGATTGTGCCACTGTTATTGCAGCAACTTTGTAAAGATTTAAACATTTTGAACAAAATTTTGTGACAATATCAATGAATGCTTTCAATAGGAAAAAAATTAGAACTGTCACAATAGAATTATACCTCAAAAAGCAAAAAAACTTTAGAATATTGGAAAATAATGGAAGTACCAACTCAACAATGAATAGCATATGGTTTGAAGAAATAGAAAGGTTGAATAAACAATAAAAGTTTTATTGCGTTGTGAACTAAGTTGTAGTGGATTTCTCGACGCGTTTAAAAATAACAGAATTTTTAAAGAAAGTTCACACTGGTAATAAATATTAATTTCTTATTAATAATAAGTTAGTGCACTAGAGAATAATTAAAATTTACTACATAATTTACTTCGCTAAATATATTTCTCTCGGTAATTGGATTATTAGTCACATTGTGGTAGTCACAAAGACAATTTTTGCCATTAAAATCGCGAATTTCTCTCTTTCTACAATCGCATAGAAGGCACTTGCTTTCTGTTTCGAGTAAATTCTCAAAATTGCTCCAGTTTGAGAAAAAATATTATGATAAGTATAATTATAAGTTGATACATATATATAATTATATTTAAATAATATTATGGTAAATTTTAATTAAAAAAAATTGACTTAATTTAGATTTCAAATGTATAGTTGATCTGTAGGAATACATACAAGGATAGACGCACTGCTGTACCTTACACCGCCTCTAGACCAATAGCAATAGATAATATAACATTGCACGGCTCTCATTGTAGCGCTATACATTTTGAGGAATAGTAACGATTACTCGAGATCAGATGATGATGATCAGATCGAACGCTGGTAAAAGATCTCGCCGGGCGGGTGATTTTATGGTTCGGGCAACCGTTGCGTAGTTGAATGTGGCATGCTCCATAAAATTGCATACATTTGACCCGGTCGCGCAACAAAGTCACTCACCGAGTTGCTCGCAAGTCACCCGATTTGACCCGGGTGCATACGATGAGTGACGAACCCCTCTAGAGTAAAGTCGATCGTTTGCTAGCAGGTTTAAAAATATGGGATCGATTGCTAGCAAGTAATTATTTTTGCAGTTACGAGTTAAGGCAGTTCGATCACAAGTAATTATTAATGTAGTACTAGTTACACAGTTGCGGATCAAGTAAATGGGGGGCCCCAGGCACATTTGAAATTTGAGGCCCCCACTCCAGTAAAAATATAATATCATCATTTTTGGTATCACTTTTGATCCTCAATTCACTTTTCACAACCTGAAGACAGTCGCTGACGTTTCCTTTCGTCAACTTGGATTCGTCTTGAGCTATGCTCGGTTTTTCTCCAACCCCATGTCTTCTCGCTTGCTTTTCAACTCGCTTGTTAGAAGTAAGCTAGAGTATAATGCGATTGTGTGGAATCCGCATGAAGCAAATTACTCTCTCACGATCGAAAAAGTGCAAAAAGCATTTCTTCGTTTTCTCTATAAGAAAGAGTTTGGGTATTACCCTTATCTTTACCCTACTCCTTTCCTCTTGGGAATGCTTGGGTATAATTCACTTGAACTTCGGAGAAACTTCTCATTAATTAGTTTCGTTCTCCAGCTACTACATGGTAATACGTCATGCCCGTTGTTACTGGAACAGTTGGGACTTTATGTCCCTAATAACTATGTGCGTGGTAGATATCATCATTTGATGGCTGTACCTCCTGCTCGCACAGTTACTTTTCGAATGGCTCCTATTCCAAGAGCTATTCGACTTCTCAATGAAATCGTCGCTGCTGTGCCTGAATGCGATATTTTCCACCTAGGTGAGCGTAGATTATCGGATAATATTTTTACAATATTTGTCTGGTAATCTGCGCTCATCATTATTTTCCTAATTTGAATGTGATGTATGAGGGGAATTTTAATCTACTCTCTTCCATTTGGGCCTCGCAGGGATGTTTTGTATTTGTTGCTTGTTCTTATTTATCGGAACACGCTGCAGGTGCAAGACATTCCCTTCTTTGTATTATTTTATTACTCATTTAAATTTCCATTTATCTGCTATTTTATTACTTTACTGTTTTATTTTATTTTTATGATTGCGTTTAAATGTTTTTTTATCTTTTCTTTTTTTTTGTAATTTATTTATTTTTATCTTATTTTTTGCTTTTGCTTTTTGTTCCATCTATTTATTTTTCTCCCTCTCTTGTTTAATTATCTATGCCATTGTGGCGCATTAGGTTCTTCCTGTAATGCCACAATGGTCCAAAACTTTTAAATAAATAAATCCTCGCTTTTTACCATGCTTTTCAGTATATAGTTTTTCATTAGGATTTTACAAAACCATATTTTTATTATTTACTCGTGGTTTTATCCGGTTTCGCTTGGTATTATAATATAAATCGTTTAAACATTGTTTATCTTATAGTAAACATTTATTTGTTTTTTTTTTATTAAATTTATTGGAATCCAAAATTAAAAATTAATGACAGCCATTCAGAAATGAATGTTTTTTTTGAACCGGAACTGAAATAATGGTTGGGTGATTATTGCCCACAAAGCGCTCGCCCAAAAGTCACTAAAATCTCTATAATGGAACATCTGGCAGCCAAAAAGTCCATCATACTAACGACAACTGTCATACTAACGAGAAATCGAGTGCCAAATTTTCCGTATTCGAGAGTTTCATGGCAAAAATTGTCTTTTGGACGATCGCAATGTGCGTAATAATCCAATTACCGAAAAAATAATCCTGATTGGGAACTGAATAAAGGAGGTATGTAAAAAGGAATGGGGATCTGGAACTGAAACAGGAGTTTGGAACCGGAACTGTAACAGGAATCGGGATCCGGAACTGAACAGGAATCTGGAACCGGAAATGAAAAAAAAGAACTGAAAAAGTAACTCTCTCTGGTCGTCATAGAGAGTTAGATTGTTTCGATGCAATGTTCTACATATTTTGTCATGCCTTTATTCTTTAATTTTTAATTTGTTTTCCTCATATTTATCTTTTTCATTTTCGTAAAAATCTATTATTGGACTCGGATGTTACATATATTATTTATTTACTATTTGTTTTTTTATACATATCTATGTACATCCTGTCTGTTGATTTTTCAATTAATAAAATAAAATAAAAAAATAACGTCATGGATTCTACCAACCAAACCTTACACACATTAAACCTTACATACAAAGTCTCTTTCGATATTATATATTAGATTTATTATATGTACGTGAAACACTAATAGTTTTTGGAATAAAATAGGTACTTATATACAAAATAAAAGACGTGGAATCATACTCGCATAATATTAAATTATATATAGTATTATTAAAAATATAAAAATCAACTAAGAAAATTAATAATAAATAAAAAATACTCGAATTAAGCTTCAATTTATATAAAAAATTTATTATAAAAATTTCATATTAGGTTACAATAAAATTGTAAAAGTTAAAATAACAGATTGAACACAATAATGTGTTCAATCTTATGTTTCTCTATCTATCTATCTTCAATTTTAAGCTTAATAATAAGTTTAACAAGTAACCAAGTCGAATAAACCACATTAAACAAATTATTACATGAAATTATGATCAAATTAACGAAATCAACATAAATATCGCTAGCCCGAAAACATACGGGAAGGATGAATTGCACCGGCACCGTGCCTGTACCAGCCAGTTGTTGTTGTATTGTATGGATGGTTTCAGACGGGCCGACCGGCCTACAACCGCCAAATCCATCCGGTGACACGACAACTCGTTCACAGATTTTCCGTAAACCGATGATGCGCTCCAGGCATTACGAATACGGCCATCTCTTTCTTCACCGATAACAGACGGTCTGTGAAAGAGATGGCTGCATACGTAATGGCATAGTAAACGAGATCTTGGTGAACAGACGGGATGAGAAAGAGATGGCCGTATACGTAATGCCTGGAGCGCATCCTCAGTTTACGGAAAATCTGTGAACGAGTTGTCAGGTAACCAATCCATCCAGCCCGTCTGAAACCATCCATACGCATCCATACAACACATCATCAGTTAGCCGGCGCAGGCACGGTGTCGGTCCAATCCACCCTTCCCGCGTGTTTTCGGGCTTAAGGCAAATTACAAAGCTTACGAACGTATTGTGGACAGTGACAATAATTTTAAGTAGTAAATTTTGGTAGCAAAGGCCCAAGCGCGCGCCTTTTTCAATGTTTGATAAACCGTCGCTAGTTAAGCATAATAGCTCGTGATCGAACTGCCCAACTAGTAACTACATAAATAATTACTAGCTAGCGATCAATTTCGTCTTTTAAACCTCTAAATCGCAATAATGATCGGCGACAAAAGAGTATTATACATGGAATGGTTGTTGCAGAGCGCGCTGGCACGGAACCGCGATTGGGTGCGGGTGTGTGTTGTGTTGGCAGCGCGATTGCGGCGCGGTAGCGACAGCGGCAGTGGCACTGGTTGCGGTCGCGGTCGGGTCGTGCTCGTGCTCGTACTCGTGTGATCGAGATCGCGGTTGTCAGCGCTTCTTTCGGCGACCGGTCGTGCCTGCTCTCGTCTCTCGTCTATCGTCTATCGGCTCTCGCCTCCACTCTTCGTCTTCTATCTGTCTGCCTGTCGTTCGCCTGTCGCCTGTCGCCTGTCGCCTGTCGCCTGCCGCCCGTCGCCCCCGTCTGCCGACTCCGCGACTGCACAGCACTGCACACGCATCGCACACGCACCGTGGATCGCCAGCAGACTTCGACCCTCACCTGGTGCGTCTCCGATTCGGCGACGGCGAATTCACTTCGCACACCCCCACCGGTAAGTCCGCATCTCTCGTCTCGCCCCACCTCCACACCCACCCCCCGCCTACCCACCCATCCCCGTACCGCACCCACATCCACCCCCCCCACCCCCACCCCCACCCCCACCTTCGCCAGCTTCCTTTCCACCACCACCACCACCACCACCTCCCCCGACCCCCAACACTCACCTACTAAAATAAATGAAGTTTATTTCGTTTGACAGTGATCGATTCAATTGTTTTATTCGTATTTATTTACATACATACATAGATACGGTTTGAATTTTTCTGATACAAGTACGTAATGGCAACTTTTTGCCGTCTGACTGGAATCTAATTGGAAGCGAGACGGATGATTTTGAATGGAATGCGAGTTGAGTGTGCGAAATTCGCACCCGAACATGCCGTCGCTAGTATCTGGTATCTGGTGTCGCTGGTCTGCAGCATATCGGCGCGTGAGGTTGGCGGTGTGTGGGGGGGGGGGGTGTTGGGGCGCGCGCGCCGCCACCAGAATCGATACGGATACGCTGCGCCACCCTCTCACCCCCTCACCCTTTCACCCCAGCCCACCCCTAACTTCCTGTTCCGCCCCCTACCCGGCAGTCGACCGGCGGCTGCTGATGCGTCGGCGTTCGTTTCGGAAAATTGCCGGAAAATTCGTCGGAAATGTCACGCGGCGCTCGGACCACTGTAGGTGCTTTTCCACCTTTCCACACTACCAATTTTCGTCCCGTTTTTCTCCCACTTACTATACTTGTAGGCTTTGTAGGTGAATTTTTGGCATTCCGGTGATAGTTTGTAACGCAATCCGCTTTTCCGCATCGTCGTATTGAGATTTGTCAATTTGGTATTATATGAATTTCTGAGAACATATCACGGTCGCCGAAGATTATCTGTTGATTATTATTGTTTTGTTTACATTTAAAAAAATATAATTACTACCGATTTTTTTTGTGTAATACATATACGTATGTAATACATAATATTCTGGATTGTAAATAATCATACTCTTTATTATGTAGCTTCACATTTCGTTGTTTATAGTTTACTAGTTGTTTTACCCGGCTTAGTTCAGTGTTTGTAATATAAACAGCTTAAACATGGCAAATTTAATAGTAAATATTCATTTTGTTTTTTTATTAAATTTATTTGAATTAAAAAAAACGAACTGTCGTCATAGAAACTTTGACTTGTTTTCGATGTTCGCAACCAAAAATACTTACATTCATCGTCTCTTTCGAAATAATATATTAGATATGTGTAAAATAAATAAACTACATATTACTGGACTTCTTTTATTGCTTTGCAATAGAACCTCAATTATGCCAAGTAAATAGAATGTGAAATGATTCAATAGAGAAAAAATATATCGGACTTTCACATAATAGTAATAATAATAATCCAAATATTGATTATCCACATTACACGAAAACATCCTGCTTTTCATTACTTTATCTATATATCTACGTACTTGGTAATAATAGATAAAGCTTCGCTCCTTGGGCATTATACAACAAATGTATATAATAAGAACAAGGTTTTTATGACCATACTATCGATCCCATAATGTGAACATGATATGATGCATAAATCACCTATTTTATCAATGATTTTTTATTTACACAAAAAATTTATTCTATTTTTATCGTGTTTTCGGGGGGCGGGGGTCTACTGTATTTATTTTGTACAATCCGATAAATCGAGATTCTACCACATAAATATGTATGTACATATATATTGCGATTAAGCCCGATATAACATATAATTTATAATCTGAAATTTTTCAATATAAGGTTGGAAAGCTAATCTTACACGAAAGATAGCAATAAATTCAAGTTGAACAATTATTGTTAATATATATTGCAATAGTTTATACATACATGTATAAATCATTCGCTATCAAAAAATGTTATTTCCTTATTGTAATAAAAAATTATGCACATATAAATTTATATATACATATATATATATATATATATATATATATATATATATATATATATATATATATATATATATATATATATATATATATATATGTATATGTATTTATTTATTGGATTTATGTGGAATAAATTGAAGTAGCATTTTGGAAGCTGCTATACACGTCTATTTTTATGAAACTGAAATTGTATTAGATAACCGAAGCAATAATCAATCCACTGCATTATTTTTTGCTGAACATTAAAAAGCTATAATTTTCATCTGGTGACAATTGGACAGATCTGTTTGTGTATTAATTATTCGAATCTTCTAATAAACTTATTTGGATTTATTTTAAAATTTCGCAAATAATTTTTGCTGTGATTCTATATTTGTTTATTTGGATTACTTTTCCAATATTATTGCTATTTATCGTGGTGGATAAATATTCAAGTATTAAAAAATACGTATGTAACTTTTATTTTCTTGCAACATATAAAAATTATGTTTTCCTTGTGAATCAGTTACAAAAGGCATCAACAGAAATAAAACTATTTTATAATTTCATTACTCAGCGTTGCGATACTGTTTATTTGTGTGATTGATTTATTGAAGTAAATACATATTACTAAATACGTAAATAAGTGTAAATTTATAAATAAATTAGAACTGTTTTGAAATTCAATCCCGTTTCAGCTTATATTGGATGTAAATGTGAATACAGATTTACGAGTGAGTGCCCTTTTGATTTTAACTACAATTTAACGTCTTCGATGCCCTTTTTTGTTAACAATTTGAATACTTACACGTGATAAAAAATTGCTACTAGCATTTGGCGAGCAATAGTTGTGAAATCTAAAGGATCGAATATTTTTTGTTTTTTTTTTTCAGGGATATACAAAAATCATACGTTTATTGTACATTACCTTCAAAATACATACCAAAAATGTCATTATGGATTTATATACCAATGTATTTCCGGTAACGTTATGAAAAATAAATGTTTCCATTTTTTTAATGGATATTTAGTCCCTTGCCCCAATACTTTCGTTTTTTTTTATCGCAATTGCAATTATAATTTTCGACAGGCTATTGTTATTACAATATTTTAAAAATTCTATTGAGTAGGTTATAAATGAGCGTATAGTCTTTTTACTTATGTACGTAGTAACAATAAATGAAGTTTTGTAATCATGCGAAGATTTGTACTCGAGATTTTGACTGATTCGAACTCAGAATCGATCACTGATCACGTTTCCATGATCTAGAAAAAATGTGTGTGTCTGTATTTTGGGGATTTTTTGAACACAGTTAGTCCTATCGAACTGAAACTTAGTATCGGTTACTGAAATTCTTATCGATACAACGTAATTTTTTTTTACTTACCTCTTATTAAGTTCACATGGTTTTTTTGAAATTTTTTTGTCATTCGCTTTCGTGAAATAAAAGTAGCGTACAAATTATACCCTGAAGAATTTATTTTTATTTCAACTTTAAATGGATAAAAGTTTATATTATATTCTTATTAGATTCTTGAACGATTCATATTATGTAGATTGTGTTTCTATGTACTTTTAACTTTCATTATGCAGTTTCAAGATTTTTAAATGACATTCATTGATAACATATATAATTATAACATACATTTTAATAACATAATTGTTTAAAAATAATATTGCCTCTTAAAATGTACGTGTACAAGTGCATTAGATGGCTGTTTTGGATTTCTCCATTTTTTGAGTGGTACCTCGACGTCGTACATTATTATCTAGGCAAGAAGCGTGTCTTATCATTTTATATTGACTTGCACCTTCTCGCGGTTTGTACACGTTTAGCAAAATGAAATCCTTCTATTGTGATGTTTTATCGTCGAATGTGTAGGTATTGTTTGATTTTTATCTGTAAATATATTTGCACTCGAGCGTTCGGTTAGTGTTTGGAACTATTGCGCCATATTGAAAATAATCGTGAAATTCGAAAGTATTATTTTAATAATAATAGAATTATTTTAATATGTATCTTTGGGTCAAGCCGTTATTATCGATTGTGACTATGTATTTGAAATTGTCAACCGATTTCCCCCATGGCGTTGTTGCAGTTATATCATTGTTATCATATTATCGTGTTGCATATTTTGTTGACAATAACGTAAAGAGCGCACAATTTGTTTGATGCGTACCTAACGCAATTTGAACATTGTTCTAGAGGTTTCTTTGCCGCATACGATCGCGTAATGTCGTTTTATTTATAATTTTGGTCCCTTAGATCTATGAGGCTGAATAATATTTTGATTAAATAAACTTTTCAGATTTAGTGAACTATGTACGTAGTGAATACCGAAAACTTTTTTCAACTCTTAGAAGTTTCACTCCCGGGAATTGCGGGATTATTCGATTAAAAATGGGATTTTTTTGTTTTTGGCATGCTGATTCTGAAATTGCCATGTTTTACTACTTGAAAGGGATTATAACGATTTCATACTTAGGCAGAATAATGACGAGGTAAATTAAGAAAGAATTAATTGATTTTTTTTTTAATTCACCTTTTCTATGAATGTATCATCATCATCATCATCTACAGCCATTCTCCATATACTGCTGGATAAAGGACTCTCCAACGCGCTCCCTTTCGTTTCTGTTTTGCCCAACTCTCATTCATCTCACTCCACATATTTTCATAATTTCGTTTACCCATCTTCCCAGCGGTCTTCCTTTTACCCTTTTGCATTCTTTCGGGTACCATTCTAGCACTTCTTTTGTGTACTTTTCGTTCATCTTTCAAGCTTATGAAAGTACATACGTATATGTATATATATATTATACAAAGTGTATATGTATATATATTTTTTCTTATTATGCAATATTATCTAATGTTCAATAGTATTGCATACCTGGTGGCATTTCAGATGTTTAAACAGAAGAAATGGTAATTATTTATATTTAAGGCAAATAATAGGCATGTCCGGTAATAAAGAAAAGGAGATAAAGGGATGAACGCCGGTTTTAAATCAAAAACGTCAATTCGTCTGAAATAAAATGTGTTTTGCCAGTGATGACGTATGTATGTATGTACGTGAAACTTGGACATTGAACGTCAAGATGTTACACAAGTTCAATGCACTCAAAGAAGTATAGAACACTACATGCTCGGCATAACGAGAAGAAATATGAAACGGAATACGTGGGTGAAAAGTAACAAGGGTGGTGGATATAGTGAAGAGATTGAAATAGCAATGGATGGGTCAACATAAGTGCTGCAATGGTACCTGAGAGAATGTTAAAGGGTGAAAGAAACGCCACAAAGAAGATAGGTGGACGAAATTAGAAACATGTGTGGGGTGAGATCGATGAGAGTTGCGCAAAATAAAGACCAATGGAAGCGTGATGGAGAGGCCTTCATCCGGCAGTGGATGGTGTTTGTATTTTTTTTATTGCACGATATAATGAATACATTTTATAAGAGTAGAATTTATTTAATGTTTTCAGCGATTTTTATTTGTATTTTAGGTGAAATAAATAAGAGAAAAATGGGTGTTTGAAAGGGGGCCAAAGGTCTTTCGGTATTCAGTAGGCAATGCGCGTACTAGAATGGCGCGAAAATGTGCGTGTTCTGGGTGTGGATTTATATACATCTATATGTGTGAGGGGTGGGGGTGGGGGTGGTGGTGGTGGTGGTGGTGAATGGGCCAGCGGCAGTGGCGCAGAGGCTCAGCGGCTCAGCGGCTCAGCGGCCCTCTGCCTTCATTGATCGGGTGTGCTGACGTCACGGGGGGTGGTTTGGGGTGGGGTGCGGTGGAGGTGGTCGCACGCCTTCGCCCCCGCCCCCCCCTCTCCTAGAGCCACTCACCCCAAACCCTCGCCCCGACGCTGAGCTGCGTATTTTCGCGGAAACGTGCTACCAAGGACGCCCATTCATTATAAACTATTTAGGCGGACCATAACGATCGATCCCAAATCGAAATTTCTATTGTTCCGACTACTGGCACCGCACCACCATTGGACACCGTCAGAATACGTACGATATCAACTTTTTGCCATACAATCTCTCTGTTGACGGTATTTCCTCGCCATGAAAGCTGATTCCGCCTTTTCGATGGGGATAAAATGGCTCGAATCGTTCGAAAATAGTTATTGTACCTACATATAGTTCAATTTTTTCCTATTTGATTGGAACTGTACGCGTATTTAAAAGTTAAATTTAAATGTATTATGTATGTTGCCAGAGTTCGTGCAACCAAGTCGATTGATGCCTATCAGAGTTTGTCTATTTATCTGATGTAGTTGTCGAAATGATTCTTCAGAATTTGGCTCTCATACGTTGTCACCGGTGGCCGTCACTGCATAGAAAGTGACTTGAAAGAAAGTCGAAAGATCGAATTTTTTTCGCGATTTTTATGAGGATGTGTGAAATAGTCCGTTTACCATGCATATATATGAAGAGCAGATAGTATATACATATATACATATATAGTACCGTTTACCATGCACACATTATTTTCGATCTTTCGACTTTTGTTCAAGTCACTTTTGATGCAGTGACCCAGACCCCGTTGTCACCAGGGATGTCATTTCAGCTTTTCCCAGGGGGGTGCAAAATTTTTGACCAGTAAGAAATTACTTTCTGAGGGGGGGGGGGGGTGTATTATATTAAAAAAATGAGTATGCGAATTTCAAAATTTTCTTTTAATCATTTTTTCAGTAATAGAAAGGCAATCCGATTCAACAATTTGTTTCGTAGGATAAACGAGTTTCGCAAATGTCTTTCAAAGCAAGATAAACGAAACACAATATATGTATTTGAGAGTTAACATTTTTTTTTCTGGGAAAGATCGACGTGTTTATACCTTCTAAATATTTCAATATTCTATTTTTGTTGGTATATTAATAATATATTAAACAAGTGGATAGTCCCGTTCAAATTTAGAAGGAGGCGGCTGTGCACCCCAGCCCCCCCAAATGACGCCCCTGATTGTCACTACTGTCTGGTTAATTACATATTTATTTATTTATTAAAAACAGAGATACAGTATTAATATTTTTTTCAAAACATTGACACCAAAATAATTTGTAAATTTTTATTAATCCATTATTCATATGTATGTTAACCCCAATCAAAGGTTGCCCATGGCGACACATATGATAAATAATGATGATAAATAAACTTTTGTACCAAATAACATCATTACATACATATAATAATTATATACCAAACATGAGTTGAAAACACTGTACGACAACCCCTGCCACTCAACTCTTCCACTGCGGAAGCCCCTATAGCAACCCCGTCATATGTATGTAGATGTTCCTCTTCCCAATTCATCGAGCAAAACTATATTGATTTCCCAGAAATATATTGATTTTTCAAAACTATATTGATTGAAGAAGGTCGATTGTCCCGACATGACATCGTCATCATCATCGCCCAGTCTTGCAAATATTCCATCGATGACAGCCAAACTGTTGATGTTTTGTGCAAAAATGTTAAGATTATAGATGTGAAACACTAAAAATTATATTCAATCTATCGAATAAACCTTTCACTATCACTTAATACGATAATTTCATACGATAGTATTAAATTATTTAAAAATTAATTCTTACACAAAAAAACAAATGATGCTTAATAATTTTTCCAAGTATCATATAATGTATATATTTCTATGTGATAACATATTATACATGTAGTACAGATTTGGCCATAAGTATCGATTTGGGGCACTGGTAAGAATGAAATATAAAAATAATTGACGCATTAAAAATATTTATTTCTTCGAGTCTTAAATTAATGCATCACTTATTTAAAAACACTGATGAAATGCTTTTTTTTTATCTTAATTGACCTTTATTCACTGTGTGCGACCTATTTATTGGCAAGAATATAAGTTTTTATATTATGAAAAATATGAGCAGGCTTAGATCGTTTCTTCAAATATTGAAGATTCGTGGGATATTCTGATTTTGTTAATGATTAAATTCCTCTAGCTTCATGCCAGAGACATTAGCTTACTTCAATATCCACTACCCCCCGCACCCCCACCCCACGCATATTGGTAAAATGTCAAAGCGATCTAAAGAGTGAAGAAATTTCACGGAACTAACCAAGCGAAGCTAATAAAAGGCTTGTAAAAATATTTTTTTTTGATAGAATATCGTCAAATTCATTTTGACGTTAGTTATTAAATTCGTTATTACCTAATATGATAGAATCTACATATCTATGTACATATGTACGTATAGTCGATCGACACTTTGTAATTTATCCTGCATATCAAATCGTGAAAAATGTCGAAATAAATACGAAAGTCTATGAATATGACGATTCGTTGACAGGAAATACCCCTGTAATTTAGCTTTAGTTTTTTCAGTATATTTTATACGTATATATATGTATATGTTTGTATGTTGATGACCTCGGATTTAATTTCAATTTTTGGTAGATGGTGTGGGTGGTTTTCCCGCGCATTGGTGTCAGAGTTGGTGTTGGCACCCTCAGTAGTCTCACCGGTCGATACGAGACCACGTGCTTCCTGTTTCCGGTTTAACTTCACTTTCGGCACAGAATCGCTACAGCCATTGTTGTTTCGTTACATCGCACACGCATTCATCTTTATTAGCAAATGAATAGTTTCTTTTATGTTACATTATTTTCCATTTGGAGATGTGTTCATATACTTCTGACCTTTAATAATATGAAAAAAATTATATACATTCTACATTATGTATTCGTGTTGTGTGCCTCTTCATACATACATTTAAATACTGCATTCTGGTCTTGTTTACTTACTACAAGGAGAAATTCACAATATCTGCTCATTTTTATTCGAATAATATTAATTATGCTGTCTCGTTTCAAGTTGTATGTTAAGAGGGCTGGACACCAGCGCCTTGTCCATACAAACGTATTACACTTCTCCCTTCCTCAATTATGGCACTAGAGAAATTATTTTTTTATATGCTATAGATATCCACCATTGGGATGCATCTATCGTTTTATTTTTTTGATTAGTTATTTTTTATAGGAGCTAGGAGCCGCCAAACATCTATAAAATCGCCTCTCTTTTACACCCACGAAAAGAGTCCAGCGTGCTTAATTAACGGCCGATTTAAAAAAAAATACGCGCATAGTTGCACAGAAAATATCTTTCTCATACCGATGATGAAATTTTTTTTAAAAATTGGTCCAGTTTCGGAGGAGAAAATAGGAGAATACGAAATCTCGATTTAAAATACGTTTTATCTGGTCGAAGCGCAACTGTCGCATTCACTCAATATATACATTCACTCAATATATACATATATCGAAGAAAGGAACGGCATCAAAATTAAGGTTTCGGGTGTACAGCCCTCTTAATTTATAATATTGAAATTTTGTTAACGTACTAGTTCTTTAATTTGATGGAAAATGGTCTCGGTATTGTTATACCTATACATACCTGCTCCGAATTAGTTTAGTGTGAGTTTGGTTTGACGAAAATAGCATTACATAATATATAGGATCGATAAAACTCTTTTCGGTTTGTTTCGTTCGAATTTCTTGAAAAAATTGTATATTACAATAGTTATGGTAATTTAAACATCAAACCATTTGCAATTATTTTTAAAGGCTTAGCTTTTTTGAAAACATTCAAACATTTTATATGATCATTTTAAATTCTATGTTGAAACTCAATGGTCAAAGTAATAATTGCATCTTAAATTATTATATAACCTTTTGAATGCTGACCAACGCCGATCGGTGTTTTGCCAACAAGTCCATGAGTCTGAAATACGCCGAAAGGCGTTGTTTTTTGAGTATGTAAAAAATAAACAAGAATACTACCCGCTGAGCCTTTTCAGGTAGCATTGAAAAAAATGCATTGAGCATGGGTCGTGTAATCCGTGTCAAAGACTTGTTTACACCGGAATTTCTGAATTTATAACCATAGAATTTCTCGATGGAGATCCCTTACTGCCGAGTATTTTAGATTGTGGCTTGGCATTTAGATTTTGAGCATTACATTCTTAGACTTCTTTTGTTTGTTATATTGTTGCAAGATATATTAGAGAGTCTAAACACACCTTTACAAAACTCGAAATACTCGCCGGTAGTTATCTAGGGTAGTGATCTAGGTTTTGTTTGGATTAGCTACAATTTTTATACCGGCTTTCTATTGGATTTTTAAATAATTCTAGTTGGAAATGTTGGCGAAATTTTCAGCATCTCGGGCTTTTAACAGAAAATACGTTAATGTACTGATTATTGATTTGTGGATAGTAAATGTTTTGACAAATGTGCGACGTTATTGAATCCGCATATTTTCGCTAATTATACTTCGTGATTTTCTAAAAATTCGAAAGTTTTGATCTTACTGATTTTAGTGTTGTGTTGAGACAACCTGTAAAGTCGTATTTAAATAATATGCCATTAGGTTTGTTCATTAGATATGGTGGATTTATTATGCGTAATGACTAACACGAAAATAGCATCTCGAAGTGTAATTTACAATCCAAAGTAAATTGCGTAAATTTTGCGGTGGTGTGAGATGCTTTTGACCGATGTTTAATGAGATACGAAATTGGTCAACTTTTTTTTAGGCAGTTTTACCCATTTGCGGTTTTTGCGTTGTGCGCATTTACGCTCGCAAATAGATAGGTGTTCCCTCTGGATGGCTGCCTTTTGTGCAGCGTTGCCGGCACAACCCCATTTTGAGGGAGGCAGGGAGGCGGTGGGTGGTGGTGGTGGAGAATTTCAAGTGTGAAGGGGTCAACTCTCCCCATTGAGAGCTTAAAATATTCCCGATATTAATAACTTAATCAACCGTGTACATCCAAGCGGTGTTTTCACCTGAGAACACATCTGAAACCATATGTGCGTATGCCACAATCGAATACTGTCGAAATTTGGATAAAGAAAGGGCAAAAGATTGAACTTTTTTGTATGACGATTATTTTATTTGTTTTTGTGTGAATTTTGTTACGTTTTTGGATAATACATAACTACGTGCTGTGTATGTATCATATGTTGTGTAATATACATACATATGTATGTATATTGATCTTTATTGTGTAAAACATATTTAAGCATGAATTATTTTTAACTTGATTGAAAATTATTGATCTATAATATAACATCAGTAAAAATATTTTGGAAACATGATAAAATTCTTATTTTTTTCAAAACATTTGAAAGTTTTCTCATATATCTCATTGCGGGGCGATATGTATATAGGAAGAATGAATTTTACGATTAAGCTAAATGCGTATTTGCTTAATCGTTTATAATCTTTTGAATGTTGAATATTTTTATGATTTTCGAAATACTGTAAATTATACCAATAATAAAGTGTTTACTATCATTTTGGATATTAGAGGAATTTATTGATTTTTTTTTGTCGATCACATGAACGTATAAATAAACATTATTTATATAAAAATTTGAGTATTATCAATTTTTACTTTATCTATGTACGTAGTAACAATAGATGAAGTTTGGTGATCATGAAAAAATTTCAACTCGAGATTTTGACTGATTCGAACTCAGAATCGATCACTGATCACGTTTTCATTTTGAAACTGATGATGAGATGTAGCGGTAGTATGATTTTTTTAACAGAAATATTCATTAAGCTTTTATACACGAGTATTTTATTTACAATAGTAATTTAAACATTAAATTGTTTACGATTTTTGATTAACTAAAAGCAGTTTTTCTATTTTTATTTAATGGATAGGAACTAGATTTCGACAATTTTCAAAAATTGTAAATAAAACGATATTCATTTTAAGCTTCAATTTCAGGTATTTACAACTTGAATTTGTTCTGAGGTCTAATTTAATTAAGATCTCATTAGACAACTATTAACAAAATGCTGCACTCATCATTATGGTAAGTTGGTTCTGAAATTGTCGTTTAAATTGTAATTTTTTTAATTACACACAATTTAAATGGAATTATTGAATTCTCTTTTTAGTCGTTAGATAAACTTTAAGAAATCCTCTATGTTTTTACTAGATTTATTAATTTAGCACAAGAGTTTAATTTTAATTTTAACTTTTTTATTTGCAGACAGAAAACTAGCACATTGGTCGAAGAATACATTGATCTTTTTATTGATTGCTACATTTTGAAGAAATTAACAAATTAACCACATATCGCATGGTCTTTCACGATTTTATACCCCTGAAATTACGTTGAAAAAATTCTCACCGGATTTCGTGAGAAAATAATAGGTAAAGTATACATTTTTTTACTTATATTATTTTACCAAATATTGTGTACGTTTTAATATATAAAAATTCTTTCATTAAAAAAAGTGAAGCATCCACAGGACGGATAACTTTTCATGTGACTTTTTGTTAGTCCACATCCCCGCAATTGAATTTCACATTAATACCAATAATCAAATTTATTATTATCAAGATGAAAAATAACGTCAGTCATAAATATATTCGATTTGAAATATTCAGACGGTGAAGATTTAATGAAAATTAATAAAATTGTAGACGACAAGTTTTTGCCGCATGCCGCACGCCGCGCCCCCGTCCTCTCGCGCCATGTCCGCTCGCCATTCATTTTATACAGTTGAGGTGGGCGACACTAAGTTTACCATTCTTAAGAGGTACCAGAACCTCAAACCAATTGGATCAGGAGCACAAGGTATTGTGTGGTAAGTAACACATTAAATTCATACTGCATATAAATAAATCAATTTTATTGGTTACTATATACATACATACATACAAACATACATACATGACCCTGACTTTGCTGACTATTTATATATCTAAGTAAATTGAACAATGCAGATTCTAACGTAACTGGATAATAGCTATCACAAAAACCATATTGATATTATAAATATTACTTTAATAATAATAAATCTTTAAAGAAAAGATTTTTAAAATAATTAATACGTAATAAACGTTCGAGTTTGTTGTTTGCATTAGTAATATGTTATCAGATTTTTAAACGAGATAAGAATTAGCAGTTCGGATTATCCTTGTATTTCGATTATTCGTGCCCCACTCCCTTATTAGATAATTGAGAGTACACTGTATATTGATATGCCAGAATTAATATTATGTTAGGTATACACTATACATATGGGACATGTTATGTAAAAATATTTCTTCATGTTTAGAGAATATAAAGTTGCATGCATTTTCAATGGTAAACGGATTATTTTGCTCATTGCGATCGCGCACACGACAATCGTTGCCACTAAAATCGTGAATACGGAATGTCTAGCATTCGAGATTGATGGAATTTTCGGGTGCCAGATGTTCCGAGATCGAGATTTTAGTCACATGTGCGGGATCGCTTTGTGCGAAATAATTACCGAACCATTTTTAACATACATACATCGTATTTAATATACTAGATTGCACATTTTAACTTTTTATTTTATTTTCTTATTAACCATAATTTATTTTATGATTTTTCTGAAAGTATATTTTATGTCGTGATAGGATTGTGCCGATCAGAGTACACGCATTTCATATTATGTTTACTGGGGCAGATTGAAATCTGTAATTTTTTTCTTGGCCATCTTGAATGTGCTGGAAATTTTGTTGTGTAATCGCAAACCTAATTTTTAATGGCTAAATCATTATTAGGTTGTGACCCTTGTTGTGATCTTTAAAATGGCTGATTTTTTTAATAATGACTAAATACAATGCAACTTCTCTGAAAGACACACTGTCAGCAGAAAAAATTGCTACTTTTGCTAATATTTGTGTTTGTTGTAGCTATGTATGTTTTTTTTTCTTTTTAAGCATCTTATCTCGTCTGTACCAACAATCAGTTACGTATTAGAATATCAATCGTTCTCTTTAAACAATTCTTTCATTCAATATTCAACCAATTTACATATGTGAGTGACAATTAAATGAGTAAATTTATTGCAATGAATAGCATAATTTTAAATCAATGATTGTAAATGTAATCGCTGTAACTTAAAATAATCAATCTTAATTTTTTTCATTGAAATTTATTGACATTCTAACTAAGACTGATTCTTATGACTTTTTTTTTTATAATTTCATGTTTATTTGTTTTATTTTTTCCTGTAGCTGATCCTGTCAATGAGTGCATACTATGTTGTGATATATTTTGAATGCAAATACTTTTAGTGAAGTAAAAAACTACATTGGCATATTTGATGTGCACAAACTATGATTTTTTTTGGTTGTTGGCTTGCACTTCTTAGGGTGGCTTAAGGGGAAAGGTGTTTTATTATTGGCTCTGATATCTATCAGGTGAAATATGTTTAATACTGTGGAATTTGGGGACACCGAGTTCCGCGTGCCAAATCGCTACAGAGAGCTCTCACCTCGTGGGTTCGGAGCTCAGGGAACAGTATGGTAAGCATTTGCAGTTACCATAATTGGGATTCTATTGATTAACTCTAACAACATTAATGATTGTCTCTTAATTCAAGTATAATGTTACTAACAACGTTTTTATAATCTGTAAATTTGTCAAGTTATTGATTTTAAATTGAAGTTATCGTATTTCATATATGTATGTAACAATAAAACTCCTTTTCGTAATTGAGATAGATAAGATAGATTATTTTTACTTATTTTGATATAACTTGTATTTTTTACAAATTTATTTTGGTAGTTTATTGAATGTTGCATGTTATGCTTTGGAAATTGGTTTTAAAATTTTGTATTATGTACTTCAATTCTATGTAGTAGTAAATATACATATGTATGTTGATTTTATGTGTTTACTGTGTAATTTCTATTATTGTTGTAATTATTTCGCATTATAATATTTTGTTAAACACTTGGATTTCAATTGATTATTTTCACATACAATTTTTATATTCATCGAAATATCATATATTTAATATATGTATGTACGTATTTAAAATATATTACTGTCATTACTTGTGCTAAAAAAAACTAATGAATTACTTAACATTGAAACTGTTAATTTAAAAAATTATATTTATGATTATTTGTTTATATTTCAGTGCTGCTTTTGATACTGTGACACAACAAAATGTAGCAATTAAAAAACTTTCAAGACCTTTTCAAAATGTAACACATGCTAAAAGAGCATATAGGGAGTTCAAATTAATGAAACTTGTTAATCACAAAAATGTCAGTATATTTCTTTAGTTTTATTCGTTGTAACAGGTCTAATTTTATAATTGCGATCTTATTATCATTTATACGATTTTTGTTAGATAATTGGACTCTTAAATGCTTTTACACCTCAACGGTCATTAGAAGAATTCCAAGATGTGTACTTAGTAATGGAACTCATGGATGCAAATTTATGCCAAGTAATTCAAATGGACTTAGATCATGAAAGAATGAGCTATCTTCTCTATCAAATGTTATGTGGTATTAAACATCTACATTCAGCTGGAATTATACACAGGGTATGTTGGGTTGTGTTAATTTTTTTATAGTACAGTATTCGAATATTAGTGTTTATTTTACTGTTAATATAATCTATTTTAGGATTTAAAACCGTCCAATATAGTTGTGAAAAGTGATTGCACTCTTAAGATCTTAGATTTTGGATTAGCAAGAACTGCAGGAACAACGTTCATGATGACACCATATGTTGTTACTAGATATTATAGAGCACCTGAAGTATGTGAATACATTTTGAAGAAGTAATAATCACACAATCATAAAAATACATATACATATGTAATTATAATGCATAATCTGTTTTAGGTAATTCTGGGTATGGGATATACTGAAAATGTGGATATTTGGTCAGTTGGTTGTATTATGGGTGAAATGATTAGGGGCGGAGTATTATTTCCAGGTACTGATCACATTGATCAATGGAATAAAATTATCGGTGAGTTTCTAATAACTAATACTTTTAAGGAAAAAATACGATCATATTATTGCTTTCCATAATCATATTGACTTAAACTTAATTGTTATTTCAGAACAACTCGGTACACCAGCAGCTCAATTTATGGCAAGATTACAACCAACTGTTCGAAATTATGTTGAAAACAGGCCACGTTATCCAGGATATGCATTTGATCGATTATTTCCAGATGTACTTTTCCCATCAGATAGTAATGAACACAATAGACTTAAGGTTAAGGTTAAGATTATTAATTTTCAATTTTTTTCTAATTTTAATAATTTTTTTTCTTCATTTTATTCAACACCATGTTCTCTTGTATTATTGTTTTGTTGGGCAATTTTATTTTTAAAATATTGCAGATAATATTTTAATGGAACGTGAAATTAAAAATCATTCAATTAACTAATAGTGTTTATCTGTTAATAAATAAATATTGTAAAATTGTTTTATAGGCCTCTCAAGCACGTGATTTGCTATCACGAATGCTTGTTATTGATCCTGAGCGTAGGATATCTGTTGATGATGCTTTGTTACACCCCTATATTAATGTATGGTATGATGAAGGGGAAGTAAATGCTGTAAGTTATTTTGAATTTTCAACATTGGATCTTAAATTTTCCGATACATAATGTTAATTTTTATATTAAATGTTTTACAGCCAGCACCAGGTCCATACGACCATTCAGTTGATGAGCGTGAACATACTGTGGAGCAATGGAAACAACTTATTTATCAAGAAGTAATGGAATATGAAGCACAACATAATATTCCACCACCTTCACAAGCTCAACCTGAGTCAACTACTTAAATTTGGACTAAAATCTTTTACTACAAACACATGTTAATGGACAAATAATTTGTTAGTGTTTGAGAATGCTAGTGAAAATTCTATTGGATTATTTTCCTAAGAAATTTTGTAATATTCTTATTATTGCAAAAAATGTCTTCTTAACTACAATATAATTAAATTTGATATTGGAAAATATGTTACAATATTAGGAGTAATATTGTTTTGTTCTCACAAAAATATTTAATATGCAAATAATATATTCCCATAATTCTTATTCGGCAGAAAAAAATACAATATATAATTTAAAGTTATAATGTAATAAATAATTGTTACCAAAAGTATTTAATATTTTTTAAGTTTTTTTGATTTGTGAATAGTGAGATTTTATTTCTTTTTCAAAGTCAAAAAAATAGGGTATTTTTGTGAGGTCTACAGTAATTTTTTTTAACGTTTCTCGGAAATTTAAAAACAATAAACCCAAGACCTGCGCATGTAATTTATTGAAGTCATAATAGATTAAATTATATCGGGAAAATTATTTAATTAAAACTTAATCGATTTATCATTTGCAAATAAAAAGAAGACTTGAATTTGTCGATTTATCGCGTTTTCGAATTATGAAATAATATACAATTATAGTCTATGTGTTTCCCATTCAACATAGTCAACATCGTTTCTAGGATGGCTAAATTTTTTTACCTATTTCTGTAATACAAATTTCATAAATTCTCATTTTATTTAAGATTAATAAATTGGTATAGATATTTAATATATTATTTAATTATATATATATAAATAATTATTTATTTCTCTTTAATTACAGTTCATGTAACTCTTACATCCCAGGTTCAGAACGAAAATGAGAATATGGATTCTATATGGAATATTTTTATGCTTTGCATTTCATCAATGATTTATATTTAATTTATTTAAAGAGTTTATAGAAACTTTCATCAGAACATTTATAAACTATTTTCAGCATTACTGCTATTTCTGCAGTAATTTTTAAATGAAATCTGTATTTTTAATCAATGCTCATTGTTTATCAATTGTTAAAATAGTAAATCAACTCTTTTTATAGCAGCATATGTTAATAAGTTTTATACTATTTTTTTTAATACATTGTTTTGACACTGTAGAATATTGGCCTTGTTTGCAATAACGTTCACAAGACATTAACTTTATATTTTTATGTAAATAAGTAATGTGTAATATTTGTTTGTGACTGATGCTATATTTGCTGTAATGTTAAGGTTGGTTTGTAAAAAATGTTCTTGTGATTTATTTTTATTCTTGAAATAAGTGCAATATTTAAGGCAAAGTTATGTATGTGAATAAAAAGTGCAATTACATTGTCATTGAATTGTGTTGAGATTGGAATTTTTGAGATGTATGAGTTGATTTCATTGTGTATTCATTTTACAAGCCAATATGTACATTAAAATTATATAAAATACAATCACGTCATATTTGTAAATACTTTATATTTTTTGTTATATAATTTAATACACCAGTATTCATAGTGTATTGTATGTTATTTTGAGAATTGTATATATTTCGTAAATTATGAAATAAGTAGTTACATTGTAATTTTTAAATATGAAATATAAATTTCTATACGTTCTTTCAATCTAAAAATCACAACTCTATAACAAAAGTGGTTTTAAATAAATATCTAAACACACCAGTCCGATCCAATATGTATTATTATAATATTTGCTAAAGAAAAAATATATAATACATAATATGTCATAGCTAGATAGTATCTTGCAATAAATAGTTCTGATATAAATATGAGAATTTAATTTTTCATTAGAATTTATGTAACCTATTTTTTTGGTTTAGGCAGGCGGCGGCATAGCGAAAAAATTAAGAATTTTATCCATTTGTTTAGTGAGTGCTAACTGTACTTTTTTTTATTGTTATTCTCTTGGGGAACTGCTTGTCCAAGTTTTATATTTTTTTACAAAATTTTATATCACTCTAAATTACCTTACTTTAAAAATTAGCTAAAGGTTTACAGCCTTTTTGGGATGTATGTGTATTGATTGCGCAATTTTTAAAAGCTATACATACATACTTACCCATTGAATTTAGCAACACGCAAATATTTTTTATAAACAGGATACAAACAATTTTTTATTAGAGATGTGTATGTATTTGAAAAAAAAAACTTGGATCAAGTTTTGGTGTGCGATGCAGACAACTAATTAAAGTGAAATGTGGGTTGGAGGATTTTCGGAAATTAGGAAGATTGAAGTGTGATGTAGAATATTAATAAAACTTTAAAAATCTAATGAGAGATTTACTGCTGGTTTTAATATCAAGATTGCGAGAAGAAAAATCGAGTATGTACTTTTTACTCTTTAATTTTCAGTATTGATACGTGATCATTCATCAGTGTAAATTCTTTGTTATACACCAGTGTCCATCAATTTATAGTTGACTACTAGTTAATTTTACATTTGTTTTATGAACCAGTTGCAGTATATTTTATTAACGACTTGATTAGGACCATTTTAGAGCCAGTTCAGCTAAAAATATAGTACATAATACTAATTTATTATCCGTGTTCAAGTTGTCAAGTAATTGGAAGAATTTTTGTACTGAACACAACACTGATTTAAATTTTCAAATATAAAATATTCGCTAAATTAGTGTTTTATTGTACTATTTTTTTTTTCATTGTCATGTAAACAGGAAGTATTCTGGATTACATCTTCATATTTATTAAATATTTGAAAGCTTGTATTACATAAATTTTGTTAGTATTATTTTTTTAACAATACATGAGCATATACAAATTTCAAATGTATTTGTACAATACCTTCATGCACTTTTGTAATTTTATTTATTTAATGTGTTGCATAAATTTTTTCTCTTAGATTGTAATTTTTTTGTAGATTGAGCCCCCCACTCTATTTCAGATAGCCGAGGATAATTCAAATCCATTTCTCGTGGGAAACAACCTAACTACACTGTTGCTTACCTCTTTGTATTTAGCAATTTATGTGTTGTTGGACACATCTGATCTAGATGCAGCAGGAATACTTTCTGATTTAGCTTAGTTTTCCAATTTTTCCATTCAGAAATACACACATATATATACATATGTACACCTGTATATGCCTAAGACAATTAAACTCATATTGGCGCAGATTTCCAAACTTTAATTCTCTTCAATAAGGATAAATAATGTTTTTATCTGATTTATAATTCTATTATAACATAAAAAAGAAATTAGGCATATCCAATCTGGGAAGGATTCATATATTTGTGGGGGGTCTACCTCACAGGCCCGAATATGAAACGCCCGAAAACGCAAATATCGGAAGGCAAAGATCGAAAATCGAAAGATAAGAAGAAGGGTGCATGGTAAACGGTACATACTCACTTAATTTACGCGAGCAGGATACAACAGGAACAAGAGGAACAGGCTTTTCATTACACTAGCAACATCAAAAGTTTGAGCAATTAATTTCGACGGTTTGTCTTTTTGAAGTATATCAATTTGTTCTAGAATGCATTTAGATAGTCCGTCAGCTTTTTGATTTTCAGGATTAAAATATCCCCAAAATCGTTCGTACACCTCTCCATTTAGTTCATATCTAAAGACAATAACCAATTGTGTGTGCTCTAAGACATCAGTTGTATCGTTAGCCATTAGTGCTACATATGAAGTCTCATTAATTTCTGTCGTTATTTGTTCACAGCATATTTGTTACATACAACCAGGAGTTCATTTTGAATAGTTTTATAAGTCCCTGTAAATGTTGAGCTATTATATAAATGATGCTTTAATACAGCATCTAAATTCGCTGTAGAATTAACGAGACCTCTAAATACGCCTGGATTAAGGGAGTCGTCTTTTTCATCGTGACCTCGTGAAAATTTAATGCAGTGAACTATTTTTGACAATATCTGTCTGTTTTTTTATAGCATTTTCATAATGTCTAATAATTGTTTGTCTATATGATTCGCTTAGACATTCTAAAACATTAACACTACCCAATAATGACAAACTTACGACATTATCTATGTGTTTTCTGGAAAGTTCATGCTTAATCGTTATTTCTTTCATTCTGCTTATATTATTGAAGCCATTTTCAGTCCAGACTGAATCTCTGCCTATTAATAAACAAGGAAAGCAAAACAAGGGGGCGCGCGCTGACCATTATACGCACTAAACTTACTACACACTACACAGATTATCTTATAATATTATAGATACAATTAATGTATATAAAATTACATTTCTATCAAATTTTCTTGAGGGTGTTACAGCTACGCAGTGTATATGAACGAGCCGCCACTGGATATAAGCAGTATTAGAAGCCAAATTGGACACAGCAGTTGATTTAATGTTAATTTTAGTAAATCGTGATTAAAGTTTATTTGTTAAATTTTTTTGCCTTTGTCTACATACATATGTATTTTTTTTTATCTTAAATACTATTTTCTAACAATTGTTATTTTATATTACTTTTTTATAAGTTATATTTGCTTTAAATCGTATTTGGAAGTATTGAAATCGGTATTTGTGTTTAAAGGAAATACATATGTATATGCTAAAACTGAATATTGTATTCATTAAAATGAAACATAAAAATGATATGAATAAAAAAAATGACAATTATTTAGTAATTGCAACATGAGACAATACATAAATAAATGCTACAAAATCGTACAAATGCAAATTTTTAGTATTTATTGCATGATGTTAAAAATATGAATCTACTAAATATGAAAAACGGTTAGTATATATATCAGTGGCGTGCGGTAAAACTCTCTCTCCCCCCGTCGTACATCCTCACTTAATTTGCGCGAGCAGGATACAACAGGCTTTTCCTCCTGTATCCTGCATGCGCACATTAAACAAGGCTGTATGACAAAAAGATATAATTTCACCGCATGTCACTGATATATATATATATATATATATTATATATACATATAGGTAATATACCCATGGCTGCGCCTACCATATGTATACTTGTGGATTGGTGTCGCTAGTTACAAATATGTAACATACACGAATTATAGTTCAGCGAAATAACGGGGTAGTACATATATACAGCTTCGTTCTAAGTTCTATTATCTTTGCGGCTGCCAGATGTATTTCTTCAAGAATGTTGAGTATTGGTTGGTCATCGAAAGAACAATGTTCTAGATGTGGGATTGCGAGTCAAAACACTTTTTTCATGAATGAACTTGAAAACGCTGTCTTTCTTGTCGTCTGGTCCTGTCAGAACTAAACGTTTTGGTTTTCTGTCTGTTTTTCTGGTTAATTTTCATTGTGATACACTATTTTTCACAAGGTAAGATTTTTGCACTACTTGCATGCATTTAATTTTATTAATATGATTATATAAATGCTGATAAAATCAAAGAGCGGCCGATTAAAGTTTGCATACAGGCGGCTTAACTCCTTGGCGCGACCCTGAATTAAGTTTAAGCCATTATTTTCATTTCTTATTAACATTGTTGGTAGTACGTCACTATAGTAATGGTTTGGCACTAATGCCTACCGATATGTAAATTGATATTTTTAACTTTTTTTTGGGGACCATATTAATAACTGCTGAATTTTTGCGAAAAAGTGATCAAAACAACTGATGGAGGCATTTGGATGTGTTTTTACACATAAAATGTGTTTCTTCTTTACTATGAAATAAAAATCTAGATTATCGTAATTCTTTGTAATTTTATTCAAAAAACAAACCGGATGAAACTTTCGAGAACATTCCGAATTACAATACTCATTTTTCTAGCTTTCAAATTACAAAAATTGATAAAATTATCATTAATAAGAAATTTTTATTAATAAAAAAAATAAACCGCTACGGTTTTCGGCGAAATTCACATTTGTGTACAAAATTAAAATTTCTTAAGCGTATTAAAAGATAAAATTGCGGTCTTAAACTACTATCGTATATTTCTTGAAAAATGTACTGAGACTCACTCGGCGTGCAATATTCGAGAAAACTTCCAATTTATAGCATTGCATGGTCTCGGTGACATTCAATATATAAAAAGTAACACGAAAAAAGTCAAACACTGAGGAGTCGCAGAAACCTAAAGAACGTCATAATCGTCGTCTTCCCTTTTGCGCTTAAGGTCCGAGTCCACTTCCATTTTGATGGTGACCGGTTTGGAGTTGGTTTTGCCGGCGGAGCTGAACTTGAACACTGGCTTGGGTACGCTGACGGCTTGGGTCTTGGAGACGGTGACGAGCGTGGGCGGCCGCTTGAGGGCGGCGGGCGCAGAGTTGAGGGCGGGCGTGGGGTTGGGGGCGGCGGCGGGCGGGGCGGGGCGGGGGCGGCGGGCGCGCGCCAGCCGGTAGTTGCAGGCGGACAGGCAGAAGCGGTCGGGCGGCAGGCGCAGGCCGCAGTGCGGCTTGATGAGGGGCAGCGGCGCCAGGTTCTTGCCGCGCGTCACCTCCAGCAGGAGCTCGCGGGGCGGCGGCGCGGTGAAGGCGCGCTCCGCGTGGCCCGCCGCCGCCAGCCGCACGTCCTCCGCCTCCACCGTCTTCTTCTTGGCGTGGCCGGCGAACACGCGCGCGTCCTCCAGCACGGCGCTCACGTACCGGTGCGCGAACTCCAGCAGCTGCGTCACCACGCGCGGGTCGAACTCCGTCACGCCCAGCTCCTTCAGCATGCCCATGATGGCGTGCGCGTCTCGCGGCACCGACCGCGCGCCGCCCCCCACGCCCCCCGCACCCCCCACACCCGCGCCCCTCTCCACCGCGCCTCCGCCCCGCGACCCGCCCCGCTCCCGCTCCCGCTCTCGCTCCCGATCCCGCTCGGTCCGCTCTGACATGACGTTTGTTTGACAGCTCTAACCTGACAGCTATGACGCGCGACACTGCCGCCACCACACATCGCTCTTGTCGACCTTGTTGCCAACTTCCCTCGCTCCTCCCGCGAGACCGGTCGGCGAGACGATACAAAATGTATGCAATGTGAAATGCACAGACAATTCTAAGCAATCAGCATAAACGTTAAGCAACAAGTGTACTATTATTTGCTGATGATATGAAGATTTTCAAGAGAATAGACAACCGAAATGATGCTTTGGCCCTACAAGATGATTTGTTCAGGCTAAAGGCTTATTGCAGCATAAATAAGTTGGAAATTAATGTAGCAAAATGCTCCTGCATAAACTTCACCAGAAAACTATGTCCAGTTGACTTTCCTCATTCAATCAACGGACATAGACTCACAAGGGTATCGGAAATTAGGGATTTGGGAGTCTTTTTAAACTCTGATCTATCCTTTAGTAAACATATTGACAATGTTGTAGCTCGAGCGTCGAAGGCCCTCGGGTTCGTCATCCGGTCCTCCAAATGCTTTACTTCTATTAAATCTTACAAAATACTATATTGTGCATACGTAAGAAGTATTGTTGAGTTTGCATCCCAAGTTTGGAACCCAGAGTACTCTGGTGCAAGAGACAGATTGGAGCGCATTCAGAAAAGATTCTTGAGGTACATCAGTAGCCGTTTTGGATTATCCTATACTTCCTATGAAGATGCTTGTAGGTGTCAGCATCTACTTCCACTTGTCAAAAGAAGGGAGATAGCTGACATCTCAACAATTTTGAACATCCTTAACGGCTCGATCGACTGTCCTCAATTATTGAGCAGACTATCATTGCGTGTGCCAAATAGAATGACTAGATGTAATGAGCTCCTTTACATACCTAATACTTTTTCTAATTATGGAAGAAGCTCATTCATCTGGCGTGCAAGCTCCACCGTCAACACACTAATTTTAACAATTTCTATGTTTGACTTATTTAATATTAATGCTATACAAGCTAGAGTGATTATTGCAAATTTGTTTTTCGATGATTAATTTTATTGAAAATTTACGATTGTGATTATGAATTTTTATTTTGATGTATTTATTTTGTCTTTTTGTTTTTTGTTATATATTATATTATTTTTATTATTTCATAATTTTTATCATATTGTAACGTACGCCGCGGATTAAGCGAATAGAATCCCAGAGACTGTGACCGTTCAAAGATTATATGTAACGGATATCTGTTAACGGATTAACTAAATGCATACCGTGCGACTGGTATAAGTGGGTTTTAAGGATTAGCGACAAGCTAAGTGCATGAAACAATGATTGCACTTCTCATACCGTGGGAATACATATCCGAATACGTGACTATACAGTAGGTAAACAGATTAGACGTCCTGAGAGACCGTGAGACCGGTGTAAGTGATTTTAGGGATTAGCGACAAGCTAAGTGCATGAAAGCTAAACAATGATTGCACTTCTCATACCGTGGGAATACATATCCGAATACGTGACTATACAGTAGGTAAACAGATTAGACGTCCTGAGAGATCTACCCCTTATAAGGCGGTACGTAGGCGATATCAGGGCATTCTGGACTTAGCAGTGACACTGCGTGTATCTCCTTAATCATCAATAAATGCTGTGAAACGACTATTGGCCTTTTACTTGGATCCTCCACCCACCCCTACGCAACAATATTATTATTCTTATTATTTTGATATTTTTATTATACTGTTTTACTATTTTTTTCTTTTTGTTTTCTCTAACTATCTTACTCTATTATCATTTTTGTTTCTTATTTTAAATGTTTGAGCTTTTCTTTTTTTCACCTATATGTGAAAATTATTAATGGTTTACTTAAAATAATTATGTTTTTTTTTTACTATCAATCTATGTAACTTAATAAACTGTAAATTTTCCAAATAAATAAATAACTAGTGCTACTAAATCCCACGGGTTTCTGCTGGCCAGACCTTGGATTTGTGACTCCAGGTCGATGGTTTCCTATCAGAGTTTGCTAATTTGTCTGATTTTCATTGAAACGGTTCCAACAAATTGACAACCTTATCCATTTTCTCGGAAAAAAAGTTTTCAGAAATCTTGAATTTAGCTGAATTGTATAAAATGCTGCAAAGGTCAATGGGCAAATAGTATGGAAGAAAAACCCACAGCGGACAGAAATGAAATTGTGAGGATATAAAGATAAATGTCTCTAGTTTATCATGGTGAGGATCGCTTTCTTGTGGGTTGTGGGAATATTGAAAAACGAGCGAAAAAATATTGCAACGAGCGAGACGCGACCCTATACCTGAGTGTGAGAGAGAGGGAGCGAACGTATACCTACCGGGTACGTACATCAACATCACGCGGGACGTACATCAACTCGCCAAACCCTTTACTTACTAAAGTTTTGTAAGCGTCGAAGGGTAGCTACCCGTGGAGAAGAAACCAAAACTAACCCGGAAGAAAAAAATCTGAGTATGGCTGCTTTAGTAGCTATTTAACAGAACGACAACTTATATTTAATAGTAGTATTTGATCTTTTGAATAAATATATTTTTGGTTTAAACTTTGTTCTCCCATGGATTCTAAATAATATAACCGTATATAATGTTAAGTGAATTTATACTCTTTCATTTTATATCATTTTCATTCATGTCCGCGACCGGGTCGAATTGCGCCCAATGACCTTTACAAATTTGATCATAAATGTCTATGTAAATAAATATCTATGTAGATAATATATGTATATTTACTGAATTTCGCTGAATTGATTAAAATGCTGCAAATTAACAAATTTTACCACAGATGTGTCTGTGGATATTAATTATGTAATATATATTTATGTACTTTGTATAATACTGTAGCGTATGCAAAAAGGAGCCGCCGTTTTTAATTGGATTCGAGGATTATCTCCCGACTGTTGCAGTCTGCTAACAATGGAGACCCCTGAATTGACTTCGTTTAGACGTTTAAATTCATTTAAACGTTTAGATTCATTCAAATGTTGCATGTATCAATGGCATTGAGTATTGACTCAATGCGAGTATCTAAAAAAGTGTCGATTTGAAAAACTGATTGATATACAGCTTTTTCAATTTTCCAAAATTTCCAAAGTTCCCAGGGAAAAATCCGATTTATTCCCGGGAATAAGCCGGGTTTTTTCCCGCCAGCACATCTCTAGGACCCTTGCCTTAAACGATAGCACGTGAACCATTTCATATTTTCTTCACTGTAATTATTTAATATATTTAGTAAGTAAAGAAACGAGGATAAAGCACGCGGAATAGGGATTGCAGTACCGGTTTACCAATAACACTGAGCAACAAAAAATCACGTTTTTGAGTTATCAGAGCGGAGACTAACCAACCTTTACTAAGTTTGGCCAACTGAATTCGAATATGATAATAATTTTTGTTGGTTAGTGACTGTTTTTACGAGATATGAGCGTTTAAAGAAATGCGCAATTTTTACAGGTTTTTGGCTTTTGCGGTCTTTAACTCAAAATCTAGTATTACTGTGCTCAAAGTGAGTATTGGAATCAATAGTCAGATGTTTTTCCTATTAATTGTAATATTTCATTGCTTTAAAATACTTAATATTTTAAAATATATTTTTTACGGATTTTTTCTCCGTGCTATGTTGCGTTTATTTGGGCAGTTTTTTTTATTTCACCACGTTTATAAGGATTAGTTTCCTATCTCAATATTTTTATATATCCAAAGGTACTAACTTGAGCGGCAATTGCAATAGAAATGCTTTCGTTGTGTGGATATTCGTAAAGCGGCTAGCGTTGGTGCAAGCGATTTGGCATGTAATCCACCTCACAGAGTTCAGCTTTTTTTAAACGCTCATATCTCGTAAACCAGTGCTTCCCAAATTGGGGGTCACGACCCCCTGGGGGGCCGAAGGATTTCTCGCGGAGGCCGTGAAAATATTCAGTAGAAAGTAAAAATATTCATTTATGAATATTTTTCCACATTCATATTAAGGGAATGTATGTATATATTTAAGTCTGTTAAATAATAACACATTATATGAAAACTTTCCGTCAAGGATGCACGGAAATATTTTCGTGTTTGAATGATTTTCTCACGAATTAAATATCACTGTCAAGTGTCAAGTGACACTGCAACAAAACAATTTATACCCCTTTGTAAGGGCAAATTCTGAAAACGAAAATGAGAACATTAGCCAATTTTTATTTTTCTTTGGATGTTTATTTTCTTTATACAAACATTAAAAATATTTCGGACTTCGGTCGATTTTAGAAGCGGTCCAGATTTACTGGACCGCTCTCTTGTGTGCGTGCCTGTACATACTACATATGTTTGTATGTACATACAAATATTATTATTATTGTCATATTAGTATTTTTCCGTTGATTACAAGTGTCAATGACAAATAAACAGAACAATTAAAAAAAATCTAATCGATCTACACACTATGCATATAAGATACATGTTTCTTCGTTTGTAATTTAGAACCACCAAATTTGATGTAAGTATGTACAATTTACATATACGTATGTGTGTATGTATACCATACTAATATAGATTTTCATGCAAAATAAAAAAATAAAATAATTATATGGGCAAAATTTAAATTTTTTTCCAAATTTCATTCAACTGTAATGGATATGTGAGCCGTTATATGTAATTGAAAGTCCACTTTTCTTAATTTCGTGAAATATCTCGCAAAACTTAAATATAATGTTTTCGTTTAACAATATTTAAAAATACCTATGGTATTTAATAATATTTAACAATATTTAAAAATACCTATAATATTTAAATATTCCAAGATTTTCGACATATCGAATTAATAAATAAGTGATAATAATTTCTGAATTAACATAAACGGAAATAGTGTTTTTGGAATTGAAAATTGAACTTCCGCCAATATGAAATATAACGGTTCATATAAAACAAAAATATAGTCGGGAATACAATATTTTTAATTAATTTCAACATTCTAGTCTTTATTTTCACCATCTTAATTATATTAAGTTAATTGATGGAGTCTTTTTTCGAAGGGAGAAAATATAAACCCTTTACAAGTGCAAGAGTCGTCGAACAAAATACGCCCTAATGATAAAAGACCTATTTTATCAAGTAACAACTTACCAATATGATTTTTGTTGAAAAAAATGTCTGAACTCATTACAAGATTTTTAATATATAGTATGTACATATATTGTTGAAATTTATAATCACTCCAATACTGCATCGAATATCAATATGCAGTATATGTACATATTTATGTATGTATTATAAGAGTGTTGTTTTTGATTATTGTGGTTGATTGAGCAATTATTTTCAATGGTACATATCTGTAGTCAAGAAAATATGTATTAAAACCGCTATATAAAATGCATTTACATATATGAATTATAACTAATTATATGTACATACATATGTACGATGAGGGGTTTTAATAAAAAACATAGATAAAGTAAAAATCAGTCCGCAGTAATTTAATTTTTACTTCTTAATGCATTTGACGAACTGATTTTTATGTAAAATGTAAATTATGATTACAGAGTATAAAAAATAGTTAATTTTTATTATTGCTGTTGTTTTCATCAGAAATAATTAAACCATACATACATACATATCACGTTTTATACCTAGATTTTACTACATAATAATGAGATCACATATAATTATTATGTTTCGTTAGTGATATGTAGTATATATAATATGTAAGTAACATATGTATGTACATACATACGAAACATACATTATCGATACATATATACATACGTATGAATATATAAACATAGGCCTTTTTTAAATTTAAAGAAAAAAGTAACATTATATATTTGTAAAAATCAATAAATAAATAAATTATTAGTGTATGCAGAATTGCCTTAGGTTAATTTTTTAATACAATTGTGGAAATCAACGTAAGCTTAAAAAAACGCTCACACAAAATGCATATCCTAACACAATATTTTTTTGAATGTCGATATAAAAATTTGTAGACCGAAATAATTATTGAAAGCAAGAGAAACGATAAAAAGTTATTAGTCATAAAATATATATCTAAACGATTCCTTTAGACATGTTACAGACAATCACTTTGCGAGCTTGAATAATCATAAAATTACACAAATTTTCGTTTGATGACGAAGGTCAATTTTTTTAAACAGTTTACATTTTTATATGGTAATAACTATTCAATTTAAATATATTAAATATATATTATATTAAATAAATTTAAATTTAAAAACACCTTGTCAAGAAGTATAAGGCATTGAATTAATACATACTGTCTTAAAAATAATGGGATTATGGATGTACTTTGAAATTTATTAATATTATAGCACCATATTTGTCAAATATGGATCTTATATTATAGACACATAAAAAGTTCACAGAAGGTAACAATGTAAATAACGTTATTTTTTAAAATATGACAACAAATATAACTATAATCTATTTATTTTATTTGTATTTAGAATATCACATGTTACGTTTCAAAGAATTTAAATTATGGCTGCCCTCAGATAATATGACTTCTCTAGAAATTTCCGTGTATGTTTCCTGCATTAATGAATGGCATTTGTCTACTAATTCAGGTATATTCTCCTTTTGAACGCCTTCGGTTGATACTTGAGGTAGAATTGTTACTATAAAATGACCTAAAATTTTAAATTTATTTTGTCACTTCGCAAATTCGCAAAATTAAAATAATAAATCTTTGACTATGTGATTATTGACAAAATCTTTACCTGAATTAAGTTGGGAATTTTTGGAATCCAAATAATAATATTTTGAAATGACAACAGGTTGAATCGGACAATTTGCATCTATTGCCGTGTGAAAAGCGCCCTTTTTAAAAGGCAATAATTTATCTCCACTATTTCGTGTTCCTTCAGCAAAAAGCAAGAGTTTGGCCTGTAATTTCATTGATTGTTTAACAGTTGCGACATGGGTGATTGTAAAATTTACTTTCATGTTATAACTAGTGAGCGGACCCAAAGCGCGCCGTTCATTGTTCAATTGTTGTAAATGCTTTGTTAAAGATTCGCCGAACTTTTATTTTGCATTCTATCTTTGTAAATAGAGCCAAACCGCCCCGATTCCTGGAAAAAGCACCCTCTCTATCCGCAGTCTAGTTATAACTAGTCTTCGGCGGTGAAGCGTGCTTTTGGAACAAAACATGGGAGTTTTGGGGCTATTTTCCAGGAAAGAGGACAAACTACAAAGCTAGAGAGCAAAAAAAAGGTTGACCATAAAAATTAGCAATAGTGTGCAGGGTCGCGCTGAAGCTTAGTTATAACATAAATTTGTCAATAGTTGTAAGACAATAAAAATTATAGCAAAATATAGCGGAGGTAACACAAAAAATCTAATAAATATAAATATATAACCTTTCGATTTTTGATGGCTTCTACATTTTTACTCAGTACATTCTGTGCTTGTTGTTTTTGTCCTCGATCAATAAAAACTGTACCCCACAGCCAAACAGCTAATCCAAAAGGCCACAAATAGAAAAGGGCACGTTTGGATACAACTGTACTTTGCGACATCAATGGCCATAAGATTGCTAATACTGAAATAAATAAAAAAAAATAATGACATAAGAATTTTTACTTTACACAGTATAGTAATGAAACATCAGAATTACCAATTAGATCTAATGAACTCTGATGATTCATTATAACTACGGACCCTTTGGAATTATCAATATTTTCAGCTCCTCTTACCTCCCATGTCAATCCCATAATTTTAGCTATTTGTCGGCATCCCCAAGCAGGTATTCTTGAAATGGGAATAATTAATATTAAAAAGTTTTTAGACAAAAATAATATGTACATACATTCATATATGGGTCATTATAAAATACGAGGATTGGCTCCATACATTTTTCCTTCCAAATAAAAGTAATAGATAAACATTTGATATTGAATATATGAATAGTCGTATTTATTTAGTTTCAAATTTTCGTATTAATTTTAATTAGGTCAGTATTAACTGGCAGTTTTCGTGTTCTATAAAGCCTAATGGAATGACAAAAATTGACTTTGCTTGCTTATTTTTTATTGATAATTTTGGTTTTATTACTATTTTTTATAAAATTAAACGACCAAAATCAACTATTACAATTTAAATAAATCGATTATTATCATTTAAAATCAATGGTTGAAGCGGCACGCTTATGAGATTTAAAAATTTGTATTGCTACAGGAGACATGACTGAAAGTTATATATTTTTTTAAATGTTATTGGATACTATAATAACAATACCATTTTAAAATATTTTTATAAATAACAAAATAGAACTCAGTGTTGGTTATTAGTAGTTTAAATGATAATTTTTAGATTGTACTGAAAAATGGTAAAAGGTAAACTAGAGGAGGGTATATTTCTTAATAATGAGGGTATGTTTAGAACATTTTTAAAACAAAATAAGCTCGCATTGTAAAAAAACTTTATAAAATTATGGATGCTACCTTAGTATGCGGTCTACCTTCACATATCTACTTTAGTATGCGATCTACCTGCACGTTTTCACTTTAATATGCGGTCTCACTGTCTCAGTTCTGGCGTGTGACACTGAGACTGAATAATACCGACCCTAATAACCTAATCTTAAATGAATAGGGCCAACCTTAACGTAACCTAACTTATCCTGACCCTTAAATAAATAGGTGTTGGATGCTAAAATATCTTTTTTTTTAAAGTTTTATTTCATCAATATTTTCACAAAATATATGTATGTATTGACCCATATTTGTATGTGTGTGCTTACAATGCATTGTCAGGATGTCTTGGCTTCAAGAGCATAAGTGGCATTGGAATTGTTGCTGCGATGAGGCATCCAATTGTGAAAAAAGTGAACTGTTAAAAATAAATACAAAATATACCTTTTCAACGTCAATATTTTTTCCGACTAAGAAAGTTCCAATAATAATTATCTGTAGTACTCACTTTTATATAATATCGGGCGACAGAACTTATAGTATATAGCAAAATTAGTAAAGCCATGAAACAACCCAAAAGAACGCTGTAAGCCGCCATGATGTGTCTGAAATTAAAAAATCATTTATTGTAATGCTGATTTTTTAGATTTTATACTACATAGTTGTCTAAAATAATGAAAATTCTGTAATAGTAACATTAAATTGTTATCATTCTGTAAGAACTTGTTATACGTTTTGTTGGGGCTTAGCTTTACACATTATATGTATGAACATTCATATAGCTAGCAGCATAGCTCATTTAGCCAGCAGCATAGCTCGGTCGTTAAGCTTCTGATTAACACCGAGAGGCGCCGTGTTCGATCCCATGAGCTGACCTCGATTGAAATAAATTATCTGTAGTGCTGCTGGTCAGACTTGGATATTTGTGATTTCAGGTCGATCGTTTCCTATCAGAGCTTGCCAATTTCTCTGATTTCATTGTTGAAACGTTTTCCGATTAAAATTGGCTAAAAATCCTTCCTACCTACTATGTCACCACTATTTGAGTATGATTAATGTACAATAAAATTTATGCACAATTCATAGATGTCTCGTTAATTTGCGAGTTTTCAGTAAATGCAGCATTGTTTGTAATTGGCCAGGAAGGCGCATTGGGGTTACCCAATGCGCCTTCCATGGATAAGGCCTTCCTGGTATATATGTATGTAAAAAAAATCAACATCTAGAATTTTAAAAACTAAAAGCTAGAAAAAAAACTTTGAAAATATATTTTGGTCAAAATTATAGTTGTAAATTAAATTTTTACAAATAAAAAAATAGTCAAAAAGAATCAATCAATTTTGAATATTCAACAGGCTAATATTCAACAAAGTAATTTTTGTATGAAATTATTTTATTATCAATACAAATTTCAAACAAAAGCCCAGCTTGATTAAAGCTGTAAATTTACTAATTACATATATTTGAATACAAGATGGATTCAATTCGCAGGATGTATCTATACATACATACATATGTATGTATTTACATGTAATGTTACAGTGAATCTGTATCTTTTTTTTAAAGATGACAAATTTAAATTTGAATCGGACGTCGTATTAATTTACGAATAATTTATCTCTTCTTGGTGAGTTTCGAGTAATTTTGACACAAACTTATTAATATTCATCGTTTTATATGATTAAGCTATTTTTATAAGCTATTAAGCATAAGCTATAAGCATAAGCTATTTTTCAAAACGGATCAAAATATAAAATTATTTGAAAATTATATTATATTTAGTCAACATTGGTCTATTTCAGTGCTTCCCAAATTGGGGGTCGCAACCCCCTGGGGGGCCGTAGGATTTCTCGCGGGGGCCGCGAAAATATTCAGTATAAAGTACAAATATTCATTTATGAATATTTTTCCACATTACATATTTAGGGAATGTATATATTTAAGTCTGTTATAATAATAACACATTATATGAAAACTTTCCAACAAAAGCTTACTTTGTGGTCAAAAGGTATTAGTCAAGGATGCACGTAGATGTTTTCGTGTTTGAATGATTTTCTCACGAATAATGAAATATAATTGTCGAATTCAGTGAAAAATGTTATACTTGATCACATGGCCGAATCGATACTATTTTTCAAAAAATATTTCCCAAACTTGAATGAGGATGAAAAGGTACAATTTGATAAGAACACAATTTGCCAAGTCCTTAAAATATGATCATATTACGTGGACAGCCCAAGAAGAGTTGATCGATATCAGATCAGATAATTTGCTTGAAGTGGAATTTAATGAAAAAAATATTTCAGAATTTTGGTTAAGGCGACAGCAAGAATATCCTGCTATTGGAAAAGAAGCTCTGGTAACTCTTATTCCTTTCGCGACTACGTACCTATGCGAAACAGCATTTTCGTCATTACTTATATTAAAAAATAAGCAAAGGTCATGTCTTTCCACGGAGACTTTGGAAGATGCTTTGCGAGTTAGCATTTCTGACATTGAACCCGATATCGATTTGATATGTAAAAACATACCACCTCATCTATCGCATTAAATTGTTTCATTTAATAGTTTTTATTTAAAAAAAATGTTTTTAAGCAAGTTCCTATATTTTTGTGCTGAATATAAACATGTGTATTATAATTGTAATAATTACTGCCAAATAAACCTTTTAACTAGAAAAAAATGTCATTTTTTAGGGGCCGGGAATTAATTATTTCAGATTTAGGGGGTCGTGACGTAAAAGTAATTGGGAAGCACTGGTCTATTTAGTCAAGTTGATAATGAAGCGGATACACCCCTGTCACAATGGCAATTGAGGTACTTTGAATCGAATTTTCATACCCTAGAAATGTAAAAAAACATGAGATTTTTTAAATGTAAAATCATTCCATATATGTATATGAGGTGAATTAAAAAAAATAAACCCTAAATCTGTGCAAAAATTATAAAAAAGCCTTTGAAAATCGGCACTTATTATATTAAGAGGGCTGTACCCCCCAAACCTTAATTTTGTTGCCGTTCCTTTCATCGATATATATATATTGAGTGAATGCGACAATATATATATCAATATATATATATTGAGTGAATGCGACAGTTGCGCTTCGACCAGATAAAACGTATTTTAAATAAACAAAATCGAGGTTTCGTATTCTCCTATTTTCTCCTCCGAAACTGGACCAGTTTTTATCAAAAGTTCATTTAAGGGTGTAAAAAAGAGGCGATTTTATAAATGTTTGGCGGCTCTTAGCTCCTATAAAAAATAACTAATCAAAAAAATAAAACGATAGATGCATCCCAGGATATCCATAGCTTATTAAAAAATAATTTCTCTAGTGCTATAATTGAGGAAGGGAGAAGTCTAATACGTTTGTATGGACAAGGCGCTGGTGTCTAGCCCTCTTAAGAAAAAAAGTAAAGTTAACGATATTAAGTTATTATTATATTTTTACGAATTCCTCGTGATACAAATTCCAAAATTCACCGCTTTCTATGTACCCTACTGTTCATCGATCAATGATCAATGTTCATCCTTTACGTTTCTTCGTTGTTTATTTTATCCGGGTGAATAATATTGGAAAAGTGGCAGCACTGCTACCTTCAAGATTTCACTAACGCTTTCCATTGAAATTGAATTTCTACTGTAGAATTATATACATATCAACTGGTGAAATTATTTTCGAATATGAAATCACTGAAACATTAGCGAAAACATATTTTCGCCAAGAATATACACACATACATATAATGTATTCACTGTAATACACAGTAATGTACTCTATAAGCTGTCGCTTCTGTTAAAATCCATTCCTACGCACCATACGTTACAACTTTATTGCGATTTATGGATTTAAGGGCTTACGATTGATTGACAGATTGTCAGTGCATTCCCAAACCCCTTAGACTGAGTTACTTTTGAAGAAATCTTGAGAAAATATCACCTGTGGAGTTGCTGGAGTGAAAGTCTGATATTGTTAAGTTGGCAGGCCACCCCCCCCTCACAAAAATCAACATGGGGTTCTTATCTATTATTTTTCTATATGCGGTTTTTCGGAATTTTCAATATCCAAACTCCTTTCTCTAAACTCTGAACAATGCTGTTTTTTTCAGAGTAATGTTATAGCATTGTTGCTTACAATATTGTTCGCAAATAATCGGATCTATCAATCATATAAATTTGTATTTTGACTGACACAAACAAACACGCGGCAAAAGAATGAACGTAATGCGTTACGACATTTTTACTTTATTTTATATCTGCGTGCGTAATTGAAAATAAAAGAAAAATGTTAATTTATACACATTCTTAAATTTAAATATTCATCAATTTTAATGTGATTAGTAAAAAAAGCAGTCATAAAATCCGCATAATGCAAGAAATTGTATTTAGAATCATACATTTTGTATACTCAATGTAATACTAAGACCAATTTATAGCTAGCATGCCAATTTATGAATCAGCGCAATTATTAGAGTACAATGGATTGATTTCGCCACCATTCTCTATCATTCCGACATTATCCTGTTGGATAGCACCATTAAATTTATTTTTATAAATAAACGGTATTAAAATATATGTACACACACACAAAAATTATATATATATATATATATATATATATATATATATATATATATATATATATATATATATATATATATATATACATATAATTTTTGATAAAATCTGGAAAGACAAATTTACTATCAAAATTTCCAAATTTGATTAATTGTTACTTCAGATTTAATAAGAATCTGATTCGATAAGTGTAACCAATCATTCAAAATAAGTGTTATAAAAATATTTTATGGGAATTATACATATTTATACTTATCATTTATAAATCAAGATATCATTGTTTCATGATGTCACAGAAACTTTTCACTTGATTTTTTTACAAAGTACATTCAGATAATTATTTTAGAGGTCGATTGATATTCAGATATTTTGAAATTTATATTTTTTGTACATTCAGATATTTTGATTCCATGTTTTTCAGGACATAATGACTACTGTGAAGCATTGGGGACTTTTCAGGTCACAGCGGTCACTAATTGTTATTATCAGTATTTTTATGTATTAATAATAATAATAAATAAATATGCATGTGTATATTTTAAACTAACAAAGAAGAATTTTTGGTATTTAAACTAAATTGCAACATTTGCTTATGAAATGTTTTTCTCCAATGCTTCTCCAATCCAATGTTTTTCTCCAATAAATTAAAAAAATAAAAACATTGCTTTTAAAACAGTCGGGGCATAAAATATGTATATTTTTACTGGAGTGTGTCAACAAATTAGTACTTTTCAGAGATTGCTACAATATCGCACTGATGTTTAATATATAACAAGCTTATAACAATTTATTTTTACTGGATCATTCATGAATGAATATTTATTATTATTACTTTTATGTTTTTGCATCACATTTAGATTTTAGGTAGGTTACTCATTAGATGGATGTTCTGTTGTGGATTCCTTTTCATTTTAATTAGTATAACTGATTGTCTATATAATATAGCAGACAATATGAATTTATGTTTAAAAGGAATCTTCTGGCGTTTCATGATGCAATCGAATATTAATCCAGTGTGTAATTTTTTATATACATACATATGTTACAGTGAAAGCATATATATATATATATATATATATATATATATATATATATATATATATATATATATATATATATATATATATATATATAAATATATATATATATATATATATATATATATATATATATATATATATATATATATATATATATATATTCGTACATATGTGATATTTATTTAGATTGATACAGAATAGCATAAACCATGTCTTATCTTTAGGCATATCAATGAAAAAGGACTCAAGGAAATAATATTGTCACATTTAAAAAACATGGATAAAGTAAAAATATGTGTATATATCAATCGAACCTGAAGAATATTTGGATACAACGAACTCCCGTTAGTCGACTATACTGATGAAAAGACCAGTCTCTAGTGAACTACACAATGAAACACAAGCGCACACATTATGCAGAGCGCGCACAAAACATTACTGATTGACAAAAATATGATTCGTTCTTCAATATTTTTCATCAGCGGTTCTCAAATACATACGTACCGGCGAAAAATGCAAAAAAAATATTATGAGTTTTGCCAAATTTTACAATTTTTATAGCTTTAGGAAAACTTTACCCTATTTTACATTCGTTACAATATATTAATACGTATCAAAAATTAGTTACTTAAAACGGTAATTTCTCCCATTTACACACATTTCTATATTGATTTTTAGATTGAACGGAAGTGGGTAGTAAAGTAAGTATAGGTAATAAAAAAAACGATAGGTTTATTATTGCTATTTTTGTTAAAATGCAAAAAAATAACTAATAGCGATAAACAAACCACAACCTTTAGTCATCTTATCTTTCGAAATACGTATTGTACAATATTCCACAAAACGGGTCACAAATCAAAGTTTGATATTTGTATGTATGTACATACATATGTACATATGTGAAGATAATATATTTTTTTAAACTGTTATCGTTTTTTGGGCAAATATATGCAAGTATAAAAATGGGTATTGCATTATTATCAAACATTGGGAATGTATGTATAGTTTTTATTTTCCACTATCTATGTACTTATCTATAGCTCAGATAAATGTGCATTCATATGCGACGCTTCTTTTATAAATTGTATGTCTTCCTTCTTTACTGATTTGAAGGGTTCATTCCTCAAAGCTATTTAAGGAACCCGGGTTGTTTAATGATTACAATCGCCAATGTGTTTTGTAAGCAGTATTGCGTGGCATCAATTATTTTATAATCACATGGAATATTTCTTTTGACAAATATTCACAAATAATCGTTCAGTATATTATGTACATATGTGTGTGTGTGTGTATCGGTTATAAATAAACATATGTAAGTATATGTAGTAAGTTACAAAAAATGCATACAGTTGGGAATATTGTAATGGCACAAAAATATTGGAACCCCGAATATTCGGTATGAGAAACACCAAATAACGTCTATAATCGATATGTTCCAAGTTACATAATATATACATATGTTTAAAAATATGTAAGTTTTGAAAAATAGAGTTCGTCAGCGAAGATAATTGTGATTATTTTGTGTTTTGCCTTCTTTCAGTTATTGTAGTATAATTACCCCGAGCAAAATGTATTCAATGGCACTTACATAAAGCAATGTATCTTTTGTTTAAATCTGTTGAAAACTGTTTTTTAACAGATTTAAAGTAAATTTTACTAAAATTGTTTTAGGTCGGGTCCAAGAGTGTAAGATATAAGAACTGTAGCTATTATTTTGACCTTGTCAGGTTTATATTATACTATGGAAGAAGTTGTGCGATGAGCGCACAAGATAATACTCGTAATTATTTTGTGCACTTTGATATATGTATGTATGTATGTATGTACGTATAAATGGGTGGGTGAGGATGTGATTAGTGTTAGTGCAAAGTGAAAATATGTATAAGATAAACTAAAATAATAGATTCAAAATCATGCGGAATTCGCGTGAAATATTATAAAAATAATAATATTACAGATACTTTTAAATTAAGATTATAATAATAATAATATACACGTTGTAATAATATTTTGTTTCCAAATTTTAAACAAAAACTAGGATTAGAATGTTTAGTTATAAAAACGAGGATTATAATGTTTAATTATAGAAACGAGGACTATAATGATCATATGTGCCCATAATTATGAAAGTGGTCGAAGTCAAGATTTTTTTTTTTTTTTAAAGTCGATTTTATCTTTAAACCCTTTGAAGCATAGCGGTATCAAAAATGGCCCACCTTTTTTTATCTTTTGCTGCATGGTGGGATGTAATTTATACCACTTCGAAAAATTAAAACTATTTGAAGCACTAAGGTTTATATTATGTCCAGTGGCGTAGCTATAAATTTCGTAATTTACTAACATTCTCATTTATACGATTTAACACCAAAGTGGCCTCGTCTAAAGTAAGATCCCGTTTCTGCAATATTTTCGTACTCGACTGGCTACACGCCTCATTTGTAACTGACCGTATAACTAAAAGTATCTAACATATGTATTAGCATAATATCGTATAACATATGTATGTATATAGCATCAAATATAATCCATATTTACTTGGCTTTTGTTGGAATACGTGAGAAATAATTTTGTCATTTTCTGTTCTGTTCTGTTTCAAAATTCGATATATTTAGATGGATAATAAAAAAATTATGTCCCACTAACTAACTAAAAATTTTTTTTTCTGTGCAACACGTGCCTTTTTTTTGTTTCAAATCTCGTGCCCCAAAGGGTTTATCGGTTACATTGTAATATGTAATTGATTAAAAAAAATTTATTTTCTTGACTTAGACCACTTTCATATTTATGGGCACATATACATATATAATATCACTATTCTGTGTGTTTGTGTGTATCTGGGTATCTGCAATAATACTCGTCGTACTATAATAGTCGTTTCGAGTCGACATACATACATATGTATGTCACAACTAAAACAAAATGTACGAATATAATATACGAATAATAATAAAAGAAAAAACTTCTATATATACTGTTTGCTATCAATGTTTCCTCTAGGCATGTCTCTGAGCATTTAGCGCCATCTATTGAACATTTATTTAATTCATCAATTTTTGTATTGGTGTTTTATATTGTTTATATGTAGGTAATTTTTTACCTTTTTTATATATTAAATATAAAGTATTTGAAAATATAGGACCGACATATTTCTTTTATTTATTTTTTATTTAATAACTTAACATGCTATAACTAGTCACCGGAGCCTGAGGGGGCCGTGTATTGTTCAAAGGTTGTAAGGTTGTTAAAGGTTTGCCGATTGTTATTGTTCAAAGGTTGTTAAAGGTTTGCCGAACAATGGATAGCACTGTGACTATCCTACCTCTAGCCATAACCCATACGATGATATTTCATCGGGTACATCACTAGTTAAATACGAGCACTATAATGTTTGTCTGCATTATATAAAAAAAATTTGGATGTGTCCAACTCATGCTTTTAAAGAGTATCAATAAGAAAATTCGATTAATATGTAATACATACAGAAGCTTTAATTGTTCTTGGTGCATGTATGTATGTACATACATATATATGTATGAGCGTGTAGTAAGAGTAATGCAAGGGAATTCATACGTTTTGGATTTTCAGATAAAAATTCTACTTCTGGTTGTCCGATTTTATTTTTTATTATAGTTTAATATCGTTATAAGGATTTTAATCATAAATATCAAGAAGATATAACATATTTCAGAGGTTAAAGTTTACTTAAACGAAAACTCCCATTGATTATTGACTGATAAGCAAAACCTTATCGACTTTCGAGATAGTACACGAAACATATACATATGTACATAAAATTTGTAGATCGATAGGCTTAGTATTTTCGAAAAAATTGTGTGGTAACAATATTTTTTACATTTCTAAGTGAAAAAAGTTTCACTTCTGGTTTATAAAATTTATTACATAATTATTTATGTATATTTACATGATGATTTTGTAACGATTACAGTGTGCTTTTTTAATTTGAAGAAGACACACATAAAGCCGAAAAAAATAGTAGTATAGTATTATGGGGGGCGTATGAACGACTATTTAATGTGACGGGCGGGAAGGAAGTTAAGTAGTAACAAACCTATATTTCCGAGTTGGTCTCAAACTCGCAGGATGGTGACCGAAACACGACCATGTCGTAGAGCCGCCATAAATGCGTGCTTTCAGAAAAAAAATTAATTAATTATTAATTAAAATTATTATTTTATTGTTTCGCATAAATATGCGAAAACTTTTAATAAAATATGTTAATATCGTATCTGTCAAGAACAAACGGATGGCTTAACTTTTTTTATATTTATATTTATAAAGTCAATGTAATTGGGGTTTTTTATTAGGTGCATTGTTTCATTGAATACTAGGCATGACAAACTATTTGTAAAAAACGAATCATGTGTTATTTTTTAATCTTACAGAAATCTAGCCATGGATGCGAACTGAAATTTGAGAATGTAGCCAAACTCTCAAAACAAGAACGTATTTTTGAACGTATTAAGTATTTTTTGCATGAAAATTACTATTAAAAAAACATGAATATAAAAATACAAAGACAAAAAGTATGAATATAAAAATATAATGCCAATTAAAATTTATTAAAACTCAACATGGAGCATATTTCTACAGATTGTTTTTGAGATTCGTGCGAAGATCGGTAACAATGATATTGTATTTACTAAAATACCTTTCAGCATCCACACTATTGACGGGACAGTGTCCCGGGGACACCAAATATATTTTACAGCTGCGCAACCAAACTCTTCATATTTAATTTTTGTTGTCATCAATAATAGCAATATATCCGGCGTGGATTCACTTTTTATATTCTATATTAATTGTCTAAAAACGTGCCGATATCCTTTCAAACATTGAGCCTCTGTTAATACATTAAACAATGGCAGGTTTATAAAAAACAAAACTGTTTCTTTAACATTAATATTAGATTTTGTACCTGCCACAGATGGATTGAATAGTTTACTCAATGTTTGGAGGAATAGATTTGTCTCATTTAGTCTTGAGTGTGAGTCTAGTTTTAAGACGATTTTTTGATCAGCCTTTTGGATACACAGCTCTAACTGTCTTCTTTTGTTTACAGTAGTAGACAAAAGCAGTTGCTTGGTTCGACAGGAAAAACACCATCTATGGTAAACTGCAAGCTCTGTTTTATCCCCTCAATTTCTTCACATAATAAATGGGCAAAGGGATAGGAAGACCCTTCTAAAATTTCTATTAATTTTATAAATTTTATGCAAATTTCACCTTTGTTTGTTATTTTAGCATCTATTCGCATATTTTACGAATTAAGCATCTATTAGCATCAATTAAACATTAATAGCAAAATGCCCAAAATACGTGTCTCTGCTGATGGTGGTAAACGGACTACTAGTCAAATGTGAACCGGTCACAGAACAACCGGTCGCTCTAGATCGGTCACACGTGATCACCCGTCACACTAAAGCTGGTCACGAGAAAACTGGCCACACCCGAAAATTGGTCACGAAAAAACTGGTCACACCCAAAAATTCGAACAATTTTTAATTTTATATCATATTATAAAAGGAATCAGTGCACTTAAAACACAATTAAAATTTCGTGATTTCTATTTTTTTTCGTTTATCATTTATTTTAATTTTTATAAATGGTTGTTTCAAATAAATTTTTCTTTATCTAAAACCATATAGCTGTCTTGACCGGTAACCAATAACATTTTTAACAACTTAACTATTAATTACAGATACAAAAAAATAAAGACGAATTTTCCGTGAATTTGGCGTAAGCAAAGTCTGTTATTCTATTATCAAAATTAAATTACTTGCTAATTCAATTTATATTGTTATATATTTTTTATAATTCAATTTAGTGCAATATTCCGTAACTTTTACATAAACTATTTTCTCGAAAATTCCTAAAAACATTATCGAGCCCGTGAATTAATAACGATGATCTCTAAATATCCTGTTCTTTCTGCTGAAGTGCAATTTTAACCTTATTCCATTTATCAAGTATGAGATTCCAGAGATTTAAAAATTCAAGAAATTTATAATTGTACATTTGAAAGTTTCGCAAGTGAATGTGAATTAGCAAAATTATGATCGTATTTTATAATGTTTAAAACTAAAAGTACATATGGTGAGGTTGGAAGTTGACTGCGCTGTGGGCTGCTTTGTTGACTGCTTTGAAGGCTGCGTGGCTCTTAGTCGGGGGTCACCAGGTATGGGGATCTAGTCTTGTTGTGAAGGTCTTCTTCACCACCAGTCCGCCATGTATTATAGACAGGTTCGTCTGTGTTCGGTATTAATACAACTATATGTTGAATGTGGTATTTATTCGATAGTAACACGTATACACAAGTATGATTAATTGTTGGTAAAAGTATATCGTTCAGAGGTCTCTAGATGTGGTAGAGGGTCGCTGGCTCGGCATTCGGCTATGTTCAGCAAGTCTCTGGATACGGCAGTGTGTTGCTGGCTCGTTGTTCGGCTATGTTCGGCAAGTCGCTGGATATGGTAGAGTGTCGCTGGCTCGGCATTCGGCTATGTTCAGCAAGTCTCTGGATACGGCAGTGTGTTGCTGGCTGGTTGTTCTTCCAAGTCCGCGTAGTGAAGTGGTGGCTGGTCAGGAGCTGGATGTTGACTGGTCTGCTGCTTTGTGTCGACGCTTGCTGCTGTGGGTCGACTGGCGTTGTTTGGGTTGTACCTCCTTTTATAGTGTTTCTGGAATGCTTGGTGGAAGTGGTTATTGATGCGTACGAAAGGAATTTGCTTTCGTCGAGGCGTCGAATTTTCTGGAATGCTTGGTGGAAGTGGTCGTACGAGCATTTAGTTTGTTGATGCGTACGAAAGGAATTTGCTTTCGTCGAGGCGTCGAATTTTCTGGAATGCTTGGTGGAAGTGGTCGTACGAGCATTTAGTTTGTTGATGCGTACGAAAGGAATTTGCTTTCGTCGAGGCGTCGAATTTTCTGGAATGCTTGGTGGAAGTGGTTGTACGAGCATTTAGTTTGTTGATGCGTACGAAAGGAATTTGCTTTCGTCGAGGCGTAGAATTTTCTGGAATGCTTGATGCTGTTCCGCTCGATGTATTTTGTTGTTGCGGAATATTCTCGAAGGTTTCGATGACGATGACGACGACGAGATTCCTACATACATATGTACAAATTACTTTGAAAATCGGAGGCAATTTGTCTATTATCACCCCAATTCCTCAGGAGAGTTTATTTCGCATTCTGGGGTACCTCAGGGGTCTAATCTAGGGACATTATTCTTTTTAATTTACATTAATGACATTTCCAAAATAATTAAGTATTCAGACTATTTATTCGCCGATGACCTTAAACTTTTTAAGACAGTTAAGTCTCATAATGACGTAGCCCTTCTCCAGTTAGACTTGTGATGCGCTGTCAAGTTGGTCTGTCGAAAATAAATTGTCTTTTAGCATTCAAAATTGCTGTGTCCTCAATGTGACAAGATTTTCAAATCGCTTGATTTATCCCTATCGCCCAAATGTTGTTGAATTAAAGTTTATGGATGAATTTTGTGATTTGGGCGTCTTGTTCTCAAATAATTTTCATTTTAAACGGCACATAGACAATATTTGTTTGCGGGCCACAAAAATGCTGGGATTCTTACTACGAGTTAGTAAACCTTTCCAGAGTGCGTTGGTGCTTAAAATTCTTTATGAATCTCTAGTACGTAGCATTCTACAATTTTCTTCCATTATATGTATGGAGTCCTACCCATATGAATCATTTATTGAAGATTGAGAGAATCCAAAAACGGTTTCTCAGATATCTTTATATGAAACTGTATGGTTATTATCCTTGGCTATATCCTAGTTCCTTTTAGGGGCGTTGGGTTTCAACTCATTGGAGTCTCGTAGGATTATGTTTCTAGGAAGGCATTTTTTTAAGCTGTTGAATGGGAATACACAATCCTCAGATTCTTAATGAATTTAGATTGTATGCACCTAGTAAATTCAGGGACCTGAGGAATCGTGATTTGTTTGTTCCTCCTATAGCTCGCACAATTGTATTGGCAACGGCTCCTATATCTAGGGCGATATATCTGCTCAACCGGATTGCTGGTGAAATTGACCTCTTCAATATAAACTATGCTAATCTGGTTGAGTGGTTGTTGAGGAATGCCAATAGTTGTAACAATTGTAGATGTGATGATATGTTGTTATTGTTTTATTATGATGTAGTATTGTTATATGTTGATGATATATTGTTATTATATGTTGTTGTTATTATTTTGTTGTTGTTATTATTATGATGTAGTATTGTTATTGTGATGATGTTATGTTGTGTTGTATTGTATTATTATTGTATTGTTGTAATTAATTGACTGGCCGCAGTGACGCGTTGGAGCTCTCTGTAATGTCACTGTGGCTAATATGTTAAATAAAATAAAATAAAATATGTCCTCATACTGACGCTTCCATTAGTTTCGATTTTGAACATCCGTATCTCGTATCCGGATGTTATTAAAAAATAAAATAAAATAGGCCAGGGAAGCCTTCGGCGCCACTCGCTTTACAATTAGCAATCAAAGATTCTATTACAATTAGCAATCAAATATTCTATTACAATTAGCAATCAAAGATTCTATTACAATTAGCAATCAAAGATTCTATTACCGATTCCGATTTAAATACAATTATATGTGAAGCTCTCGAGCTGGTTAAAAAGTTAAGAATCCCTTCTCTTAATATGAAATATGACGAAAATGATGCTAAAAGACCTGTAATAGACTGTATTACTAGATGGAATAGCACATTCGATATGTAAAACTCTATTGTTATGTAAAGAATTTTGTTCAAAAATAGCTGAAAACAATATGGAGTACTATTTCCCAGAACAGAAATGAATCGAAATTAATGTCAAATTGCAAAGCGAGCAAATGACGTTGAGTGATTTTTACGGGATTTGGATTCAATCAAAATTGAAACAACAAAACTTAAAAAAAAAATATGTAGATACACCCATACCTGTAAAAATTAACTTCTAGATTCTTTCTAAACTGCTGTTGCACTTTTGTTCCTAAAAGCAGGGCTCGTTGAAAAGTCGGTAGGCCTAGAGAAAGTCAATTAAGTATGATAATACATAATTGTACCACCATATAAAGAGTATTGTATTTCATGAAATTTTGTGGAAAAACAGTTACATACATATATGCGGAGTCACAATTATAATATGCTCAAAGTTTAATGTATTTATCTACTATTTCATCATATATATTGATAAATGGTTTTAATAAAAACATAAAATTACAAAGTACATATAATATATTTTCTTTTCTTAAGTAAATCTCCTTACAAAATAACTTTAATGAGATTCTTGTGTATGTTTCGAGCAACGTTTTTTAAAATTCGGTTCAAATGATTCCCTTAAGTCTGGAGCTGCATTTAATCTATTTGTATCTTTATCTTTTACGGTATCAATTGCCGGATTTTCAATCATCGACTACGATTAATTAAGATAATGTTTTTTAATTATATAAAAAATATTTCTATTTATGATTATAAATCATTCATTCTTGCATGTCCGACATTAATGATTTTTTTCGCGTACCACCAACCATCAACCGCGTACCACAGGTTGGGAACCGCTGATGTATATGATTACAATAAGTTATAGGCCTAGAGCCCGGAATCTGAAGGGGCTGTTTATTGTTCAAAGATTGTAAATGCATTGTTAAAGGTTTGCCGAACCTTTTTTACAAAGCATTTTTTACAACCCCTTCAGATTCTGGGCTCTAGTTATAGCCGTATAAAGATAGGTAGAGACTAGGGATCCCAAATATTCGTCGACTTCAACAATTTCAATATCAAATAGTAAATCAAGAGCTATTCGAATATTCGAATATATTCGAAAATTAAAAAAAAAGTAATTACATATGTACTATGCATCAATTACATTATATTTATATATGTAATATATTAAAATTAATAAAACATAATTTTAAGAAAATTAAAAAAATATATATAAATCTAAAAAACACACATAAAATATAAGATAGTAGAAAATTGCCATTAAAAATAAATTTACAAAATATAATATGGAAAAATCTTAATTTAATTTCAGAAAATGATATTTTAGAAATAATAATGAGTTGAATATTTCATTGTCGAGATTTTTTTTATGAGACTCGGTTTTTCTGTAATTTTTGAAATGGTTTTTATCAATTCTCGTTCCATAATTGTTTCTAAATTGTTAGTTTTAATTTCAATTTCAATGTCAGTAGAGTCAGTAGAGTCAGTAGAGTTAGTGCTTTGCGAAACTAGTATTTTTTCCATCAGTTCAATAACAAATGATATAATTTCAGATTTTGAAGTATATTTAATAATTTCGTCTTATTTTGGAATAATTTCTATATTAAGGTAAATTAGTAATGTTATTACCATCTTATTACGTCTTTCATTCGTTCTGTTTTCTAAAATTTGTAAAAACTTTTTGCTTTTTGAGACCCTATTTCTTCTAACTTCTTAAATAAAAATTTATAAGCTCCGTCTGCTATTATTAAAGATGCACTATTTTTGCTCAATTCTTTGATTGCGGTTTCAACAGGAGTAAGAACATCAATTAAATTTTGACTTATTTTTAGTCAATAAGTTTATATTTTCGGGAAGAATTTTGAGAATCGGCACGTGGCATTCAATCGACGAATATACGAGTGATATTAAATACTGTACATACATTTAAAATACATTTGTGCATACGAATATGATATAAATTTACATGTATTGTAAGATCGCGAAATATAACTCGTTTATGAAATCTTTTAAAAAAATAACTTTTTTGCAAAATACATATACAATATACACGAACAGTTGATGAAATATTCGAATAACGAACGGCTGAAAAATCAGACGAATAATCGAATATTCGATTGGGATCCCTAGTATAGACGGTGTGGGTGTATTTACATTAACTTGCAAATATTTAAATACAAGAGAACCGAAAACCCGAACTGAACCGATATGTATTTTTTTACCGAACGGAACTAAAAAATAACGGTTCGGATCCCTAATAATAAAGATACATGTTCAAGTTCATGCAAAAAAACATAAAAGTTTATTTTTACATTAGTGACATTTTGTAAAATTGCATGATCACTCAGTTTAAAGATATAGAGAGAGACAATTGAATGTGGAGGCTGCACGCGAACATGCATCCATCACATATATTTTCAAGTTCAGATGGTCAGTAGTACATATGTATGATGTAGCACAGGGCCGTGTCATGCTATGATACAGTGATGCAGCCGCATCAGGCGGCATTAGCAGCGAAATCAAAATACAATTTGAACCATTATTTTCTATTTTGGTCTATGTTATTGCGATATTGGTGAACACGATTTATGATTTATCGCACGTCACTGCTTGAGCGCTTTCGGCACCTTTTGATTTCTAGTGCTCGCTGAAGGACTTTTGATGCGACAGCCAGAAGGTATTATTTTTTTGATTCTTTAAACTTTGTTGTGAATGATGAAGCGTCTTCTGTTACAGAAACAAAATTTTTATTCTATTGTACGAGAACTTTAGAACACTTTTTTCTAATTCTACAAAGCGTTGGGGAGTGCTAAAAAATATGTTTCACAATTACCCAGGGCTGTGGGTAAATGTCAGATCAAAACTTGAATGATTTTAGTAAGACTTTTTTTGCCAACGTATAAAATTATTAATGATGAAAATAATAGCCATATATTAAATAGTCTATGTAATAACTTTATAAAAGCGAATACAAAGTATGTGTACATATTTAAAATACAATTGTCTATTCTCCAACTACTACAATATGTTATCATAATTAATGGTTTAGAGCAGTGCTTCCCAAATTGGGGGTCGCGACCCCCTGGGGGGTCGTAGGATTTCTCGCGGGGGCCGCAAAAATATTGAATAAAAAGTACAAATATTCATTTATGAATATTTTTCCACATTACATATTTAGGGAATGTATATATTTAAGGAAATATTTTCCAAACTTGAATGAGGATGAAAGGAACAATTGGATAAGAACACCATTTGCTAAGTCCTTAAAATATGATCATATTACGTGGACAGCCCAAGAAGAGTTGATCGATATCAGATCAGATAATTTGCTTGAAGTGGAATTTAATGAAAAATGTATTTCAGAATTTTGGTTAAGGCGACAGCAAGAATATCCTGCTATTTGAAAAGAAACCCTGGTAACTTATTTCTTTCGCGACTACGTACCTATGCGAAACAGCATTTTCGTCATTACTTATATTAAAAAATAAGCAAAGTTCATGCCTTTCCACGGAGACTTTGGAAGATACTTTGCGAGTTAGCATTTCTGACATTGAACCCGATATCGAAAAACATTTAAGCAAGTTCCTATAATATGTGTATTATAATTGTAATAATTACTGCCAAATAAACCTTTTAACTCGAAAAAAAATTTTTTTTTAAGGGCCGGGAATTATTTTTTTCAGGTTTAGGGGGTCGTGACATGAAAGTAATTGGGAACCACTGGTTTAGAGCTATTATTTTTATTTCATTTTTTAGAATTTAAATGTAAGGCTAGATGTATGTACATAAATATATAGAGCTATTGTATAGTGGTGGATGGTGGAACTTTCTCACCTTAGAAACACTGTTCCCACATATGCAAGTATGTCTGCAGAAATAGGGAAAATTTCACCATTTGTCACTGCTATTATTTATTTTAAGATTTAGTAGTTTGTGGCAATACAGAAATATTTAATGCGCCATAATAGTCAGAAGTATAACTAAGAAAAAACATTAAAAAATATATATACACATATATATATATATATATATATATATATATATATATATATATATATATATATATATATATACATATACATATATACAAAAATAATATGTACATATATTATTGCATCCAGTCCCGATCCCGGGAATCCCAAACTTTTCTGGCACTGTAATACTGGCGCTCAGATTAGTTTGAACACCAAGATTGTGGTGCTGGTATTTAACGTAATACGCTTCTCTTTGTTGATTCTTCGAAGATTATATATATATTTTTTTATCGTTAACTAGTTGTTTTACCCGGCTTCGCCCAGTATTTGTAATATAAACAGCGTAAACATGGTGAATTTAATAGTAAATATTAATTTATTTGAATCGAAAAAAAAATCAACTCGTCATAGAAATTTTGTTTGTTTACGATGTTCCCAACCAATGATATTTACATACAATGTCTTTTTCGAAATTATATGTTAGATACACATTATTATTTTTGTTTCAAAAAAGTGTAAGCCAAATAAAAAACACAATACAAAGTTTATTCAAATTGAATTATTATTTTCCGTTCAAACTTCGAAATTTAAATATACTATAAGATTGTAAGAATGGAATCATTGAAAAAGTATGTATTGTTGTTAAAAATAATTTATATTTCTGAAAAAATTAAATAAAGAAAGAAAAATATTGCAGTATATACGTTGTGTGCTTCGATATATGTACACGTTTTATACTAAGTATATATTAAAATTTATTCTGGAATAAAACATATGTATTATATATGGGGCATAAATATTTTTTTAACACATAGCCCATGTAATTGCAGTATCCCATCGAATATATTTTGCTGAATTAACATTTTAAGATTCAAACTATTAGTAAAATAATGGATCAATTAATAATAGTAAAGATCAATTTAATTACATTATTTGATGGATTTTTATAATTTAACAAAAACCAGCCATATATGCAACCCAAAATTTTCACGATTGCAGCCAGTCTCATACAAAAAACATGAGTATTTTTTGCGTGAAATATCGGGAGAGTTTGCCAAATATGTAAAATGGTTTTAAAAACGGGTAACAAACCAACAAGTGGCCTTTATTGGCATTTTCACTTTATTTTACATATTTTTGAAAATAAGAATGAAAATTTTTATTTGAACTCTTATTTCCTATTTGTTTTTCGGGATCGAAAATTTCCAGCACAGTAGTCCTGGTTCTGAAAAAACATTCTGGGATTGTTCAATATATTTTTTTTTCGGTTAAAATAAATTTAATTAAAAAACAAATTAATATTCACTATTAGATTCGCCATGTTTAAGCTGTTTGTATTACAAATACTGAGCGAAACCGGGTAAAACAACTAGTTACATATAAAAAAAACATTAGCAACAAAAAGTTTAAATAATAATGGAAGTATTTAAAAAATACACACTAATAGTTAAATATAAGACAAAATGATAGGCAATATCTTGCATCCATTTAAAATACATAACATATATCCTAATATCATCATGAGAGGTCTAATATTTGAAAAATATTGTAATTGTTATGATAATAAGAGATTCGGATGTTATACGAAACTGAGTACATAAGTTCATTAATATTTTCGATCAATTACAAAGTTCAAGTTGAAATTTTTAATATATCCATTGGAATAGTAGTTGTTTGACCATTTTCAATCGCTTCAGCCAATTCTTTGACGATTAATTTTGAACGTTTATTCGGCCCAACATTTGTGATATTGTGTTTTTTCAACATATGATTTTTATATTTGTCTCCTCTAGAAAATCTGGCTGGACATTCGCTGCAAGTATACGGCTTTTCGCCCGTGTGAATTCTAAATATAAACAAAAATGCGTATTCAATAAGGTCAAATTGTATATTGTAAATTTTTTTGTAATATGTGATTACCTTATATGTAGTTTAAGTGATGCTTTTCCAGCAAAAGCTGATTGACATCCTTCTTCAGGACAACGAAATGGTTTTTCTCCAGTATGTTTTCTAATATGTCTAGCCAAATCAACTTTCCCCATCGTTTTGTAATCACAAAATGTACACTGATGCCTAAAATAGATATTGTTATGAAAAGAAAAGTCATAAATATTCAAATGAATGTATATTGTAAGAAATAAAAAAATACCTCTTGAAATTCCTGTTTTGTATTCCATGAACTAGCATATGTTGTTTCAAGTTAACATCAGATATGAATTTAGAAGCGCATATCTCACAGAAAAATCTTTTATCGCCTTGATGACGAGCTATGTGTTCTTTTAAATATGATTTTGTGGTAAATCGCTTCTGGCAAATGGTACAACCATATGGTTTAACTTTGTAATGAATAATTAAATGTCGTTTTAAATATGTAAGGCAACTGAATGATTTTCCGCATTCAGAACATACCTATATCAATGAAATTGTATTACAACATGTAAAAGCATATCACATCTTGGCGAGAAAAATGTAAAGAAAATTAAAAAGTTTCTTAAAACTATTGTTATTGACATCGGCAATTATAATAGTAATTCTTAGAAACGCGATAAAATATCATTGTCGTTTCACAACATCAAATTTGTGTCACTTTTCTTGTCAGGGTGTGATAGATGAAATATAAGTATTAACTATATAAGATTTTCCAGATAAGGCTTTAGAACGGGTATGTCAAACAACTGTTATTATAAAATTTTGAAGATTTTATTATATTGCTCATTTTTATGGTTATTTATGGACCTTAGAAACAAAGGGTTAGTTCGTATGTAAAATTGCGGTCTCCGTGACGAGCCCGAATGTGAAACGCCGGAAAATGCAAATATCGGAAGGCAAAGATCGAAAATCAAAAGATTTTAAGTCGAAAGATCAAAACAAAAGGGTGCATGGTAAACGGTACATACTCACTTAATTTGCGCGAGCAGGATACAACAGGAACAAGAGGAACATGGTTTTCCTCCCGTATTAATGTGCACGCGCAGAATAATACGGGAGGAAAAGCCTGTTCTTCTTGTTCCTGTTGTATCCTGCTCGCGCAAATTAAGTGAGTATGTATGTGAATATGTACCGTTTACCATGCATCCTTTTTTTTTGATCTTTCGACTTAAGATCTTTCGATTTTCGATATTTGCCTTCGGATATTTGCGTTTTCCGGCGTTTCACATTCGGGCCCGTGAGGTAGACCCGTAAAATTGTAATAGAAATAATCAAATAAAACATTTCAGACTCAATTCATAATTTCATTTCATTTTGGGGCGTCGTATCTGAAAGATATAGTGAAGTGCTGTACAATTCAGGTTGATTGAAATACAAATGTGATACACAATTTTTTTTTTGTACTTCCCCTTGCATTTTTGACAACCAAATATCTTTTTTTTATCAGAAAAAATATGATCAGCCTCCTTGCTCTGGATTATTCAGGGTAAGTTTACAATATTTATGATATCAGTTGCTTGGTTACCCTTGTAGTAATTAAAAAGCCGACGTTTTGGTTGGCCGTTACTCGTGCTAAATTTTCAATTGTGATGTGTTTAAATTTGGTTCCGGAAATTGTGACGAAAATTCACTATTGAGGTGCTTATTAATTGCAATCGACTCTTCAGTTTTGCTCAATGAATTGGGAAGAGCAACATCTAAATTTAACGGAGTTGCCATAGCGCCTTCCGCAGTGGAAGTTCAAGTCATATTTTTTGCATAATGTGTAATGTGCAATGATGGTATAATGTGTAATGATCGTATAATGTGTAATAATGGTTTATTACACATTAATAAACCATTATTAAATTTAAAAAAAAAAATGGTAGAAATTTTCAATGTGGAGAATATTTTTTTTCTAACATTCCAATCATAAAAATATGCTTAATGTGCAATATAATATATTTTTTTAATTTTCCTATTTAAATTTCGTCAGAATTTTCATGTAAAAATTATTTTTGTGGCTGTTATAACCGAGTCAGTTTTTTTTGTATGAAGTGGCCTTTAAACATAATGAGTTACATTACCTTCATATGTGTACAGGCTTTTTATTCCAAATTAAACCTTTTTCATTTCAAATTGACCCTTTTTCATTTCAAATTAAACCTTTTTTATTTCAAATTGACCCCTTTTCAATGTAAATTTGAAATGAAAAAGAGTCAATTTGGAATGAAAAACCTATATCTGATTTCATTGTTTTAGATGAAAGTACCATAGATTACAATTAGACGTGAAAAGTTATGTCATTTAAATGACTACCTAACCATGACTATAATGGTAGGCATTAATACGAATGACATTTTTGAGCATGGCAGTAAAATGATAGCTTTGTAAAAGTGCATCATGTCAAGTTACAAGATTGTGGCAGACAATTCATTTAGCCATTTTGTGAAATTACACGTTCTAATCAATCAATCGTGATCAATTTTTAGTTTATACAGATTCAACTTCTTCAAATGTTTTCACTAAATTTCGAAGCCCTTGTTCAGTAGGACGATTAATTGTAGTAAAAATATCATTCATTCTATGTACTAAGTTTAAATGATTTCAATGAGTTGTTTTTATGAAAACCACGCCACAACGTGAATTAAATAAGTGTAAATGAAATTCTGCATATAAATAAAAAAAGCACTTGTTATAGACATTAAAAGTTCTAAGCCCCTTTTTGGAAAATCCTACATATATAGAACTATGGAAATATATATGTATACCTGCTTATCTTCATTATGTGTTAAACGTTTGTGCATTCTCATATTTGAATTGGACACAAATCGTTTTTTGCATAAATCACATTGAAATGGTTTTTCTCCAGAATGTGTTCGCATGTGAACTTTGAGCACCCATTTATTTTGACATTGCAAATTGCACGTTTCACACTTGAAATCGTTGACGTTTTTTCGTTTGACTTTGACATTTGACTTTGTCGTTCGCTTGTACTGATTACCGTTTTTGTGAGATGTCACCTCTCGTTTTGACAAAAGTTCTTTTTCAGATCCGTTGGATTGTTTAGATATATGCATTTTACATTTTTTGGAATGATTTTTGTTTTTTATATTTATAGTTTTATCACAATTTGAAATTTTTTTATTCGTTTCATTGTTTTTGCAAATCAATTCATTCATTGTTTTTTCACTCATTTTATTACTTTCAATATTATGATTATCTATTTTAGTTTTACATGTTTCAGAGTGGTTATCATTACCTATATTATGCAAGGATGGTGATTCAAAATTATGATGATCAGAAACGTCTAGTTCTAGCTTTATGTTAATATCGTTAATTTCAGTTTTAAAACATTGTTTTAAAACTTGTTCAGAATGCATACATTTCTTTTTGAATTTTACAGATATGTCGAGCTCTTTCAGACAATCGTTACAAATATTATTTGGAGTACTGTTTTCAAATGCAAAGCGAATGTTAGAACAATATAAAATTAAATCGTCTATTCGGAAACATGTATTGTCGTTTTGGAATATAGAAATCAAATCAGACTTTTCATGTAAACAAATTCGGCATGTTGTCTTCAGATTATAAGAGGCGTTATATTCCATTGCTACTCTTTTACATGTGATACAATATAAAACACACGATTTTTTTAGATACACTTGAAAAAATTGATCGGTTTTATAGAAAATGATCAGATTATTAGATCGACTTCGTGTAACCCGGCAATGATATTCGGAACGGTAAACAAATATCTGTCAAATCAATCCAGCCCAAACATATATTTATACCGCCATAATTCAATACTTTTTGGCTTGTATTTTACGGTTCGGTGATTACATCCCAAATGTGAATCGCTACCAGGATAACCGCCGCTACGAAATTCGTCGCACGGCTCTTTCGTCACACAAGAAAATTGCCATACAGAAAATTGCCCAAAATTGCTCAAAATTGTCCAAATCTCGTAAAAAAAAGCATTTGCCGACCAATATTTGGGTAAACGGACTACTAGTCATATGTAAACCAGTCACAGGACAACTGGTCGCTCTAGATCGGTCACACGTGATAACCCGTCGCCCTAAAACTGGTCACGAGAAAACTGGTCCCACCCTAAAATCAGTCACGAGAAAACTGGTTGACCGAGGGTGTGACCAGTTTTAGTGTGACGGGTGATCACGTGTGACCGATCTATAACGACCGGTTGTCCTGTGACCGGTTCACATTTGCCTAGTAATCACCGAACCATATTTATCTACACTGCTAATTTGGTACAAAATTTTCTTATTTTCTTGTATTTATTTATAAAATTCTAAACATGATATATTTGGCCTTTTGGCCAGGTATTTATTGCAAAAGCCTCTCCATTCACGTCATAGCTTGTGAAAGAAAATATAGTACTGACTGCATGAAATTATTGACAAAATTGAAAAAGAGGACATTATGGGGATAATATAAAAAAAGATAGAAAACAAAAGAATTGTGTTAAATAAAAAGAGAACATGTTCTCTCAAAAAGAGACCTGTTGGCAACCCTAATCACACTGGAAAATTTCCGTATAGAAAACTGCTCAAATATTGCTCAGCAAATGCTTTTTTATACGAGATTTGGGCAGTTTTGAACAATATTTGGGCACTTTTTCGTACGGAGATTTTCCTGTACGACAAATTTTCGTGCGACAGGGGAGCCGCCCGAGCGGTTATCCTGGTAGCGATTCACATTTGGGATGTAATCACCGAACCGTTTTTTTTTACAAGATATTTTATTAGTTTTTATAATAGCAACACTGAAGTGTCAGTCAAGTTGACCGGTGCACTGTAGTACCGGTCCCATATGTTAAAATAAAGTTTCGTTCTATTCCATCCAAACAGTTTATGTTTGTATTAATTATATTCTTATTTGATGGATTTAATATTACCTTTAATTATTGTCATAATCATGGATCAGTTTTTTCGCAGCCCAATCCCCAAAATGAAGTTACATTGGTGGATAACTAATACATTACTCATATCATTAATTACTATCGAAACTTCGGCTGAATTTTTTACATTGACAACTTTAGCGATCAGTAGCCTCGGCGCCTATATTTCGTATAACTATCGATGTCATTTCATGGAATGTTGTGATAAAAAAGAAATACCATACGACATAACAGGTATAATAATTACATGTACTATTAACGATTTATTTTGTGATTAGATCGAAATCTAGTGCACTCTTGTAGTACTTAAACTTTGCGATATAGTACAACTACTTGTCAGATAACTATGAAAATGTAATGAAAAATTATTCTTATTGTAACTTAAAATCGTTATTATAAATTCTTACAAATATAATGAATTTATATTATGGATATAAAAAAAATATGGATTGCAGTTTATTATCAAGGCGTACTATAAGACGATGTTGTTTATTTAAAATGGAAAATGGGATTTAATTGTTTGGCTCGCTGTTAGAAAGCTTAATTTTTTGGTTCTGGTTAAATATCCCATGAATGAAATCTTAAAATAATTTATTGTTTTAAATATTTTTACAGCATTGAAGTATGAATTGAAACGAGAAGTCTTTGGTCAGCCAATGGTTGATGAAGCAGTTCACGCGTTGGCTGCACACATTACAGATTATAAAATGCGACGACCTGGGAAAAAAGCTTTAACAATGTCGTTTCATGGATGGACAGGAAGCGGAAAAAATTTTGTTGCTTCTATTATCGCAAAATCTTTATATAAAAAAGGCATGGAAAGCCCGCATGTCAAAATGTACATTGGAAGACATCATTTTCCCAGTCAACATCGTATTTTTGAATATCGTGTAAATATTACATGCACACATATGCAGTGATGTCATCCAATTTCCGCAATAATGGGTTTCCAACAAAAAATCTGTTAAGAATTTGAGTTAGCTTTATGATTGTAGTAATGAAATATTCGATTCATGGGATGTTAAAGTTTCAATTTTCGAAAATCATTTTAGTTTAGAAATTATGAAATAAAATCAGGATTTTGTATGAAAATCATTATTTGGTGGTTAAATTAAAGTTGTACGTGATACAAAGACAATTTTTTCAACTATGCAATTATGCTTACATTACCATAACTAGATTTTTATGTGCCCTAGCTATGTGCACGGTTTTCCTTTATTGTTTTCGAAAAAAACTTTATAAAACACATCACAATTAATGGCTTCAACCAATCGAATTATGGAAAGCCTTGCCACTATCAAGAATACCCGAAATGACTGACATATTTTAATATTTTTCAATAATTACAAACATAAATTGAAAATAAAAACAAGCATACTTTTAAAAAAAATATATATACATCTGAATTTTTGGCAAGATGTACATATGTATGTATATATATTTATATAATATTATATTTTTCTTTATCATTGATCTGACGTAATAATGTCTAAAAATTTGCAATTTTTTTTTGAAACACTGAAATGTTAAAACCAAATGAAAATTTCCTCTCGGAAGGTATTTAACCCTTTGAGTGCTGACGTCTTTTCTGTTGAAAGCCCACTACGCTGAAAATTTTGTCAACATTTCCAACTAGAATTATTTAGAAATCCAATAGAAAGCAGGTATAAAAATTGTAGCTAATCCAAACAAACTATAGATCACTACCCTAGATAACTACCGGTGAAGATTTCGAGTTTTGTAAAGGTGTTTTTTGACTCTCTTATATATCTTGCAATAATATAAAATAAACAAAAGGAATCTATTAATAAATGTATCTTTCCAAAACTAGTTCCATTTTCTTGATTGTTGTTAAAATGTAATGCTCACAATCTAAAATACTCAGGAGTTAGGGATTTCGATCGGAAAATTCTGCTATGGTTATAAATTCAGAAATTCCGGTGTAAACCACTGTTTATAAACGTTGACAAATTAATGACACGGATTACACGACCCATGTTCAATGCATTTTTTTTCAATGCTACCAGAAAGGCTTAGCGGGTAGTATTCTTGTTTACTTTGTACATGCTCAAAATACAACGCCTATCAGCGATTTTCAGGCCCATGGACCAGTTAACAGGCAAAAGGCCGATCGGCGTTGGACAGCATTCAAAGGGCTAACAGGTTTCCCGAAGCCTATTGGATGACAGCACTGCATACATTTAATATTTTATTTTATTTTAATGCTATCTAGGGTTCTTTTTTTTCATTTTAATAATCATTTCGTAGGAGCGTCTTATATCCGAAATTAAAAGTTTGGTTAAGTTATGTCCAACAGCGTTAATTATTTTTGATGAAATTAATGATATCCCTCAAGGTGTGATTGATGTAATAAAACCCATGATTGATCATCACAGTACGTTGGATGGTATCGATTATAGGTGAGATCAACAATTCAAATAAATTAACAAGTAAACTTAATTAAGTTTAATTTACATAATTTATTTATATATGTAGTGGCGCTGTTTTTATATTAATATCAAATGTGGGCGGGAGTGAAATCACTGATCATTTTATAAATTTGGGCAAACCCAGAGAAGATGTCGTATTTGCTGATTTTGAATCCACAATAAGAGATATTGCATATGATGAAGGTATATTATTATGTTATTATGAAAAAATAGTTTTGACTTAATTTTATTTTAGTACATACATAATTTTGTTTTATAAAAATTAAATTTTAGGTGGCTTCAAAGACTCCTCTGTAATATACTCACAATTGATAGACCATTATATTCCGTTTTTACCATTGGAACAGCGGCATATCAAAGAATGTGCAATTGCTGAATTTAAAGCACAAGGAAGTTGGAATCCCACGGCGGAAATGATTGAGTTAGTATTTTTTAGATTATAATCTAGTTGGTAAGATTTTTATAAAAGTGATTTAATGAAAATTTTCTATTTGTTTATAGTGATGTGATGTCTGTTATTACATATGGACCACCGGGAAATGAGTTGTATGCTAATGCAGGTTGTAAAAGGATTAAGAAACAAGTTTCCTATGTGCTCAGAAAATACTCGAACGTTAATTATTAGTCATTTATTAACAATTTTAGATATAATAGAAATATATTTTTATGAAATTTATTTTAGTAAATAGCTTTTTTGATAAAATTACGTACCATAATACCTAATCTATTTAAGATAAATACACTTTTTTCTATAAAAAAATGTTATATATTTATGAAATGTGATGCCTTTTTGGGTATGAAATAACTGCCTATATATTGTGAATTTAGCACAAATATATATGCTACAAATCTTTGTACAATAGCGAGATCCTCTTAAAATAAAAAGTGAAATAGAAAATAGGTATCAAACCAGTTTATATATATGTGTAATGTCTATCCTAATTTATTGATATGTATGTAGAATATCGATGCTCAGCTATAGTTGGTCCGCTGTAGGAAGACAATTAGGAAAAACGTGCATTCTATCTCTTTCACTGTCTCTCGACCGATAGCATTCCGTATAGACAATAGAAAATTTTAGGTATGGAAATGCTATTGTTCGAGATGGGGTGAAAGGGACAGCATGTACCGTTTGCCTTTTCATACCATAGTGGATGGATAACTGAAAAATTTAAACTTGAATTATTTCCATATACACATTTGGAGATGGGGGGGGGGGGTCTTTTGGTAAATTTGTTCTATTCGAATTAGCCTATGAACGATAATGAGCTTGATAACTTCCCCCCCCTTCCCCCAAGACAAATCCTGGTTACGTGTCTGAAAAGTAGGTTTTCTAGAAAAATTTCACAACATTATATCCATGGTGTGATAAATTGAACTCTTCGTGAGCAATAAATGTATATTAATTCCTTTTTTTTACTAATTATGTATTACTAGTGGTTTTACCTGGTGTCACTCGGTATTTGTAATATAAACAGCTTAAACATGGCAAAACAATCTAATAGTAAACATTAATTTGTTTTTTTATTATATTTATTTGTATTAAATAATATTCAACGATATCGATATTGTTGTCATAGAAACTTTGATTTGTTTTCGATGCTCCCACCCAAACCTTTAAACCTTACATATATACAAAGTCTATTTCGAAATTATACTTAAGATATTCTAATAATTCGAGCGTATACAAAACGATTAAATGAACTTGACGTGCCTTACTTTACACGATTTTATCAGAATAAATTTTATGTCTAGAATTTTAGTTTAAATGCAATTACTATTACAAGTAAATGTCACGAGTTAAGCAAGTAGCAGAATTTCACCATTGTTTAATTAAGTGCTTATTATATTTAATTTAATTTTTGTAAAGATTGTTTTTATTTTAGTTAAAAATGGCTGTGTTATCATTCTTTAGGCTGCTACCATATTCTATTTTGGTACATTTTAAAAATTAAATCTGATCGAACCATTCATGTGAAACTTTGTATCGCATTGTGAAATAAATGTGTAATTTTTTATTTTAATATGAAATGGATTATTCCTATTTTTTTAGTTCTTGTAATACGTATCCTGAAAATTATGCGCTGGTTTTCCATGTAAGGTGACTCCTGCATGTAAATGTTGGCGGAAATTAGTTCAGTTATCAGTGAAAAATATTTGATTTAAAATTACATTATGTATAACATAAACAATAATAAATTTGATAATATTTAAGGTAGAAAAACCACATCAATTTAAGTTTTGGAAGAGAAAATTGGGTTTGATGAATGTTCACACAAGAGGGTGTGCTGTCAAGGTCTGACCGAACTATGCGTCTGCGACACGAACGGCCAAATATTGTTTGTATGAAATTGTATGAGATATAACGCACTACGCGTCACGCGACAGAGTTGCCTTTTGTATCAACTTTGCCGTGTTGTGTTGTGCTGCAGCAGTTGACGGCCGTATAGTGCGGTCAGACCTTTAAACTAACCAGTTCGCCTTTAAAAAATATATAATAAAAGATCGTCATTAGAAAAAGTAGGCATTAAAGGCTTCTGAACCGCTATTATTTGGACTTTTTTTTTAACTCTTGAAAGGATTACATATATTTTTAACTAGTTACTGGTAATTTTTACGCATTTCTATTGATCTTGTTGTACTTAAAATCACCTTAATTTTTATTGCAACGCATAATTGATTGTAGCGCATTTTAAAGTATAGAAAATTTTTATCATTGAGAATTACATATGTACATGTGTCGATAAATTTTGAATTAGTTCATTCTTTAGCCTTTTTCCCAATCTGCATAATAATGCTCACATACTCGCTGATCGGGAAAAGCTTGTTTAACAATCTTCAATAAATCGATAAGCCATTAGTAGCACAAACATACTGTTACGTACGCCGCGGATTGAGCGAATTGCACTTAGACCAACGGATATCTGTTATCGGATTAACTAAGTGCATGCACTTACTTCCAAGGATTATATCTGGGCTCCTAAGTGCATTTAGGCTAAACAATGAGCGTTATTAGTTATTTCTCAGAATCAGTACGGGGAGACCCAATGTCGTGGGAATACATATCCGAATACGTGACTATACAACAGGTAAACAGATTAGGCGTCCTGAGAGATCTACCTTTTATAAGGCGGTACGTAGGCGATATCATGTCATTCTGGACTGAGCAGTCACAGTGCGTGTATCTCCTTAATCATCAATAAATGTTGTGATACGACTGTTGGCCTTTTACTTATATCCTCCACCCACCCCTACGCAACAAAACGATACACTGGAGTTGTACCTGATGACATATCATCGCATGGATGTCGGCATATTTAGTTATTAAATAAAAAAAAAAGATTAAAAAATTAATTAAAGTCGCTCCAATTCTGATATCTAGCTTCTATTGCGATTGTGATACCGAAAATTCAACCAAATCGAGGTATTTCAGTTAAAAAAAAAATTCAACTTAATGTGTAGGCATGATTATCTGAGAATTTTGCTATTTAACATTTTTTTTTGGATTCGGGAATCGGACATAGAATAAAATAAAAAAACAATGAATTTTGATGTTATCAATATAATAAAATATTCACAGCTGGCATAACAAAATGTATTAAGCTTCAGCTGCAACAGCTTGTAATGTCTTGAGGAAGGCTGCTTTCTTTTGGCCAACTCTGTCTTTGCGTTGGGCGAGTGTGAATTTGGCCTTGTTCCATCTCTTTTGTTTCACACCTTCAGGTTTCACCTTCTCAGTCTTCTCGCGAGCAGGGTTGGAGCGTATCGAAGCATGTGCCTTCTTGTACATTTCTTCGATCTACAAATTGAACATTGTTTCATTAAAATGGACAAACATCAAAAAAGCATTCAGGGAGTACGATAATTAATTTAGTTGATAAAGTGTAAGTAACAGCAATAACAATACCACACGTGTAGTATCATTTGAATGCATATACAATTGATGTGGTCCACGTTCGACACCGCAAGATTATATTATATTTACAAGCAGCAATTTAGCATGGACTTTGATTTTGATGTTAGAAATAATTATATTCACACCAAAATCGAGTGATATTTATACCATAGAAAGTAAATGTTGTAAATATAAAGATAAAGTGAGATTTTCTTACCGAATCGGAGATGACACCCAGTTTAATGTATTTACTAAACTGTCTCTTAAAAGCCTCTTCATCATCACCTTCCAATGCTTTCATGTAGTCGGCAACATGCTGTCCGAAAATATGCGATCTAAAATAAGAAAGTATTTCATTTACATTATAACAAAATCAAAACATTCAAGTGAAAAAAAAACTTCATTTTTAATAATAGACAATTAAATGATTAGGGATGTAAGAATAAGCGGTTTGAATTAATTCCATACAAAATAATTCTCACAACCAAGACTGATTCAATTATTATAGCTCCCATATATTTGCTGACCGACTTAGCTTATTTTATCTAATCGGGGGATGAAAAGGAGCATATTAAAAAAAAAAAAACTATAATAAAATAATCATAGGAACCTGTGCACATCAGCGTTGAAGCTTTTGCTTTCAGAATCATATCCTGGGAATCGTTTGGTTGAATGGGGAATATTGAGGCCACCATCGGCAGCTCCTTTCAGGGCTCCGAACACTCGAGCACCGGTTGTTGTTCTCGCTAAACCGACATCCAAATGACATCTAAACGTGAAATAAAATATATAATAATCGAAATTCACATCAACATATGCATGTTATTAAAAAACAAAAGATTAAATCACACACCTGAAAGCACCTGGTCCATTTTCAACACCTTCAACGTTGTACTCTCCTCCGGTAACCTCATCAGTTCCGGGGTACAACTTGGCAAGGCCGAGCTTGGTCAAAAGACGTCTCGCCAACAAAAGACCGGTGCAGTAAGCAGCCGCGTAATTTGTGAGCCCAACCTGTAACAAGCAAGTCTTTTTAGACTGGAGTTCTAATAGAAAATGACAATGAAACAAATCAAATATTTACCTTGACTCCATATTTAGGGAGCTCATGGGAGTACGCAGCGCAAATGATGCGATCGCCGTCGATGCGTGAAAATGCCATTTGGCAGGTGATGTCCTTGTTGGATAATCTCACGATCATCCTGTACTTAGGAGTATTGTACTTATTTTTATCCTGGACTGTTAACCGTTTACGGGCATAGTAGTCGGTTTTACCTTCCCTACGCCTCTTGAACTTAACTTGGTACCGCTTAAAGTACTGCTTATTCTTCACAACTTTAACGAACCCCTGTAAAGGAAATACGTAAATTATACCGAAAAATTGATACATTTGAATGACTGTTGTGTGTAAAACAAAAGATGTGAATAAATCCTACAGAATAACATCAGACGATTCATTTTAGTTCAGAACTTGACTGGACACAAAAAAAACCAAGCAAAACCAGGATTCGAATTTAACATAAACTAGAACATTATGACAGAATGACACGTATGTAATGAATTAGATTGAATATTATATTTGATGAATTCTTTTCTCATAGTAAGAGTTAGTTTCCCTAACACATGCATCGGTACTAGCTAGTAACATTTGAAGAGGTTAAGTTTCAAAATATTTTAGGTTATCTGTGAAAGTGTGTCCACGTAGGATGGATGGCAAAACATGCAGCAGACAATTGATATGGAAACGTTTGTTAAGCGTGTTTGAGGAAGGTGTAATGAAGCCTCCATAAGGACGCAACTGTCAGTGCAAGGTGGGTGAAGGGTGAAGTGTGGCGTGCGATGGCCGGTGAGAGTGGCGAGTGCGAGTGCGAATGGTAATCGGCGCGCATCGGCCGAGTGCGAGTGTTGGTGTGTGAAGTGTTGTGGCAGGGCGGAGCTCCCGGCGTGGGGAATCCGCCCCGATGGCGTTCGCCCCTCACCATGGTGGATTAACGTTGGTGGATCGGTGCGCAGCCCAGCGACGTTGCTCGGCCGGCCGCTCACACCGAAAAGATTCGTGGGTGCAGGCTGACAACTTAACTGCCCAATTCAACTTTGCCTCTTACTTTGCCTCTCTACCAGTACACACTCAATTTATTTTTATTGTTGCGGTAAACGGACTACTAGTCAAATGTGAACCTGTCACAGGACAACTGGTCGCCCTAGATCGCTCACTCATGATCATCCGTCACGCTAAAACTGGTCACGAGAAAACTGTTCACACCCAAAAATTTAAAATTGGTCACACAAACAAAAATATTCTCAAATACTTTTTATTTACGAAATTTTTATTACTATCGACTAGACGTATGTTCGAGCCAAAGGCCTTCGTGGCCGTTGTTTGTGGTCTTCGCGAGGAGTTCGCGGTCATCTGTCAGCTCATCTGACGCTCGCATCCGTAAATAAAAAGTATTTGAGAATATTTTTGTTTGTGTGACCAATTTTAAATTTTTGGCTGTGAACAGTTTTTTCGTGACCAGTTTTAGCGTGTGACCAGTTTTAACGTGTGACTAGTTTTCTCGTGACCAGTTTTAGCGTGTCGGATGATCACGAGTGACCGATCTAGAGCGACCAGTTGTCCTGTGACAGGTTCACATTTGACTAGTAATCACCGAACCATTGTTGCGATGTGATCAAGGGGCAGTTGTTTCAATATCTTATGACCTACAGCGTAGAGTCACGCAACCTTTTGGTATTCGCGGAACAAGTTGTTTACGACTCGTATAGTTTGTTAGCTACGTACATACATATATACATATGTACTTTATCGGCAGTCACTAGCTAGTCTCTACATACATAGGTAGCCACGCAACCTCTTAGTATTTGCGGCACACTTTGTTTACGACTCGTAGAGTTTGTCAGCTACGTACATATGTACTTCATCGGCAGTCGCTAGCTAGTCCGTATATATATAGTTGACAAAACGTTAACTAACATCGGTTTTCTCCTTCACACGCATTAGATCAAAATGATGCTTACGCTACTACAAGTTCCACGGTCACCAAGTTTCGATGCTCTGCTATAGCGTATCTGATGAAAATCCGTTTGAGCCAGAGTCAAAACGTCAGCTAATTACAAAATAGCATACACAAAAGAATTGTACATTGATCTGTTTGTGACGGTGTAGTTATAACATTCGCAATTTTTAGGCCGTGACCGTACTGGTAAAGCGACGGGTGACGCGAATAAATACAGTAATAAAATAGTGATAAACCAGCGAATCGCCACTATATAGCGATTGCTGGCCGTATTGGCTAGGCACAGCGACCATTGTAAAATGGCCGTCCACCAGTGCGGCCATGGCCTCAATACAGGTGTAGTATTTGGTAATTGGACTATTCGTCACATTGGGGTGGTCACAAAGACAATTTTTGCCATGAAAATCGCGAATACACAATATTTGGCACTCAAGTTCTCGTTACTATGATAGTTATCGTTAGTATGATGGACTTTTCGGCTGCCAGATGTTCCGTTATAGAGATTTTAGTGACTTTGTGACCAGTAATCACCGAACCGTAGTATTTAATCGGTTCGGTGATTACTAGTCAAATGTGAACCGGTCACAGGACGACTGGTCGCTCTAGATCGGTCACACGTGATCACTCATCACACTAAAACTGGTCACGAGAAAATTGGTCACACCCAAAAATTAAAAATTGGTCGAATTTTTGGGTGTGACCAGTTTTTTTGTGACTAATTTTCGGGTGTGACCAGTTTTAGGGTGTGATCAATTTTCTCGTGACCAGTTTTAGTGTGACGGGTAATCACGTGTGACCGGTTGTCCTGTGACTAGTAGTCCGTTTACCGTAGAAAAGGGAGTAAATTTTTTATTGAGGGAGGCCAAAATTAAATTCAGACACTTAGTTCGATTAATATACGTTTGTGACAGTAAAAAATCTTTAAATACGATTGTGATGGGAAATAGATCGCAGTAATTACATTTAAAGCAGACTTATATTTGTTTTGTGAATTAAGGAGAAGGTAAAAAACTTCTTAATTGTAGTTCTAAATTATTTATTTTTGTAGTTATAAATCGAAACATTTCAATTTATTATAAAATTTCACATGTAAAACTATAAATGGAATGACTAGATGGAGAATTTACCTAAATAAATATATACAACAGTCATACAAATGAAATGCTGTTGTATTTTGCACACGGGCAATTAATTATTAACTATGTATTGTTGAAAACAATTCAAAATGAAATATACAAATATAAATTTGTAAACTTATAATAAAATTACGAAAAAATATAAAAGAGCAAGCTACCTCCAAAGTTATACAAATATATATGTATGTATTTTATTTTCACATAAGAAATAAAATAAAATGCTCATATATATGTACTAGGTCATTTTAAAATTTGAACACTTCGTTTTTTAGAATTAAGCAAGACTTCTTTTGCACTTCCTGGATTTTAAATAAGAATTGTGTGAATGATCAAAATTTATTTTAGTTATACATAGTTATGTTATTAATAAATACTTTGTCCTAAATATTATAGTTAAACCATGTATGCAAGATAATTTCCAGAAAATTTCAGTATACATGCTAGGTATTTTTGTGGTGAAATTCTTCAGTACAAAGGATTTAAAAATTATTTCAACTAATTAAGTAACAATTAAATAGTATTTTTTGATCATAACAATGTACACATGTGTATCATTACACTTATAATAATATCAAAAGGATTCACAAATTTACACTTTTTGTGATTCATGTGTACTTAAAAAATACAAATATGTATTTATGTAATGCATAATTTTCAACAAAATAAATATTTAATATTCAAATATTCTTAGTCTATTAACAGTCAGATAAAAAAATACAATCTTTACTTCGAAATTTAATCAATGATTGAAGCATTATAAAGTATTACATTTAAAAACCAAACTAAACCAATAAACATAATAATAAACCATATAATGGATTCAAGATTAGCATTTTCCACAATAAATAAGAGGACAATTTCAAAATTGAATGTTAAAGTATTATTTTCCAGTGGTTTGAGTGAATCATTTAGCATACGATTGTCCAAATATCAGTCTTCATCCCAATCGATATCACCCCATGCACTGTTATCAACTTTGGATTGATCACTATCCACAGGAGTAAAATTCAATTTGGAGCTTATCTGTCCAGATTCATGGTTGGTATTGTTCACTAGGGCACTATCGATTAATTCATTTGACGTATCTTTAACAGTCAATGTACTAGCTTTTTCAATAACTGGTTCCATGTCAGTAAAAAAATCAAATTCATCTTTTTGGGACAATTTGTTGGTTTTAGCAGTATATTTTTGATTTTTTATATCCAGTTCTGAAATATCTGCTATTTTTTTTAATTTCGCATCCATTGCAGCTTTTTGAAGAAATAGTGTATCATTTATTGGATAGTTGGAATTTGCTATTTGTAATTCTTTTGAATTATCTGTATAATCACTTTTTTTAATTTCTATATTTGGACTGACACTATTTTCAAAAGACACGTCCAAGTTAGTATTTGAAAAACTGTCCATTTCTTCATGATTATTCGAGATAACTGTTTCATCTATGACTGTGCTGTTACCTTTGTTTTCATTTGCCTCCCAATCACTCCAATTTTCATCACTATCTTCTATATGGTCTTCAACAGGATTCTGGATTATTTCACTGTCTAAATCTTCTCCACCGTCAGGAGATGGACGTTCATGCAAGAAAAGATTTGTTTCAATTTCTATTGATTCCCTACTTCCAAATGAATTTTCTTCTTTTATCAAATTATTTGTTTCAGAATTTATGTTATCAATGTTAACAGAATTTTCTAAAGATTTACTTCTATCAAGATTAATAATGTTACTTAATATCTTATTTGTGGTAATTGGAAGTTCGGTTTTGTCCTCTTTTTTATGTGAAACTGACACACTTTCAACTTTTTCATAAAGTAAGGGTCTACCATCTGTGAATAATTTACAGCGTTTTGCACTTATTACCGTAGAAGCTCCTAGTATGGGTATTAAATCAGCTAAACAATATAGTGTCATGGAAACCAAAGTGTCATCTATATCTTTAATCCCCAAAAGAAGCTAGAAATTAATTTCAAAAATAATTAGTAGTATAGAAATTAAAATATTGCAGTAACAAAATACATACATATGTATGTACATATTATAATTTTAATCGACTTACATCTGGTAAAATATATGTAGTTAAGTCATGTTCATCAAACGTCGTGATATATCCACTGAAATGTTTGAGAAGCAATAATCGAACCTGTAAAACATTACCGAATAAGAAAAATTCTCGGAAAATACCAATATTTTGTGGGTATATTAGGGTACCTGAGTATCTCTAACTTTAAACATTCTTATAAGTTGGGGTGTGATATGTTGTTTGAATATTTTCAAGGAAAATAGTCCTTGATTTGAGGATGATTCATTATCTGGAAATAAGAAACATAAAACATATCGATATTGAAATGCATTACTAAAAATATCCAAGAAAATATGTGAAAATATTCACCTTTTGGAATTAAAATATAAGGCAATAATTTTTCTCTGGCAGTCAAATCTAATAAGACAAGTCTGGAGAGTAATGGGACTGCCAATTGTGTGGCAATAGTCTTTTCATTAAACATTCTTAGCTTTTCAAGAAGATTTGAGAAGAAAGCCTTTTTTTCAATTTCGGTTTTTAGTGGCAAAGAAGTAAGAAATTTATGAATGGAAATAAATTCATGATTGAAAAATTCGTGTTGTAATATATTAAAAAAACTAGGTCTTTGACTAGCAATTGGATTTTGAAGTTCTTGCTTGCAAAATTTTTTAAATAATTTATAATGAGGGACATCGTCTGTAAAAATACAAATAATTTATATTATATAAAAAGCTTAAGAGATTAAATAGAAGTAATGTAAAATTACAAATACATAAATATGTACCTTCATTTCTTCCTTTGAATACATCATTCACTAAATTACAAAATGCGAACTGATCTATTTTAGTAAGATCATCCAACGATTCTTCGTTTTCATCAATTGCTGTGTGACATCTATAATATATAAAAAAAATAGTACAGACATTTGATGAAAACGGATTTTATGAAATAAAAAAATAAAAATTTATAGTACCTATATTTGGTGAATTTTTTTATATAAGAATAATTCATTTCAGGAAATGGATGAAGAAACTCTAGTCCACTTAGTTTCCACGAACCATCGGAGGTTACATATATAGAATCAATTCCGATATTATTATGTGAATGGGATGCCTGTGAATAATATGAAATATACATACTTGTATCTCATTATTGAAAATATTAAAGGTAGTTAAAACTTACTTTACTATGAATGAAATCAAGCGCTTGGGCAATTTGATGAAGGCCCACACATATTTGTAATGAATCTTGAGAATTCACGACTTGTATGAGCGATTGGACCGATTCAGTAGCAAGGAAATATATTCCTCGTTGTTGCCAATGCCAAATATATTTCAATATACAAGGATGGCGATATTTCATTAAATTCTGAAATTATTGAACAGTTGGATTAATTTAATTGTGAAATAATTCAAATTTGTACATTAATATTGTAACGAGGGGATTAGACGATTATTGCTCGTCGACTGATTATCGATCAGTACTAGTTTGTCAATGTTAAAAAAACTAACCCTGTGAAGCATGAATTGTATTAAATGATCTGAATCAGTATTTAGATACCTAAGCGGAACATGTAGGCCTGTCATTATTTCTGTTGCACAGCCATTTGTAAACGAGCCATGTGATGTATATATATACAGCAAACTCTCGATTATCCGTGCTTGAAAAATATTGATTAATTTTTTTCTTATATGATTATGAGACGCACCGATTGATTGCGACCGTAAACACGCGTGTTATTTGAAACAAATGATGTCACACAGAAATGTTTTTCGTTTCCTTTTTAAATGTCTTTTACTATTGTGTTAATTCTTTCGGTCGCTTTTGATCAGCGAAGAAGTAAGAAGTGCGGAATAACATAATCTTGGTCAAAACTAAAGCCAGTAACACTTGTTCGATCATGGAGAAAGATTCTTCCTGACCTGGAAACAGATTTAGTGGATTCTGAAGAGAATGAAGCAAATGATATATCTGAAATATGTGGATTATTGGAAAATTTAAAATGTTTTGAAAACGTGGATAAGGAAAACATCGAGGAGTGACTCAGTCACGAATGATGCATATATCGTTTCTTTTGTTTCTCAAGAGGAAGAAAATGAGAGTGACACTACAAGTGAAGAAGATACCAGTGGTTACATTATTCATAAAACGGTACAACACTAATTAGTACTAACTACTAAAGGCCACTTATCTGCTTAACTATGAGCGTTTTTCTTAATAAATAATGAGTATTAAAATTATGAAACAAAAGTTTGTGTTGTAAATATAATATTATATTCGAAACCAAGTTAAAATTTGATGATTCGGATCATCCCTGTTTTTCAATTATCCATGCTCTTCCTCCCCAGCATTAGCCCGGGTAATCGAGAGTGTACTGTATATGTATTTAGATAGAGGCGGCTCCATGGTATTTCTAATCTAGGGTAAAAAGGAAAAATCGTAATACTTAGACTGAGGTGCTTGAAGCGCCTCAATTTTGTATGTAATACCAGCAGGTTGATCAGTAGATTCATTTGAACCTGGCTGTACGACTATTGTTGCCAATTTACTGTGCCTTTCACTTTGATCAGGAAACCCCTCTTCTCGACCACGCAGTACTTTGATGTATTTGATTACGAAATGAGAGTATTTTCATAAAAATCAGAATAATCAGGACAAAAAAAAAAACCGGATCAAAAGGCATTACAGTTGGTAGTTCTCTACCAATGAGGAAAAGCATTATTGTCAGCTTTGCAATAAGGGTTTCAATATTGAATGGGGAGTTAACCTGTGCACATTTGTCAAGCGGCGGTGCACCATCCGGAGGAGGAGGCTCTGCTCTAAACACGGAGAGAGTTTCATGCGGGGGCGGAGCCTCTGGAAGGCGACCGCGAAAGTGTGCGAAAACTCCTCGTTGTTCCAGCGGTTTCGCTGGTAGTTGGAGTTGGACTGGTAGTTGGCCGCCCATTGAGCGGGACGATTCTCCACCCATCTTCGCTAGTCGTTAATTTTATGCTTGTCCGATTCGCCACTATCTATGCCAGGAGTTGATCGTCACTTTGACAGCAGTTTTAGTCTAGCGAAAATACGGCCATGTTCAGTATGAAATCTCAATTTCATTCGAACAATATACAACGTCAGTAGTTTTGTTAAAGCGAGTGATTCGCTTTAATTGGCCTTTAAAAAAAAAAATTAAAAGATAATCATTCTGTAGATAAAAATAGTTTCTTTGTTATCATTGAAATTTTATCAAGAAAATTAAAATGGATAATAAAATAAATATGTTAATTGAAGCTGCGCACTAAGATATTTTGGAATTTTTTTCGCAATAACTGATAGTTTTATTAATAAAATGACTCATTTCAATTATATTGGCATGCAGGGTGATATTTTACAATTTTTCCAGAAGGTTATAGCACGGTTTGCGTATTTATCGAATATTTCGAATAGATGTTTTACATTTATGGGGGCGTAGGGGAATGAAACGACCTAGTGTTGTAGACATGAATGTTTATTACGACGCTTGGGAAGGAAGTAGAGCAGTGGCAAGCAACATGGCCGAGCTGGCCCAGCTCGCAGGATGGTGACTGAAATTCGACCATGTCGTAGAGCCGCTACTCATAATTTCAAAATTATGTCTTGTTAACTATTTTTTTAAGTGATATTCAGAGTTGGCATTATACATATTATACCTATGTACATATGTATGTACATACATATGTATAACACAAACAGATAGTTTCTTAAAACGTTGTGGCGGCTCGTTATACGACATGGTCAAGTTCGGTCACCTTCCTGCGAGTTGGGACCATCTCGGCTGTGTTCAGAGTGGCTACCGCACTCCGTCTCTGGCTCTCATAATAAAAGCACGTGCATCAACATGCCAGTCGTCTCATTCGTTCATCCTCTATAACGTCAATTTAAAGAATGGCAAAATGATATTTCAAAATTTAAGTCATAGGCTTGACTCGGGCACAATATTGAAAATACTATCTCAGAAATCAGGGCTGGCGTTACATAAAGTGGCCAAAAATAAGTGGGCGACCGACGGTGTACGAAAAGTCTAGCGGTTTCATTGGCTCTTTGACTCATGGCAGGACTTGTGAAGCGTGGCTTCTTAGCCGGGGCCAGACTCGTCAAAAATTGAGCGACTCTGAATCCGATTTCACATTTAAACAGATTCGGAAAAGCCTCCGTTCGAAACACGGAGGTCACTTTAATATATTCGCGTTCGGGTTTATTCGGTAGGTGTGGATCTGTATTACTATTCCACAGAACATCACAATGTTTAGGTACGCGAGATTTTTAATATTCTCGAAGAATTTTTTTTTAATACATTTGTTTTAAAAAGAATACGTTAAACATTGTAACTTTATGGACATAAGTTACAATGTTTAGCGTTAATAAACGTGTGTATCGCAACAGGTACATTTAGGTATAATATTTACAATGAAACATAAATTTGTATTTAAGATAAGAAGTTTCTTGAGATATTCAAGTAGCCGAATATAAATTGAAAAAAACCACGAATCCCATGAGTTCAGTAGAATTATTTTTTTTTGATTTGTCGAAATAATTTATTTAAATTATAAAAATATTTGCATTAAATTATCGTGATTGGAAACAAATTATCTCTGGGTTCAATATATATGTAGGTATCTGATTTAAAAATTATTTTTTATTTTTACATATCCATAAATATGTAAAATGTAAAATGTAGGTGATTTATCGAAAATAATGTGTATTCTTGAAATGTGAAATGTGTGGCTTTTTTATTTATATACATAAATAAAAAAGTTAAAAAAACCCACTAAAATTTACGAGGAAAACGTTTCAATTTGGTTTATTCTTATATTTAATTAAAATTCAAAGTTAATTAAATATTCTACTTTATTTTGGTTACTTACATGGAATGAATGTGAATGAGGAATGATGATGTTCCGCAAGTATTTCATATTAAAGTTCCATAGCCCAAATAGGTTTAAAGTGGGATGTATTCTGTCTCAAGAAGTCAGTCCTATTTACATATTTACTAAAATTAAAACATGCAATAACGACTAAAACAGTTCAATGCTTTATGTTATCTTATTTATGTTATTAAAAAAATCTGACCGGTGGCGGCAAAAGGTCAATTCTTTTAGATTATCAATTTTTGAAATAATTATAAAATGCTTCCTAACACTACTTGTATAGTCAATTAGCAAAATATTAGTCACTTAATAAGTATTGAACTTTGTTATTAGATTATCCTTCATTTTCTCAAAGTTTTTCAATTTCAGAGAGAAATTTCAACGAACGGTGTACACACAAACCTGGCCCTATGCGTAGCGAAACGACAGATTTTCCACATTACAAAAGTTCATTCACCTTTAAAAGTGAAATAAGTATATGATATTTATTTATTTTCCACATTATCATCATTCGCTTTTTAGCCATTGAAATAATGTAAGTTAATAATAAAGATCTGAGATTCATGAGAAAAAAACGGTAATGTTTTTTAGCTTCGCTGACTTGAATTGCTACTTGAGGACGGTTATAATTTAAAAGATTTGGACGATAGTGAAGTTAAATTCTTATTAACTTTTAATACATTTCTGTGATTAAAGTACCTATCTCCGAATACCCACAATATCAATGGAAATATTCATTGGTTTGAACTTTGAAGGTAGTTTGGCAAGGAGACAAAAGTTTTTTTCCATTAAATACATACATACATATCTATGCAGGTGAGTCGGTGTATTTGTGTGGGCAGGTAGGTGATTGTGAGTGCACAACAACCTCACCTGGCAGTGTTGCGGCGGCCTCCGTGAGAGGTGGCTGAGTTGCACTACCACTTGTTGTAAATCGACTATAGGACACTTGACCCGTTCAGTGCCAATACTTACCCCCGCGTCGGAAGGGGCGTATAGTTGTTAATGGCGACGATGGTGTAAAGTGAAGGTGGTAGTGGTAGTGGTGGTGTACTGTGTTTGATCACCTGTTTGGTTAGACCGCGCACCTTTGTCCAGCAGACGCATTCCTTGGTGATTGGAGACCGCCGCAGGCAAGTGTCCATAGAATTTTACATGAATAGTTGCTCTCAGTTGGAAAAATATTCTTTATTTGGAATTACATACATATATTATATTTGAAAAATTCATCGACCGTTGTAAATAAACATGTCATGAGCTCGTATATATGTTGCACAATATTGGTGTTTTAACTCAACTGGGTAATATTTGTGCGTTAATTAAATCACACGTCTATTGTGAAAATTTTAATATTTATGTATGTATATGTACATATGCTTATAGAAGGATTTAAACTTACATACGTATATGCTTTGAATTTAATTTATCAAAATTACATGTATGTAAATCTAAAATTAAATATGTATGTTTGAAATAATTATATATACAAACAGAAATTACAGTTTATAAGAAAATGTCTTCCTGTAAGAATACGACAATTTAAAACATAAAAAAATTGAAATATTTTATGAAAATGTGAAGAAATGCGCCGCATAGGTATATTTTTTTTTATCTATAATTCTACATACAAGAACAATTTTTAACTTTAAAAATTGTATTCAATCTATTATAAGCTAATTTGAATGGAATTATTTATTATATGTATGTATACCTATGGAGTAATGGCGATAATTGTATTAGTTGGGGTCTCGTTTTGATTTCGAAATGCAATTCTGTGCGTTTTAATATCTTCTTCGGCCTTCGCGCATCAATGCACGACAATATATGTGTTTATGTATATATATGTTCATATACATACATACACATACCCTTTCAAATTCGTTAGAAATTAATTCGTTTTAATAACGATGCTACATCTAGAAATTGTGATAAACGCGTTTTGTGGTTTGATGGGAGTTGTGAGCGCATATCAAATCCATATCCATATGTCTTTAAGGGGTGTCAAACCATGTAAAATTCCTCATAAAAATAGTGCAGGATGTAACATCCGGGTCGGAAGGTTATTTATAATAAAAATATACATAATATTTTCATAAATATTTCCTTCATAAAATAAAGAAAATAATTTTGGAAGGAAGTTTCACATTTTATGTGGTTTTTGGAACTATGTATGTACATACCTTGAATAGTTTAATATTAATTACAAATAACAGTTTTTTCAAATATCCTGTTAAGGATGATCTGATATTAAAAAATATGTTTTTACTAACCAGCCCTACTGTGCCCGAATATAATAAATTAAAGTTTCGTCTAAAATTGCGTGTTCATACGTGGTAAAAAAAACTAGTTGTTCACTCATACCCGTCTGGCATCGCAAACAGTTTAAAATATACATAAAATGTTAATTATATTTAGATAAATCATAAATCACAATATGCCATGTTATGTGTAATATCTGATACAAGGCATTGAAAATTGTCTTGTTCTTTATTATTCAGCTTTGTTACCAAGAAGTGAGACCCAAATTCAACTGGGCTGTTGCATCTGGATCCAATGTAATACTGACATGGAAATAAATAAAATAAATATTGTGATTGGTGAAGTTGCACACCTTTCGCCGAATATCGTAATCAATTCACCATTAGTCGATATAAAAGCGTTTCTTAAAAGTAGATGGTGCAATATTTGAACGTTGCATTTGGAAGCCTTGAAACGTTCACTCTGACCGGTCGCTTAGCCCCTGTCCACGTCGCTGTTCCTATGTACATATATGTATGTATATGGATATAGGATTTTTCTTCTTTTTTCAAATTGGGATTCTCAAACTGCAAGCGTTCTTCGAAACGAGTGAAAAACCCAAGCTGTCAGACAACCGGTTTGATTCGGTTGCTTTTTTATTATTTATATTACTGATGCTTTCGGAATAGCGTAAAGCCGACCTGTATTTTCAGAAGGTATAGATACTGCACAAAAGCATATACATACATATATATGTATTTACTATATGGACAGACACAGATTGAGAAACTGGCCGCTGTGGTTCCAAAGAACGATTTCTTGTTGCAAAATTGCGCAACGCATGCCGACTACTACAAACATGCATCTATACATATATTATATGTAATAGTATGGCACACCGTGAACCAAAAACCATAGCTCATGTCATACACATACATATATACTATAAACATTTTTCTAATAGAATGACTAATTTTTTAGTCGCGCTTTTAATTATACGTGAAAGTTTCACCGAAATCCGTTAATTCTAACGATTGTGTGTGTGTTTTCACTTTAAAATTTAAGATGTACATGATATAATATGTGAATATACGGATATTATTATTATCGATGAATTTACACTTTCACGTTGAAAATATATTTAGTGAGTACACAAAATCTATTTTGAAATTATGAGATTGTGTCCACACATTGTATTATATCAGATACCACCCGTGTACCAACTTTACACATGCACATACATATGTACTTATGTATGTATGTATTTGCATAATTCCACCCGAAATCAAAAGTTGTGTGTATGTTACAGTCGAAGTGTATTTTTAGTTGTAATACATATGTATATTCCAACTGGCGTTTAAGATCATTCATATTTAAATACAATTCAACTAGTAAATTATATCTCTACAAGCGCAAATACGCTTTTAACAATGTGCGCCAGTTGTAGTATAATAGAGTTTTGACAGCTCTGATGTTTTTATGAATGTTTTAGAATTCAATAATGTTTTATTATCTGCTAGGTATTATTACGAATAATGGTAATGAGTACCGTATTACGATAACTCATATATAAGTATATGTTCAAAAAATGTGACTTTCCAACTCAGTTTACTAGTCAAGTGATGTTTTCACGAAAACTTAACCTCTCTATCTAACCTGGTAAGAATTTATAGTTGAACTGTATTTTTAGTTGTAATATGTTTTGACCAGTTGAAATTAAATTTGCCATATGAATCAACATACATGAGTTAGACGGAATATATTCCAACTAGTAATAATATATTATAACTGAAAATTCACTTAAAATATAACGGTAGTTGGTACCAGGTTAGATGGAATATATTCCAAATAGTTCAAATATATTACAACTGGAAGATACACCTCGACTGTAACATCTATGTACATACTAATGTTTATGTACTCGAATGATCTTTTTTTATTTATGATTTCTGTAAATCTACATATTTCAATTAAATTCATGAATTTAAAATGCAATTTATTCCAGTTTTGAATACATTTTTTTGCGAAGTCAAAAAAAAAGAGCGTCGTCAGCTTAAAATAAAATAAATATTTAATCCTAAATATGTATTTACATATGTCTATGTGCTAAGGAAAGTTTAACATGTGTTGAATTTGTAATAGGTTTATTAATCAGTTTCAATGAGGGAATTGTAACGCATTGGTGTGGCCAAAGCGTAACAAATTATTCATAACCGTGAAATTGAACGTTCACGAAATCCTCTTGCAAAACGCGATTCAATTGCATCTTGCGTCGACGCTAATTGTTTCCTCTTATCTTCCTCGTTTTTAGATTTGCGTTTCGCATCAATTGACGCGATGTCTCGTTTCTCAGACAAGAATCGAAAGTACAATACATATGTATATGAACATGTGCGCGCGCACGCGTAGAACTAGGCGAACAACTTTCGCGTCATTTTGTGTCGTTAAAAGCAAAAAGAAAAAAAACCTTCACACAAACTACATATCACTCGAATGCATATGACTGATAAAAGAATTGCATAATTTTCAGTGATTGTTTCGGTTTGAAAGACAGCTGGTTTGCGGCAGCCATGTTGAATGTAACGGTCGGCCATTTTGTTTTGACGATCTTCATAAAAACGACAGACTATTTATTTTTTTGGTCGTTATGAGTACGTAATTTAAAAAGCAAACATACGTACGGGATTAGATGTGAAATTAGCGTGTACGCTTTTTTCTTTCATGGATTTTGACGTCAAATATGAGCAGATAAATTCATTCTTTTAAAAGGAAGGATTTTACTTTTAAATGGGACATACTGTTATGATATTAAAGACAATTTAAATGCATGAAAAGTATTAGAGACTAAAAATATATGTCTGCCTTTACAGGAAAAATATAATTTAAAATCGTAGAAAATCATTTATTTGGTTAAAAAATTATGGTTTATTTATAAAAAAAATCCTTATATAGTTTTAAAAATTAAAGGAAGCTTGAAGTATTTCTTAGAAAAGAAGCGTGTTGTAATATGAATGCTTAGTTTCCTGTACCTATTTTTTTCGTTAGGAAACTGACAAATCAACCAATGAAGCAAAAAATTTTGCAATATTTTTATGGTCACGATTGTCATCAGAATAATAATAACTTTTCTATTTATTTATTCATGTAATTGTTTGCATGAATTGCTATCTAGTTAATGATATTTATTTCAACTTGTAATTGTATAATAGGTACATATGTGTATGTAAAATGCAATCCATTGAAATTATTGACTGTCATAAAGCTTTTATATTGTAATAAGTACATATGTAAGTATTCGTGTATGTATGTATTATATAATACGTACATATATACAATTTAAGAACATCCGCAACTATAATGCACTTGCTGACATTTCGTGTCGTGGTTATAAATGTCAAATTGACTTTTTTTCGTTGAAAATTTATCGACAACAGTTCCAGATTTATCTTTTGAAACCTACACAAATATAGACGCGAAAAAGCTGACGTAACTAAGTATGTTTTGTGAGAATCAGAATTTTAAGATATAAATGAAAGTTTATACAAATTTTTAAATTTAAATATAATTAAGTATTGCCTTGTACATATGTATAGACATAAGTACATATGTACAATTACATACATAGTAAATTGAAATTTAATAATTTTATTCCCATGCCAATGAAATACATCTACCCACCTACATATTTCAATCTATAATTAAAATGAGTGACTTGGCAAACTCGAAATATCATTTTTAAGAGATCTTCGACGATGATTTTGCAAATCGGTTGCCAAAATTCAATTTTAGCGTATCACAATTCGACGTATACAATAATTAATATCGCGAATGCTAACGATAAGTGGATAACCAACCATCAAAAAAAGTTGACTAGATCATTCTTCCGATATATATACATACTGACTCGCAATTGCATGCTCGCGTGTAATGACATTAGTTTTCAAAAATAAAATTTTAAAGTAGATATTATGTATGTATAATGTCGTATAGACTCACATACCAAGACCAGATACAAATATAAAAGTGCACAGCCTACGCGATACGTGATCTCCATCTACGGAAGGTGGTCGGAAACCTTTGGAAGTGGAAGCTGTGCGTGGTTGGACGTTGGCGAAACTCATTTCAGAGCAGCGTTTTCAAAATTGCGATGCGCCAATCTTATTTGATTACGTTTAAATATACATATACACAAGTAAAATTGGATGGATTCTCATTTTATTATGTATTTAAACAAGAGATGAAATGAAGTTTTCTTGAATATAAAAGGGTAAACTTAATTATAGCTTTAGATTCATATGCATGTACATATGCTCTAAGATTGAGTCAAATTTTAAACATTTAATCATTCTTCAAAACAATTGTTGATGGTCGGTTTTTACAACTATGCATTTATTTATAAACACAAATGGAAGTCATAAAATGTAAGGAAGTAAAATAAATAGAAAAATTCCGCAAGAAAAATTTTACTTTCGCTCATAAATTCTGCTCTAGCGATTTTACAATTTTACATGGGACTCAAAGGTCAACATGCTTATTTTGGATGAATGGCCTCAAAAGCATGGTGACGTGGGCGATTTTGCTCGGACGATTCGTTGAATGTGAAATAAAGGACGATAAAAGAAGATTAAAGCTCTATTTTTTTATCTGAAGATGTATCTCACGGGCTTATTATCGGACAAGCAATGTCATCAACTCATCACTAACGATTGTTCGCGCGGGTATCAGGACATTGTACCCCTGGACACATACCCCCCTGGACGTATACCCCCGGTCAAAACCCCCTGAAAAATAGCCCCCGCCATGGATAAAAATATTTTATAAAAATTGACAGTATCTAAATAAAAAGCAAGTATGTATTAATACTAATTTATTTCAGTCAGAAAAATACGATTCGGATAATACTTCAAAAGCATCGACAACTTCATCTATCGGAACAAATGCGAGAGCTGGTATCATTCGTAATTTTAGTGTAAAATCGGAATCTTCTTGGTAAAGTCGTTGCATCCCATTCTCTATAATTTTCCGATATATGTTTTGACTTGAAATGAAAGAAACCTCATTTAATTTCGCAGTCTGGGAAACTTCTTGCTAAACTGTGCCAATTCAAAGTCAACCATGATGCTAGTTGGACTCAAATTGGCATTCAATACATTTAATGTCTCAAACAGTATCAATATATATTTAATGTCTCAATAAGTATCCCGTCTTTTTTTTTGTAGTAAAACATAAAGACAAGGAATGGCTCTGTCATGAATAAGTGCATTAATCGTGTGTAGTTGAAAAATAACGTAGGAGTAGTTTTGAAAGTCCCATCCGAGAACCGGTGCGACGTTGTTTTTAACAGTCGGAGACTGTCACATGTTCCAAAGATTAATATTCGATTGTTATTCTCTCGGCCGGAATCATTTAAAATTATTAATTATTTATTACTATTTTTAAATAATTTTCATCCATGGTGGGGGTTATTGTTCAGGGTTTTTTTGCACGGGAGGGTTAATGTCCAGGGGGTTTTTGACCGGGGGTATATGTCCGGGGAGTATGTGTCTAAGGGATATGTGTCCTAGAACCGTTCTCGCGGGCTATATCGAAGTGTCATCAACCAAATGATGATTTCGTAATATACTATTTGTACAGGATGAGCTTTGTTTGAAAGCTTCGCTTACCTGTTTTGTCGACTTAGTGGATAAGAGGCGATTGTTTTTGTCGCCATTGGTTAGCTGGCGTGCTGCAAGTTGCCGATGACCTCAACGGCAACCACTTACGCATTCCAGGTACACCAGTGTTGACGTCACGTCCTAGTCATCGGGAGTCTGACTGGTTTTCTGATGAAAAACCTCATTCGAAAAGAACGCCATTGATAGCAATTCATCTAAAGTATGTAATTTCAAAGCGCATTTACGTTAATCAATTTTAGAACTTGGTGTGTTTTGTACGATCTGTCACAAAAAATCATCGAATTATTTTTAATTTTTCTTCTGCAAGACGGCGAAGGTCTGTGCCATCATCTTAATGAATTTCTAATGATTCGAAATGATGTGGGCGGATTTTCGAAAGATCAAGCGAAGGCCATGTCCTCGTACCGGCTGCAAACGCCATTGTTTCCAACGCGTATTTGTGTTGACGAGTTATTCATCTAATTAAGTTCAATTTTGCGATGTTTTATTTATTGCCCTAGATATTGTAAATTCCGTACAAAAGTTTGTGAAAGAAGAATTGTCAATATTCTTTTAGTTACGCCTACGAATGATTCACACAGGTTGGGTTTGGTTTTCTTAGAAAACAACAAGGATATTTACAGATCTTAAATAAATTCAATAATGTACATAAGTATTGAACTAACCACCCCTTTTCCCTTCCAGATTAAAGCGATGCTATTGATTACACCGGCACAATTAGATTTAGAATGCCATATTGTTGTTCATTTTGAAATACATGCGGTGAATTAACTTACCTTGTGATAAATGTTCATTAAGATGTGGTAGTAAGACAAACGACACGCAATGACAATTTATTACGGATGGCTTGAAACGACGAGTTGTCTTTACTCATCTTGGCCATTTTGCCAGTAGATAACGACTCGGTTCGTCGGTCAACGTGGTGACAAATCCCAACGACGACAATTAAAACAGCATCAAGTGATGCTCAGCTCAAGACAATACCGTTGAGGGCGCTTCCGTCCGCTGAACCGCGGAGCCCGCCACAATTATCGCCAAAAGATAACAGAATAACAGTTCTTGCGCGCCGATAATAACAGGGCTTCCACCATTTTTTTCTTTTGGGTATTTTTTTATGCTTTGTCGTGCCCAGCGGGCGTTCTGGCCAATGGACAAATTTACCGGCTAGACGTGCCCATGATTGTTAATTGTAGATAAATCATCGATTGATATTAAAGAAAAAAATGTATGTGCATACATACATACATATATATATATATATATATATATATATATATATATATATATATATATATATATATATATATATATATATATATATATATATATATATATATATATATATATGTGTACGTAACTCTAAGACGTTATGGCGGATGACTTCTTCAAAACCGGTATAGACGGCGATGCGGATTTGAATAAAATAAATACGAATGAAAAAAAAATCAACGTTGTATAATTTCGACGACCGTATACGGAGGTCTATACGAGGAGAATCGCCCACGTCTGATCCATTTCGTAATAAATATTGTTCAATTTAAAATTCGCTGTAAGCGTCACGCAACTTTCTTTGCAGGTGTGACCATATTTTATTTATATTCAGTACTGGATGAATATAAATAAATATTATCTACATATTATATCTAAAATTAAATTTTAATTACATTTGCTGAATTCTCATAACTCTTTTTATAAAGAAATGTAACTGTGATCAAATATAATTTCAAAATAAAAGAAAATCAAAAACAAAATACATATATTCAACAATTTAGTTTTTGTTATCAAATCGATATTTTTTTCCTCTGCAATGGAAGTGTATATCTATAATTTCAAAGGAATGTAATGAAAAGTGTCAGCAAGGACCAGAAATATATTTTGTATATTACATAGTTACATATATACATATACAATATTATTACATCATTTGGGGAGAACGAGGCATATACATAGAGTACGAGATAGGGATTGTTATCTTGTATCTTAAATAAAAGTATGTACATATAATATTATAGTATAGGCGTATTGGTAAGTTCTTATTGTCAACATATATTTTTTTTTGATTTTGATATTGAAATGCTTCTTATTGTTAATAAATTATGTTTACAATGTTTACTGATCTACGGATCATTTTCTATTTAAAAAATTATTTTTTTGTTAGACTTTATTGTCTAAGTACATATTATACACAATATGTACTTAGACAATATAGTGTGTGTGTGTATATATATATATATATATATATATATATATATATATATATATATATATATATATACACACACACACGCATATATATGTATGTTTATATATAAAAAAAAATTAAAAGAAATGTGTCGTTCCTGTGTTCGATCTGCACGCAGTCGATTTCTTTTCAAATACCTTTTAAATATATTTAATTTAATATTTATATTTAATTATTCATTATGAAAATAAATCGTAAAAACTACCTACCTACCTACATATAAACAATATAAAACATAAATAGAAAAATTAGTTAATTAAATAAATTTTCAATAGATGCTGCTAAATGCTCGGAGATTTAGCGTCGTCCAGAAGCATAGAGGAAAAATTGGTATACATAGAAGTTTTTTTCTTTCGATATTATATTCGTACATTTTGTTGGCAGTGGTTTAGCTGTGACGTGCATATGTATGTCGAATCGAAACGGCTATTATAGTACGGAGAGCGTTATCTCAAGCACATACACAGACAGACAGAATAGCGATATTAGATATATGTATAATACGTTTATGTCGAGGACGAACTATTGTGTTACGTGAATTTCTACAAATTTTTCTAGTTTTGTTATATTATTTTAAGCTAAATATCGTCTACAAACAAAATAATTTATATATTCATTCAAAAAAGTAAAATAAGTTGAGGAAAAATTGGGTTTTCCACGAAATACGCACGATATATTTCTGTCGCATATAAAAATTAGACATTTCATATACAAACAAACTATGTATTGGCATTTGCGATAAATAAAAGTTCTTCACTAAATTGATTTATAGGTTCAAATTTTCTTTTAAGAACGCCTTCATAATATAATATATGGAAGATTATTATATTTTCAATTTATTGCAAAATATTAGAAATAAGTTTTATGGTAATGGATACTACCGCATATAAACTCTTCAACATGTATGCCAAACCAAGGTTTTCTTTAGTACTTACGTAGATTATTTAAAACCACAGTATTAGCATACATATATTGTGTTTTACATATAATGTAAGAGAGACTTCTGTGCGGCAAAATTAAAGCAAGGACACCAACATTGTCCGTTGCTTTAGACAAGTTCTGATTGGTATAAATGTTATATAGCGGATATGTCAGTGAGCTCACTATTTATCCACTGGCGTAGGCTAACCTGTATTTACACTATGTACATATTATATTTTCAATATATGTATTATATATTATTTCGCAAAATTGGTGCCGTAACAGTAGACTTGAACGCATCGGTTGTTATTCAAACCGAAAAAATAATAACATCACTTTACTTTCGCATGTATTCGTTCTAATCAGACACGTGTGGACAAATAGGATCAATAATCCCATACGCGCACGTTTCTAACGGATTCACAGACTTCTTTAGAAAAAAAATAGATATAGTCATAAATAAATTTATTTCCATACATGACCGAAACCTGATTTTGGTTGACCCCATGTTTTTTTCGTTTACATTTTCCATCCGTATAACCGTTACAATAGTTAGTAACACGCAATGTTGTTGATATTATTCCAACTTTTGCGTTCAAATGCGCTTTTATATTAAAAAATAATGTCACTTTATGCACCCATTATTTTTTTAAATTGCATTTTGTAACTGCTCATGTTGTGAACGATCGATTCGTTCGGAAAATAGACACAGACATGGGTCTACAATCTATGTACATTGAGTGCAAGATGTGTTGTGAATCAGGTGAGCGCGTTTAAACGGTCAAAAATGTATCGTTAAAATTCGTTTAGCACACTTGCATCGGCCCAAAACGAAAATTTAAATTTGGCGCGGGCAGTTACGGTTGCAAGAAGTGTTTAATTTGGATTTTTGCTGTTCGTAGACCGTTAGCGACTCGGCTTCTTCATTCGCGTTGCTCGCTAATGTTGATTGTTACGCTTTTCTTGTGTTCGCTATCGATTTCATTTCCCATGCGTTTGCCGTTATGTCGACTGCGTACAACAATGAAATGTTCAAAGTTCCACATTCCCACGGACTAAACGCTTTTGATGGCGTCCATCGAATTCCAATCTTCCATCAAATATGTTGAAATTGAGAAGAGCATCAACATATTTGTCATCATTGAAGTACATTTGATGCACTATGATTGGTCCTCTGAATACTATCTCTCAAATGATGAAAAATATTGCTCTTGTTGGTTTCATTAGTATGGAAGTTTGGATGCTTCGTAGATGAATCTCTCGCTTCATTAATTTACATAATATTGTTAGTCCTTTTATTATTAAATCATGAATACTAGTAAATTGAAATTTGAATATTTTAGGTTAATTTAGATTTTTTTTCATTATATTCGCGGAAGATCGGTGAGTAGAAAGCGTTTATAATTTATACTGACTGATATAATTTTAACGGTTGATCATGCCAATCAATCAATTAGCACGTTCCACTGAAGTTGTAATCTAATTACGCAAAACGCTACCGATGATTTGACGTTTATACGACGTTCTTGATTATAATGATGATGATGATGATGATGTACCGGGTAGGTAAAAACGGTACCGTTCCTTTTTTTCTGTTTAATTCTATGTACTGTTATTACAATGGGTTCGTATAAAAATGGTCGTCGGAATGTTTTTCGCGGAATCATTGCCACGGTTATGATGGCTTTGGAAAAATTATCGGAAAAACGTGGAAAATTGCACGTGCTATTGTTAGCTTGTGGTAGGAGGCATGCTGCCCTTGAAATTAACCACCTTTTTTCGTTTTTCAATAACTTGAAATACAAATGTCATTTGAGAATATTGTAAACGTGTTCTCACGCTTCTTGCGTTCGATTGTTTCACAGATGCTTTTTTTGTTGGAAATTGCGATTTTCCGCTGCACTTCGCAGGATATGTCAATCATTATATGTAGATATCTCCAAAAATGTCATCATATTATAATAATAAATGTATCAAAATTGGTTTGAACCTTAAATTTGAACACAAAAATATCGACAAAATTTACGAATTTTATGATATATAAAGAGGTCAAAATGACCTATTTTGACAAAAAAGGTCACGTTTTACATATTTTTAGAGTTTTTTTTATACAGATTTAGGTTATATTACTCGAGGAAGCTCTCGACGACTTTTATTTTCAAAATAATCACAGGAACATCAATGACGATTTCCTGAAAATAGCGCTTACCCCATACAAACATCTATTGCGAGCGTGGCGCGCTTTGTATGGGGACGTTCAAGTGAAGCGGTGATTTTGAACTCTCGTTTATAAGTCAAAACTTATCATAATCAACCCAAATATACTTCAATAGGTGAATATTGAGTGTTTAATTTTTTTTAATAGCAATTTAATTGAAACCATTCTCGTAAAAAAGAAATGTGTGTATATGAAAAATACACACTTTTTCGAAATTTTCGTCGAGATAATTCGATTGGTTGGAGGCGCAGGACATTGTTTAAAATCAATGATTTTTTTTATTTGACGTTCCCTTGATACAACGAAAGTTATCCACTGGGTCGATGAACATTCGAAATTCGCGTTTTTCTTTTATACAAAAATGTCACATTGTCAATGTTGTGATCTTCATGATATATATTTTAGTCTTAGCAAGAATGCATTCGATTTTAATAGCTACTGATCTACTGATCATTTTCTATTTTACAATTTTATTTTATTTGGTTAGTAATCATATTATTATATTATTGTAATGTTAATGTACAGCATAATAGGAAAAAGAGCTCAAAAACCTATATAAGAATGCATACGTGTTCAATACCATATTAAAAACTTGAACTATCTATGCATAAAACAATTTTCCTTTTATATAAAAGAGTTGAATGTATATATTGAATATGAATATATTATACAATTATCGTGTTTTGTTACCTATTTAGGTATATTTATGTGGTTAGTTACCATGTGAATGTTTTCCTGTTTGATAATTTATATCTTTATCAGTATTACACATTAAATTAACATCGACGCTGAAATATTAGGTTTGGGTTTAAAAATATCTATTCGTTTATATCTCGTCATTCTTAAATCATTATACATATGTATGTATGTAAAAAACTGGTTTGGGTGAGGTATTAAGTGTGTAATTGAGTAGACTGCTCCGCTTTGTAGCAAAGGTTTTATGAGTTTTGATGCGATTTTTGCAGGCTGTTGGTCCAGGGTCGCTTCTAAGGATGTCGACCGGATAGTGACCTCCAGCAACCTACGCGAAAGACGAATTCCACGACCCGACTCCGATCCCGGGATATTCAACTCGAAACGAACGACATATCTGTAAGTTTATTTTTATCACAGTTGGAAACTGGAAATACAAACTACGAGTATGCATTAGTATGAAATTATACAAAAGAAATACATATTGTAATTTTTTTTTGTAGCATAGATTATGATTATGATACATGGATTATGCGTTTGGAAAATAAACAATTGTAGAGTGTGAAATTTTTTTCTTAAACATTCATATAAAATGTGCTGATTGAGATTTTGAATATGAACATGCTGATTAATTTTATGCTACGAAAATTATTATGGGATACATGAAGAGCCATTCTATTCGTATTGCAATTGTTACAATGTGTTTGAAAAATGTTGATAGAAATTGCGTTGCCATGTATCATCTATGTAGGAGTGTCACTTTAATGAGTCACTAGTTTCCGCCCATTAACATGTTCTTTGAAAATATGAATACTCACAAAAAATACGTTTACGGTGTAATTTTGAATCTCTGACTTATGTACCTATAATATATGTATAATCACTCTAGAATATTATAATTTATTTCATTGCTAATCGTTTCCATACATTGTCTTGTATTGAAAATGTATGTATTTTACTCAAATTGTTTGTTTCATTAATCTAACGATTAATTTACCTGAACTTTTAGACTGATCTACGGCACTTCAAAATTCATTTAATATAATCATGTGAAACGTTTACGTACACTATACTAGTTTTAAAACAAATAATTGCTGAGGATAACAGTTCAAATAGAACTTAATCAATTTTCAATGTATGTATGTATGTAGACATTCCGAAATACAAACAACTGGGACCATCTTCCATTGGTTCGAACGATGATTATAGTCTATTTCTATCACCGTACCCCGAGGAAGTCACGACGACCTCATGATGGACACACAACCGGTACTCTCAAAGCGTTCACCGGTTGATCGGTCATCGGCCATTTATAACCATTTTACGACGGCGGCAACGATTGTGAAATTCAACTTATCGAATGGCTCGATATTTTTTCCTCTTCTGAACATTTGGATCGAATGCATTGGTATCTAGTGAAATGAAAAATATAAGAAATATATACAAAATTAGTAGAGAAAAGTTTTGGTACTTTATTTAAGGCCAGGGATTGACTATATACATATATATAGCCATTATGTACAAAAATAAATGAATGACAAAAATAAAAGATCAACTATTTGTAAAATTTACAATTTTCAGCGTTTCAATGAGTTTGTATTAATTTTGTCCACTTTTCTTCATTTTGAGAAATATCTCGCAAAACATTAAATATATGTTTCGCGTTTTAAAATACTGGTAGCTTGTAATAAGTTTATTCTGCTTTTCCGGGATTCTGGACATATCATATAATTTTTGAATTAAGTCGAATTGAAATAGTGTTTTTGGAACTGAAAATTGGGCTTCCTCCACTTTCAAATATGTCGGCTCAAATGATTAAATATACACAATGGTTAAAATAAAACGATTTATTTAAAATTAGTAAAATAAAAAATAGTAGGTAAATTCAACACTCCTGGCCAATAAACACAAGATTGAAATGTAAATTGTGGTATTTTCAATCAATGAATTATTATTTTAAGTTAAATCAATGATTGCTTACGAAAAATATTATGATCATTACATATATGTACATATTAGTTCATATGTACATATATTGGTTTTGTTAAATATCAGTTGTCGATGTGGTCTTGCGAACAACTTCACGAGCTAGCGCACGTCAAGACTCCATTTTGGCGGACAACTTTCACTTTTTCTCCTTCTTGTAGCCTCGCTCGAAGAGGACGAAACGATTCGGCCATTGTTAGATACCAGTGTTAACGATTATTATCGACGAATTTAATAACATCTATGTATGATGGCTTTGGCATGTCGCCGTTGTCCGTCAACTGCACATATTGTACATTGACTTTCACGAGAAAGGCGATTTTTTTTTAAACGAAAAAATCATATTACAAATTGAAGACAGACATAGCTTGCTCATGAATATGCAATACCACGAACAACAACCTCACGTTGCTCAGAAATGCTGGTGACATAATGTTCGCGAGTTGGCGCGTGCAGGAATCGTTTGCGATCTTTGTACGAATAAATATTTTTGAATAGAATATTCCTCCATGATTTCCATCACTTCATTCCATACCGACATGTAGAAGACATGCACGGAATTATTATGCGTTTTAATTTTATAGCGAAGGTATATACATATAACATGTACTTCAATTGCAATGTGATTTTAGTTGTGGGTAATTATACATGTGTATGTGTTACGTATGTATGTATCGATATACCTAGGCATACAAAGAGAAATATGTATGTATGTATGTATGTATGTACAAGAATATTTTTTATACTTAGTGCGAAAATTTCTCGTAATTCTTTTTAGTTCGAGAAATCGCGATTGTGTCGCTTTTTAAGCCGTGGGATACACCGATATCTAACATTGACCGAGAGCACTGTAAAATTTCTCGTACTTTCTTGACGAACAAATACAAATAAATACATACAATGGTTGCGTGATGATAGCTCTTTTCATTCGCATTCATTTTTATTTGTTTTCAGCGGAAGTATCCATAATAATTGTCGAGCTATAATTCGATATTGATGGGTTTAAAAAAACTAATCTAAAGAGTAAATGAAACCATGGACTAAACGGTGACTTTAAATTGGCAACTTTTTTTAGAAAGAATATAAAGAACTATTTACAAATAGTGTATAGAAAGAAAAACACTTTGAAAACAAAGTCATTCAAATGTGTAATTATACTTGAGTGCCAAAATAAAGTCATAATATAATATGTATATTCCAAATAACAAAGGTGAAAGTGAAAATTCACCGAACAATGAACGAATTTGACGATTTTGAGTGAAACATAATGTGAGTCGAACTTTCTTTTCCCTCGTATATAATCTATGTTTCCGTTTTTGCAGAAAACAATGAAGCCTCGATTGGTGGAAAAGTTGTGGGTGGCCACGGCGTTTTTTTTCCTGGCCACTGCTGTTCGAGCACAATCTAACTATGCCTCCCAAGCTAACAATGTAGATTATCAAGGGGAGGGTCTTCCCGAGCAGACTGTGCTCGATGGAAAAGTATGTAAACGGAATTATTAAAATGAAATTATACGTTAAATATTATATGAAATTTATTCAGAATATTGTTTATATAGGTGACAAAGCTTGATGACTTAAGCTCGGTGATATTCTTGAACAGGACCAGAGCGGCGCTCAATTGTGCAGCTGGATCTATGCAGGTAAAATTTAGCTTGAATAATAGTTTTCTTTGAAAATAGCAGCCAAGAAAATTATCTAATTTTTCGTTTTTAAATTGATAGGTGGAATTGAAATTCAATGAACCATTTTTCGGAATTTCTTATGCTGATTTTGATAGAACTTCAGCATGTCAAGTGGGTGGAAAAGGAGCTGTCAGCTACAAACTAGAACTTCCACTTAAAGGATGTGGCACACGACAGGTTAGAAATTTTAAATAAATAATAAGAAAGATCACATTCAATCTATTCATCAGCCAATTTAATATTTTAAATTAAGTTTCTATAATATTGGTAAAATATATGAGATCATTATTTGAAAACTTATTACTCTATTCAATTTAAGGAACCTCTTCGAGTGTTTACAAACAACATAGTTGTACGGTTTCATCAATCATTGGAAATGGATGGTGATGAAGTCATAACAATAGTATGCAGATATCCTCCACCTGTGGCACCACTGCCACCTGCTCTGCCTGCTCCCATGTAAAAAAAAAATAAATTTAAATTAATCTAAAATAAGTTAAAACTGAAAGCAAGCTCATGGTGTTGTTGAAAAAAAATGTTTTAGCTTGGAAGAAATAGTACCAGCAGTACCGATCGAACCACCCCTAAAAGGCATCCAGATTTTGTTGATCATTTGTGCTATACTATTTTTGACTTTAGTATTATTAGGACTTGGTGTAAGTTACTTATGTTTAAGACGTGGAACACTGCCGCCTCATTATCGTTTGCCATACTCAAGGTCTGGATCTGAAATAACTAAATTATCTGGAAGCAGTTTAGGTAAGGAAAACACAAAGTCACTCTTTAAATAACATGTTTCAATATTAATCAATATTTCTATCACCCTTTTAGGTAATTTATCAGTGTTTGAAGGTGTGAAAATACCTCGTGCACATGCCCCACTACAACAGGCATGTTCATCCGGATCAGAAGGCCTCCCACCTAGTTCTGATACACTGCCTTCAGATTATCCAAGCGAATCTCATTCAGATGCTGAGGTCGAAGTTCCAACTCGTTCACCGCCCCTTAGCTCTGCTCTTTCTCACGACAACCGAGCTTATATTAGTGACAGTGCTCACAGTGAAGGTACGACTCTTAAAAATTTAAAGTCATTGATAAACAATATTAAAAAATATCACATATATTCAAACTACTTATAATAATAATGTATTTATTTATGTAGCACATTAATAATAACTAACAATCACTAATTATAAACCTGTAGGTTACTTTGAAAGTAATGAAATGCAACTTGCAAATGCCACAGCTATGTCCGTTGCACGTCTTCCGATACCAGTTAAACAGCCGACTCCTCCAGCATTCGATGTACAAGTACGTGTACGCCGAGCTCCACCTTCTCCACCGGAACGTCTTAGCGATACAATAAGTGTTATGTATGGATTACCCATCTCAAGTAAAATTATGTTATTAATACATATATCGTTCTGTATGTTTCAATCTGATTTTTATTCAGATCTGACCGACACCTTTCAACTATTGAGGAGCAACGAGAAGAAATCCCACCACCACCTCCGGCACCGCCTGGACCACCGAAGAGAGTTATTCAACAACCTCCCATATATTCACGCATTGTTAGAAAAACTGCACAGGTTAATGTTTATAATAAATAATACAATTATGATCATTAACATGTTTAATAAGGAATTTTTTTTTTTTTAATATATAATACATGTATTTTATATATATTATTATTTTTATACTATAGGAATGGGATTCTCCTGGGATAGTTGAAACACGACGACCGAGATCGATCGCTTCCCTTAACACTGAAATGACAGACACTCATTCTATTACAGAACTAATGGACGATACTCACAGTAAACTATTCTCTACGAAGGTAATAAACAAATATGTGATTATTAATTGTTTGAATGATTTATTATTACATATGAATAGTATCAACTAATTATTACTATCATGTTTTATTAAAAGCGTCCGGCTCCGCTACCTCCCGCTCAAAAAGTTGAAGAGGAAGTGTATATGGAAAGTATTGAACCAATGCCAGAAACTCCAATATTGCCAGCAAGGTAAAATATAAGTGCATTAAATTTATACAGTAAACAACATTATATGATTTTAATAAATTCATTATCATTTTAAAGGAAACCTGAAATAACCGCTCATATGGTGGACGATGTTTTCCTACGCACTATAACTGAGAAGAAAACAGTCGAGGATGTGGAGCGTCACCGTAGACTGGTCACAGAATATAAAAGTACTCCTAGACCAGTACCTTCTAAATGGGACGTGACCATCAGAAATTACCCACCACCTGGCGATGGCAATTGGGAAGATTTTAGCGATGTGTCTAGTGCTTCTGGAATGACTATTGCATCCCGTTCAGAGCCTCCGATGATTTCACCACAAAATTATATTGGTGTGTATGGTTCTAACTAGAATTTAGTGTGGTAAATCTTAAGGTTTTGTTTACAGTGTAGATTTTTGTGTTCAGGATCAACAGGGCCTCATTTATTCTCTCCGGAATTAGTTGGCAGTATTGGAACTAGTGGATTACCATTATTACCCGAGTTACCGCCAGCAAGAAATCCCTTGTATACTGATGATGAAGTGTTATCACCTTTGGGTGTGGCTCAACCTGTACCAGTAAATTGGGATGTGCTTATTAGAGTCCTTCGGCCTGAAATCGAAGAAGAGGTAAGTGCAGATGGTGCATACTTTAAGCTAGTTTAATTTAAATTGTATAATTTTAATTATGCTTTAAATGTACACAGATTGACTATGAAGAACATGAGTCGTTGACTATTGAAGAACGTACACGTTGGCGACAAATAATAACTAGCCGCTCAGAGTTGCGCCGTTCTCTTTCTGAATGTGTGATCCGTGAAGACTTCCAACGTGTAAGCGAAGATCAACGATATAGTTCATTGTTCCCACAACACAAGTGGGATGTCATCATAAGAATATTAGCACCACCACAAGACAAACCAAAAGTATTTAATATAAAAGCTTCAAAATAAAATTTATTTATTTAAGTATACACACAATGTACATTTATATACATGAAAATATTTTTAATTTGTTAGGGTGGTCGATATCGCAAGAAGTCTGATTGGGACACCCGATCGAGACGAAGTTCTTTACCAACACTGTATGAATACGATAGTGATGGCGGAGCTTCTAGTCGCACACCACGAGCTACTGCTGCATCACCATCTCGTAGAACATCTCGTTCAAGTTACCGCAGCGATCATGTTGATATGAGGTAGTTGGAAATGAACTGAATAGTTACTTTTATATTGATTATAAAACAATATTTTTGTATTAAATGAGTGTTTTTAATAAAATATAGGTCAATGTCAGAAATGATGGTTGATTATGCCAGAATGGACGGCATGGACAGTCAGTCAGAAGTATCGATGGGTATGCCACTTTCTACACGATTTTATGATTCCGACAGTGATACTGAACAAGATTTCCGTATTCCAAGGTATATTTTAAATTATCACTCATATGGAGAATATATGTAATTATTTAAGTGTAATATGAATGATTTAACATGAAAATATTTAATACAGAACTTCCAGTCAGCGTTCACTGCAACGATCACTGAGTCAACCTTCATTGGTACGTTCAGCCAGTGAATTTACAGAGCGTTGGGCAGCGCATGAAGATGACGGAGATGCTAGTGATGATGAAGGTACACCCAGGGTCGTAAGGAGGAATTTGCCTGATCAAGGTAAATTGAATTTTCAAAAATAAAATCCTTAAAAATTAATTTTTATGACTATAATTATCAATTTTATGTATGTGTTACAGCTGATCATCAACATATGGCTACATTTACTTCTTCAGAAGTACGAACGTTCCAAGCAACTAAGGGATGGCCGAGGCATTGAATCTTGCAATAATTAGTTGATCGATATTCACGATTAACAATTAGAAAACTGCCAATTGTTATAGTAATAAAATTACATATTACCATTTTTTTAATTGTCAATAGAAAATTTTGTGAAAGTATATGAGGAAGAAAAAAATATTTTGGAGGAAAGATGTTAAGTTAAGAAAAATATATAAAACATTTAGAACAAATTATCAGTTAAGCCTGAATGTATTTATTGTTAAATAAAATTTTTTTGATTGAATTTTCAACTACTTAAAAAAATAGTGCCACAAAAATTGCACTGCTTGATTTTCAAATAAATTTTGTTTGAAGATATTGCAGAATAATTTGTTTGTAATAGTTAGTGTTAAATTTATATTCCTCAAAATACTTTTTTTTTTACTTCATTATATACAAAAAGTTTGATTTTAATACTATCGCATTATTTAGTATGGCTGAAGCGTAAGACAACAAAATTTCATTATTATAATTTAGAAATAAATTTTATTTTCATGGGAAATTTTGATTAAATCATATTTGTTCATCAGTATAATGTAAATTATAATTGCTTCTGCAAAATAATAATTAAAATGTATTTTTAATACGTTTTAACACATTTTATCGATGAACGATTCGAATATTTTGTGGGGACTTTCTTATTAGATACCTTTTAATGATTTGTATTCTCTCGAAAATACCTTAAAATATAAGAAAATGTCAATCACATACATATTTCAATTAAAAAAATAGCACATACTAGTATGTATACAATTTTTATCATATAAAGCCACAATGAAAATTACTATAAACACAAGAAATTACTCATTTAATTACAATTAGAGAGAATTCATTAATGCTTAGAATGTAATGAGCTTTAAATAACAAATATTAACATAGATAGCTAAAAGCTTCTCAACTAATATAGTATTATTTGTAAGAATTGTTTTAAATAAACATTAAGACTAATATGTGCCAATCATCACGGATTTTCATCTGTGATGTATTAAATGTAGAAACTAGCTATTATCATGTCTCAATTCTTAATAGTAGTAGGCATTTGTTGATAAAACAGAATATAACGTCTGCGGTAGAGTACTTAAAACATAAACTATCATAAAATATATATTGAATGAGAATTGAAACCATAACTAATGTTGAAATTTAATGTTAAATATGATAAATTTGACATATACAGGGCCATTTAACTGGTGCTAATAAGAATTTATATTTGTTTAAAGTGGCCACAAGTTAATGTTAGTGAAATAACATTAAATGCATGCATTAATTATATAATATATGTAGGTAATCGAATACATTGTAAATGTATTAATGTTAAATATACATACATATATTAAAAAATGACACAAGAGTATAGTTGACATTTTATGAAAACGTCTGTCTACTAATATTTTTATTTACTTGATTTGCTTCACATATTGTAATTTTTTTTAATAAAATGAATAAAGGAATAATATAAAAATATACACAATTTTTATTTAATTTTTAATGAATTGTAGGTTCACAATAATAAATACATACATACATCGGAATTTTTCAATATTAATATTCACTATATCAACGAACTGCAAGCCCATTGAATCAATTCTGTCGGTAAACTCTTGTATTGTTTCACAGCCTCTGAAATTTGTGACGGAGTAACAAGTAATCTATGAAGCTGATATTCCTTTTGTATATGGTCAACATTTAGACTAGTGTCTCCTTTAATTGGACATATGATTTCTAATGATTTGAGATGTTCAAAAGCTTTCAAGATCACTGGACGTGGAACCGATTGTGCAGAGGAATTTGAGTTTGCAAACTTTGTGTATCTGGAAAACAATTCAAAATTTATATAAAATAAATTATACAGGTTGTTGGTATAATTTATTTTATTTATAAGTCACCTATTGAGAATCATTTCAAAATTCATAGGTTGGCCATCAAATATGTCCATTTGATGTTTCATTGCTATAATCAAAGAAAGTTCTAAAATTGACAATGATGTTAAAACAAGAATTTTTTCGTCAACATTAATGTAGTTTTGTGTTACATTGAGTACATCAGAAACTTCTAGCTGGGGATGGTCAAAGGATAATTTACATGCTAATTCCATCTGAAATATTGAAAATACAGTAAATAAAAGACAGCACAAAAACCTTGTATTTTTATTTGCTTCTGAAAATACACTTACCATAAAATTTTTAAATGATTGTTCGTTTACATTCACATCATAAAATTTTTGAAGACAGCTTAGAACTTTTTTATCCTCACTTAAAGCTTTGATATTCTCATTCCAGAATGACACAAATATAGGGTCTAGTTCTTGAAATTCTTTTGCATTAGATTTACATTTCAATAAAATGTCATAAGGAATCTCGAAATTTTTATCACAGTTATCTTGGTCTTCAGAATCACTGTATGAATTTCTATGGGAAATGTTTTTAGATTTTTTAGGTTTTTTTATTTCACATGGCAGGCTTAGCAATTTGACAAAGAGACAAACACGCTTTGCAAATAATATGTCAGAACAATTTTCAGTATCATTGGATACATTATTTGGGAATATAAAAATTTGCCTATGGGAATATCTTGACTTTACTCTTTTCTCCAATAATTCAATTACATCTAAACGACATGTTAATCCTGAAAATAAATTATATTATAATATCAAAGAATGTTTCATAAAACCACGTTAGATATAATATTCTCGATATTTGAAAAATTACAAAAAAAGATAAAGTAAAATTGTTGGAAACCATAATTTTCTTATTGTTGTCTGTATATGTATAACAAAACATATTCAATATCTTACCCAAAACACAAATTGGTGCTTGTTTACTTTGAGCCACATCAAACAAATTGTAAAGTAATGTTTGACTTCCATGATGACAAAATAGATCAAATTCTTCAAGAATAAATATAATGCTTTTACAATGTTTATTTTGGCCTGATTTAAGAGATGACAGTAGAAAGGCTAAATTTTCTGAAAATGAACTGAAAACTTTATCGCCGACAGCATTCTCAAGTGACATCTGCAAATATTTACACAAATTAATGTAATAAAAAAGTTACTTTCCCATTATCTGGAGGCATATTTTGAAAACAAAATATATATTGACAAAATATGAATTGATGTCGATCAAATTTTGCAAGGAGGGATTAGGCATAACTAAGAACACAACCGTCGACTGGATTAACTATATGAGACATACTATTTTAACAAAAGACCAACAAAGAAAATAGGAGGCAAAAGATCAACTGTCGTAAGCTTGTTTACAAAGAGAAAGAATAATGCCGGTAGAGTATTTCAAGGATTTTGGAGGACTGTGTCGGGAGACTCGAGAAGTCAAAGTGGGCAACCACAGTTGAAGAGTAGGAAAAAACTGGATTTGAACATTGCAAAGTCAATCATTGTTATAACTTGGTAGATGTGCACCTTGGCGTTCATAATCAGATCGTGAAGCGCATATAATCGGTAATAAAAAGACACTGAGGAACAATCTGTCATAATTCGAAGCCAATTCATTTGGAGACAGCTGGTCAGAATCGACACCGTATTCGAGTCACTTTAGCACGGAATCAAAAATATTTTGGCCTCCAGAATTCACATTAATATTGAATTTAAAATTACCTATATAAGTTTATTTAATTATTGAAACAATAAGTTAAGTTTTGTTTTTGATAAAAAATTTATATAATGTTTAAAAAACATGCCTCGGGATAGTTGGAAAGTACCTAAAAAAAATGCAACCATATTTAAATATATAAATTGACCAAGCACTTACTTGTGAAGTGATAGATTTCAATGCTAATTTGTCATCAGTGTGTAAAAGCCCATTCAAATTAATTGTGATCGAATTAGTTTGAAATTCAGAGGTATTGTTCAACTCCCATATGATACTATTAAGCAACTAAAAACATTCGTATGGCAATTAAATATCTAGGTATTGAAAGATTATTTATATATTGTGGTATGTGTAAACTAACGGTAGTTTTGCCGGATCCTCTTGGTCCGATGACTAATGCTGAGTTGGATTCACCTGCCTCCACAGTTCGCGATATTAAATCACTTATATGCAGTTTTTGTTCTTCATGGTCGCGAAATGTAAGGTTGTCTTCAATGATTTTCATTTTTATAAATTTTCTGGCTAATTTTATTTGTAAATCTTCGTTACTTTCAATCATGTTGATTTTACAAACGATACAACAAACGTTAGACCGCACAATTAACAAAACGTCAACTGACAGCTAAATGACTTCTCGCGCCAACCGTTTTTTGGCCGTAACAAAAGTTTTTATGTGCATAGTGGAAGCAGTATGGTCATTCGCCGTCAGAGAATTAATAGAAGTGTCTTTAGGCGTTATATTGTTGTCAAGTGACGATTGTCCACAGACATTCCTAAATAATTGCATCAGTCGTATTTGATGCTTGGTGTTCGCCGTATTTCCAATAAAAAACTTCTCTGTTTGTTTATATTACTCACAAGATGGGCAAGCTTCGTTAAAAATTGCACAATGCATTCAAAACACACAATAAACAACATGGGATACATTTTTATAAGTAAATTGATCTGATTGTATTCCGTGCGTTGCAGCGTAGTTATAGAGACGTACCGCGTAATATTGACACAATTTATTTATTCGTAAGGGCCCTTCTATTATTATAACATTTCTCTGTTCGCCATGCGACTGTAGATTGTAGCTTAATTTAAGAATTAAAATAATAATATAAACGCCAATTTACTGTATATTAATATATTTCTATCGATTAGTAAGAAACAGCGAGCAACATCGTGGGCACAAAAGGTATCCAGTAATGTCACAAAATTGTTCTTTTAAATATTAAAATCCAGTCTATTGGAGTTTTACCGTTGAAATTTAACGGCTGGTTTTGAAAAAAAATGAATGATACGGGATTTTAAATATGAGTTAATATTTTTGAATATTTAACAACAATCATACGGTAATTGGACTATTCGTCACATTGGGTGGTCACAAAGACAATTTTTGCCATGAAAATCGCGAATACACAATATTTCGCACTAAAGTTCTCGTTACTATGATAGTTATCGTTAGTATGATGGACTTTTCGGCTGCCAGATGTTCCGTTATAGAGATTTTAGTGACTTTGTGACGAGTAATTTGTGACCAGTAATCACCGAACCTAATCATACATAGTGGGTTATTAAACTATGATAGTTTTATAAAACCCCAACCAAAAATAAATATTTGAAAAAGAAAATAATTATCATATGGAACTATTCCATATAAACTCAGATGAGATAATCATTTATCAGTTCTAGCTTAATAGCATACAAATACGACACGGTATTTAATAAAATTTTTATGGCATAGTTTTACAAAATAGAGACAAATGCCACTAAAATAGATCTTGGCTTAATAAATGTTGATCTATGCATATTGGATATGGTAAAAATTTGTTCAAGAGTTTATCTATTTATGTATGTATATAAAAATCGAAAGCAAAGTAAGAAGAGGATAGTAAAAAATGAATGTCTGTTTGTCTGTCTGTCTCGTATAGGCTTAAAAACCACTCAACCGATTACGATGGAACTTTCAGGATTTGTTATATGCATGTGCGGGAAGCTTAATGTAAAAAAAATCACCCAAAAACGGGAACGGGAACGGAAACGGGAAAAACGGGAATGATTGGCATGGCAATGCAATAATTTTAAATATTTTCGCGTCACGACCTGCGTTGTTAGGGTAAAATAAACAAACAATTGAATAATGTATTCGCTGCCTGCATTTTCCGACAAATGGGAACGGGAACGAGAACGAGAACGGAAACGGGAACAGGAACGGTAACGGGAACGGGAACGGGAACGGGAACGGGAACGGGAACGGGAACGGGAACGGGAACGGGAACGGGAACGGGAACGGGAACGGGAACGGGAACGGGAACGGGAACGGGAACGGGAACGGGAACGGGAACGGGAACGGGAACGGGAACGGGAATTGCATGCGTTATTGTGGCATTGCAACACATGCCGGGTTCAGCTAGTAATATAATAAAAAATATATATCTACTATACCTAAATTTCTAATACTTAAAAAGTGAACTGTATATTGTACATACGTATATGATTAATATTTAAACAATCTAACAATTATTATTTTTTTTGAAATTCAACTTCGTTTAACAATCGACTTTTACTATCAAGCTTTAATGGACATATGTATGTATTCCCATATTTACGTAAAATTATTCAAATGTCACATTTCAATACCTCCTAAAAGTTGTAAATATAAAAATAGAAATATTAATGAACAGATAATGAAAAAGAAAGAAAGAAACGTGGTAGAAACTGATTTACTACTTAAATTAACTTAATCGTTTAAAATTAATTCGATTTTTTGTGCTTAATCAATGTTTTGGATTAGTTTACGGTCATGTGTAATTATAAGTGTGCAAGTGTAGACGTTTGAGTTCTGTCTGAATGTGTTCTGCATACAAATGAGAAGAGCAAGGGGCCAAACCCAAGAGTGATGAAAAGCAAACACGACCGGTTTCACCAAAGTCCTCCTGTGGATTCGTCGGATTATACTGTGTGTCGTTTCGTTTTTGGGGATAAACTAGGCCGACGTGGCCGACATGTTAAATTGCTCCTGCGTTTGATCGATCGCTTTCTCTCTCTATTTAGCACTTTTCAAGCGGAAAGCCGCGCATCAAATGTCGATTTCCGCGCTAAAATTGGAAAATTCATCCGATCATTTTTTTTTCGTACGAATGACAGACCTTTAATGAACACAAGTGCGATGACCTTTTATCGAGTTATCGACATTTACGCATTTTCTCTAATATTATTCCTCAATTGAGTTATCCATACAATGTATTCAAATATATGTATGTATGTAAATACATCGCTTTTATTCAAAAATCATATAATCAACATAAGACCGTTTAGAACAGCGGTCGCCACCTCATGGGCTAAAAATTCATGATTTTTAATACCACGGACCACTTTATGAATTTTTTAAAAGATATGTATAATATGTACATATGTACATTAAAACTTTATTTTTATTTATGTATATGAAATTCACTCAGTAGCGTATCATCAACAGTGTGTGCCCTGGCGCAATTCTTGAAAATTGCCCCCCCCGCAATTTTTTTTTAAATTTAATAACAAATTTAGCCCATATGAAATGTACTTGGCGCCGCAGCTGAAATTTTATGTAACTTATGGGGGCGTAGTGGAATGAAACGACGGAATGTTGTACACACGAATGTTTATTACGACGGCTGAGAAGGAAGTGGATCAGTGGCGAGCAACATGGCTGAGTTGGTCCCAGCTCGCAAGATGTGATCGAAACACGACCATGTCGTAGAGCCGCTACAAACTAATTGTTGATATTTCATTGCATATTTGTTGGTGCATTCACTTTCACTTTACAATTAGAAAAAAATGATCTTCTAAGATAAGATTTTTTTTTATAAAATAGTGTAACGTGTAATGTAATGTAATGTAGCTAACATTTATAAGTTAAACTAGCTGAACCCTGCATTCGTTGCAATGCCACAATAATGCATGCAATTCCCGTTCCCGTTCCCGTTCTCGTTCCCGTTCCCGTTCCCGTTCCCGTTCCCGTTCCCGTTCCCGTTCCCGTTCCCTTTCCCGTTCTCGTTCCCGTTCCCATTTTTCGGAACAACGCAGGCAGTGAACACCCTCGTCGTGACGCAAAAACATTTGAAATTATAGCGAATGACACTCATTCCCGTTTTTTGCCGTTTTTTTTTCACAGTAATCTTCCCGGACATGCACACAACAAATCCTGAAAGTTCCTTCGTAATCGCTTCAGTGGCTTAGGAGCCTATTCGAGACACACACACCCACACAGACATTCATTTTTATATATATAGATGTGATCAATAAATAAAAATATTGGTTAAATCAAATTTTAATCTTTTAAATTTTCTTATATGTATTATTGTTAATATATTTTTAAATAACGCACTGGTTGATTCTAAAAAAATTTACAACTACGCGAATGCTTATTTTATTATAAAAAATCGTAAATGCTTATTTAAGTGCGTAAATTTTTATTCATTAGAAAATATTTAAAGTCGGCTAAATCAAAAAAACAGAACATTTATAAACAGAGTATAATGATAAAAGAGAGAGAACAAATGAATTTTCTCAAAAAATAAGGACATGTTCTTTTGAAAAGAGACCTGTTAGAAACCCTACTATACATACATATGTATGTATGTCCATATTCCTTTTAATCGCGATGCGTGTTTATTTGAATTCTTGAAGCCTCAAAAGTGAGTCAGAGACGAACAAAGAATAAAAGTCACTAAATAAATACTTGAAATGAGAAAGAATGCATATATGTATGTATGTATACGGGAATTAAACAGGCTTTAAAAAATATTTCAAAAGGGTTTTTTAGTAATTATATCTATATAATGAGATTTCAACGTTAATCGTAACACGTATCAAATGTATTATAATTTTTTTAATATCATACAATATTATGTAGATGAGGAAATGATTAATACAAGGGTATAATTTTTTTCAAATGATTCGGACCCAATCCAAAAAGTAACATAAAAAATAATTTTGAATCAAATTTAAATTCAAACAAAATGCAATTTATTTGTTTTGTGCGCTGCATGACTTCATCGTTGACTTTAATATTCGGTTTACTATCTACATACATACATACATACATATGCATGAGCTTTAAATTAGCTTTTGATTTTCGCTTTGCATTGCATCCATGTATGCATGTACATAATTTGCAATTTCACCGTATTGCGTTTGAATATTACGGTTTTATAATAAAATATTTAATACATACATAAAAGGAATTTTTGCGTTATTACGAAAAATGGCGTCTGCCAACGCCGGAACCTGTACGTATCTAATATTAATTATTATTAATAGCCATGTTTAAGCTGTTTATATTACATATACTGAGCGAAGCCGGGTAAAACAGCTAGTTACATATATATGTACATATGTACAATAGATGATTGGGTCGCAATTGAAGCATTACATGTTCATTGTAAATATTCCTTTGGCGCTGTATTTCAGATTACAAAGGATTAGTATGAATACTAATTATAAACCTTCCTCTGTATGTAATATGAAATGTATGCAGCTATCTACATAGCCAGCTACATAATTTCAATGCAATGCCTCATGTTCATCATACCTATATTACATATATTCATATGTATTGTATATATATCGGGCGTTAGTTGAGGGATTACACATTTACCTTTTGTAATAGCTATGTACGTACGTGTATAATATCTAGTTATTCTGTGTCGTTCGTGTATTGATCTACGAACGTACATATATTTAGTGATGTGTTAATTTGTTTCATTCGCTATTCAACCAAAACAATATTATATGTTCTACGGTTTTACCTCTATGGATTTGTCTTTGCTGCATTTTAGTAATGTTAACTGCGAACTATTTTATAATGTTTTAAAAATAGATTTAAAAACAATAAATAAAACTTTATTTAATTGTCATTTTTTTATTACACATACGTACATAGATATAGCAGTATTGAACAACCAGCGATTCTCGGGTCACCCATGATATTTTGTCTAGTTAAATGAAACATACAAAAAACCACCGACTAAATGAAACATGCAAAAAAATCTAGTATCTATCTACATATATATGTAGATATTTTAAAGTTTTGTCGTAATATGTACATATGAATATGATCGTGTATTCAATTGATATACATATTGCTATAAAAGAGGAACAGGCTTTTCCTCCCGTACCTACCCGCGCACATTAAGCAAGGCTGTATGACAAAAAGAGAGATCATTTCACCGCATGCCATTGATATGTATTATATATACATAGTACCGTTTACCATGCATACATGCTTTTCGATCTTTGCTTTCCGATATTTGCTTTTTCAATCTTTCGACTTTCGATGCCATCGAATGATGTAAACCCCATATATGTATATATATATGTATATATATATATATATATATATATATATATATATATATATATATACATATATGTATATAAAAAAAAATTCTTGACTTCCCCAAAATCGCCCAAAAACGGGAACGGGAAAACAGGAATGAATGATATTGCAACGCAATAATTAGAAATGTGTTCACATCCCCACCTGCGTTGTTAGGGTAAAATAAACAAACAATTGAATAATTTAAAATGTGTTGGCCGCCTGCGTTTATCCGAAAAATTATCATTAATGTAATTTAATTTGATTATTAAGTATTAATTTGAAATTGAAACATTTATTTATCGAAACACATCGAGAATTGCCTGCGTTATTGTGGCATTGCAAAGCATGTCGGGTTGAGCTATAATAGTATAATATATTATTTAGATAGTTCAAACTAATATGATAAAATATTTTATTGAATAGGTTAGAACATCCAATTTTATTTACATGTGCTGATTCTACAAATAGGGGAAGTTGTGTCGGTTTTGTCAGAGTTTTTCGCTGACAATTATTATCATTGTCGTTCGTATAAACATTAGTAGGTGGAAACCCCTGTCACATTATTGAGGGAAAGGATAGAATTTTGCGAGTGAAAGCATCGGATGGTCCTCGTGGTGAGGGATGGGGTGAAAACGGGATGAAGCAGGGGGCGCTACTAGTGGGTCTCCGCGGGCGGCCACCTGTTACGGGGCCCCCATGTGCCCCCCCTGCCACTCCCTAGAGTGCACTTAGTGGTCTCCGACCGACCTCATACAACCAATTTGGAAACCCTCAATACATTCACATACACATACACACACAAAACCACATCATCCTACATACATACATATATGATATGTGCATGTCATCAATCGACACAAAAAAAAAATCTATGGGAAATATGATGCAGGGTTGTATCGTCCTAGAAAATACAGTATAAAAGTAAGGAAGGAATATCGGAAAATATTTGTTGATTAGGGTCGATGTTTACTCAGTAGATATTCAGTTTACCTATATATATATATATATATATATATATATATATATATATATATATATATATATATATATATATATATATATATATATATATATATATATATATATATATATATATAAATATATATACGCCATTGTCAGCGTCAGTTGTACGTCGGCTAACTGTCGTGGAGATGCAGAGGTTCGCGGACTTAGACGAAGATGATGACGACGAGGATGAAGAGGAAGAAGAAGACGAAGTGCCATATTTTGACAGAGACAAATTCGAGACTTACGCGCCACGGTTTAAGGGGATCGGCGGTGTGCCAATCAGCCAGTGGATTGAGCACATGGAAGAATTTGCGAAGTTCTTCCACTGGACACCCCTGCAGCAACTGGTCTACGGGAGAGTATATTGCGTAGGAACAGCGAGAATGTTCCTGGATTCAGAAGGGATAATTAGATCATGGACTATCCTTAAGCAGAAGCTGATAGAAGAGTTCCAGTGGGATGACGAAGAGCTCGTCTTTGAAGAACGAGAAATGCTTGCTCAAGCAGAGCCCATTGACTCCGATTCAAGTGGGGCCGGTGAAACACCAAAGATGTCAAATGGTACACAGCCTGCATTTGCTCCGAAACACCTCCACAGTGGTCTCAAAACGATCATGTTCAAACTCAAGTAACTCAAAACGAGTTATAAAATTATTTTGCTACATCAATATTTAATGACGGTTATTCATCAATTTTAAAAATGTTCAATGTAATGGGAATTATAATTGGACCTGCAGCGAACGATTATGCCGTTGACAAAGATGATACGAGGCTTCGAATGGCAGATCATCGTCAACAGGCTGCTTCAAAAGAGGGCCGATTAGCTCGAAGAAAAGCTTTAGCAGCCCAACAGCTGTCTTTCGAAGAAGAGGAAGGTGCAGGAAGGTGAAGGTGGCCTGGAATAGCAGATTAACAGTAGGTATGATATTTCTTGATTTATAACCACGAAATCAGTAACTTAAACTTCAAACGCGTTTTTCTCGAAACTACATTTTTCAAATTTGCTGCAGTTGTAACTCGAGAATGAATCATCCGATCAATTTGATTTTTTTTCAGCTTCTATTATATATGTTTCTGCGTGCCATGAACCTCCAGTTTTCCGATTGAATAAAAAATGTAATTTTGGCAGGCCAAAAATCAACAAATTTATGCGCGAAATTTGATTTTTTTTTAAAACTCCGCCATTTTGTTAAATTTCAATTATTTTTTTTGATCGAGGTTCATCGTACGGCAAATATCTTCTAGTTTAATAAACTTTTTGAATTTTTTGATTTCAGGCACTGTGAAGGTCGCTATCACTGCAGCAGTGGGGGTACTTTTTTTTTTGGAGCCTTGGGAGATTACGTATAACTCGCTGAATTTTCAATTTTTTTGTCTAAAAACTTTTATTATGTATTTAGTATATATCTATACATATATTCATAAAACGATAAAACATTCCATTCAGTAGTTTTTTTTATTTTAATTCCCGAAAATCACCTTTTTTTCGCGCGGTCACACTAGTGGTCCCCCTTAAGCCTTCCTGGTATATTTGTATATATGTATGTGAAAATATGTATGTAAAATAAATAAATAAATATATGTAAATAAATATATAAATATATATATATATATATATATATATATATATATATATATATATATATATATATATCATCATCATCATCATTTACAGCCATTCGCCATCCACTGCTGGATGAAGGCCTCTCCAACACGCTTCCACTCGTCTCTGTTTTGCGCAACACTCATCCATCTCATTCCGCACATTTTCCTAATTTCGTTCACCCATCTTCCTTGCGGTCTTCCTTTTACTCTTTTGCCTTCTCTCGGGTACCATTCAAGCACTTCTTTTGTCCACCTTTCGTCCATCCTCCTAGCTACGTGACCCGCCCATTGCCATTTCAATCTCTTCACTCTATCCACTATGTCCACTACCCTTGTCATATTTCTCACCCACGTGTTCCGCTTCCTGTCTTTCCTCGTTATGCCAAGCATACAGCGTTCCATACTTCTTTGAGTGCATTGGATTTTATTTTGCATCTTGGCGTTCAGTGTCCAAGTTTCACATCCATACGTCATCACTGGCAAAACGCATTGATCAAAGATCCTTTTCTTCAGGCAGAGTGGCATTTTTGATTTAAAAACAGCATTCATCCGTCCAAATGCACTCCACCCCAATTTCATACGTCTCTTTATCTCTTCATTTTTACTACCAGACATGTCAATTATTTGACCTAAATATAAATAATTATTTACTACTTCTACTGGTTTATCATCTAAGGGGATGCTATCAGGCATGCAATAACTATTGAACATTAGTTTAGTCTTATCTACGTTAATTTTTAATCCTACTTTTCTACTTTCCCTGTCCAGCTGTGTTAGTCTGATAAGTAGGTCAGCTGAATCACGAGCTACTAAAACTATATCGTCTGCGAACCGAAGGTGACTCAAAAAGCGACCATTGATGCTTACTCCGGCTGTATCCCAATCCAATTTCCTGAAAACTCCCTCAAGCACCGCATTGAATAACTTGGGCGAGATTGTATCTCCTTGTCTTACTCCTTTTCCTATGCTAAATCTATCTGTACCTGAAAAAATTTTAACTGAAGCTGTGGCATTCTTATATATTGTAGCTAACAGTCCCACATAGGGTTCCGGCACTCCCTGTGTTTTTAGAGCGTTAAGTACTGCATTATGACTAACTGTATCGAAGGCTTTCTCATAATCGACGAAACCTAGGCACAGTGGCCGTTGATATTCGTTGGCGCGCTCGATTAGTTCGCCAACTACTTGGAGGTGGTCCATTGTGCTGAAATTTGCCCTAAACCCTGCCTGCTCTATAGGTTGGTTCTCGTCGAGGATATTCTTCAGCCTTTCTGTAATAACCTTCGTGAAGAGCTTGTAGACCGCTGAAAGTAGACTAATGGGTCGGTAGTTCTTGATATCGCTTTTGTCGCCTTTTTTGTGTATTAAAATGATAGTTGCGTTATTCCATCCTTCTGGTATAGCTTGGTTCTGGATGCATTTGCTGAAAAGCCTAGCTAAGATATTAATTAGGGGGGGGCCGCCACATTTTAGTAAGTCGATGGGAATATTATCTTCCCCTGGGGTTTTACCATTCTTATATATATATATATATATATATATATATATATATACATATATATATATATATATATATATATATATATATATATATATATATATATATATATATATATATATATATATATATATATATATATATATATATATATATATATATATATAAAATATTGTTTCCGATGTAAAGATTTAACTTTTGTCATTGTAAAGGTATTGATTTTAATGTTTTATTGCTAATTCTAGTAATGTTTTAAAATGTGATTGTTTCCGATGTAAAGATTTAACTTGTCATTGTAAAGGTATTGATTTTAATGTTTTGTATTGCTTGTAATAATTTTAAATTGTAATTGTGATACCTTTCTGTTTTGTATTGCTTGAAATAATTTTAAATTTTAATTGTGATGTGTAACTTTATTGAAGATTGAATTGTGTTGAAATGTAAAAATTGATTTGTAGTGAAATGTGTAACGATTAATTTGTTATAATTGTAATTGTTATGTAAATTGTAAAATGATTGATGTATAAGTGTATTGAAATGTAATTGTGATGATGATTGCAATTGTGATGATGATTGTAATTGTGATGTAAATTGTAATTGTGACAATTGAAAGCATGTTTAGAAGAATATAAGATGATTTTATGGAATGGAAGATTAAACCTTGTTGAGGATGATAGAGGAAATGTTTTAAAAGAATGTGAGATGAAACATTGTTGAGGATGATAGAGGAAATGTTTTAAAAGAATGTAAGATGATACATTGTATAGAGTGGAAGATGAAATGTAAAAGAATATGAGATGAAATGCTGTAAAAATATAAAAGACGAAGAATGTCATCCGAGGGCGAATGACAGTCAGGAATGACCGAATGTAGAAATGATTTTTAAACGAGCCGAGCCGTATGTGTGGTTGGTCAAATTGAGACCAGATGCGTGTTGTTATGGTCACTTGTTGGAGAACAGGCCCGAAGACATGTGTTAATAAATACATAGTTCTGACTTAATCTGCGTTTCACTTGGAATCCTTCACATCCGGATCCTATATATATATATATATATATATATATATATATATATATATATATATATATATATATATATATATATATATATATATATATATATATTTATATATTTATTTACATATATTTATTTTACATACATATTTTCACATACATATATACAAATATACCAGGAAGGCTTAACAGGTAAACCCCAAATGCGCCTTCCTGGTCCACATAATTATTTAGGTCAGTATACATATATTACAAACATCGTATTAATACGATAAATAACGATGAATAACTTTCATGTAACAATACGAATTTTATATTCGATAAACAACCACAGAGACATCTATGGTGAGCAATATGGCGAAACCTAAGATATAACAATAACTAAAGGTTCGCAACAGAAAATTGGGAAGGAAACGCCAATTTTACAGGAATCGTTTCAATGAAAATCAGAAAAATTGGCAAATTCTGATAAGAAACGATCGACCTAGACAAATCAAGGTCTGGCCAACAACGAGACTTAGCGGGGAATCGAACTCGTAACATCAAGTACGAAATAATTCAACATTCACCACTAGACCACGCTGCTGGTTGGTTGCACCTCACGGGATCGAATTAGAAATGCACGAAAAACCAAATATCGGAAGGCAAAGATCGAAAATCGAAAGATCTTAAGTCGAAAGATAAAAAAAGGGTGCATGGTAAACGGTACATACTCACTTAATTTGCGAGCAGAATACAACAGGAACAAGAGGAACAGGCTTTTCCTCCCGTATTCTGTGCCCGCACATTAATACGGGAGGAAAAGCCTGTTCCTCTTGTTCCTGTTAAATCCTGCTCGCGCAAATTAAGTGAGGATGTACGTGAGTATGTACCGTTTACCATGCACCCTTTTATTTGATCTTTCGACTTCAGATCTTTCGATTTTCGATCTTTGCCTTCCGATATTTGGTTTTTCGTGCATTTCTAATTCGATCCCGTGGGGTAGACTCAATTTTATTTTAATTCGTGTATCAATTCTTTTTCGAAGCCACCCGTACAACACTAAAAGCCACGAAGCCACGGGCACAACACTAAGTCACGGGCACAACACTAGTTATAAATTAATATTCTCAAATAAAGTGGAGGTACAACGATGAAAGCATTTGTAACATAAATAGCAACTTTGGTATTTCCATTTTCGAAAGAATGCCCATGCTAGAGTAGTTACAGCAGATAAATCCAATTCAGCCCCACTGTTACTGGTAAACTATTAGAAAATTAATAAATGTGAAAAAAATTTTTTTTGGGAAAATCAGTGTAATTCACGATGCTCAATAATTGTTTACAATATATGTATGTGCATCTGTATGTATGTACATATGTCTGTATATCTGTATGTATGTACATATGAATATTTTGTGATTGGAAAATCAACTAGGGAGTCAGGCAACGTTGCGATCGCTAATATATGAATGTATTATTGTTATTATTATTATTAATAGCAATGTAAATTGTAGGAGTCCTATTTACTATGTATTGTCAATATTGATTCGTATACTATCCAAACACGAGCGGAGAGCTTTCAAAGCCTTCCATTTCAATTTCCCGACAACAATGACACAACCAGCAGATATTCCCTGTTATGTTTCAACAGGTAGCGTTAAATTGAACCGATTTCATATCTCTCATTTTGTATGAAATAGTCCAACGAGATTTCTAAATATATTTTTAAAAGTGTATAATATTTATAGGCACTAATTGTGCATACATACATATGTACTTTTACAATATTAATTCACAAAAGGAATGATATAAAAAAAACAATAAAAATTTGATAATGAAATTTTTATTCGAATGTATGTATCATAAGCTAAATCTTGTGATTTATTAAAATATATTGGTTGGCATCATAAATATAATATTATATAATATATACGGAAAGGAACGATTTTGACGGGTCGTGTTGACGAAAGCTCTTCGCCGTCAAAGCTCAAAGCTTTTGAAATTATTTCCAATTTTGCATATAGAAGGATCCGCAACCAGCCCATGGGGAATATAAATTCATTCGGAATTAATTACAAGAATGAGAAGGTATTTCAACCGATTCCTACCAGTATAAGTATGAAATTCCGTTGCAAAAGGGAGGCTTCGATCAAAGCTCACGTAATTAATCCTCGCACAGCACACAGAAGCGAATTTTTCAAACCCTACACGAAATAATAATTATAATATAAATCTAAAGGTCGTTTCAACGTATTTATTTCGGTTTCGATCGGGAAGCCTTTCATCTTTTACGTACAAGGAAAAGTTTACGTTTTCTTCTTACGCTCCAAGTATTTTTTTTAATCGATCGACTTGAAAATGTGTGGCATGTACTTTCTTTTTTACTTTTCTTTACTTTCATCTCGCTTTTCTTCAAATTTAGGTGAAGCCTTTTCGCTTCGCTAGAATCATTGACGATTATTGTTTTTCACAAATCTCACGAGTATTGAATATTGTGAGCAGGTATTTAGTCTAATGGAAGAATCATAAACAACTTCAGAAACGTGACTTTATATTTCGACAAAGTAGAAAACACAATAGAAAGAGATTTTTAATCATTTCATAACATAGCCAGCAGCATAGCTCGGACGTTAAGCTTCTGCTTACCGTCAAGAAGGTGCCGGGTTCTATCCCTGAATGAAAATGAATTTTTCAGAGTATGCTGTTGGTCAGACCTGGATTTGTGACTCCAGGTTGATCGTTTCCTATCAGAGTTTGCCAATTTTCTCTGATTTCATTGTTGAAACGGTTCCCGGAAAAAAAAATGGCTAAATATCCTTCCTACCTACTATGTCACCACTATTTGAAAATTCGATTGATGTACAATAAAAAATGTATGTACAATTCATAGATGTCTCGTTAATTTGCGAGTTTTTTCAGTGTCTCGCAATTCAACGACTTATAATAAAAATGCTGTATTTGTATTTGTAATTGGCCAGGAAGGCGCATTGGGATTTACCTGTAAGGCCTTTCTGGTATATATGTAAAATAAAAAAATAAGTGTGTACGGATTACATACTCTGTAATATTAATATCTAATACCTAAATATATTTATATGTATATACGTACAAACATATACATACATACATATGTATTATAATTTAATTATATATTATATATTTTTTATATATTTATACCAGGAAGGCCTTACAGGTAAACCCAATGCGCCTGTGCAAATGATATTGTACGAATATTTTTTTTTTACGATATTTATATTATTATCTTTTTTTCTGTACGCCGAATTTTCATGCGCCGGGAGATTCACGCACGCGATTTTCGTAGCGGCGGTAATCCTCGTAGCGGTTTACTTTTGCGATTTATTTACCAAACCATTGAAAACATAACAGCACCAATCCAAAAGGATTGAAGATTGTTCAATTTATGAAAAATGTGGCATTCCATTCAGGAGTCAAACGGTCCCCATATGAAGCTGTATTTGGAAAAACTGCAAAACTTGGTTTAATAACATCATCGAATTTGCCTTTCAGCATAGACTAGTGGTTAGCATATATGTATGCAATATAATGGATATGTGACTAGATCAATCATTTCCTATCAGAGTTTACCAATTTATCTGATTTTCATTGAAGTGGTCAGCCTTTACCCACGTTCTCGCAAAATTTAGAGTTTTTCGGCATCTCGAATTTCACTGATTTGTATAAATGCTGCAAATTTGTCCATAGATGTCTCTGTGGTTCGATGTACTTTACTTTAATATTTACGATACGTCTGTACAATGTTTCACCATAGATGTCGTGTTTAATGTAAATATATGGTTGTATATATGTATATAAAAACGGTGTGTCGGTAAATATGTATATGGCAGAACGTGGAAACAGTATGGAGAGCCAATCACAGCCGAGTATTCGAGACGCGAGGAAGCGTGGTAGTGGTGAAGTGGGGGAGGGGGGTAGTGTGGAGAGTCACTCGCATGTTCAGCCAACACACTTAGACACGGGTGACACACGGCGGCCACGGGGGCGCTGGGGGATGGCGGCCCCAGGGGCGCAGGTGGCGTGACCCCTCGGTACGGCAGTTTAAGGGTGGCATCCTCGATTACTGTTTTAGTTCCGATTACTGTTTCAGTTCCGGACCCCGATTACTGTTTCGGTTCCGAATCCGGATTCATGTTTCAGTTCCGGTTCCCGACTTTTGTATCAATTCCGGATCCGGATTCCTGTTTCAGTTCCGGTTCCCGACTTTTGCTTCAATTCCGGATCTGGTTTCCTGTTTCTGTTCCGGATCCCGATTAGTGTTTCAGTTCCGGATCCCGATTATTGTTTCAGTTCCGGATCTCGATTTCTTTTTCAGTTCTGGATCATGATTTATTTTTCATTTCCGGTTCTGGATACCTTTTTGTTTCAGATACGGACTCCATTTTCAGTTCCGGATACCGATCGATGTTTTAGTTCCGATTCCCGATTTCCGTTTTAGTTCCGATTCCTATTAATTATTACTATGTATATGTATTGTAACTTTATTTTAAATCATGTATCAATTTGTTTCCGAAACCACCCGCTGAAATTTCAATGGGCACAACACTACTAATTAATAATTCTTAATCTGTATACCACACTCGTTGCTTTGGAATAATCTGTTTAGACATGTGTGCATGATTGATTGAAATAAAAACATTATACATTGAAAAAGATATTGAAAAACTTTTATTGGAGATAGAAGAATGAGACACAAAATTAATATAAGTATCAGAAGTAAATGTTAGGCATTCAGAATATGAATTCTGTAAAACGTTAGTGAAATTGTACTTTCATTGCTAGTATGAAACAAGTAGCTGCCACTTCAGACTGTCAAATTGCAATATGTAACATAACAAAGTATTTATATACTTATGTATGTACCTGTTTTATTTAAATACAAATGTATATTTATATATGTAGATATGTATAATATCATATTTCAATATTGCACCGAAGTACGATTATTTTATTTGTAAAGTTTCTTGTTTAGCGAAAACACGCGAATATTGTGTATAAATTTCAAATTCGGCTCTTATGTCGGTAAATTGAATTGGCTGTGAAAACAAGTCAAGTGAAACTCAATTAAAATAACTTTATTAATACGCAAGAGACGGTTGCGTATAAGTTAACCAACAAAACAAAATAGAACTCCAGCGATAGAGCGCAACCTGTATATTGCTCGCATTAAATATCGATAAAATGAAACGTTTATTAAATTTAAGCATTGCGAAATATTCGCGAAGGTACGGATTGAAAGATAAATAACGAATATTCTTCATGTTATCAGAAGTTTTTTTACATATATCAAATACTAAAACTATCTTATGCATGAATGAATGCCACTGTTAATTACCAGTTGTTTCACTGTTCTCTGATTGGTTGATTTCACCCAGCAGATTTGATATATGCAACCAAAGTTCGAGTCTGACAGTCAGTCTCGGTAGATCAGTTTAAGTCGTAGAATAAGAAAGATATAATAAACAGCATTGATTAATTTAAAATAAACTGAGTTTTATGTACGGAGTAGCGTTCCGCAAAAAACGCTTGGTGGTTGCGGAAATAATAACAACAAAATACACATCACCCACGAATGTAACAGTACTAGTCCAAAAAAAATGCCAAACAGTACACAATTAATTTTAAAAAGTACAAATTTTCACCATGTTGATATCAGTTATATAATTTTTACGTCTCTAAATGAAAAAAAATATCATAAAATATATATTATCAGTCTTTTTACGTTTCTTTATTGGATATTGGGCAGAGGGGTGGAATGAGAAGGGGCGGGTTCTGTTTCCTCGAGTGGTTCCATAATAAGGACTTCCGCGTCACATCAAGGAAAATTACATGACGACGGGGTGTGGAAACTCCACGTCGGTGGGATAACGAAATTATCGATAAAGATGTTCAGATTGGTACGTGGGATCTTAGTGGGATCAAAGATGGGTCAAGAAGCAGCCCACCGCGCCTCCGTCCTCCACCTTTCCACCTAAACAAAGTGTTAGTGATTTTTTTCGATACAGAAGTGGAATATATTTCGCTGATGCCTTGTTTCGGCATCTTTTGGAGGGTTCGTTCCAATGTCGAAGGTTTATCGTAAAAAACAATAACCTTTTGCGTGCCGTGTCATATCTTCGCTATCAATCGGTGTAAGGAGACGGAGGGGGGAGGGTGGTTTCGAGAAGGAGATGGTTTCAAGGGGTGGATAAGCGAGCGTTGATATAATACCACAAGTTTATAATTGAAGGACGCTCACGACCCGAATTATCGCATTAGGGGATTTAACCACTTTGGACCCTTAGTCCCATTAAATACCACTTTAATGAGATCACTGTCAATTTTACAAGGATAATAAGCTTTTATTTTCAACCGTCGGCTATAATTATGGAACGTTCTAGGTGGTTTGATTGTATTTCGTTTAGGAAACGCCAGGTGTTTTATTTTATGTAATCTAATAGATAAGTGTGCTCTATTTTGATTAGAAACTAGTGCGAGTTTTCCAAATTCCTGTAGCATATAATAAGTAATAATTTATTAAAATGATTGAAATCAGCTGTCAGTAATACTGATGTTGAATTTTTCAAACCGGGAAATTTAATTACGTTAATGGATGAGAAATGAGCATGAAGAATCTTAATGCAAATAGAACGAGCAAACTCGTTGCGGTTGATAAATAAACATGAAATATTTCATACCCGCTGAAAGTGTTTGACAATTTGATTTTAGATCATTTATATTATTTAAAATTAAATTAATCTGGTGCGTTATTAAAAAAAAGGGATTTGTAATTACAATGAATTATTAATCTATGCGTAAATACTACACAGGAAGTGGATTTATATTTTTTTTACTCACTGAATTTTATGAAATCACGTTGTTATAAATAATTTAAGTGCATAAACCACTTTTTTTCATTTCGAGAAATATGTCGCAAAATATTAATTATAACGTTTTGCGTTTAGCAATATATAAAAATACAGGTATTCTGCTTTTCCAAGATTCTGGACATATCGAATTAAAAGAAGTGATAACAATTTGTGAATGAAGTCAAAGAAAATAGTGTTTTTGGAACTGAAATTTGGACTTTGGACCAGCTTCTACAAGAAAATGATTGAAAAATTAACAGAAATATGGAACGGAGTCATAGAAATTGATGGAGATTATATTTATATAACTCTTTCTTCTATGTCGGGTTTCAAGAGAACAAGAGAAATTTCTATAAATTTTAATTTACATCTAGTAATTTCAAGTCATTCACGGATTTTAGATTCATATTCGTCCAAACGTATGTATATACGTACATATGTATATATGAACAAATATATATTTTAAGAAACCTTTTAAAATACACCGGTGTAATGAAATACATATGTATGTACATATGTACATATGAATATCGAGTATTGTATTTCACTTCTAAAATAGCGGTCTTAACGCTCCAATATTAATACAAATGCATATATACATATGTGTATGTTACGTATGTATATTATATAATGTATTGTACATATGTATGTATATACACACATATGTGTATCGGTTAATATCGAAAATCTTAAACTCATTACTGAAAATCTAAAAAAGTTGTGTTTATTTAAATTATGTATTTATACATGAGTTTGTGGCAAGAATATAATCTATATATTTTTCCTGTTTTCAATCTTTCGGAAAACTGATATATGCATACATATACACAAAAGTATATATGTATGTATATGCTAAAGTCTCTCTAACAATTTGAAACTTGTTAGTAAAAGCTGATCAAATTGGCGTAGATGAATATACGCCATGTCAGAAGTGAAAAGTTAGTTCTTTGAAGCACAACTGATGAGAAAATCTAATTGACGTAAGCTTTTATGTATCACGTACATACATATGTACATATGTATGTATATACGTATGCAACACATATGCTATTAATTAATCAATTATTGATTTATGCGTTTCCTCGTATCTTTTTTTTTTACACTAAAAGAGGTGCTAATGACATTAGTGCCTTCTTGAAGGGTGTTAATGGATAACTCTGGAAGATGTAATTATATAAGTTAAAATGCAATGTTCAATATGTTATGTTATTGTAATTAATTTTAATTTGTTTACATTTTTTAATTAGCAATTTGCTAATAAATAAATAAATAAAATAAAATATAAATGTTCGATACTTTATTTTGTTTGGAAATAAAACAACATTGAACGAACAACACAAAATTATGCTCGATAAATTCATTTTATGTATACACTGTGAAAACGCTATTTACATACTTATGTACATATCAGTGGCGTGCGGTCCATGGATGCGGTGGATGCGGCGCATCCCCTATAACTTTAAAAAGCCAAGAGTATTTTTAATAAATATTTGAATTTCGCTTCGATGTATTCTTAGTGATGTACGTGATTATGATGTAGTATATGAGTATATATATATATATATTTCACATATCACGTGTTTTTTGTTACATGATGCATTATATAGGATCTTTTGATAATTTTTATTAAGGATTCGCATAGGCCGCATTCGCATAGGCCGGCCACAGGCGAGTGACGCTGGCGAGTAGACGCTGAGTGAAGTGCGCGCGCGTCATGGATTCGGAGTCGCGACCGATCCCATTTGCGCATGCGCACTATGAGGCTGTCATATTCGCGCGGACGCGTTGACACTTGTTTAACCTCTACGGTGGATTCGGTTTCTCTGTTTGCTTATCTATTGAGTTTCACTTGGAAGCCGCTGTTGATCGATATTTCCGCACGCTACGCCCCAAGTTATTTATCAAAAAGCTAGCCGATTCATTTCTTTAGACGAAGTTAATCATTTATACTGTAAGTTGGTTATTTTTTACTTTTGAATTAAGTTTTCATTTAAATTAGTTTCGTCTAACTTTATTTTTAGTTTACTGTTCCACTACTTACGAGTTTTCATTATTGCCTTTAATATGGATATCGAAAATAACAATGAGAGTGGACTTGTCGTCGAGATCAATAATAATTGCAATTGTTTAATTGAAAATGTGCTGAAAAGAAGATTTGCTTCTCTCCCATTTAATGAAAAGGAGATTATTGTTAAGAGCCCCAAACCCACACCAATATTAAATATTCAGTCTAAAACAAAAACATTTAAAAGGTATTTTAACACAGAAACATACGAAAAAATTTCATGGATTTGTGGATGTGCTCACTTAACGAAATTATTCTGTTGGCCATGTATTTTATTTTCTCAAGAAGTGAATGTCTGGAGTAAATTTGGATTTTCTGACCTAAACAATTTAAGTAAATCGCGCAAGAGACATGAATGTTCTCAAGCTCACATATGTTCTGCTGCTCAATTTAAAAAATTTGGAAAGGGACCTCGTATAGAAAATTTTTTAAGTGCTCAATTTAAAGCAAATATTGAAATGCACAACAAAGAAGTTACTGCAAATAGATACATTTTGTCGAAATTAATAAGCGCGATTTGTTTTTTAGCAAAACAAGAACAACCTTTACGAGGACATTTTGAACACCAGGAATCGGAAAATAGAGGGAATTATATTGAGTTGCTGTATCTGTTGAGTGAATCAGACATAAAATTGAAAACTCATTTAGATAACTCTACGGTGTTTACTGGACTATCGAACCATATACAAAATGACTTGGTATCCGCAATATCAAAAGTCTTGCTAGATGAGATTAAAACTGAAATACGTGCATCAAAATTTGTTTCCATAATTGTGGACGAATCTACAGATATCAGTCGCAAAGCTCAGCTATCTACTATTTTTAGATATGTAGATGAAAACAATGAAATTCAGGAGAGATTTGTTGGATTTGTCGATGTTAGTCCCAATAGAACAGCTAATGCTCTTTTTCAGCACATACGTGAGACCTTGGAAAAATTTGGTTGTTTGGACAAATTAATTGCACAAACGTACGATGGAGCGGCTGTAATGTCCGGGGAGCATAATGGAGTGCAACGAAAAATTCGAGATATTTGTCCTAATTCTTTATTTGTCCATTGTTACGCTCACACATTGAATTTAGTTTTGTCGCAATCTGTTAAACATATATCCGGATGCAAACGTTTTTTCAGCCGTATGTTGTCATTTTCAACTTTTTTTTGTAAGTCTTCAAGAAGAATTTCCCTTCTCGATTGTCAAATAAAAAAACGATTTCCCACTGCTGCCCCTACACGATGGAACTACAATAGCAAAATTTTAAATATGATATTAGAATATCAAACAGAATTAATGGAAATATTTAATCAAATAATTAATGATGAAGACGAATGGGATACTGATGCTGTCATAAATGCTGAAGTCCTTCATCGTTATTTAAAAGAGTTTGAATTCAATTTCAATTTGCATTTATTTTCTGCAATATTTAATTCGGCAGATTTTTTATTTGAAATTTTACAAAAAAAAACCTTTGACATATCGTATTGCGTAAGTGAAATTAAAAAATTTGTAAAATATTTAGATAACAAAAAAGACGATTTTGATTCATTGTGGAACAAAGTAATAACTAAAAATTTTAATAGAAAAAGAAAATATGCTGAATGTGAAGAAGATGTGAAAACAACGTATAAACTTCACTATTCTGAAATTTTAGAAACTCTTTCAGTAAATACAACCAATCGATTTCGAGATATCGAAAATTTAAAATTTCTCGAATTTTTTAACGTCAAAAAATTTAAAGAATATGAAAATAATTTTCCAGATTTCCTATTTAAATCACTCCACCTAACTTATGGAAAATACTTTGATTTTATGAAATTAAAAAGCGAATTAATTTACATGTACTCAACGCAAGATTTTCATTTGAAATCTATAAATGACGTAAAGGAATTAATTGTGAAAGATGATCTAATAGACGTTTTGGAACAAGTATTTAGTTTAATACAATTAATTTGTACGATACCTTCCACGAGCGCATCGGCTGAACGATCATTTTCGACTATGAAAAGAATTAAAACGTTCACCAGAAGTAGTCAAAGTGAAGAAAGACTCTCTGGTCTTGCTTTAATTGCAATCGAAAAGAAAATAATGTCAAATTTAAAAAACAATAAAAAATTCTATGATGCGGTTATCGATGAATTTTGTAAAAAGGAACGAAGAATAAAATTAAATTTTAAAAAATAAATTGGTCGGTTTTTTTTTTCAAACAAGGGACAGCATCCCTTGTTTGAAAAGTCACCGCCCGCCACTGGTACATATGTATATCTACATATTACCTACACTGCAAACGCGTGACGTTTATATGGCAGAGGCGAGAAACTTTCCCCCACTTTCGTATTTTTGCTTGAGCAAAGGTTTTACTATTATGTAGTCTCTCTACAGTGAAATACATATGAGGTTTCACTTCAAAAAATAATCACGGAACGAGTCAAAATTCATAAAGAACTACAACGTTGTTCCGCTGAAAATGTAACTCAGTAGCATACATACATACATACATATATTCCATGATGCAGTGTCTCTTTTGGGAGAGGAAAAATATTTTATTTTTTGTTAGTCAAAATATTTTTATTATTTAAATTTTTTTATAGTCAAATAATGCGAATATAAGTTCAAATTATATTATAAATTCACATATTTTCATAATTCACATTTAGTGGTTAATTTGAAGCGTTTGAATTGAGTGGTTCTAGATTTATTGAAAATTAACGTGAGCGTAATTTGAATATTATAAGAAAATTTGCAGAAATAAAAATTAAGAAAAGTTAAATTTTGATCTAATCAACGATTGATTCATTAATTACTTTTAACTAACGAGTGTTGACCATACATATTTTATTTTATTATTTTACAATTTTGCCATAACCATGGCTAAACAGAAAAAGAAAAAAATGACGAAAATTAACATAAATATAAAACAAATACAATAATAAAACACGTTTACGTTTAATAATTTATCTCAAATAAAGCAATCTTCTACCAGATCAGCATATTTTAGATTGAACAAAGTTAATAAAAATGTGGTTGAAAGGCTTGATACTCTTTGCAACAGGTGACAAAGTCATCAAATTGGTACGTGCTACAAGATAAGAGAACAAACTGCGGCACAATGTATCCGAGTTGGCTGGGAATATTGAAGCTTAATTTTGCAAGAATTTGAGGATTGCTCACCAAACCAATCAATCAACTTAAAGAAATGTATAGCTGATATATAGATTAATATAACCTAGTACTCCCATCAGGTAGGCTCTACGATAGAGCCTAGGATAACGACCGTAAACTAGCATATATATAAGTATATCTGAGAAACCTCCTATGTACTTCATGCAACGCAAATTTGCTAAACAATTTTAAAACAAAATAAAACGAAATTTTCATAAATGTATTAAGAAAGTTGCAGCAGCCCATGATTTCATTGACGAGCCTCTAATGATTATTAAACATAAATAATTATAAACAACTACATATTTAAGTCCGCTTTGAAGGTCAAAGAATTCATCCCTTGAAGCCCTCAACATTAGGCAACCACCCCCTCAACGAATATAGTCTGAGAGACTCTTTCGTCAGAGAACGAGACAGTTGTTCAGCAATATTGCACAAGAAATACTGCTCTATACAAAACACCACACTGTATATACCGAAGAACAAAGTAAACAACAACGCATAAAGGCGTACATGCGTTAGGAATTAATAATTGAAATATGCGGTGCGAATGCACGCACACTTCAAGTAAACATATTCACAGTTTATACAAGTAAACATATTCACAGTTTTCACGCATTCACACAGTTTCATAAAAACTAAAAATTCGTATGCTATTAAGTGGAGTAGTAGCATCCAGGGGAACTTTCGAAAGCTCAACGAAGCTTTATTCCTTATTAAATCCCCATGATGCAGGGGGCCAATGAGAGAACTCCTGACGCTGTCTAGCATAACTCTCTTTCCAGCCTTCATCCCAGGACAGGACCACAAAATTCGATCTGCATCCTGCTCCAAAAATATTTCATATGTGTCGAATGTAATGTTTTATAATATGAAAAAAATTAAGGGCGGCCCAATTTTTAAGCTTTGCACCATTGCCTACATTGTTGATTACACGCCACTGGTGTAACTACACCTTTACATTATGTTATGAGGTCGGAATCATAACACCTGTAGGCAACATTGTATTTTTCATCATTGCCCAGATTTTTACGATTTATCGGTTATTGGTATTGACAAAAAAATATATTTTGAATTATAATAATCTGTTAATAACACGAAAATGTTTCAGAGACGAGATATGACTTTTCTTATAGATCTATGCCCAATGAACACGAATCTGGTATTAAAAAGTGTTGATTGGCTCGAGATTCGGAGATATATGTGATTTTTAAATCGCGCGATTTTTCTATATCTTGGTGTTGTTCGGTCGATTTCTCAAAATCTGGTAATTTTCTGTTCAAAATGAATATTGGAATCTACAGTCGGGTATTTTATCTTTCATTTTTAGTACTTTTCAACTTTCAAATCTCTCTAAGTAGTCGTCCAGTTCAAATCAAAAGTCAAAATTACGTATTTTCACTTGGGATTTTTTCCCACTGTTAATACTATATTATATTGAGTATTTTCTATTGAAACATGTTTATTAGGATAGTGTACTGACCACACTATTTTTTGTTTTCGTTTAAAAGGAAGTGTGCTGAACTTTAAATCGGTAAAATTGCGAGCAAAAAGCTAGTACTAGTGTTTACTCATATTTACACGAATCTGAATTGAATTAATAGGGATAATATATTAAATTATCTTTATATGAGAATTAAATAAAATTCCACTTAAAAAAATCATATTTAAAAGTCGTCATTTGTCGAACAGTGTAATTCCAGGCCTCGTTATTTGCTTCCGTGCACTCCGCACTGATTTGTTCTGAAGGAATCGTTTCGTGAGCCGAGTCTCTTGCCATATTTGTACGCAAGAAGTTCTGTGTAAATATTTGTAAATTTAACAAAAAAAAAGTCAGAATGATGTTTGATAGACATATGTACATCAGATAATTCTTAATGAAAATTCCATAAATGCTTGAAGAGACGAGTAAATTAAAAAAAAATGTTTTATTTTCGACGGAACGCCTATACATAATAATTCACCAGTACCAAAAGGGAACAGAATTGCGATGGCGAGTCCGTGCAAGAAAACGACGCGGCGGACCATACCATAACACTCCACTACCTCGGGTAGGGCCAATTCCGATTTCTAAACTTCGCTAATTTGAGTGAACAATATCAATATAGACAACGATTTGAATTGAGTTCAATTGAATTGTTGATATTTTAGGTAAAGATTTTAGGGCACTAGCCTAGTCCCTCTGGTACTTTGACGGCACGCCACTGATATGTACCTACTCATGATATGGCTCGACATGACGTAGTGGCGGTTTTCAATAATTTGCGGGCGTTTTTCTCAAAAGAATGGGGGAAACGGGTGGACTGGGGTGGGGGGAGGAAGTCAATTAAGGAGTCAAATATGAAGAAGCCGCTTCCGTTCAGCTTCTGATTAATTGTTTTGGATGGTCTTTCGATGGGAAATGGTGTTTTTGTGGTTCTGGGATGTCCGTTCTGCGCCGAAGCCCACCCGGGCTGGGTCAGTCTCCGGGCGGCCGTCGACAGCGCCGGTTCACACGCGACAACAATTGGTGGTGAAAAACGTGAAACTTGAGCCAAACTACATAAATTACATATTAAAACTACACACGAAATTATAAAAAGCGGTTTATTAGCGCTCTTTTGCGTCGCCAAGTTGTAGGTCTGTCGGTTGGGCTCTCCGTCGGGAGCGTTTCGCGCGCGGATGCAAAACTTTCAAACTCCATATGTCGTCGATCCTATTGTAATATTGCCCGGAATAATTATCTCTAATGGGTCAATGTGCGTTTATGGAGTAAACTCAGGGTTTTGTTTTGCATTTTATCGTCCAGTAAAATTTGTAAAATTTGAATAATGAATTTCACCGTGGAAAAGTAAGCTGAGGTGTGGAAATTTAATTTTTGCTGGCTTTTAAAAATGTGTTGCGTGAGTGATTTGAACGTTTGAAGGAAATATAATTTTTGAATTACTAGATAAAATAAAAATATACTCGTACATATGATTTCAATCGGTCTTCGTGACGGGCCGGAATGTGAAATGCACGAAAAACCAAATATCGGAAGGCAAAGATCGAAAATCAAAAGATCTTAAGTCGAAAGATAAAAAAGGGTGCATGGTAAACGGTACATACTCACTTTATTTGCGCGAGCAGGATACAACAGGAACAAGAGAAACAGGCTTTTCCTCCCGTATTCTGCGCGCGCACATTAATACGGGAGGAAAAGCCTGTGCCTCTTGTTCCTGTTGTATCCTGCTCGCGCAAATTAAGTGAGTATGTACCGTTTACCATGCACCCTTTTTTTTGATCTTTCGACTTAAGATCTTTCGATTTTCGATCTTTGCCTTCCGATATTTGGGTTTTCCGGCATTTCACATTCCGGCCCGTGAGGTAGACCCGATTTCAATATGGCTTCGTTACGGCTTGAATACAAATTTTGCGATTTCTTTTCATGGCTACTTAATTTGTAAAGCAATAGTACTTTTATACAATATATGCTAAATACGTAAATTCAGTTCGATTTATTAATATTATTAATCATACGATACCAAAAATAATTTCTACTGTTTTTTATATGGAATTTAAAATTTAAACAAAAGAATGCGATTATATTAAATCCAAACCAAGCAAGGAGTTGCGGTGAGTGAAGATCTGATTGAGCATAACATTTCCAACATTGTCGAAGGTTTTGTGCAATGAATGTATGTTTTTTTTAAATTATATCTTTTTTATATTATATTTTTGTTACTGCGTTGAAGGAAATTTCAATTTTCCCCCGATTTATATAAAATGGCTAATGGATACACGATATAACTCTATTCTAGATTTATTTTAGTCAGATATTTAATGGGACTTGTTCTTCGCACGTTTGGTTTAAAAAGTTTTCAATAATGCAACCTTTGGAAATGCGGTAGAGTTTTCACATTCGAAATGGTATCCATTAATCGCTTTTTGGGTATTCGTTCCAAACTTCCTGTGACCGTTTAACGACCAATTTTCATTTATCTGTCAGGAATGTCTTTTTTTTAATTTCTTTCACCTGTGGAAAATGACATAGAAAGTATATAGCCAATGCTTTAGTGATGAAATCGTTTATGAAATTAAAAATATTAATACATAAAAGTGTATCAAATGAAAATTCATTTGTCTATTTCAATTTTTAATTCAAATTTGGCTTTTGTTTTTCCTTTATTTATTTTCAAGATTTATAAAGAGTATTGCGTACTTTAAACTGTCTTTGAAAGTGCTGTTAAATCTTATTAAATTTAAATGTTACCCGCATTAAATCTATTTGTCTCAATTAAGGAGTTTTCTCGTTTAATAAGAATTTTTCGTGTCGATATTTGAGAGGCTTAACTAAGCTCCATATTGTTGGCTTGATTACGCGTTTATGATTGACAACATTAATTAATGCGAAAACGCGATAAAGGTTATACAGATTATACGAGTTTTGTATCTCATTAACGGGAAAAAAGTTATCATCCAGCAAGGTCTAGAAAATAATAAAAAACAAATAAGTCTTGAAAGTCTTTTTATTTCTGCCAAGTGAGTGAGCGTCGTTTTTGACTAACCGTTTAATCGCTAACAAGTCGTTTACAAATTCGCCACGTATTATAATCCTATTAGGTAAAATAGTTGTTTTTAGGTGATTCGAGTGTTCAGGAAGTAGGTAATAGGTACGTTTGTTTTCTTTTTCATGTGGCCAATCATGCAATACGCGCATTATTGCGTGCGATTAAAATTTCAACTGGGTTGACTTCATCTTGTTCCGGATTTCCCGTATTCCTATCTGAAGACTTTCCGGTGGCGAAAATTTACCGTGACTCCGCCAAAAGCAATTTATCAATTCCCGTATTACCACGATCATTAATAATTATGCCCATGCATGATTTATCTCAAGTCTTATCAACGAGTTGTCATTTGTTCCTTTCGTAATCGTGCAGTACGACGATATATTCCCTGGGGTAATCTTTGATGATCCCTTGTCCTTTTTTATCGTTGTTTTGCTACCTGCTTTTTTATATTTCTTACAAGCAGCATGTAACCTGTAATATTTCTTCTGGAACGTGTTTTTACCTATATAATATACGTAGTTTTACCCGGCTTCGCCCAGCATTTGTAATATAAACCACTTAAATATGGCTAATCTAATAGTAAACATTTTATTAAATTTATTTCAATAGTTTTATTTTATTTAAATTTATTTGAATATTCATTGGCTTTTTTATATTATTAAATTTGACGTCACAGATTCTACCACCCAAACCTTACATACTTAACATACAAAGTCTCTTTCGAAATTATATATTAGACATAATATTGTAGATTCAGTATAAATTCGTGTTAGTGTTATTTATTGCGTTTTAGATGGTTTAAATATATTTTTATTTTTGTGTTTCAACTTCCTGATTGGGTCAATTTAAAATCACAGTGATGAGGAATCCCCGGAAAAACGCTGAAATTAATAATTTAAATGATGGGTTCTGCTTTGAGAAATAAGTACGACTTTACTGTATTTTGTTCTCTGGGTTTTTCCACACTCTTTGCCTGTGAAAACATCAGCCGGATAAATCCTCCACCTTTTAGTGGTTTTAAATTTTTCCATTAAAATCACCCCTTCAGGTTGAACCTTTTAAGCCTGGTGAAGTTTTGAAAAATCGGGGTGATAAAAGTATGACTTTTTATTCAAATTATATCGCAAAAAATATCAATAAATATGTACGATTATATTTTAGCACTCTAAAAAATAAAAATGTTGGCATACTATAGAATGTTGACCTTTATGACGTCGTCAAAATGTTATTATTGATTTCGATAACTGTATTCAGTATTCACATTACGAACTGCCATACAATACACGTTTCGTAAAATATGTATATAAAATGCGCATGAAAATATTGAATCCCAGTTTAATTCGTCGTGTTTCTCCTGCACTCTGACGATCCATCAATTCCCCCGATGGAAATGTATTTATTCATATATTCAGATGAAAAAAACCTTTCTGCCCGTTGTCTGCATTTTTATTTTGTTACCGTCTTGGAGCGGCAGGGCTCGTAGAGGGTGCCTCCTTTTACCTCCATCCCGTTGAATATCGCGCCCTTATTGTCGTTGAGGTTTATTCCGTTATTAAATGTAGATCTGACGATAGACCAGAGTGATTCCACCTATTTATAATTCGAAAGGGATCGACAAGACGACGACGGGTCGGGGGAAGACGGTAAGGTGTCACGTGTACTCAACACGGTAACGTTATTATTAAAGTTGTCCAAAATTCTCTTGGCGTTTACTTCTTGTCATTTTTCGTGACATAATAATGTATCGAAATAGGGAGTAAAACGATTTCATTTTTGCCATTGGCGAAATAGCATTTTTTTATTTGCCACTACGTGATTTTTGGAGGATGTTATGTCGTTTAAGCGTAGACATTTGAGTTTGTGGGCAAAATATATGCTAATTTTTCTGCATTTATATCTTCGACGACATATAAATATATGTATATAAGAGTTTTTGTCCGGATCGACCCGGGACAGAAATTTCAGGAAACTAACGGAATTTTTGATGTCCCGTATCCCGGAAATATTTCAATCAAATCATTCTTTAAACGGTTTAATAAAGGTGAATGTATTTTTTTTGATTTTTAAATGCTTTTTATTATTACGAAATTATGTTCACAATACATCTTATATCTATTTTAATAGCTACTGATCTACTGATCATTTTCTATTTTACAATTTTAATTTAATTTGGTTAGTAATCACTGTATTATATTATTCTAATGTTAATCTAAAGCATAATAGGAAAAAGAGCTCAAAAACCTATTTACAATCCTTATAAATGTTCATAATACATCTAATACATAATATTAATTAAAGACTATCTAAAGTCGATGACCTAAAGCAGATTGTGTTTAGGTAATCTGTGTTTATACCTGAAGGGTATAGACATTTGGTTATTATTGATTCTTTCATAGAATCTACTGGTTAGTTTGTTAGTAATGTCTGTAACAAACGGAATATTATATATAGGATGCAGTTTTTTCAGGTTAGTATATATGGGTGTATTATAAATTATTTTAAGGGATTTATTTTGTATTACTTGGAGCTTGGAAAGGTTAGTATTCGAGGCGTTATTCCATACAGGTGAAGCATAGGTTAATAATGGTAATATGAGCGCGCGATATAATTTTATTTTATTTAGCGTTGATAAAGAACTATGGCGATTAAATATTGGATATATTGAGGATATACCCCGCATCGCCTTGCATTTCGCTGCCTCAATGTGAGGTGCCCATCTCATTCTTTTATCAAACGTTACTCCTAAATATTTTATTACTGACTGCCATTTCAGACTTTCTCCAGAGGGGATTTTCAGATCTGAACTTGGCTTATGTTTTCTAACACTAAAGAATATGGCGTCTGTTTTGGTTTGATTAATTTGAATTTTCCACTTAGTGAAGTGTTCAGTCATTGTTTTAATTGCAAATTCAAGATTTTTAAGGATAGTGTCTGGTTTTTTGCTACTTGTGAAGCAAGCTGTATCATCTGCATATAGGGCTATGTGACAGTTTTTTGGAATAGGTATGTCATTTATATATATGGAGAACAAGAGTGGGCCAAGCAAGCTCCCCTGCGGAACGCCAGCTGCGATTATTTTTGGAGACGATAATTAATTATTTACGCTAACCACTAGCTTTCTACGAGTTAAGTACGATTTGATGATGAGAATTAGGTAGTTTGGTAATTTATTAATAAGGTGAATGTATAACTTACGATGAAACTATTATGAATAGATAGTGTGCTTTTTGTATGGACGATTCCACAATGGAAAAGACTCTTTTAGATTCCGATGAAGATGAGACAATTGTGTGTTTGACGATGAATGAAGAATTTTATAAGGAGTTATTAAAGACAAAACTACAAAGATACTTAAACAAACTTAAATAGACTAAATAAAACGAAATGAAAATATACGTGCTGAGAGGAGAAAAAATAGATAATAAAAAAAAAATGTTTTCGTCCCTTTAACTACATATAATACTGATCGAAACTGAAAGAGCTTTTTCCATTGCTGGAAATATTTGTGCCAAATCTAGAAATAGGCTTTTGGATTCTCATTTAAATATTTTAGTATTCTTAAGAAGCTATTTCAAATATATTTTTTTGACTATTATATTTTTTCTAGTTGATACATACATACATATATATTCTTCTCCCTCTTCTAAATAAATAAATTTTCTTAATTTTTTTTTACATCACACATACAGGCGTGTGTTATACATATGTACATACATATGTGTGTCTCGAGAATTGAAAATGTCCATGAAATCAGAACCCCTAATATGTACATATATTGTATTTATTAGTAGTAAATAGTTGTACATATACGTACAGTTGTACTGTCAATTACACATGATTTATGCTTCTAGAGTAATATATGGACGACCTGCAGGTTTTTTACGTATGAATGTAGTTTTTAAGTCAATTTACGTATTTTAGAATGTGTTGAATTGGAACACACTGTTTTAAGACCTATCAAATTCAGTCTGCAATTCTGTATATTTAAATCATTTATGTTTGAAATGTTGAAATGTGAATTAATCATTAAAAAAAATTAATAGATTAAATAGACTAAACTAAAAATATACCCACTGGAGATTCTCAATTATTAAATTAAATTACATATAAATATATATGTAAATATTATATCCTTCTTTTGGTTTAATTCAATTTTAAATTTTTTTAATTTATCTTTACTAAATTTATATTTATCTTTATAAATTTAATTTTAGAAATCATCAATGTACTGGCATATCTTTTAAGGGTTTTCGAGTGATTGATTCGGGGTTTACCGGTAAGCCGATATTGCAAACCCAAATCGGAATATTACAGATACGTACATATGTAAATAAAAACATACTTTAGCCTTTAATTTATATTATTTATTTGTAATACATAACAATATATGTATTTGTAATAATCGCGTAAATTTAAATTTATAATTATCATACTACTTTAATAAGGGGAAAATTTGGTTTCAGTTTTTTGTTGGGTTCTTCAAATATTTGTTCAATCTACATATAATGATTAATAGACACCGGATAGTCACAGTGCTTTTTCTAGGAATCGGGGCGGTTTAGTTTTATTTACAATGCTAGAGTCCAAAAAAAAAAACGTTCGGCGAACCTTTAACAATGCAATGAACAATACACATCACCCTTTGGGTCCGTTTTTTTCAAAACGGCACCTTGGTTATCCGGCCTTTAATGATTAATTTCAAGAAAGAGCTATGTATGTATATGTATAATATGTCTGAGCAGTAAGACCAATCGTGTGTGACTTATCGACGAGTTTTCAAGGGTTTAAATACACGTAAACACGAACAGCGATAATGGAAAATTGAATACCATTTTCGATATACATATGTATGTATATACGTACGTACATGTGTACGTAAAGGTCTAATGAGCGAAATTGCCACAGGGGGTGAACATCATTTCCTGTGCGTTCTCGATCGGTGTTGGGGAGGCTTTATGTTGTCAACACATGGCAACGTAACACACATACACATCGCATGGTGCGTATGAACACATGTATGTACATATCTGCATACATATATGTACATATATATCTATATGCATATGTATGTATGTACATACTTTTTCCTTCTTTTTTTCATGCCCATCGCCACCGAACGTCGTCATTAAAGTAGGCTGTTATTTGAGCACGATATACCGACGTTTATTCGCATATAAAGCGAAACGACCCTCGATGCGATGACTATTGTTCGACCATCAACGTCACACGTACGGACGAATGGACATATGGACAGACTGACTGACGGGCTACGAATCGATCGTGTCAATACGGCTATCAAAGTAAAGTGCATTGAAAATGTTGATTGCGAACTTCGTTTTATCATTGAATTGTTTGTACATATACTCATGTGGACCGGCAATGTATGTAAATATAAAATAATCACGTTCTATTCTCAATTGCATTTATAGAAATGATCAATCTATTCTTTTGGTGGTAGAATTATAAACGTATGAATAATTCAAATTTCTAATATGTATCGAATATACATACATACATATTCATTTTGTATGTACATTTTTATTTATTTTATTATATATCAATCAACCATGCACACTCGCCTAACGGGTTGCTCCAAAGCGACGAGTGTGCTATACAGATTAAGGACATAAGAAAAAATACATAAATAAAAAAGAAAACATATACATATATATACATGACGTAAAAATTATACAAGGAATAAAAATATAGCAGCCAAGTCAGCAGTTAACCGTTAAAATTTTAAACTATTAACTGCTCTAGTTGGTCACGACCCCCGTAACCGAGGAAGCGGTGCAGAAAATGAAGAGAGATATGACAAATGTCAATGGCATCATCAAGTGAGTTTAAAAAAAGGAGGCCTCGAGGAATGGGAGACTTAAAATATGTCACAGTTCTTGCCAAATAATTATGAAATGGGGGACGATGGCGGGCCTAGATCAAACTCTCCGGAGCATAAAGGCCAAACTCATATAAACTCTCATATAAATCTCACTTAGTGATCTTTCGGAATAAAACGTATTACAAATATTAATTTAATGATATAAACATGATATTTTGAGGAACTAAGCTCTGTTTTAATAAAAAGTATGAATGACAGACTCGGCTATTCACGGCATTTTTTTTAGTAACGTAGTCCCCGTAAATAACGCGAGATTATGGTACATTTGTCACATGGGCTCTTCGGGTTGGTTACCCCTGCGAGTGCAAATGTTGACGTAGGTACCTTGCGAGTAACAGAACGAGAAGATTCACTTCATAATTTGTCTGGTGAAATTGCTCGAGCAACATACGAGCGCGTAACACGTAGAAAATGTAATTTATTCATTTTTTCTCCAGCTTTCGAGTCTCGTCTATGTCGTAATATTTCGCCGGTGAGGAGAAAAATATGATACATCTAGGCAAACATTCTAATTCTATATGAAGTTATGGCGTCGTCGTCGTGCGTAATACTTTAGTGCTTCAAGTTTAGGGTGGAAATTCTTAACCTGGATGGGTTTGCACACCGCAAGCGGGCATAAAAATGCTACTTTGAAAGTCTAGTGTTGTACCTTTTTGAAAATGCTGTTGCTGGAAATGTTTTATATTTCATTCTGTAATTACTCTCTTTAAGACTTGTTATGTTGTTCATATTTTTTATTCAAATTATAGATAGGAACAAGTTTTAAGATAGGCAACTTACTCAATCGACTCTTTTACTATCATATTATTATGTGTAATATTTCATAATCTACGACGAGACAAACCTTCTAACTACTATACACACACTTCATAACTAAATTGAAACAATTCGCAAACCCTCAAACATGGTACTCACTCGACAAACTTGAACGTTACAACACCTTCGTGAAAATATGTATGTATGTAATACATATGCGTGCCCACGTAATAGTATGTTCGGCTATTTAGCGATTGTATGTATAAATACGTATGTAAGTGTATGAATTTATATTTAAAATATCAAATAAAATAAGATGGGTCTCGCAATTTTCCTAGAGAATGTTGAATTTGTTGTATGCGAGTGTAAAAACGATAAATTTTCGTATGAAACGAACAGTCCTGGGATTTGTCCGTAATACGCTAGCTACTGATGTTCGGTGGCCTGAGGCGGTAAACGGCGAACGAATGTACGAAAATACAGTCGATAATTTGTCAACATTACTTTTGTGATCTCCCAGAAGGTTTACAATTCGAAATCAACACCAACTGCGTTCGTAACAATAGCCAGACCATGACAACGGTTCCGGCGGGAAGGACGAATTGGATTTCTTTTATATATTTTTGATTGAAAAATGGAATAGCGTTGTACGTAAATACATACAAATACACATATACATAGATGCTGTTTAATAACAGTGAAATTTCAAAGGGAATTTCACAGGAATGCACAGAGCTTTCAATAGCCGTGCTCTATGCGGACATGATGCCTTTCACTAGCAGCGATGCAAATTGTCTGTCGGAAAATGAGAAAAAAAAATATACAAAACGACTACCCACCGAGTCGCACAGCACCATAAATAAAGGTATATTCATATTAGCCAAAAACAGATTGCCAACTGCACGTAAACACAAGTTCGGAAAGTATTCTTTTGCGTATGCGCAAATATGTACGTACGCATTCATATATGTAGTATATACCAAAGAATACTTTCCGTATTTGCTGGTTACGTGAAGTTGCTGGTCTGTGCTGTGCTAATATGAATAGACCTTAAATTGTAAAAAAATATATAGAAGTGTGAGCGTCGGTAAAACTTTGTTCGTATTTTCAGTAATTGAATCATTTTAACTAAAGGTTTAAATTTTATTTCGATGTTGAATTAATTGATCAATGAAAAAAAAATTACATTATTTGTTCATATTATTGTTTCTTTTTTAATTCAGTTGCACGTGAAATAATTTCAAAACTCTATACATTATAAAATTTAACGTATGAAAATTATTTAAATATGAAACCATCTGATTCTCGAAATAAACATTTTATTGAAAAAAATCATTTAAAATACAGAATAATAAATATTTATTTATTAATTATTATTTCATGATTTTATCTAATTTGAAATTTTTGTTGATGAAGTAGCATTCTCGCAATTATATTTAAGATTTTGCACGCGATGACAATATATGTTTTGTATGTAATATTTTAGTGAAATTTGAGACAGTGCCCCCCCCCCCCCAAAGTTTCTCCAATGTTTTTAAATCGTCAGTGACAGTTAATAAAAAGCTTTTTTTTGTATAAATGGTATTTGCTTGCTTGGTAACCAAATCATTGAAAACCTTTAGCGTTTGTATTAGAACATGTCGTGTCTTCCAACATATGAGAGAATAAAAAATAAACTTCAGAAAAGAAACCCACATATGTATGTATGTATGTAACTAAACATGTGTTTTTCGTGGTTATTTTTAGACAATAGCTTCAATTGTCCATTTTAAAATTTTTTCACGAATACCTGTTCTACGGTTGATCATTTCATGACTTAAAATCGCGTGACACTGGATTGAGTTGGCAAGCACACTATTAATAATTTTCTACAAAATACGCATTCTTCTTCGTCCCCTTTAAATATGTACATATGTATATATGTAGTCGCCACTTCTATAGAAAACATACATTATTTTCTCGCGTAGAATCATTCCTATAATACAAATCTAATATATAATTTCGAAAGAGACTTTTTAAGTTTGTAAGTTTGTAACTATTGTTGGTTGGTTGATTGAACTTCGTAAACAATACAAAGTTTCTATGACGACATGGCGACAAGGGGCGCCGGGGGAGGGGGGGGGGCGCCGGATTCTGGTTATATATAATTTCGAAAGAGACTTTGTATGTAAGAAACATTGGTTGGGAACTTCGTAAACAAGTCAAAATTTCTATGATGAGTCGAAATTTTTTTCGATTCAAATAAATTTAATAAAAAAACAAATGAATATTTACTATTAGATTCGCCATGTTTACGCCGTTTATATTACAAATAATGAGCGAAGCCGGGTAAAACAACTAGTCTAATATATAATTTCGAACGGTGGGAGCATCGAAAACAAATCAAAGTTTATATGACGATGATATTGATATCATTAAATATTCTTTTTTTCGATTTAAATAAATTTAATAAAAAAACAAATGAATGTTTGCTATTACATGTTTAAGCGGTTTGTATTACAAATACTGAGCTAAGCCAGGTAAAACCATTAGTATATAATATGTATGAAAAAGTATTTGTAGTAATAACAATTTATGGGTTACGTTGAGAATCAAGTTGGCTTACTACATATGTAACGAATAACGTATGTAGATATGTACATATCAGTGGCGTGCGGTGGAAATTTCTGTTTCTATCGCGCAGCTTTATTTACATTTGCGCGAGTAGGATACAAGAGGATGCTCTGACGTCATTTCGCATCATTTTGTGTCCTGCTCGCACACACGTAAGTAAGGCTGTGCGACGAAAACAGGGAGAATTCGACCGCACGCCACTGGTACATATGTTTGTACATATATACGGGTACACGTGAATCATATACGAGTCCTTAACACCTTATACTCCGCCGCCCGTATCGATTATTAAATCAGGGCATTCAAATTAATAGTCGTCGAAATAGCGGGGCGAGCGAGCGAGCGAGTTCGCCCCCGTCGATTATCGCAGATTGGCCACAAATGAATATTGCCACCAGAGGGCCACGACTAATTGTCTTGACGGACGTGGAGCTCGCACGCGATGTGTTAACGGGGCGGAATGGGTTAGTGGAAGACGGGAGCCGTTATAAAAAGCTTCGTTGGTCACCGCAAATAATCCGTACACTACGTTGTACTCGTTCTCGGGGCGTGTGGGTAGTCGTCTCTATACAAAAACCCCATCTACATGTTTCTTTAGCGGCCCCGTTGGGCAATGGCCGTGTAAAAGTGTTTCTTGGCCGCTGAAACAATTGCCTTTCGGCGCGAAAGTGAAAAAGGCACGTTTTGAAATGTTCAATCGCTCGGAACCGTCGCGTTGGTCGCTTTATGCGTATTCAACATTGACAATTCTAGAAATTAAACATTACATATGTACATATGTATCCTATCCATATTATGTATGTTGTTAAACATGCCACAATTAATGTAAGCTAAGTTTTTAGAATGGGAAGCAAACTTATTGATATGTTCAAATATGAAATGTAATATTATATTTATAATATACTAGTGTTTTTACCCGGCTTCACTCGGTATTCGTAATATAAACCGCGTAAACATGGCTAATCTAATAGTGAAAATTTTATTAAATTTATTCGATCAGTTTTATTTTATTATATTTATTTGAATATTCATTTGTTTTTTTATTAAATTGAACCTCACAGGTTTTACGAACCAAACAAACATACATACAAAGTCTCTTTCGAAATTATGTATTAAGAAGCTTTGAAAATATTCCAATAAAAATGTGTCAACAGAAATGTAGCTTATTGATAATAAAATAAATATGTAATATTTATTTTCTAAATACGTAATGTGGCAGAAATATAATATTAAATAGCAATGTATCATACAAAACAACAACATTGTACATTGTCCAAGGGTTATTTGTGTTTATTAAAAAGGTGATTAGGATGATGACGATTCAGTCAATATTTTTTCATTATTTTTATTTGAAGTTAAACTTAATTTTTAGTGCTGATAGAAGTTATGATGAAAGAGATTCTTTTAACACTGATCCTTATATTATATTTTAAAATATACACTTTTAATTATCGCTAGTATATTCGAAGAGGATTTATTGGAGGTTGAAACGATGATCTTTAGAGACGCGTAAAACTGTTTATTATTTAGTGCACTGGTTGAATCGATTTGATGTTTGATGTACTCGTTGAATTGGATGTCATGACTTTATCGACGGGGTGTGATGTTCTGACCGACTGAATTCTTATAAATAACCTGATGATGTCAATGTTTATCTAATGGCAATTTAGTTTATCTTATTGTTTTTATGGTTTTGTTATTTCCATTTTAGATTCATGTATTTTTTCAAATTGGATCAAGACGCGCTGCGCTATAGCGGAAATCTAATGGACCGAAAATCGGTCCATTAGATTTGGAGATATCGCATTACAAACTCATTTATCATTTAATTTTTTAGATAACATATTTTCTTACACATCAAGGAGAATATTTTATTTTATTTGTGATAATGTCTAATACATGGGGTCTATTTGGCTTAAAATGATGTAAAGTTATTTAAAGCAAGTTTGAGTAAATATTTGAAAGATTTTTATAATATAATACACATGTATGTATGTATATTATCAAATATCTGACTTCGTTTGAATTATATGTATAAACATATAATTCTAATTATATATATGTATGTATAAACAGCGTGATGATACAATCAAAGAATAAACAATTATTGAAGTTAATTTAACGTCCATGTGAATATAAACATTTTTTTGGAATCATTAATAAATTTTTGATTGCCAAAACAATACGTACATAAAATAAGGTAAAACAGTTTTGATTCCAGAAAAACATATAAACGAACTTGTAATTTTAAATAAGCGAGGATAAAATAAGAAAATTAGCGTACTACATAGTACATACATATGTATATGTACATATGTTAACGTGTTGGAAATTAGCTTTAGTCTGCATCGAGTTAACCCCGGGATAAATGTTTGAAACTAGCACGGTATTAAGCGGACAAGGGGTGAAGTGTTTTCGGAAGGCTATCGTCTGTTTAATAATTAATCGAGGTCAAATTACACGTGATCATGTTATATCTCAAGAGAGATACAACCCTTAATAATACATTGAAAGTCAACTGCCTTCTGCTAAAATACATATGTATACTGATTGATAATATCATGTAATATAATAATATAAATTTTAATAAATAGCACCGCAAATCGAACTCTTCACCAACGTAGAGACAGCATTTTGGCAGGGGTTTATATTCAGTCTTTCGCCCCCCTAAAAATAAATTTTCCTTTTCGCGCGATTTCCACCACTGGTTGCGGTTTGTAAGACCGCGTTTAATTCCGTATCTGGCAAACCGTTTTCCATTCAGGTTTTCAGATTGAAAAGGCCTAAAATATCGATGGCCGTCCAAGAAAATGAATTTTCCGGCCAACCGTAAATATGAGATTATGGCGTGATGTTTTGACTCTAATTTCGAACTTGTAGCCACCACCAACCGATCCCATCCCTCGTTCTTGGTTTTTCCTTTGCCGAATTTTCGCCTCGGAAATGGGCGCCGGAAAATTTCTGCGTTGTTTTAAAGGTTAATGTTGTTATGCACAGACGGAAACTTGGCGGCACGCGTTGTACTTAAAGGTATATCTTTGACGTTAATTAAAAACTTTTATTATTTATAGCATGATTTTTGTTCGATACGGAATCATGTTTGTTTGAGTTTCGATAGCATGTATTATATAATATGTATACAACAGCCGATGATCAAAGTCTCGTGATTATTTTGACCCATAATTAATAAGTTGATGATCATTAAATTCATAATGATTTATTATAGAATCAAATATGTTTATTTACGAATGTCTGTAATTAAATTACAATCAAGACATTGTAGGTTAATATCGATCGATCTGATTGTGTTAATCTTTGTAAATTTAAACTTCACACTCGAAGTACCATTATTACGGTAAACTACATACATATGTTCATAGTTAGTTAGTTTATAATTATTTTCTTTGAATTTAACTGAATATAATGTGCTTCATATTGATCTTAAATACACAAATACATAAACACTACACATATACAAGTGTGCATATATTTGCCAGATTTATTTGGAAATAGTGTTACTTTTATAGTTCGTTCACATAATTTTAATATAAATTGCGCGTAATTGTGGTGTTAGTGTTAATTTGTTGGTGTTATGCAGAAGAATTTCAGTGTTGGGTGACTTTGCAGGTGCAGTAAAGTCTCTTAGACATGAAGGCACCCGGTTCGTGTCGCAGTATTTGCTGTAGTTGACGATCGCTGCATTTGAGATTGGAAGGGATTCATCGGACGATACGACAGGTAATTTTGTTTATAATTTTTGTATTTTTTAATATTGTTAAACGGGTGAATGAATAAATTTAAATTTAGAAAGACATTGTTTAGTATGCATATTTATTAGTTGGCAAGTCATATTTAACTAACTCGTCTATTTTAAATTTGCTTAAAAAACTTTTACTTAAACGTGTCACTTTCATGTAGGTGCTTTCGAATAAAGTTTTTGGGTGAAATTGGATGAAAAAAAAAAAATTTACTATGTGTAGTAAAATATGATTTTCAATATACAGCACGTGATTGTTCATATGTACAATATGTATAACTAGTGAATAGCCCGATGAAACATCATCGCATGGGTATAAAATTATTATATACTCGTATAAAACTAAAAAAAAAAATCCGGAACCGGAACCGTTATTTTCGTAGACTCTCATAGATAGTTTTCAATTCTTTATTTGTAATAATTTACAATTCTTAAAAATACGCAGACTCCCATAGAGAGTTTTCAATTATTTATTTAAAGACCTATTTTTTTCTATTATTATTAGCTATCGCCCCGAGCGATACTGCAAATCGAAATCGATTCACTCGATCCATGACACCGACTACTTCCGACTTCTTCCGACAACTACCGAAGATATGACTCCGTTTTGTTTGGTTGTCCATACGTTCTGTACGATTATTGAATATTAACGTTATTTAGAGCAGCCTTTATATCCGTATCATGGTGTACTGGTCAGTGTATATTGATCTGGGCGCGATGGGGGTAGGTTCGAGTCGGCGTCCTGGAATTGATTTTATTTTTTCAAATATCGCTAAAATATAAATTAATTTCAATTTCAATAATTTCAATTAAAAATATATATTTAATTGTTTTATATGAAAAGAAAAAAAAATGGTTCAAAACTTCGCTAAATGAAATTATTAAAATTACGTATTTTTATATGGCGAGAAGGAATATTTCAATTAATGTTTAAAAAAAAAAAGGCGAAATGAAAAATTGGATTTGGCACGATGTCCGAGACCATTAGCTCATTTAGACCCATATTCAGGCTATTTGGGGTGATCGGTTCGAGTCGCGACAAAGTCGTCTCGTCGAAAAATGAATTAATCGATTTTTATCGATTCGTTCATTATGTTCGGCGAGAGTTAGGACACACACACACACCCACACACCCACACACACACCCACACACACACCCACACACACACAGATTACCGTCGTTATATATATGATGTGCCACGAAAGTTAAATTCACATAGTTTATTTGTGATAAAAAAATTCAAAACAAATGTCATTATTATTATCAGTACAAATAAATATTATTTATTTACAATAAACCGTGAGGATTTAGTAATTTAGTAATGATAAAACTTAATTTCGAATATGGGAAAGCTCTCAACATTAATTAATCATTGGGAAACGGATTCCACGACCAAGTCTACAGATAGCTCTGATGTAGGTATAGCAACCATGAAAACCGATACTCTAGACTAGCGTTTCCCAACCTTTTTTGACTCGCGTACCACTTGGTAGCGTACTACATTACGTTAAATTGTACCAACCACCATATAAAAATTATTATATTTCATGAAATTTGTTATTGCAAGTGTAATTATAATATATAGAACTGCAGGGTAAGGAATGTGAAGACAGGGTTAACGCAATGGATCTATTTTGTTAAGAGATTTTGTGGAAAAAAAGCAATTTGCAGAGTCACAGTTATAATATGCTCAAAGTGTAATATATTTATATACTATTTCGTCATACTTCTATTTTTGATAAATGGTTTTAGTAAAACACAAAATTACAAAGTACATATAATATATTTTCTTTTTTTGATTAAATCTCCTTACAAAATAAATTTAATTTGATTTATTGAATTCATCGACACGCCGACTATGATTAATTTTGATAATGTTTATTAATGATATAAGAAATATTTCTATTTATGATTGTAAATCATCATTTCTGCATGTCCACCATTACTGATTTTTTTCGCGTACCACAGGTTGGGAACCGCTGCTCTAGACAGTTACGATAGTTACGAAAGGTAGCACAAAGTACGAAAATTAATTCAAATTTAATTTGAAATTTTGATATTGATATTTTCGTATTGAATTATTAAGATATGATAGTGGTTCAAATTACAAATATATTTCATTTTTGAATTACCATGTTGTTTCGGACTCATGTGTTATAAATTTTCGTCTAAACAAACATAATATTTATTTCACATGAATACAAATAATATTATGTTCAAGTAGTATGGAATACGAATTTGAAATCGCTTTATATTTTTGGCCGCAATCCGTTTGTAAGGAACAAGTGTGAAAGAGGGAAATTCAACAGGGAGAAGTAATAAAAATACAACCGAACCTGTTGCTTCGCTTGGCATTTACGGGCGTTTGATTTTACAGCAAAAAAAAGTTTTCATTTTAAGCGTGTAAAGTCAAATAATATATCGAGAAATATGTAAATTATTACGTGGTTCATAATACGATAATAGTATTAAGCAGCTGAGTGGTTTTCTAATTTTCCTTTTCCTCTTCATCGCGTTCATTAATATATCAAATCATCGAGCGTATACAGATTCAATAAGATTACCATTATAATTTACTATATACAAAGGTATGATTAAAAAGCTCGAGAACTGAAATAATGTTTATTTGAGATTCAAAAGGGTATTGTTTGAAAGGGCTTGAAGGCGCTTTCTTATATTTAACCCTAAAACAAATATTATATGCATTTTAAATAAAAAGTAAATGTCAATATTGATTTGTATCGGTACAAAAAATTATTGTATCTATCTATTATTAAGCACATACAAATGCCGGCTACTTTTGAAAACGATGAGAGTCGTACCACTCTCGACCTTGTATAGTTATGTATTATATTATATTTAGAGTTCATCAACGTTTCCTTGTTTATAATTTATTTAATATGTATTTCAATGGTGAAATTGATGTATTTCATTTATTCGTCAGGGCTCATCGTGTTAGTTGTAAGATAAATATTATATTTAAGTTCATCAGTTGTTTTACAATTTTCGCTGACGTTTATTTATCCTTTTTATGGCCCACCTAAGCCCACCCTGGATTCAATGCGAATCAAATAAACAATTTGCTCAGTCGTTTATATACGTAGGGGGGGTGAAGAGGGGTGTACAATTTGTACGAGAGTGAGGCAGAAGTAGAATAGTCGCCATTTTGCCGTATAAAGAATGGATATTTTATACGGGACACGTCGAGCGCACATTTAATCCGAATCGGTCTGTCTGATAAGTTGCAGGAAGGATTTATTGTTATTGTAGCGTACGTGAATAAGCCTGGATTTAAATGAATAACAATCGAAGAACGAGATGCAGAGTAAACGTCATATTCACTAAATTTTCAAAACAGGATTAACCGGGTTTTGCCGTTATCTCACATTAATTATAAAAGTAGTAATGCGAGTACGACGCGACACGGTTGAATTTATGGTTTAATAAAAAATTGAATGGTATATTTGTTTCACCGGGACGGTTTTCCGAGTAAAATTCTAAAAACGTATACGGTCTCATTTAGCCGAAGAGCGGATATTGCTATCGTGCTGGCAGCTATGAACGAGGAAAAGGGGGGCCAAAGAATGAATCGGTGGCGCCTGGCTAAGCCCCTCTTTAATTAATTTATGCACCTGTAAGCGTAAGTTAGATTAGTCGAACACTGGGTTGTTGCTTTTATATTCTAAATCAGTATTTTATATATAATTTGACGTCATAATATTTTTAAATGTGTACGTGTATAAAATGTATATGTACTCCATATTCGGTTGACGCTCGCTACGAGTACGATGACGTACGAAAAAATTCCGTGGAAAACCTGGGATTTTCTGTACAGCGCGATGCGGTTGAGAAATTTTTAGAGGCTCAAATTTAGGGATAGGTTCTAGTACAGATAGTAGACACCAAAGAATTTTGATCTTTCAGCTTGTTGTACGGAAAAATCCTAATTTTCCACGAACTATTTTTGAACAATTTAGCAACTCTGCCTGTGAGAAATTTTCATAATAATTCCTGACCTATTCTGGATCAACTTTTTTGAACTTTTATGTTATTCCGATGAATATTATTAAATATGTAAACATACATACATGCATATACTACATATGTACATATGTACATATATAATTCTACGGTTTTTTTTAAGTGTATTGTGTAAGTATACAATATATGTACATATGCACATATGTATGTATGTATTTAGGGATTGAAAATACACCGTGATAGGAATTTAATTTGAAAATGAAGAAAGGCAAAAGTTCAAAATTTGGAATTCGTTACGTGAATAGACTGGTTGAAATTAATTTAAATCGAGAAAATATACATTTGTGAGACGTCCGTTTAAAATCGAAATCTCAATTTTGTAAAGTAGTCCTCTCTCGACGATTTCAAGAAAGCATTTTCCATTTTTTTAAATCATTTTAGAAAATAATTATTTTTTTCAAAACAATAGGTTTTTAAAGAATTTAAAATTTAAATATTAAAATTTTATAAATAATTCATATGTTTTTTACATACATAATTTTATATCATAATAATATTTATATTTGATCTCAGCATAGATGTGAGGTTAATATTTTGATTTATTCATAAAACCGACTACTATAATTATTACTCATTGCGGACCTTCACTCCGACCAGGGAATGCAAAAATTCGTTTCTTAAAAATAAAATAAATTCGCATTCTATTATTAGTAAATATTTGTTTTTATTAGAAAATCATAGTGTAATTACTCAAAATTTTATATAATATTTAATTTATAGTGAAGGATGTAACAGGTTTTACACTCCAAATTGAACATTTTACAAATCAAATTGAACATTTTACACTTCAAATTGAATACTTTACAAATCAAATTAAACATTTTACAAATCAAATTGAACAGTTGAAGTGTAAAATGTTCAATTTGATTTGTAAAATGTTCAATTTGGCGTACAAAACCTGTATAGATGAAAGCAATTATTTTCGTGGTATATATTTTTTCATGACTATCATTAATATACTTTTGAGAAAATAATTTTTTATATGAAAAATTTTATTCTTGATTATTTAATACATATGTATGTAAATAAAAAGTACATGTAATTTTAAAATAATTATAGAAAATTATGCTTTTACCATAATCGTTATTACAAGAAAAGGTGTTAAATAGATTTAATAAAGGCGGTATCCATTTATTTCGAAAATATCACGAAAAATCTTTGTGAATTCCACATGCATTTTTATCATGTATCAAAAATATAATGTTTGATAAATTACTTTAAGGAGTCATTATTAAAGCGAGGAATTATTTTGTCGCACAAGAGAGGACGAGTGTTTTTGGAAAAAATCTACTATTTCAAGTGAATGGGTTCATCCAAAACCCTTTATATTGTGAACGATTAGTTTGTCGATGAGTTCGATTTTGGTAGTAGGCGATTTTCAATAGAACCCATTATAAGGAAAATCCTTGTTTTTCTTACAGTGAAAGGGCCAATACGGCGATAGACCGTATTCCAAAGGGTCATTCTTCTGAAAATTTTTAATGGCTCTTTCCATCTTCGTAATTTATATTATTGTTCGTCGATTGGCAAAAAATCTGGTGGAGCAAAAATGTCGACAGTCGTGGAAATCTGTGTGGAGTCGCACGGTTACTTTAACTCACTTTTCAAACTAAATGAGGCTCGGAAAATTGCATGCGAATTCAATTTTCGCCGAAATAAAATGGAAAATAAACTGTGCGAGGGAAAACTGACTTAGAATAGCATGTTTTTTGATGAAAAAAATTGTTTTATATGTATGTTTCCATTTTAGATTTCGCACAGATTTTCAACATCAAAATCTAATATAAAAATTAAGAATCTCTCATACCTAATGTACATTTGTGTATACATAAATGCGTAGTACATACATAATTGTATTTTTTACATATTTATCGAGAAATTTTAAGGATGTACATACATACATATAACGATTGCTGATTCAAGACAAAGCTAAAAAGAGAAAAGAGCCCCAAAATACTCAAGGCATGAAACTTGACAGACAGATTGAGAGATATTTTGAATTTTAACAATTCTACATACTATACGTATGAAAATACAGACGAAATATTCGATATATTCGTTAGTTTACACTGAATTTTATGTTGGCGTGCTTTGTCACATTTATTTCGACGTATGTTTTTATGGTTTCCTTTCATTCATCCGGCTTTCAGCAATTCGGATATTTCCTTTACCATCTTTTAGTCGTTATCTTCAGGGGCGTCACGTGCGGGAAACTCCCAACAAATATGTATTTTCCTATTCAATTTAGTCGATATGCGTTATGTTCAGTCAATGCTTTTATTTAAAAATATTTGCCTTTTAAAATCACATCGATATTTATTTTCAGGAAATTTAAATATAATATGTATATAATACTTTAGTTTGCACGTGTATGCACTGTAGAGTCATTATGGCGCGTTTATCACACCAAATATCTGATTTTGATGTGAACTCGTGTATTTTTTTAACAAACGAGTTTGCCGTATTATCGACTTGGTACCTGTAAATTGTACCATAAAGCTGAAACCGATAATTACTATGATTTATGTCGTTTACAAGGATTGCATGTTGAGAAGCTAGTTATTATTACTCACTGAAGGCAATTTTACTTGGATTCATATTTCAATGAAATGAAAAAGAAAATTTCAAAACGCTTTCATTTCCAAACATTTTAATATGCTACATAAAAAATTATAAACCCTAATGTTACTGTATACACATTTGTACATTACGATAAATTAAACTTTTTCTGAAGTTCCATATATTTTTGTAGTATACATCAATATTTAAGAATTTATTTAATAAAATCACATACTAAATATGACATAAATAAACATAATACATATGTATGTATATATGTTTGTAAATATGTACATGAAAACTATGAAAATCCTCTTTCATTTATTTTTCTCAATTAATGAAAGAGGATTTTTGAAAAAGGATAAATATTTAATGGAATTTTCGCTATGAAAAATTTATCTTAATCAAAAACCTAAAATTATCAGTAAATTAAGATGTAGTTATGTAAGTCAAAATTAATCGACATTTAATACAATTTGATTTTACATATTTTATTAAATAAAAGCTCGTTTTTAATTAATTTTTATAACGTCCATCATGTTGTGCTTTAAATTAAATTTTCTCGCTTTGTGTGAGAAAGCTTTTTTTTATTTTTGTCGAAAACATTTTGTTTTTGTGTGAGTCTTAATTTGACCTTTTTTGGTAGAGCAAATTTGACCGTATGATTTATGATTATTTCATTTTATAAGCGAACTCCCGTCATCGGCATATTTAATTATATTTTCCGTGTATCAATTATGTTGAAAAAAAATAAATTATATATTACCCCTATATATTTCCCACTGCCTTTTTACAAGGTATGCTTGGCTTTGACTGATTATCTTTGAGAAGAATTATTGCCATTTCCAAATATTTCTTAGGAGTATTAAAGCGGAGAATCGAGACCCTTCGATTTTATTGGAATTTAAATTTTCGGCGCCTGAATGCGGTAGAGCTTTGCGTCATCATTTATTTTTCCATTCCTGTGAAAAAGTCTGCTTTCAATAACTCGACTCTTGTAGAGGCTATCCAGTTCCCTAATGTGATTGATGAGCATTTGGACCTGTTCAATTATCATGATGGTGAGCTGGTTAGGTTCTTGATATTCGACACGAGACTATTTGAATGAGACGAATGATTGAAATTTTTATTGTTTTATTTTGTTATTTTCTTTCTTTTGTTTTGTAAAACTGGTGTGACGCTTTGGGGCAACCTTTCAGGTCACACTGCATGCTACAATATACATAATAGGGTTTCTGATTTCCCGGACTTTTTCTATTCCCGGGACACGTGACGGAGCCTGGAATCGTTTCCGGGATTCCCGGGATCCCGAGACACATGTAAAAAAACTTTTTTTTTTCAATTTTATAATTTTTTTTTTCAAAGTAAATATTACATGATACATCTATTAACTCGAAAAAAACTATTAACTTGGTTTTATTGTTAAAAGGGACGAAGAAACTTTTTTTTTAATTATCGGTTTTTTCTCCTGTCAGCATGTATATTTTAATTTCTTTTTTAAAGTCGATGTTATTTATATATATATATATATATATATATATATATATATATATATATATATATATATATATATATATATATATATATATATATATATATATATATATATATATATATATATATATATATATATATATATATATATATATAAATACAGCAAAAATCCATTACTTCTATTATATGAGTAGCACGTATTTGCTTTAACATGCGTTCTGATAAAGTAAAGAGTGGGGGAAAGGGCAGCCTTTGTGCTTAGGAGAGTTTGCGGTTCGAATCTCCCGGTTGTGTCAAATAAACCCATGTATCGAAAAGGGGGTCAAACGTGGATTTCCTTTTGATCCTGCCAACGCAACGACTTGATTTGCTTTTTACCACATACATGGTGGGTGACTTAAGTGCGTAAGAATAAAAATTATAAAATTTTCAATGTCATTTTTAAAGATAATGTGCAAATAAATTGCGTTATATAATCAATACTTCGCCAACATACATTGTACTAGTCATGCATTATATAATATCTAATTTTATATATAATAATTTTATGAAACGGTAATGGTAGTGTGTATCAACTATGTACATATGTACAATGTATATTATTCATATTAGAGTTTCGATAGTTGTTTTGATAATATTTTTATAGAAATAATAGTTAAATTTTTGAGAACGATGCTCGCCATGGTTTGTAATCGTGTGTTTGGAACGTCAGAGTTTTCTACAGAATGGTGAATGAGGGTTCTTTCAGGTGGAAAGCTCAATTATTATAGTGTGACGTAACTGCGGTATGAACCAGTTCTTTTTATAGGGATTCATAATAAAAGCGTTCCCTATGAAAGAGTGAGACGCTTCATTGACTTTATCCTTTTTATTTTAGAACCGAAGGCCGTTAGATGGTTGGTTTCCTTATAATAAATTTCATGTGTTAATTGTGTGCTAATTTTGAATTTAATTCAATAGTTTTTTTAAATGGACCTACATATTTATATACTGTTAGAAGTTTTTTTTATAATATTTTTCTTCAGTGATTCATATATAGGTAACTAGTGGTTTTACCCGGCTTCGCTCGGTATTTGTAATATAAACCGCTTAATAAAATAGTAAACATTTGATTAAATTTATTTGAATAGTCATATTTTATTTAAATTTATTTGAATATTGAAATTTAACGTCACGGATTCAACGAAAAAAAAAACAAAGTTTCTTTCGAAATTATATATTACATACATAGATGTTGGGGGCTGATGTGTTTTTTATTTATAAGATTTTTTATAAAACATTTTCATAAATAGATCTCAGATCACTATACTATCCATGTATTAAATATTATTCCATGTATTATATATATTATTAACCAAATCAACTGTGCACCCCTTTTGGGCAAAATACCTTTTTCAGACGGTCCTGTTTACATTATAATAAAGTTTTGAATGACCTTGATATATTTTCAGATACATTTGTTTTTATCAGGAAAATATTAGGTCATTTGTTGTTGCATTAGTCTCATAGTTTATTTAGTTATTAAGAGGGCTGGACACTAGCACCTTGTCCATACAAAGGTATTAGACTTCTCCCTTCCTCAATTATGGCACTACAGAAATTATTTTTTAATATGCCATGGATATCCACCATTGGGTTGCATCTATCGTTTTATTTTTTTGATTAGTTATTTTTTATAGGAGTTAAGAGCCGCCAAACATCAATAAAATCGCATCTTTTTTACACCCACGAAAAGAGTCCAGCGTGCTTATTTAACGGGTCGATTTAAAAAAAAAATACGCGCATAGTTGCACAGAAAATATCTTTCTCATACCGATGATGAAATTGTTTTAAAAATTGGTCCAGTTTCGGAGGAGAAAATAGGCCAATACGAAAACTCGATTTTGTCAATTTAAAATACGTTTTATCTGGTCGAAGCGCAACTGTCACATTCACTCAATATATATATATCGAAGAAAGGAACGGCAACAAAATTAAGGTTTCCGGTGTACAGCCCTCTTAAGTATACAGTTTTAATTTCGACACCCATTTATGTTTTTTGCGACTATATTTAGAAGATTTGTTAAAATTTATGGTAATTTAGGTCTGTTTTGTTTACATGTGTTTATTAAATAATTGTATGTGACTGTTTTTATCTGAACAAATAAATAAATTATATTTGAATTTTCTCGAGTAAAATATTATATTATACTTATTATGTATGTATGTATACTATATTTGAATTTTCTTGGGTTTTCAGGGCTCTCGATGACATTATTAAATTGGTTCATTTTGTTTCGCTAAGAGGAAATACCCAATTAATTTTGGGGTTGTCGGCATTCGCCGGCTCGATAAAAGCTTCATTATGGCCAAATCGCGCCGTTTAGTCGTGATATCTCGACCGAGAGCTGTTCCTGTTTTGAAAACGTCAAACGTCCCGCGAGATACTGTCTCTGTCTAACGCGAAGCGTATGACATAGGGTGTCCTTCTCACACGCCTGAAACCTGTTGACGTGACGCGTCGCGTTTCAAATATTACGTACGCGGGTACATGTACGTGTTTTCATGAAACGTTTTTTAAATATAATGATTCGCTGTAGCAGTTAGTAGTAAAAGTGAAAATATATTGATGAAATTAAGAAAAATATACTCTTTATTATGACGAGAGACGGAAAATAAAACATGTGGGTATTAAGTATAAAAGAATTAGTAATAACTAAGTAGCTGGTATAATGGAACGGCTGAAGATATCAAAATGGAAATGGTCAAAAGATAAATAAAAGAAATACAAGGCCCTATGTGTAATGGGTGGACGAAGTATTATAATAAAATATGTGGTGGGTTAGGTGCGTGCGTTAGGTGTTAGTTTAGCTCAGAATTGAAATGAATGGAAGCATGTGGAAAGGCTTCGTTCAGCAGAGGATGGTGATCTACTGCAGACGCTGACGTTGATGAAAGAAAATATTGGTTAGGTTTTTATTATAACTAGTTTCGAATGTATTAAAAAACAGTATATTGTACCTTTACCCTTTTTTAATGTACCTGATGGTGAAATCCTAATAGACTGGCTTTTGTTATTTTTTATTTAAGTTTGGCGTGCTTGGTTTTTCCCGCTACCATCCACTACATCATTTTCAAAAGGTGTCGAGCAACTTTTTTTCATTAGTTTCACTGTATATTTATTTGTTTTATCATATTCCTTTGTACGTTTTCGAATACTGCTATACTTTTACGTTATACATATGCAGGGCTCTTTTTTATTTAAAAAAAGGTGCTGGAACTCACTTCTTGTCAGGCTTTTTACTAAAGTAAATTATATTTAAATATCATTTAAATAAAAATTATAGCAGTTTTTTTCTATGCCGAATTTTGTTATTTTGATGAATTATATAAATATGGATTGTCACAATGTACTTAGAATTGCCTTTGAAACATTAAAAATACCGTGAAAAATGGCGCCGGAACGCCGTTCCACTGCGTTACATGACAAAAAAAGCCCCGTACATACGTATGTATGTCGAGTGTCACATGTTTTTGTCATTTAGGTACGTACTGAGGTATTGTAATATAATACTGTTTAAAATGTAGGGTTAAAGGTGTATGCCTTATGCTATTTGCGAAGGTGGCTTATTGTAAAGCTTCCGACTTAAATGCTACTCGCTCAAAAATAAAAGGAAAACAGAAAAAAACATTCATTTATTAGTATTTGGTAATCGGATACTTTGAAAACACACGTTTTTTCCAATGAAATTTTCACCTCAAGCCTTATAAAAGTTTTCATTCATTAAAATTTAGATCAAAAATAATTATAAAAATATATAATTCTTGACATTCGTAAAATGTTGGATTTTCGTATTTTCGTGTGATTAGGTTTCCCATCTATTTTAGTATTTTCCTCGTCGTCTACGACACAATAAGCGGCGGCTTTTATGATGCAAATGTTTACCGTTATTTTGATTTTCGTCCTGTCTGTTTTTCTTTTGAAGAAAGCAAATAGGAGACATCTTATAAAAATTCCCTCACACCATTTTTCGTATTTTAATCGGGCGTTTGATATGGTAATTTACTTCACCGTTTGGTTCAACTTTAAAGCTTTATTTACAACTCATTCCGCTTTCCCTCGGGCTGTAGAGACGAATAAGCTCACAACAATTCTGAGAAAATGGCAAAGGGTTGATTTTCATGTCGCTAATTGTGCTTTTGAATCATTTTCAAATAACTTATTGAGCTTGAGTTTATTCAAGAGCATTTTAATGATCAATTTAATGTATATTTATAAGATGTATACAAACATATTATGTATGTATGTATTACATACATACTAGTTGTGTGTGCCGTGGACATCTTCTTCTTTTACCGCATAGCCTCACTTTTATCGAGCAAGATTCAAAAGGACTCGCTATGATTTCACCTAGTCCCCTTTTATCCTGCTCGTGTACATGTAAGTATGTTTGTGCGATAAAAACAGGGAGATTTCTACGGCACGCCATTGATACATACATATAAGAGAGTGTACATAAATCGTAGCCTACTGTCTGTATACTATGTGAGGAAGTGTATGACGTAGTACCTGATCGGATTTTCCGATGAGGGGGACCTCTAATCAAATTTAGCGGGAGGCTCCCAATCGAGTTTACTAGGGTCACTCAACTCCAAAGTGATCACAGTCGATAACAAGTTAATTTCGAATTTCCCTTGTAGAGAGAAAATAATACAAAAAAAAAAAAATCGTTTTATGCTTTTGCACTATAAACCTGACGCGTTTGTTCGCCTGCGACTAGGCCGTTAAAACGTGGAATATGACCGCAAAAGCTACGACAGACCGGAAATACAGTGTAGATAGGATCTGTGCAATAGTTACACAGGCACACCCACGTACTTTGGCCCTTTGTTCCAAGTCTTGATGTGCAATCTGTCTCTGTCTATAGATTACGTGAAAAAATTCGTCGAAATTTTCAACAGGGTTCAACGTAGGAAATATTTACTGTTACAACATGTTCAAGGTTTATTTATTATGTAAATTAATTATTGCGGAGTTGATTTGGAGCGTAGACAGGAGGAAGGGTCATGCTACTTGACGTTTTATTATGAAAAAAACTTATGTATGTATATGCATACGATAAATCGTATTATTTCGTTAAAAGGCAGGTTTTCTTGTTTATAAAGCCTACAAACAGAGTTGGCACGTGGCGTGTGCGAAGTGTTTGTCACACACATGCGCCGTAAAAGAAAAGGCGCCTAAAATATTTTGAAAAATGTTATAAACTTATCGATGACTGAAAAACGAAACAATTATGCACAAAAATTCTCATAAACCGTCACGTTTTCGTTTCAATAACGATCTGAAATAAGTCGAATCCATTTTACCAAAAGATAAAACCTTTTTAATTTTTATAATTTTAAAAATTTACAAAATGTTGTTAGTTCTCAATTTTATTTTGTGTATTTATTATATATTGCATTTCTTCTTGTATCTTATTTTGCATTTTTTTGTATTTTATTGAGCATTTGAATATTTTGTTTTAAGTTATTAATTTTTTTTAAGTGCCAAAGGCGCCTTAAAAAAAATACAAAAACGCAAAAACCCACGAGCCAGTTCTGCCTATAGATTTTATCAATGTTTTAATGGGATTTTTACGACCTGTATGCCTATATGGATCCTATTAAAATTCTGACAAATAAAGTTTTACTACAGAGTGGTACTATTTAGTGGTAATTCCTATTATATTTTCAGCTAAGATCATCAGAGCTACATACATATATGCATATGTATGTATAAGCAAAATGTATTTATTTCATTTCGAATTTATGCGTTTTTTTAGTAACAAAAGTAACAATTTGATTTCGTATTTAGTGCGAAAATAATAGTAACGAAACGATATAAAAAAAATATATTCGAGTATACACACGTTAACGCGAATGTTTTAAGCTTAGGTACAAAATGTAAAATAAATATTAATAGCCGTTCATCACGCGAATAATATTTTGAAGTCGATCGTCAGTTTGCAACCGGTCTTTATAGGGTTATAATTTCTATACGGGCTTTTGACGGCTGACGTGCGCATTCCCATAAAATGTATTCTTTTTTGGGGAATCGAACCCTTGCAAATTGCGAGAATAAAGCAAGAAATAAATTTAAACGGGAAATTTTATTTAATACCTAAATTAATTCCGCTCTTGGGTATTTCATTAATCTTTTATTGCGCGTATTGAGTTACGAAAGCGACGAGGTATTGTTTCATTGAAAAAGGCTTAAGATATTGAAATCGTTTTATAAGTATACAAATTTATACATATACTGTTAATAATTTGCATAGCTCAATTTTAAAACATTCCGCAAATTACAGGACGAAATAGCTCGGAATTTATCCCTCAAAAATTGAATTTAATTTTGGCCTCTTTGACTTAGGAATTGACGAGAGATTCTCGCGAATTTTAGTCCCTCAGTGTTTACTCATTTATTAATAATTTAGTTTTGTTTCATATATAAAACAAAACAAAGACATACTCGCATTAAATTTTCTTTTATGTTCTAAATTAGCAATATGCTAGTTTATATTTAATACACTTTTAAGTGGTTCTCAAAGATTTACGCTTCAATAGAGCGACTAATTTGACAGGCGTACCTACCTGTCAATTCCAAGTACCAAATTGCCCACACGTTAGTATCAAAGATCGTACGTAATTACATGTGTTTCAGTTTCTGTTACCATTACCGTGGCGATAGACAGTGGATATCATCATTTTTTCTGTGAGTTAATGATATGTTAAAACAATTCATAGCGAGGCACATTATTAAAATACGCTTGCCATTTTATATAGGAGGTGAATCTTATCTCAGAATCGATACCCGATAGATTGATAAGAGTGTAGCGAAGCGTGCGATGAGTAATGTGAGGTTTTTTTCTCAACATATCGAATTTCGCACTCCTTTTTCGATTCGGGCGTGTGTTTTATAAAATCGCGTGTGATAACTTTTTAGTATGTGTTGCTGAAGCTTTGTGAATTTTCTCATTGCAAAATTGAATGAGCGCGATAAGAAATTGGATTTGTGAGACGTGTACAAGTAAAACGAGCAATGACAAGTCGTGTCTAAAAAAATAAAACAAAACGCTCCAAATTGTATCTAATATATTATGGCGTCAAAAATTTAATACGTATTTTCGTATGATTAAGCCGTGTCGTCGCCTTGAATCATTTTGTTTGCACGTTGTGGTGTCAGTTTCACCTGGATCTATTTTTGTTACTTTCGCGTGTTCAGTAAACTTTCGTCCACTTGTCGTGTGGATTTTATCATTTTGATAAAAAAATGCAACGAATTCTAGTTCTAACGATCGATTGAATTCCCTGTAGCTGATGCGTGATAATGCGGTCAGGTGCTGATAATGTATCAAGCACAGCGTTAACTAGGCCAGGTGTAGTCAAGGACGATTTAGAGAGATTCGTTGCTTCTTTTGCATTTTTATCTCCAGGGAATTGGCACGAAGGTTAAAAAAAGTCGTTTATATACTACATACATATATGTAAACTTATCCTATTTATGCAAGAGAATTTTCGGGAATACTTGTATGTACATATGTAAATATAAACAAACATCAATGTACATGGTACAATGAAATGAAAATAATTAATATTTTCGAAGCTCTTCGTACACGTGACTCACAGATGCGAGAAGAGGGGTAATTCAGTATGCGCCGCGATCAACATGTGAGAATGATATCCGCCTTGGAATGATTGCTCTGCTTAATTTTTTGCACTTATGTTATATTATAATTACAATAATTAACCTCGCAGATTTTGTATTATTTAGCTCAAAACACACATTTTTAACTAGATGCTTGGCTAATATATAATTTTGAAAGAGACTGTTATTATGCAAGGCTTGGATGGGAGCATCGAAAAAAAATCAAAGTTTCTATGACGATATCGATATCGTTGAATATTTTTTTTTTCGATTCAAATAGATTTAATAAAAAAACAAATGAATTTTTACTATTATATTAGCCATGTTTAAGCGGTTTATATTACAAATTATACTAAAAATATCGAGCGAAGCCGGGTAAAACCACTTTTATATTATATGAATCTAGAGATGTTGAGCAATTTGTATATCTTATTACTTTTTTTTTGTGTCATAACGCTATTTTTTAGCTCATATATAGGTACTAAAACTAAGCTGCCATGACTCATAACATTCTTGCATTCAATAAAAGCTCTTATTTCGCTTCTTTCGAAAACAGTTCTCTGTCATTCCTAAAGATCAGCTATGGTAAAATAGTATATTTTAATAAATATAAAAAAGTCGCCACATTACTTTATCCTTGGATTAATCGAAGAAGGGTCGAATCTTTTAAAAATTAAATTTTAGCAGTAAAGGGTAGGTTGCTTTTTATCAAGTACATACATATTATATTATATTATTATATAATATATGTATATATATATATATTTACAATCGGTTTTGTAGGTTGAGCTTTTATCTTTTGCTGATAAAATTATTTGCCACGTGATTTTCTCACTCGACACGGTGGATTTCTCTTGTGTTTTCTTAATTAAATGGTTAAAATATTCATTTATTTTAAATAAATTGAAAAACATGTACGGACAGCCGGTATTACTTATCCGTTCTTCAAATTTCATGCAAAACTTTTACAAAAAGTCACTACTAACTCACGCAGGGTTATCCTTCCCATCAATTGCTTTTATGAGATGTTTGGAACTTTTTCTCGGGAAAATAAGTTCGCTCATACGGTACTACGGCAACCGGAGTTGGTTTACAAACAAATCGAAACCCTATATATTTCAGCGATCGATAATTGAACCATTGCCTAGTTTGAAGTACGAATTTCGAATTTCATTAGAGATGTTATTGAATTATGTATGTATGTACATATGTATACTATTTCATAAATGCATTACAATTTTTATTCAGCCAAGCAAGGTAGGGAAATTTAGAGATAATTTTTGGATATTGAGCGCTCGGCAATATTGTCTCCGCCGTAGTTTATGGGCTCTTTTTTCAGCACGCAGATGTTTTACCCTCGTCACAGGACTTCGACAGGCACCTCTAATGATATCTGGCACTCCGAATAACCTACCGTCCAACCACCAATAAGCCATTAGCCTCCTGCGGCTAAACATTGCTCCTCTAACTGTATGCTAGCTTTTTCTGTATTCATCGTGAGTTCCAAATTGAACCTTCGCATCATCAATATCGTTTTTGTGGATTCGTCTTCATTTCATCGTTTCATATTTGAACAATGGAGAGAAAATGCGTAGCTCATGATTGAAGTTCTTATTAAAAATTCCAATCAATATTAAAAAAAAATGATTTTGTTAACTTTACAGGTTGGTGGTAATCGCTTCTTAACGATACTATATAGGTAGAAAAACAAGCGCTTCGTTAAACACTCTGAAAGCACTCTTTACTTTTAATATACTTTTAACGAAGTTTTACTAAAAGTGGTGTACATAAAATGCTTCTCGCCGATTGCCGGTTTTTTAGATTCAGTTAAAGTTGCAGCCTGTAGCGTACTTGAGCTATTTTAGTTCATTTACATTTGATTGAATAATTAAGTTGGACAATTAGATTCCATCACCAATAACCGCCGAATTATAGTGGTACTTATCGTTACAAAAATGCGATATCTTAGCTTTAACCGTACTTACAAAAAGATAAATGTGAATGTTATACTCCATAGATATAGCTACAAAGGTTGTTTGTGTATTTTATAATGTTGTGTGTTTTTTCTACATATACTATATATTACCTTGAAGTTATTAAAGATAAGCTTTTAAAGCCAACACAAATTCGCTTAATCCAGATTTGTTTTTAAATTGAATTGGATTTCACCCTTGAATGACACAATTATTTCGCGTAATGCGTTGGATTTGAAGGGATATATTTTGGTATATTTTGAACGGATGTGAAATATTATATGTACATATGTTTATATTTGAAATTTATTCTTTATAAGTTTGCTGTTCATAAAATTCAATCCGATAATACAACTTTTTTTTCTGGCAAAAATATTATTCAAAATGTACGTATGTATACATACGTTCGGAAAAATAATAGAAAACTATTAGATAATCTTGTTCCAGTGTGTACTACATATTATGTAGGTATGTATGTAGGTGGATACACAAATGGGTAAAATCGTTCAATCTAAGTTGACCCAAGGGCTAATTAAAACAATCAATATTGAAATGGAAAAATGACTATTATTCAATTTTGACATTAGTAATTTTTGAAAGAATGAAATATTAATTCAAATCACAATAAACTGGGTCAAATGATTATTATAATTGCTTTCAATGGGGGTTCATTAATGTGTATGTATCAGGGCTGTGGAGTCGGAGCCGTGGAGTCGATGCATTTACGGAGTCGGATTATTATTATTATTTTCTTTAATTAATAGTGTTACGGTTTGTGTCAACTAAAATCTCTAATTTGACTGAAGGGAATCTTCTAATTAATTTAAATTTGATAATTTATATGTAAAAATCATGAATTTAAATTACATTATAAATAAAATCACTGAATTGCATGTACACTCTGCGCAAGGTGAAGTGCATGGGTAGCATCACACGCAAATAACGACATATTTTAAACGACATAGAAAATAAAAGTTTTCGTATTACTTTCTAAAATTCCTCTTCAGCAATATGCAGCAAAAAAAGAAAGCGATTTCGTCAATAGATAACATAATGAGGGGTATCATTGTAAATTTGGAGTAGAAATGAACTTTTTTTTAGATTTCATAAATCAAAAAATCGACAAAAACGGATATTTTTCCTCTTCAACATATCAAGGGGAATAATAGTAGGAAATACAAATAAAAAAGTTTATTTTTATTTTAATATTTAATGGGACCCCCTTTATTTTTAATAAACGTATTTATTCATTAAGGTAGTGACTCATATTATTTTTTTTAATAATTCATCACCAATTTCATTGTAGTATACATCATAAATAATTTCTTTTAATTCTTTTATGGTTTTTGGTTTTTCATCTTTAATTTCTTTGCCCACATATTTTCGATTATACATATTTAGATCCGGACGGTTTCCTGGCCATTCCATGGAGTTTATACCTAAACTATCTTTATATTGTTCGATCTTTAAAAAAAAACCAAATGGTGATGTACCAATGCATTAAAAATAATTAAAATTAATTGTGAAAACAATTTGAATACTCTCAAATTTTGAACGATGCACCGGTGCTGAATCATCTTGAAAGATAGGATCCTCAACCATTTCCATTTCTAATGTAGGGATAACACCTTTGTCGATGATTTTTTTATACTCCGATGAGTTGACGATCCCATCTAGTATAATGATGGACCCAACACCATACCGTGTAATGGCTCCCCATACCATACCATGGCGAATGTTAAACAGTCAGTGCTAAGCACGATTCTTTATAGCGTTCGCATATTCTCATTTATTTTATTAAATTGATTTTTTTGTGTATGAAATTTATACACATATAGTTATGTGTATGAATGTTCTTACTTTATCTATGTACATATTTCATTACCAATAATTCAATAAACTGGGTTACACGTCAATCATTAGTGATTTTTTAATTCCTTTATTTTTTATATTTTAAAAATCGCTTTTATTTTTATTACTAATAATTTTGTACGTTGACAAGAAAAGTTATATCTTACAAGAAATCTTACAAAAATCGTTGTAATTAATAAAAAATTTTGTACGTTGTAGTCGGTAAATTTTGAACCGACTCCACAACCCTGGTATATACATACATGTACATACATGCATACATACATATGTGCGTACGTACATACATACATATGTTATTTTGCGACTCGTTTTGACAGTTTTGTTTCTTATTAAATAATATCTTGTATTGATCGCTAATATGATTTTATGAAGTGCTTTTTTTTCAATATTTAAATAATATACGTATGTATGTACATATGTAGATATTTATTTTCCCGTGGATTCAAAAATGTTCACCGTTCATTTTTAATATGGAAAGATTATACTTTTAAATTAATTGTACGCATATAGCCATATAATGTATTATATATACATATGTACATATGTATATGTAGATAAAACAGAATAATAAATAAGAGTTGCATAAATCTATATATATTTATAACCAAAATATGATGGTATGGCAAGTATTAAAAATATATTTACATATGTACATAAATATGTATACTTATTTTATGAAAAAACGATGTATGTTGAAAAGTTTAACAATCACCGAGTTTGAAATTTAAATATGAAGAAATAATAACTTACATCTGTTACAGTATACAATATAGTCGAAAATAAATAAATTCCAAAATAAAAAAGTCAAAGAGTTGGTACATTTCCGAGTTTATTTTTCGTTTGTTTGATTGGGTGAGTGCAAGGTGTGGTTTTCATTGAAATAAGGGTGCTGACGACCTACAGCGGAAAACCGGAAGTCAACCGCAAGGACGGAAATTTATTTCATTAAAAGCGTTAACGGAGATGGATACTTCCACCGAAGAGGTGGAAATAAAGTTTTGTGTGTAAAAACGGTGAGCATATTAGCGTGCGTGTAATTTGATGAATGAGCATTGGCGAACCTCCTGTTACAGGTATACACAAGTATGTAAATACATATAAATATATAACAATATACACATCTACACACCACAGCGATTCTGATTTTGGTGAATTTCCCCTGACGCGTGAATATACCTATGTAGGTTGAAAGGTATTAATGAGTGTCGAGTTGGGTATCAGTTGGAGCTTTGACATTTCTGAAAAGGCATCCGGTTAAACCGGTCAAGTGGGTATGACGAACCGCTTCGTCACGAATATTTTGTCATTTTGCTTAAAACATGTAATTACATACATATGTTGCCTCATTAGAAGTTTTATTCGACACAAAGCTTGTCGAGTGAATAATAAAAGTCTGCAGGAGTGAAGGGATAAGGGGGATAATTAAATTTGTGCAATTAATTCATACAATGTTTCAGCTTACTACAAAGCGGCCGAGGAAAGCTTTGCCATTATTATAGAAGAAAAGCTTAAACGTTACATTATTCTTTTTGTTACATTTTTTCGCAATATTAAAGATTGGTTTCATCGAGTAATAAAGTTCTTCTCCCTTGGGAAAATAACGAAAGCTTGACCCTAATAACAAAAATCCATTCCACATATTGTCCATCATCGACAGTTTAACTATTATATTATGATTTTATTCATTATATTATTTTGAAAATACGTATGTATTTAAAAATACAAGAATATGAACTTGCTTATCTAATATATAATTTCGAAAGAGACTTTGTCTGTACTAAGTATCATTGGTTGGGAACTTCGTAAACAATACAAAGTTTATATGACGACAATTAAATTGGTTGAATATTATATTTTTCCGATTCAAATAAATAAAAAAAAAAACAAATGAATATTTAGATTCTATTAGATTCGCCATGTTTACGCTGTTTATATTACAAATACTGAGCGAAGCCGGTTAAAACAACTAATGATTTATAAAAAAACATGTTGATATGTAGTTATTCTTAAAAATAAAAATAAATTTTCAACATCTTCACTCGTAATAACGACCGATTTGTTTTGCTTACGTAGTAATTTGAAAGTTTCCTTCTGACATACTGACTTTAGTGTACATATGTGCTTATGTACTTGCCATTAAATAAAGTTGAATTTGAGTTTTCCTTGAGAAAGCGTAACAGTCTGAAAGTTTTAGTATAAATTTTCACAACAGTTTCTCAGTTGCAACTCCTATCTTTAACGTCCGCTCTTTGAAACGAGAGAACAAATCCTTTCCGGTTTTCAAAAATGATTTTCATGAAATTTCTTTTCAGATTGAAATAACCTTCTTCGCTGTAAATATAATTTAAAGTGTGCATATATATGTACATATGTATGTAGGTTTTTAGTGATAGGTTTTGACCGTGTCGGGTGATGTTTGTATAAACTCGCATTTCTCGCGCTGGCGTTGCCGTCGACGTGCCGCTAACTCGATTTGGCCACAACACGCTACCCCGACGACCCAGTCCTCGATAGAGTTAGTGCATGATTGACAATTTGTTTCGAAGGCAGTGCGAATAAATTAGCCCACGAGAGAAAAACATACGTGACCAGAAAATGAATCGTTTCAATGGAGCTTTGATGAAGGGAACACTCCATTATCGACGTGATTTTCTTCACATCTGTCTAAAAATAAAAAAAATGCTTCTTATGTACGTATGTGAGTGTATAAAATGATTCTGTATTCATAGTAATTAATCTTAAAAATATTAAAGGTCGAAATAAAATACATATACATATGTAAATAAAACACATATATGAGTCGTTATAACCAGTGGTGTAGTGGAGCCTGAGCGGGCCGGAGCGACGTTCCGACACTTTTCTAAATTCAAAATGTTGCCTTGAAATACTGATTTTCATACAAAATAGTGCTTTTATTTCGAAATTCGCAAACAGAAAAAAGCTGCCCCCATTCATAGATTTTTTATTTAATATAGAAAACATTAATTTATTTCTCACAGGTTTTTTTCTGTGATAACCTGTTGCGGTTCTTTTTATCGGTTTGATTTCTATGTGAGGCTAACGTTGATTAAAAAAAAGGATATATATACATATATATATATATATATATATATATATATATATATATATATATATATATATATATATATATATATATATATATACATATTATTTCATCTATGTTTTTATTGCGGCCACCATATTTCTCAGTGTAAATATACATTTGTGCATATTATATGAATATGTGCAGAATATGTAAAATATGCATATGCACAATGGACGTAAGCTTGGCCATTCATTCCTCGTCCAAGGAAAGCTTTACTATGCTAGAGTTTGCTCTCACAGAATCTGTTTAACTTCTTCCCCGAGTTTGACAATTCATTGAAGATCTTTCATGTCGATAGACACGTCACTTATGCTTAGGGAAGTTGCGAATTCATACTCTTACACGTGTGATGAACATTCTGAAGTTCATAGTTCTATACACTATGAATTTAGCTTATAAACGTCATTCATTACAAAGTTTAGTGCAGTAGAATGCTTTCATAGACCGCTAGATTTTTTTGTACAAATGCTCCAAAACTACTTATCTAATATAATAAATTCCTTAAGATTGTATCCAGACATGTTTTTTATGATATAGTTGGAGTTGGAACCGTAGAATTGTAGTATTGTTGAAATAGAAATCTCATTTTTTTATTACTTAATAATGTGTGAATCATCATTTCGAATGTGACAGATCTAGAAATTCAAAAATTAGCATATTCGTCGCATTTTTTTTATTGTTAAACTAAGAAATATGTATCTTGAAATTGTCTACCGCTTTCAAGAATACATGTGCAAAAAGGGAAATAATTTGATATGTTTTTAAATTGTAGTCTGAGTTGGAGTCGGGATCAGAGTTGGAATCCTACACTACTGGATGTATGTACATATATATAATATATACTGCAGGAGACATGCTTGCGTAAATTTGAAACAATTTAACAGCCCCGTTTAAGACCATAATGTGAATAAGCGAAACATTTTTTTTGATCACGCGTACTGTTGACGACAGTGTAATTTTTTCTACCTGGTGCAGTTCTATATCGTTTGTTTCTGTTTTAAATACATATGATATTGGCAACGTCTCCAATATCTAGAGCGATATATCTGCTCAACCGGGTCGCTGGTGAAAATGATCTATTTAATGTAAGTTGTGCTGAACTGGTTGAGTGGTTGTGGAGAAACGCCCGTGGTTGATTTTATCAATTATAAATGGCAATGATTTTTCCATCAAAACATAACAGGTAGTTATTATTATTCTTTTGATTTTTAAATGCTTTTAATTATTACGAAATTATGTTCACAATACATCTTATATCTATTTTAATGGCTACTGATCTACTGATCATTTTCTATTTTACATTTTAATTGAATTTGGTTAGTAATCATAGTATTATATTATTCTAATGTTAATCTACACCGTAATAGGAAAAAGAGCTCAAAAACCTATTTACAATCCTTATAAATGCTCATAATACATCTAATACATAATATTAATTAATTAAAGACTCACTAAAGTCGATGACCTAAAGCAGATTGTGTTTAGGTAATCTGTGTTTATACCTGAAGGGTATAGACATTTTGTTGTAATCACCGAGACTCTTCACAAGTGTGTTAGTATGGTTATTAGTTATTCTGTCATAGAATCTACTGGTTAGTTTGTTAGTAATGTCTGTAACAAACGGAATATTATATATGGCATGCAGTTTTTTCAAGTTAGTATATATGGGTGTATTATAAAATATTTTTAGGGATTTATTTTGTATTACTTGCAGCTTGGAAAGGTTAGTATTCGAGGCGTTATTCCATACAGGTGAAGCATAGGTTAATAATGGTAATATGAGCGCGAGATATAATTTTATTTTATTTTGAGTTGATAAAGAACTATGGCGATTAAATATTGGATAAATTGATGATATACCCCGCATTGCCTTGCATTTCGCTCCCTTAATGTAAGGTGCCCATCTCATTCTTTTATCGAACGTTACTCCTAAATATTTTATTACTGACTGCCATTTCAGACTTTCTAAAGTTATTATTATGATTGAGGTTATTATTATTGTGATGTTATGATTGTGTGACTGGCCACAGCGACACGTTAGAGTACTCTGTAATGTACCTGTGGCTAATATGTTGAAAAATAAAATAAAATAAAATAAAAAGACAATAAGCGCGGCCATGTTGCGAACACAGTGACACCTATCGGTTTGAATTGAAAGGTGATGAATTTTAAATTTGTTAAGGAAGGAGAAAGTGTACACAGGTATAATTGTCGTATGAAACTTGGTATGGTATTTTGGGGCTAATTTTTTTTTCTGTATTTCAGGATGCTGGGTGGTGTGGGTGGTCGGCACTTGTCGGGGGCGCGCGGGCGGCGGGGCTCATCGCCGCCCTCGCCGCGCGCGCCCCCGCGACACCGCCGCAGAGCCGTCACAGCCTCAGACCACAAATCATGCGCCCTCATACATACCAGACTCAAGCTGGGAGACATCATGTGAGTCCTGCACCTCCACCGTTATTTTTACTTTATATTTATTGGAATATTATCATTCGAAATATACCTCAATTTGAAATTTAGTTTATGGAACTTCTTCAAAAGTATTCAAATTAACTTATATTTGATATAAATGTTTTTATGCTACGCGGTTTTATGAATTTTCATTTTTTTCCCTGTCGGAAAGCATTAACTTAAGGTTTTAAAATGTATGTTGATTAAATAATATGATATCCTTTTACCAATATATCTTATGATCAGTGGTGTAGTCGGGCCAGGTCGCCACCCTGGTACTTTGATTAATATAAAAATTGTTTTTCGAGTACAATTAAAAAATATTTCGACTAAAATTTCACATAAAATTTTGTATTCCAAATATTGTGAGCAGACTCTCGTTCTAACACTCGATGACCACAATCGAATAGACGTTTCAAAACTAAAAAAAACGTTTAATGAAATTTATTGGCTTTTTTATACCACATAAAACTACGAAAGAAAACATTCTTTGAACTATTCACCATACGCACTTGAGGATAGATAAAATGAGGGAACTTAGCTTAAATGAATAGTTTTTTGACATATGTACATACATGGTTTTAGCATTGCTAAAAGGAAATGTTACTGTTGACACATAAACACGGATTTTACAAAATCAAAGATGTTGTAGAGGATGCATTATGGAAGTTTTTATAAAATATAAGAAAATACATCATAATTTCAACAAGTAAGAATATTTGATTTTTTTATGAATATTTGAACTGCCACTATTAGGATACAACCTTTTTTTAGTAAGGAAAAAAGTGGGAGGGGGGTCGTAAAAATTAAACACCTGGTTCTTTTTCATTTGGCATTACACCACTGCTTTTGATAACTTTCGTTGTCGGTTCAAATATATTTTAATTAACTTTGTTGTGAGAGATTGGAAGAGTAGTTATAATGTTGAACTTTCACCAAAAATATGTATGTATGTACTAGTGTTATGCCTGTTGATATTTCAACGGGTGGGGTCGGAAAAATAATTGATACATGCATTTAAATAAAGTTATCCATATTTATAAAAATAATAACAAACAATAACAATTGTCGTCATAATCGTAATCGTAACTGTCGGAACCTAAGTTGGAACCGAAGTCGCAACCGATGTCGTAACAGAAGTAGGAAGCAGGAATCGGAATTGAAATAGGAATCGGGAATCGGAACTGAAATAGAAATCAGGAATTGGAACTGAAATAAGAATCGGAATTGAAATTGAAAATTTAAATTAATTAATTCAAAAGTTTTTTTTTTCAATCTCCATTCTTGTCGATGCACTCGACAATACACACAAACCATACAAAAATCCCGTCGGTTTTTATCGACATACATATATTATTATAATATTATGTGTGTGAAATTACAAGTAAATCGGCTCAGTAGATTTAGGACAAAAATTGTTTACGGAAGATTTGAAACAGACAAACAATGAAACTTATTTAACCCTTTGACTGCTACAACAACGATAAATCGTTGTTTTGAAATCGGCGAAGATTGCTACGACGATCGTTGTTGACGTCATTAATTGTCGTATTTCAATACTTTCTTTGAGCCACCAGCGCATCAGTGGCACGAAACATTTTTTTTATATACGTATTTATATTTATTTTTCAATCAAGCTTTATAAATATTTATCAATTTTTTAAATAAAAGCTCTTCAATTTCGGGTTCATCATCAAAGTAAATTTCGGGTTCGTTGTCAATGTCATATAAGGAGTTATTACTTGGGAATTGATTATTATCGATAAATTCATTTTCAGAATCAGTAGAGCTGCTGATTTGTCGAGTTCCTCGGCGAGGAGCTATTATTTCGCTTTCATCACTTTCACTGTCCGATATCATTTTGCAGAGTTAAAATAAATGGCAAAAAACAATAGAAATCCGCTTTCAATTATATAGGTCACGAGACGTCACGAATTCATGCAATCAATCAAATGCAACTGAAATGCATACAAAATGTTTATGATACATGTTGAAAAATTATTTGATTATTAGAAACTTCGCATCCTTGTGTGTCTCGCTCATACGTACACAATTAAAACCAAGAAAGAAAGAGAGAGAGACCGCTACCTGTTTCGAATATATCGCATGTTGTAAGGATACATCGATATCTAAAAATAGATTATTGAAAAGAATAAAGCCTCGGAAAACAATCGTCAAAACTTATTTAGTGTATATATGTAGGTATCTCTTTCGCACGCACGCATGTAAAAGCAAGACAGAAAGAGAGAGCACGAGTCCACGACTGCTTCTTAAAAATGTATATAAAGTATTATAAAAATTACGAGTGTTCGGCGAAGTAAGTATGTAAAAAAAAATATTATATTTTTTTTTTTCAAAATAATTACAAATGTTAGCATTTTTCGCTTGGACATTGAAAAACCTCGTAGCAGCCAAAGGGTTAAATTCAATATTTAAAATAGTATAGATATTTATTTATACATCACGATATTTTTAGGTAGGAATTTAATGGTTGTGTTTTATACATATGTAAACGCCACTGTTTTGTAGTGGTTGGAATTCAACAGGTGGAAATATGTACATATATACAATAAGTTATTTCGCGCTTAATCTGCATGAAAGTGTTTGTGGAGTATAATATAACATGTAATACATGTTTTTTAAATAATACACTCACGAGAGAAACCTATGCGGCGGTGTGGAAAACCTTGAATGTAAAATTTTCCGAGTTTTCCACCAATTTTCGAGCAACTAATAGTAACAATTTTCACCGATAGGTGTCCCAAAATATTATTTTGTCGAAATTCTGAATTTATTTCGAATTAAATTACAATCAAAAACAAAAGAAAACTTAATTAATTATATTTAAACAAATATTATTTTAAATTCTTTTGTATATTTTTCAAACAAAGAATTAAACAAGTGGTGTAGGTAAAATTTCGACTCATAGATGTCTCCATACATCCGTAGAGGCAAATCGCCAATCCGTAGCACGACTTCAAACAGACTGGTAAAATCCATTTTTGTACGCTTGTCTTTAGGATAGAATCCCGATTTTGTCGCCAACGAACTTATGTACATTCGGGCCGTGATAAGTTTTGTAATGTGTTTCACAATCGTTGCGAAATGACATAACGCCCGGGTCCATTTTGTGACGGAAAGCCTTTGTTCGAATTCGCGGAAGGATCGGTGGTACGCAAATCTGAATGACAGACCGTAGTTGGTGGTCGTCGTCGGCGAGGAATGTTACGGCTTGGGAGTAGGGATTTTGGAGTTGGGAGTTGGGAGTAGGGAGTAGGAAGTAGGGAGTTGGGCGTATGTTACGCCGCTCGTCGTATGTATGGGGCGGTGTCTGTTGTTGCGTTGCGGCGCCTGCAGGTGGCGGTGCGTGCGCCGCGTAGCACGTGGCGGCTTATTGATTTCCGGCGGCGCGCGCGCCCGCCCGGCTGACCCATTTAGTGGCCGCCGACCCATATCCGCCCGACCGACAGCCGCCCCCTACCCCCGCCCACCCGCCCTGACCCCTCGCCCACCCCCCCCTGCCGCCCCCTCGCCGCCCCCCCGGACAGACGCCCCCGCGCGAAGCCGCCCCCGTCGGTGCACCGTAGACAGGGGCGCGCGCTCCGCCTGCACCGGCCGCACACAATGTCCGGGGCGGCGGACTAGCGCGCAACCCCGCGCCCCCGTCAACTCCTACGCCCTTCCCGCCTACGCTGCCCCCGCCCCCGCTTCCGCCCGTCCACCGCCGACAAAGCGAAAAAGGGAATGCGTACAGAGTGTGGCGTAACTACGAACTCTCTAGGCCTGGCTCATAGGCGACGGCCCACTATGAGGAAACGCTTTTTTAACCCTTTCAATGCTCGTATGCCTATGGCTGTAGGTGTGTGTGTGTGTGTGTGTGTGTGTATGTATGTACGCTTGGCCCCGTTTCATTTCGGATGCGGCTATCGCTCGTTTCGGTCTATTCGAATTATTACATGTAAACATATATGTATGAATATATGTATGTATATATGTATGTTATACTAGTACGGCTTTGCTAGAAGGATTGAAAAATGAAAGTAAAAAAATATATATGTATATATATATATATATATATATATATATATATTTTTTTTTTTTTTTTTTTAAAGATTATGTATGTATGTATGTATATATGTATAGAAAAGGTCCAACGAAGAATCATAAAAATTCCTTGCGAATTTAAATCACTTTCATACGACATGATATTGAAAATAATGAATCTCTCCACTTTGGAGACGAGAAGAATGGGAGGTGATTAAATCGAAGTCTATAAAATTATAAATATCCATTTCAATATTTTCCAATGATCAAGCTTCTTACGTTCAACAAAAACACTCGTCTGAGAGATTATATTCTCAGACTCAATAGAAATGTTTATAAAAAAAATAATCAGAGAGAGCCTTTCTTTTCAAATACATAGTGGTTAAAATTTGGAATTGTCTACGAAATTATTTAGAAACATCTAGCCTAACCTAATTAACCTAACCTAACCTAACCTAACCTAAATTTATGTAAAAGTACACTCGATGAATACCAAAAAATAAATCAGTTTTTGTAGTTCTTCTTTTTCGGTTATTTTCTTTTAATTGTTTATTTTTATATTTATTCCTCCAATTTGAGTTAGTTTTGTTTCATATTTTATTTTGATTTTTATTTTTATCTTATTTATCATCTGCATTTTGTGATATCAAATTAACAAAATTTTTGGGTCCATCGGCGATGCCACCTCTCCCAAATATTCATAAACAAATAAATTAAAAATATAATTGTTTGAATACCTATTGCATATTTAGGAGATGATTAAATCCAAAGAAATATGTAAAAAGGTAACCTCCATATATGTACATATATACAATGTACTTATGTACAACATATAAAAGGAACTATAACTTCCGGGTGAATTAAAAATATTTACGACGGTATCCATTTTATAATGACTTATTATACAAATTTCAGTGCGGTTGTATTAACGGTGTTTGAATTTCCTCCAAAATATACACAATGCCACATTTTTTTTAAATCAATCAAATTTACTCAGTAAATTTACACTAATACTCAGTACATTGATTCTTTGTTTATGTATATGTTTATATCGTTTATACATTGATTCTTTGTTTTTACATAAAGTAAAAAAAATATTGGGGATCTTTTAACCCCTTCCAAGAACCGTCTATGGTACATATATCCATGTGAGTGTCAATAACCGATGATACCCATGTATTTTCCCCAGACAAACTAAATGAAAATTAGATAAAAGTGCTTCAACCCTTTCCAAAACCCATCTAAGGTGCAAGTTAGGGTACCACTAGGTACACAAAATTTGGTGGTCTTTAGTTGAAAACTTTTGATTCGCACAATTTTATATATTTACGTATGTATGTACACATACAATATATGTATATGTATGTATGAGAAACTATTATTTTATACATGTAAAAAGTTTACTGGTTCTAAATAAATTTTTCAATTGTAGATTTGTTTACCGGATGAACAAATATTTAAAAGCATACGTAGTACATACATACATAGATTATTAAACGATTGAAAATAAACAGTTCGACTCATTCTGCACTCGAGATTCAAGAAAATGTCGAATCTTCCATTTTTCTATATATTGTGGTCATATTTTTTTTCACATAGCTATTATTAAATATATTATTTTTGTTTAATTCGCTAGAAATTGAACTATGTAGTTCACTCGAATAAAATTTAGCATTTAGTTTTGGCAGTTTTTTAAAAATTTTACTATTCTATCATCATGATACGATTTCGAGAGAATAAATATTGAAGAAGTGCTATCAAACGATGACATAAAATTAGAAACAGAAAAACGCACACTTGTATGAGAAAAAAATGCATAACCCCACACGTATAATATGAAACTAGCTTTCATTATTTAGTATTTAGTTTTTTTACCAGAAAAATGTGAGGGGGGGGGGTTATCGTGCATAAATTTTGGAATTTATTAATAAAACAATTTGTGCCAATTCCATAATGGATACGGGCAAACCCGAATATGACTGCTAGTATAAAGAAGATTTACTGACTTATTTGTAAAGTTCGAAAATTATCATATTGTGTGTTATTTTTCGATTAATAATTTAAAATTAACCGATTCAATCGCCTTTTATTTTTCCTGACTTATCGATATTATGTAATATATTTTTGCTAAAGTGCGTAAGACCCAGAATCTACAAATAACATTCCAATTTGAAATTGTATTACATATGTAATTTATACACCTAATCAGTGGAGTATTGTAGTGTAACGCATACGATTTAAAACCGCCTTTTCTGAGAATTTATATTGGTATTAATACATTTCATGCATATATTTTTTGAGTGCAAGAAATGTTTTATTTTTTGTAATATGTATATTGTTTTAATATTTATTAATATTTTCTTTAATACCAAAATTTTCACATGCAAATAATTTATTAGTTCTTATTCTCTTTTCTACCACATTAAATATATAGAATATAATTGGTTTATTGAAATTTATCTATTTGCGCTGTGTTTGGATGTTGTTTGGTGTGAATCGATCGCCTTTGGTTGGAATCTTCCAGTTTAGTATTATGACTCGGTTGTATGTATGTCGAGCCGGTTCCTACAAAATTGGCACATAAATGTTTTCCTTGCTTTTAAATTGACGATGTGCTACTGGAATATGCGCTCATACTAACTGGGCCAAAGTGTATAGGTATACGAGACGAGGTTTCATCTGTATTGAGTAGCTTTTCTGGTTTTCCTTTATAAGTAGGCAACTCAATGCTATAAAATTGGGAATAATATTTTCTTGAACGTACATAATATATGTACATACAATACGATGTTTATTTATATACTGGTTGTGAGATAATATAATATAATATAATATATTGATATTGTATGAATTTTATTATTTATAAATTTTCCTTGTACAAAAAGAGGTATTCAAATCTCATTATTTAGGTCATAATTTTAAAGGACGCATTGTTGACATGTAGCCATTAATTAAATATAATATTGAAAATTGGTTGGCAAACACCAATTGTTAAGGGACTCGATTTTTTTTCCATTTTCGTATCAACTCCGAAGATCATGAAATTGGATGGACTTGAAAATCTTCATTTACTTATTCATGTTATAATATAAGCAAAAATAGGTAACCATGCGATGAAAATTTCATTAAAACCAAGGTTTGCTTCGGAAGGTTCGATATTTTTAAATGATTAAAAGGCTGATGCAGATTGGGCACGCGTATGAAATTAATATTTAATTCAAATTTCCCGTACTATACATGGATAGCTGGTCGCTTTTTAACAAATTTCGAATGAGAGCCGTGTACTGCCAATATTTTTCATTAAGTCGACTGCACCGCTGAAATCGCGAAAAATACTGAAAATATTCGAAATTGCTGCAAACACTGAAAACATTCGTAACCAAACACACGAAATGCAAGCGACTCTGCGCTAGTATAAGTATACATATACATACATACATATTTTTATTATGAAAGCAGTTTAGTTTTTTCCTATGTACATACATTATTTTACTTTGTTTATCTATAAACCGGTGTTTTTAAGCCTAAAGGCTGTGTTAGCATTGTTCAAATTCATAGGTATCTTAAATTCAGTGCTATTTAAGAAAATATATAATGGTATTAACGCCAAAAATATAGTTTAATTGAAAATTATTTTCAAAATTCATATCTTTTACATAAAAATACATTGTACATATATATATATATATATATATGTAGATATATTCATATGCTGTGTTATATTATTATAAGCTGATAATATCATTTGTACACATTATTATTTTTTATCAAAATCTTTATGAAATGTACACACTTTAAAGTTGACCTGTTGCAATTAAAAATACTTATTTTCCGTAACTAGTTCAATGCTAAGACGTTCTTAAAGTTTAAGGAGATTTTTAGATAACATCATATTTCACAATAAAAATAATATAGATAAGTGGCGTTTAGTTTAATTTAACATACAATTTAAAATTGAGATTGTAGTTGAAATGAATTACATAAAATTTTTAAATGGATTATGTTCACGTTTATCATGTTTGTCGATAGAAACGAATCGTGAACAAAATCCACCACAACTTTATTTTTACAAAAATAAGTGTTAAAATTCTTGGTATACGATGGGGAATATCGTTAACTCTTTTTACACTAACGACCCAAATATATGGGGAAAGATCATTATGCACTTGGCAACGGACTTTAACGAAAAAATAATTGGTGCCAGCGTTTTACATGGGGGGAGCTATAATTTGGTTAGTTTCTAGCGTAATAATGAAAAATTACCACTTTGTTCGAAAAATAGTACTCGATTGAAAAATCACGCAATAGTAAGGAAAACACGTCAACCTGCATGTTTGTTAAAAACCTCGAATTCATTTTTCACTTGAAAGTTCAATACGGCTCTGAGAATCAAAGCTCAAAATAAGTATTGTATATTTTACATGCACAATGCATATACATATGTAGTGCATTAGTTTTGTATGTATTATATATAGATAAGTATTTCCAATCAAGTGATAATGTTCATGATAGTTTTTGAACCGAGATGTTTTATTTAAAGCGGAACGAAATTTGAATCTGATTTTTATAAATCATTTAAAAATTAAAGCACAATTATGATTTGCATTTTTTATTTGTCATTTGAAACTTACACGTGTAGGTTATATATGTATGTAGTAAGCAGTGGCGTAGATTTCGCATGAATTCAAAACGAATAATTTTATTCGAAGGATTCCAACGCGCATTTTCGGAGGGCTTGTCCTTTTGAATTTTTCGTAGTAGTCTGAATTTTTTATTTTTAATACACGTCTCACATACATATGTATGTACAAAACGGGATATTTTAGTATTACTACAAAACTAAAATTATTGTTCAAAATGTGGCAGCTAATATGTCAATTTTAATGATCGATACTAATATCATCGTGGATAGAATTAAGTATCACAAATTATTGTTGGAGAATTAAGTAAGCAGTTGTCGGAAATGATCTACATACATACATACATATGTATGATGAATTATTGAACGATGAGAACCCCTCGTTTACATAAACGTTGCGAAACTCGATAAATTGTTAAATTTTCTAAATGTGTTCTATGAATTTCATATCGTTATGTGTGTGGATTACATTCGGTTAACGAGAACGTGGGAGTATGTACATATGTATGTACATATGTATATAATATTATGCTACTCAGCTAGATGTTAGAACAAATTACTTTCGTTGGTGTGAGATCGATGAGTCACTGTAATTTAAATACAATAATTATGTATGTATATAAGATGGGATTTGCGAAGCTGGTTTTTTATACACGCTGGAAAATATTTTACCCTTATGTTAGATTCTATATTTATGGAAATATTATGATATGAGCTAATTTTTGTAAAACTTGTGCAATGTTTAAAAAAATGTAGACGGATGAGCATCATGAATGAGAAATTAAGAAAGAAAAATTAGTGGTTACGTTCTTAGATAAGAAACGATGTTACAATAAAGACGGTGACGGTGATTCCACCATAATGGGACAGATTACACCAATGGAAAAATGCTAGTCACGGTGATAAAATTTTTGTTTTATGAACTCCCTTAAGAGAACGCAAGACGTGTGCTGAACTGCTTGGAGAGATGCCTTTAGTGAAAGTCACGTGAAAGAAGACATTTCATTTGAATAAAAGGAAAATTTTAAGTTTATTGATATAAAAAAATCATTATTCTGACTGATAATGCTCACATGAATATATTTACATATTTAGCATTTTATATACATACATATATAATATCTAATTTCTTCTTTAAAAGTACTTTTGAAAGTATTTTAAAGTACATACATACATATGTATGTATGTATATTGTCAAACAACGTAGTATATTATTAGTATGTACGTATTAAAAATAGACGAAGTTCGAGATTCGATCACTGATCGCGTTTTCATGATCTAGAAAAAAATATGTGTCTGTCAATTATGGGGGTTTTTTGAACACTGTTAGTCCTATCAAACTGAAACTTTGTATCAGTTACTTATGTAAATGCCGATACGATGTTAATTTTTCAATTTTTTTATTTGACTGGAAGTAGCACATCCCCTTATATGTACATATGCATGTATGTACATAGGTGTCCTTTTTGATTTATCTATGTACATATGTAGTAAGAATAGATGAAATTTTGTGATCATGCGAAAATTCGAACTCGAGATTTTGACTGATGCGAACATAGAATCGATCACTGATCACGTTTTCATGATCTAGAAAAAATGTGTCTGTGTGTCTGTGTATTTTGGGGATTTTTTGAACACCGTTAGTCCTATCGAACTGAAATTTAGTATCGGTTACTGAAATTCTAATCGATAGGAAGTAAATTTTTTTCAAATTTTGAAATTGGCCGGAAATGGTACCTCCCCTTATACATAGGTGTCCTCTTTTTTTTAAGTTTTTGAATTCAATTATCTCCCAAACCACTAACTGAATCGGACTGAAATTTTTTTACATGTAATAAAAATTATAAATTTTATACCTTAATATATTTTAAATATTTTTACCTGCACCGGAAGTAGTACTTTTACTTTAGAGAATCGAGGTTTTTTATGTTTTTCTCAGAAACCTTTTGGTTTATTGAACTAAAATTTCATATCTACAAGTTTAAGCTTAATACCAAGTTATGTATAATTTGGTAAGGATTCGTTAAACGGAAGTTGCAGTTTACTCTTGTTCGATTTTTCTTCCACTATTTTTTTCGACCCCTTAAAGATGCGTGCTCTTCACGAAAAAATTCAAGTGTTATTCTTGTATTAATGTTATGTAAATAAAAAAAAATGACTAAATTTTATATACCGGAAGTGGGATTTTTTCCTTTTAGAAAGGTCAAAAATGTTGTAGCCACGATTCTGTCCACACCCCTGAAAGTATCAAGTTGAAAATTTGTATTTGTATTTTTTATGTACTAACTTAGAGCTGATAAGGTTTTGGTCAGAATTCGTATACCGGACGTAGTGTTTTTTATAAAACAATTTTTCATTATTTTATTTTGACCTTTTAAATTATTTTTATTTTCTTGATATTTGATGTCTATAATACTGACAGTGATTTTAAGTAATGAAAAAAATTTGAACATAATCCGAAAACCGGAAGTAGAACTTTTTCGTATGAATTTCCCTACATTCGCGCTCAAAATTGTATTGAAAATGTGGGTAAACGGATTATTTCGCACATTTTGATCGCGCACACGATAATTGTTTCTATGAAAATCGCGAATACGGGTTATCTGGCACTCGAATTATCGTTAGTATCATAGTTCCCGTGATAAGTCTCGATGGATGGAATTTTCGAGTACCAGATATGCAATGATTGAGTTTTATGTGACGTGCACAAGATTGATTTGTGCGAAATAATCACCAAACCGTGAACGTGTATGAGTGCGTCATTATCGAATTTTATTTCTCAAATACATATATAGATAAAGTCATGGGTTGATCATAATAGAATTTTCTCTTTTGAAATAATGTGATGTCTCAATTGTATTATATAATATTTTTCCATAATGACACTACCATTCCGTAATATGTATTATCATTCGAATATATGTATTGCAATAAATTGAAATGAGGATCGTTTGTTGATAACAGCTACATTTATTACTCGAAATCAGTGTCTGCGAGTACTACACGTGGACTTATATACATAATATCGATACTTACTCGTTGCGTACTGATTTTATCTCGATACAATTTATTTAATTTTCTTTGAGCAATTCCATGAAACGCTGGCTTATGATTTCTAAATCGTTTGTGATTTATGCGAAGTTTGTTTGGTAAATTATTGAAATAATGTTATTAACTGTTTCTGTGTCGTGGACGGGTGCTCGCAGCTATTAGGGCGATATTAGGTCGGCGTGCTCGCCTACCTCGCTACTTTGTTTGCGTGCGCACGAAACTTCCGCTGCAAGCAAATATCGACTCTTTAATCCATTCCAAGTCTTGACCTTGAACTTAGAACAGATTCGTCATAGTTAAGATTAAAAGTTAGCTGAATTTAGTAGCTGACATATTAAGTGCGATTCCGACGAATTGAAACAAAGTTATGTACATACGTACATATATGTATACATATAAATATTACACGTATTAAAAAAAAATTACCAATGATAGGGCTCGATGAAGTATCACATGAACAAATAACTTCTTTAAACTCTAATCAGAAAACATTTTACTAGTAATATTTACAAATATACGAAAAGAACACGCATTATCAATTTAAATCCTAATTTCAAATCCGTGTTAGTTCAACGGCAACGCGTTTGAGTTTCCGGTAGGAGGTTCACGGGCTCGGGACCTACTCAGGGTGAAAAATAATTTCATTGTTTTTTATATTGTATGTCATTTTAATGCATTTTTATTTGCAATTTTGCCATAGTGACATTACAGAATTTATTTGATAAATTTTTATTTCAATCAATCATGCACACTCTTAATGGTCTTAATAGATTTTCCTAAAGCGATAAGTGCGATAAATTCGTCATCCACTATTGGATGAAGGCCTCTCCGACATGATTCCATCCGTTTCTATTTTGATCGACTCTCATCACATTTTTCTGATTTAATCCACCGATGTCTCCTGTGGGCTTTCTTGCACCCTTTTACCTTTTCTTGGGCACCGTCCAAGCACTTCTTTCGTCCATCTATAGTCAGTTCTTCTAGCTACGTGACCCGCAATTTCTATTCATTAACTTTCACCATTACATCGTCCACCTTTGTTATACTTCTAACACACGTATTCCATTTTCTATCTACTCTCGTTATGCCAAGCATACAGCATTCCATATTTTTTTGAATGCACTGGATTTTGTGCAGCCTTTGGTGTCCAATGCCCAAGTTTCGCATCCATACGTCATCACTGGCAAGATTTTATCTTTGATCGAAGATCTTTTTCTTCAGACACAGTGTCATTTTACATTTACCCAGCATCATAGCTCGGTCGTTAAGCTTCTGCCTAACACCGAAAGACACCGGGTTCGATCCCATGAGCTGACCTCGATTGAAAAGAATTTTTCTGAGTATATTTGTAGTGCTGCTGGTCAGACCTGGATATTTGTGACTCCAGGTCTATCGTTTCCAACCAGAGTTTGCCAATTTCTCTGATTTCAGTGCTGAAACGGTTCCCGATTAAATTGGCTAAAAACCTTCCTACCTACTATGTCACCACTATTTGAGTATTATTAAAGTACAATTATATTATGTACAATTCATAGATGTCTCGTTAATTTGCGAGTTTTCAGTATATCGCAATTCAGCGACTTGTGTAATAAAAATGCTGCATTTTTTGTAATTGGCCAGGAAAGGCGCATTGGGGTTTACCTGTAAGGCCTTCCTGGTATAAAATGTAAAAAAATAAATAAAAATAAATAAACATATACTTATATATTTATATATATATATATATATATATATATATATATATATATATATATATATATATATATATATATATATATTTATATATATATATATATATATATATATATTTAATTAACAACAATTCAATTTATTCAAAATGAAACGGTGAAATAACTAGGTAATTGATTGATATTATTTCCAGTATATGACAATTATGTTTCGTTCTGTTCAAATTACTTCGAACTTTATTGCTGAATATGGCCCGTTCAAAAATATGTACATACATACATACATACAAAGTACCACCGAATAAATATTTATTCGACCCATCAAATACTTTTCCATTTAATTTTATTTTTATTGGTAATTAACATACATACATATCTATTATACATATATGAATGTATGTATGTATAACCAGCAACTATTTTATTGTATTTTTGTTCAAAGTATTTATGTATAATGTTTCTCTTATATTTTTGTGATTTTTAAATGCTTTTATTATTACTAAATTATGATTACAATACATCTTATACATATGTATCTATTTTAATAGCTACTGATTATTTTCTATTTTACAATTTTAATTCAATTTTGTGATTAATCAAATAGTATTATATTATTCTAATGTTAATATACAGCATAATGGGAAAAAGAGCTCAAAAACCTATTTACAATTATTTATCTTATTTAAATGTTAGTGTTTAAGGCATAATAGGAAAAAAGGATCAAAAACTTATAAAGTAGGATCCATGTGAATTTCTTGCGGAAAAGGATCCATGGGCGTGAAAGATGTATCCACGTTCAAACGTAGTGTGTCCCTTGCGTAGAGCGTGCCCAGCTTAAGGGTAAAGGTACGAGATCACTTTGCTTTTTATCGTGTGGGTGACCCAACACTAAGCTGTCAATCTGATTACTTCACACATCTTAATTCTGTTAAAACAACATATTTATTTAATTAAAATGTATTTTCGGAACGCTCTTACATACATAGGTCTATTAAATAATTACAACTTTTGGTAATTTTAATCCAATTAAAACATTTTAAATCTACGTTTCAAATTTTTACTTATCGTCGAAACAATAGTACAGTATGTATTATATTTATTTTAATCAATTAAATTAATTCATATCCAACAATGAATTGAATAATATAAATACATATATAATTCATTTTTTTTTTCATAAAATACTTGAGTTAAAATTGTATTGCAACATTTTTGTTTTGAAAAATAGCTATTTGTATGATGACATTGTTTAGCAGATATTGTAGATTAATGAAATAGATTTTCGGCAGTAATCGAAATAGTTTATTATGTCGGTATTTTATTATTTGGAAGTGTTTTATTTGAACTATATACTGTATTTCACTTTCCGCAATATTAAAAAGCACAAACCAGCGGAAAGTCTACGATCCAGAAACTACGCGGATGAAATGAGGCATATCAGAGTACCTATTACACGCCCATATAAAGAACACGGTCCCTCGAAATTGTTCTGAATAGGATATTAGTGTACGTTAAAATGACTGAGAAGGATTTTCTTAATAGGATCGGAAGGTCGTAGTAGGGTGACCAAGATTACGATTTGAAAACACATATGAAATATGAATTTTATTGTGATTTAAGATCTGGGAAATATTGAAAAATAAGATTTGATGTATTCATATTCCTTCTGCATATTTAAAAATACATATTTTTATTAAGATGTTTTAATAATGAAAATTATTTAAACTTTTAAAATAGATGACTTGGAATAATACAATGCATTTGAATTTTTCTCAATTTTAGTATTATAATACTTTTCGCTCATTCCATAAGTGAAATCTCTTATTTTCAAGAATATATTTTACTGCGGAAAATAGCTCTCAGAAGTTCCAGCTAAAATTTTGATTGATATAAAAAATATAATAAATGACGGATGACTGGGGTCACTAACATAATGGGAGAGGGTTGCTGGAAGCTGTGATGGTCATTGTCATTTTGATAAATTGACAGACGAAAGATGAACGAAAAAGGCCTTGAAATTACGGTCACGGTTCGGTAAACAATGACGAGACAGGCCAATAACCAGATAGAGCAAAGCTTTTGATGAATTCGAAAAGCACAGTATGGAAGAAAAAGCAGTCAATAAGTGAGGTTTAGTCCATTATATGAAGACGAAATTTTTTATTTAACCAGCGCTTAAAAGCGAATTTCGTTAAATGTTGATTGGTATTTTATGCATATATACATTTGTATATATACATATGTACATACAATTACAATTATTTCTCTTATAACTTAGTTCAATTCTTCAACTTGGTATACATATGTATGTATGTACATATGTACATACCATAATATGTTTATATGTACGTTGCAGACTGTAAATCTTAAGAACCACCGATTTAATTTATACTTAACATTAGATAAAAGTTTTTAAGGTGTCAATTATTTTATTTTTTTATTGAATAAATTCGAATATAAAAAAAATAACGATATGAAATGTCAAATATAAAATTTGAATATTTTTCCTCGATTATTAAACGAACTCTTAATCAGTAGGTTCTGTTAATTACATATATGAATATAACTTAAAACCTATCCATGATGATTTTTTTCTGAAGTGGTGGATCATTGCTTCCCAAGAAGCTGCGAAAACTCAACTAAGACCTCATAGTTCAAATCTCATACGTAGCTTGAAAAGTAATAAAATTAATAAAAAGTTCAGTTGTGATTTTAAAAATAAATGACATTCACATTTAGTAGAAATACCATGTTAAAGCCACGACTAATGGAATTTATTTACCCAACACAATTCACACGTTTGTTGGAATCACATTACCTAACACGACCCAAGTCTACAAAGAAGAATTCCAGTATTATATGTATGTGTATGTACATATGCACATATATATTTGTATACGTATGTAGATAAATAAACTTAGGAGACACATTTACATTAATAGAAAAGCACATTATTAATTTCAAAATACTAATGATAGGATGAGGAAAAATGTGTAATAAAGAAAAACTTTTGGCATCATACATTTTTAGTACAATATACAGGGATGTGGAGTCGGTAAAAAAACACGAATTCAACTCGAATTTTAAAAATTACAAAAATTTTCGCATTGGGTAAATTTTCATTGGAGTATTACATAATATAAAGTGCCATATATACAAACATATAGTGTGGTGATGTAAATTATTGACTTTTATTTTTTGTATTTTTGATTTTTGGTTAACAAAACTTATAAAATGTAGGCATTTGGCGTAACGGATGTCAAATATGAGGCCTTTCTTCAATTTGATCTAAACTGGAATTGAGAAATAGAAACAATGAGAAGGAGTTGTTAAGATTTCGACCAACTCCGACTCTGGCAAAATATTATATATAAAACATGACTTGCTGTAAATTTTTATGTATTTTAATATTTTTTATTTAGTTTACCTGTTTTTCATCCATAGAATATACTTTGGAAGCTAATTTTTAATAAGAGGTAGGATGGAAGTTGGATATTTCTATTACATTACATGAGCCGCTGTATGTATTTTTAATTGGCTTAATTCCACTTTTCTTCATTTCGAGAAATATCTCGCAAAACAATGTAATGATTTGCGTTTTACAATATTGAAAAATAATACGCCTGTAATACGTTTATTCTGATTTTCCGAGATTCTGGACTTAACGGATTGAAAGAAGTGATAACAATTTGTGAATTAAGTCAAACAGAAATAGTGTTTTTGGAATTGAAAATTGGACTTCCACCACTATTAAATATAACGGCTCACATGTATGTATAGGTACAAACATCAAAAAATCGCCGTATAAATTTATATATTCATAACTAGTGTTTTTACACGGCTTCGCTCAGTATTTGTAATATAAACCGCTTAAACATGGCCAATCTAATCATTAATCATTTTATTAAATAGTTTCATTTAATTTAAATTTATTTGAATAATCATTTGTTTTTTTTTTATTAAATTGAACGTCACGGACTCTACTATCCAAACAAACAAACATACTTACAAAGTCTGTATCGAAATTACAAATATATATTAGATTGCTTGATTTAGGTAAACGGATTATATCGCACATGACAATCGTTGCCACGAAAATTGCCGCGAATACAGAATATCTAATTCGCGTTTGTATGATATGTAGTGATCTATCTCTCGATGAATGGAATTTTTTCGGATGCCAGATGATCCGTGATCGAGATTTTAGTGACGTGTGCGAGTTCGCTCTGTGCGGAATAATCACCAAACTCTTGATTTGATATTTTATTTTATTGTTACAAATCAATATACACTCGATTTGAGATTTGCTCCAATGCGACGGGTGTACGTTAACGAAATACAAAATACATAAACAATCAGAAATACAGTAATACATACATATACAATCAGAATATATAGCATATAACAATTAATCAGAAATAATAATCATAGAGACATATATGGATTATTTTTAGATTTTTTTTGTATACAATTTTTATGCATATAATAAATACGAAATTATAGAGATGTCTATAGAGATATCTATAGATTTCAGATTACTGTGTATAATTATTACAAATTATACACAGGCAGATTTTGTGACAACAGGATTAGATCTAATACCAATTTTCAGGAACCGTTTCAGCAATGATCAGATAAAATTGGCAAACTCTGATAGAGAAACGATCGATTTGGAGTCACAAAACCCCCAAATCCAAGCAGCAGTGACGAGGACTCGAACCTTAGTGGTGCTAAATATATACGCTACCACTAAGCCAAACTGCTGGCAAATATATATATATATATATATATATATATATATATATATATATATATATATATATATATATATATATATATATATATATATACATAGTACGTGGAAAACTTGGAAAATTCCAAGTTTTCCACGTAGCAGTATCATTCGTTTCAGTTTGCAAGAAGGGGCGCGCACCAGAGGCGTCGATCGTAGCATTGCGCGCGCGTTCAAGTCGTAGGCTTTCGTCGCGAAGCTCGCGCATAATTCCTGAAGGTAGGGAAAGCTCAGTTGTCGCATAGGGGATGTTTGTGTTGGCGGTGTGGCAACACCTGTTTCGTTGGTGTGTGTGTGTGTGGGGTGGCGCGGCGTGCGCGCGCGGGCCCGCTAGTCAGTGGCGCGCGCGCCTTGCCAGTGGCAGCACGCCCCGGGATGTGTCCCCCGCGCGACGGCCGCCTGGCCGTCTGAGACCATGCCCGCACGGAGACCAACCCTGCACCCTGAGTTAACGGTACTTCGACACCTGCACCCTCAACATCAGCCCTCGAGCCTCCCTCCGAGCGCCCCTTCTAAACCCTTCTACACCTTCATCGCCCTCACCGTCCCTCCACCCCCCCTCCCACATCGCCCCTGAAGATCCTCTCAAGGCGTACCAACTTAGCCGACCCGACGAAAGCGAGCCGTTTTCTCGCCCGCCGCCGATCTGCAGTTCCCCTCCCCCACTCCCCCGACAACCCCCGCCACCACCTCCGCACCACTTTGTCCCATTTAGTGTGCTGTAGTGTCACCCTCGTCGTGCACAAACGGCCGCTGACGTGTACCCGCCCGACCCCTTCCGACTTCCTTTCGAATTTTCCGGCGACTCCGCCAACGGAAAATTGTGGATTTTCCAGCGTGAAAAAATGTTGGGCGCGCGAGCTTGCGCCGGCCGTCGCTAGATGTCCCGGCGGTCGTGTTTGAGTCCGAGTTTATTTACACCCCCCTCGGCGGATAATGGATTTTCCTGGCCCCATTGGATCTCTCTGCGCTCTCTCTCTCTCGGAGGTCCGATATCGCTTCGGATCGATGATGCCGCCGTCGGTGTGCCGTCGTCCAAAAAATCACCGTGATTCACAGTGATTCTCCGAATCGATTTTCCGTCGGGTGGTAGTACCCCCTTTATGACGTGCGAGACATCGTGGGTATGTAGCCCCGCAGTGGGATTTTCACTATTTTTGAGGGTGCATCCGTTTTGTATATCGGTCTTCGTCGTTTGTTTATTTGTGTAATATCAGGCTGTGAGGAGTTTTCCCCGACGACCGCGGAAGCTCACCGTAAGGAGTTTGACCCCATCGTGATGGGTTCATATCGAAAACAGTATTTTGAATGCTGACTTTATACTTCGATTTCGCTATACGCTAGTGTATTTGTGACAAAGGTTTTTTTACGAAAATATCGAGCGTGTCGCCGAGTACCAAATTCATATTTATAGTTTTGATGAAAATCTGTAGGATTGATTGATAAGGTTTCGTTAATGTGATTGATGTGTGTGTGCATGTATATATGTACATATGTGTGGGTGTCGTTTAAAGTTTTGATAATGCCATATCGTGTTTTGGTTTAAAAATTTACGATATTTCGTATATTTTATACAGTCAAAATCGATCAACCGGATGTGTGTTTTCCTTTCTTTGTTTTAGAACATGTTGTGATTAAATATTTGAATATATAAACATATCCATATGTTTTATAACTATAGTATACTAAAACCATAACGTGCAAAATTTAAATCAAATTTATTTATACACAAAGTTTTAATCGTAGTATAAAATTATCAAACTTTCATATAATTTTTTTTTTTTTTAAAAATTAAAATAGTAATATTAAATACTTAAATGCACATTATTATTATATAGATTAGATGAATTATATATTTAAAATTAAATTGAAATTTTAAAAAATGTGAAAAACCTCATTTGAATCCGGAAAAATCCCGGAAAAGCGCATCAGTTTGCGCGTTGTAATAAAAACGAAACTCATTCTCATGGTAAATTATGACAAAGAACAAAAACGTGCGACAAACTCATTAGATTAATTTTATTCAGTTGGCACGTAATTGCTGCAAAAATTAAACATACACACATACACATACAATCGAGGATGTTTCGCGCGAATTTTCCCGCACGCAAGGAAATTTTCCAACACGCACGCACACCCCAACCAATAACAATATAATAATATTAAAGTCGTGTAGTTTTTCGATGCAATCAGGGGTGTGCAGGCATGCACGTACCACCAGCACAAGGGTGTGTGTGCAATGCAGTACTATTGTTGTTTAGCATTATTTGTCGTGGCTCGTACTCCGTATTTATACATACATAGGTGGTTGTTGCAGTCGTGGCTCGCGTGACGCAATGTGACACTTGGTGACGAGCTGGCGAATATGCGCCATTTCTGTTGTGACGTGACCAACACGAAACGTTCGCATTCCCCCGAGGGCGAAAATCGCGACCTTGAGGACTTTTGAACCCTCCAATCCACACCACCCCTTTCCCGACCATCCACCCCTTTGAACACGCGTACGTATCAACTACTATGAATTCTTACTATGTGTCAAATTTTCCTTTCGTTTTAATATGATCTACATATTTATATAATATAACGGGTAACAATTTCATGTCATGATGATTCTCTATTACAGTATTCTATATTATTTTTCTAAAATAGTTTCAAAGCTTCGTAGCAAAATAATCTTTTTACAGTTTTAAATGTAATATTTATTGACTTTATTAATTCATTTCAATTTCGCTGGGTTGCTTACGATAAAATTGAAAATTATGATATATTTTTGATACATTTAATAACTTTTCTTTTATATTTTTAATTTGGTTAATTCTTTAGTTTCATAAATTTCCAAGTTATGAGAAATTAGTATTTGTCACTTTCTATTTGTTAGAAATAAGTATTTGTCACATTCTATTTGTTATATTTATTTGTTTCTCGATATGTATTGAAATATTATATACATATGCATTATACATTTTTAAATTATCTATTTGTTCGGCATTAACAATAGGGGATGAAATGTCCGGTCTGATTTGGCGCATGCGTACAACGCTCAAGGTTTTGTTCGACTCTTTATACGCCTACGTATTATTATCCTTCTTATTTTATTTTCAACATTTTTACAAAGATTTCGTGAAAAAAATGACAGTTGAAAAGTTTAATATCAACTTCATTGCGCCTAATCTTTAAATTAATCATTTAACTTTTAACCAACAAAATTTTAGTATTAAATATACAAATTCGTGTATTTTCAGTAATATTTATGGAATGAAAAATTTATTCGTTTCCGAGAACGTACAATGATATTGTTATTTCCTGAAACAATTTTTTTTGTTGAGGATCAATTTCTAATAATACTAATGTAGTAATACCAATGTAATACATTCTATTTTTAGATGGTTAAATATATATTATAAATTATCTTATAGTTCTGTTCTAGTTGAACTTGTTTTATTAAACTACTCACTTCTGTACATATTATTGGCTTGTATTAATTACCTAATGTAGAAATAGAACGAATAATTATGACAAAACAATATACATATTTTCTGACCTAATACTTATATCAATGTAAGCAGTATATAGAACGTCCGCGTATATACATATGCAAATTGAAAAGCTTAGAACGTGACGATAACGTTTTATTCGGAAGTTGAAGTGCAGCATACATGCTTACATACATATGTATGTATTGCGATAGTGTAATATGTTGCAACTGTCTATCGCTGTCCTTGAGGGTGACATACTTCATCCCTTAGGATTTCAAATCTAAGTAGTCCATCGTCCAGACGAGATAGAAAAGTGTTGCGTGATTTTCAGCCATTCGACAGCTGACACACTTGTGGCACTATTACTATTGTATTATATTTAAGTGAAACACGGTTTTAGTTATAAAACGTAACGATAATCTATTTTGGTACACACGGTAGTGCGAAACAATGGTTGTATGGCTGAAATGGGAAAGCTAATAGCTTCACACATTTTTATTGTTAGATGCTTGTGGCTCGGAATCATTCTAATGTCAAAGTACGTTCACATTTCTATCGACAATACATACAACAAATATACTACGTAGCATGTGTATTTTTATTCGTGACTTTTTTTTCATTTTTCCTTGGTATATATTCCCCCTCTCACAAAATTTTCTAACAAAATATATTATAATATACATTGTTATATTTTCATTTTGATATTACAATATTGTAATAATTACAACGGATTGGAGATCATTTGTAGACGTTAAAATAGAAAGCTTCGGTTCGTATTGCACAATCAAAATGTTGCAAAAATTAAGGATTTGATATTAGAACAAATATGAGATTTTTTTTACAGGAGACTGAATTTTTTCATTAAAATGAACTATATATTTAAATTTAACTCTCTTATTGTACGGAAAAATACACATTTTCTATGATTTTTGGCACTGACCAAGAATCTTCAACTTGCAAGTCTTGACTGAATTATGGCAGCTATGTATATATCTTCTTCTTATAATGCCGAATCCGTATTCAGACGTAGGCGACTACCATGGGCAGACATCGTTTATGGCCCGTGCGAATTCTTCCCTATCATGGGCAAGCTGAAATAGCTTTTCGAGACCGAGTCCCATCCATGACCTGATGTTCCGGAGCCAAGAGAGCTTCTTTCTCCCAAGCCACCGTTTGCCTTCTATTTTCCCTTCTATGATTGTTTGTAGAAGGCGATATTTGGGGCCGCGAATAATGTGGCCAAAGTATTCCATCTTACGGCGCTTCACCGTGTCAAGAAGCTCTCTCTTTTTATGAAGAAGCTGGAGGACTGTTTCGTTTCTTACATGCTCCTTCCACGAGATCTTTAGCATCCTCCGGTAACACCACATTTCAAAGGACTCTATCCTGTTCATGGATGCCACTAACAGTGTCCACGTTTCGCATCCGTACATGTTTCACGTACACGTTTCGCATGTGTATATATATATATATATTTTTTTTTTTAAATTTTTTTTTAATTTTTAAGAAATTATAAAACGACAGGATGATATGTGTATCATACATACATAGACAATGATATGTATTCAATTTCTATTTAAAAACATCGTGTTGACTTGCGATCCAAGTCACCGAAATACCGAGTTATGTAATCATCATACAAATTTCACTATTAAATCCGGTCACACAATGATATTTACAATTGTATCTAACTTCGTCGTTTCCTCCTAAGGCGTTTGACATTTATTTGTAATTAAATATGAATTAAGACGTGGCCTTCAAAAAATTCTTAGTATTAATACGTGCTATGTTTTATCAATAGCTTTGTCATTTGTTCCAATGTTTTTACATTTTTTCTTTTACAATTTTGACTATATTTATGTACATATGTACATATATACATAAGTACGTACACACACACATATATAAATATATATATGTATATATATATATATATATATATATATATATATATATACATATGTGTGTGTGTTTTTTTTTCAAATATACGTAGTGTGTGTTTGTGTGTGCGCGCGCTCGTTTCATTCATGTTGCGATCGTTGTGACGTTGCAAGATGGCGGCCGGTGACGTCAGCGCGGGCGCCGGGTGAACTCCAGCTTCACGGCGGGGGTGGAAGACACCAACGCAAAACATTATCTGTTATTTAAATAGAAATACGCTAGAAAATTATGTTTTGAATAAATATTCCTCGTATATCATTATCACTTGGTTCATGCCTGAGCATCTCACATTCCCACGCCCAGAAGTGAATGTCAGGCTATATTCAAAAGTGACTCGACGGCGTTTGATTCATAGGAAAAACCCTTTTCGGTTTTTTTTATGACTGTATTTGAAATTAGAAGGAATAGATAAATTGCCATGTGATATGAAATAATTAAAATAATAACAAAAATATAGGTAAATATTCCGATTTCTGAATTCAATATTATATTCAAATATTCAAGGATCAAATTCTACATACAAACATACTCGTAAAAGACTAAAAGCGCTACAATCTTAATATATAACAAATATAGAAGGTTATACTACTGCTTTATATTTGGAGTATTGTATATATCAAATATTTGATACTATGTTGACTGTTTACATACTTCTTTATATTATATACATTCGCGTTTTAAAATTGAATAATTTATTTTATTCTATCTATGTACAAATTTATGTAGTAACAATAGCTGAAATTTTCTCATCATGCGAAAATTCGAAATCGAACTTTTAACTGATTCAAACTGAGAATTGATCACTGATCACGTTTTTATAATCGACAAAAGTTTTTGGATTCAACTATCTCCCAAACTGCTCAACGGATTAGACTGATTTTTGATTTTAAAATGCTTTTTATTATTACTAAATTATGTTCACAATGCATCTTATATCTATTTTAAAAACTACTGATCTACTGATCATTTTCTATTTTACAATTTTATTTTATTTTTGTTAGTAATTAAAGTATTATATTATTCCAATGTTAATGTACAGCATAATAGGAAAAAGAGCTCACAAACCTATTTACAATTCTTATAGATGCTCATAATATGTACATCTTATACATAATATTAACGGATCAGACTGAAATTTTTTCACACGTAATAGAAATTATAAATTGTAATAAAAATGCTGAATTTAATACACAATATTTTTGAAATATTTTTACCTCAACCGGAAGTAGTACTTTAGATAATCAAGGTTTTTTATGTTTCTCTCAAAAACCGCTCTTTGTATTGAATTGAAATTTCAAATCTAGAGGTTTTAGTTTAATAACAAATAACATATACAATTTAATGGAGATCCATAAACCGGAAGTGGCAGTTTACTCTTGTTAGATTTTTATTCCCCTTTTAAATTTGTGCTCTTCACGAAAAATCTCCAGTATGATTCTTGTATCAATGCGATGTACATAAATTCTAGTTTAATATATGTATATGTATGATGATACATAAATACTAAACATTATTATTATACATACATAATATATGAGTTTTAAATTCTAGCTCTTCCACTGCGGAAGCTGCCATAGCAGTTCCGTCATATGTAGATGTTCCTCTTCCTAATACATCGAGTAAGACTAAATGAGTTAATTGTAGTGTGCTTTAATATAGCTGCCGTATCACCCAATTCAGCCAGGACGGTCGATTATCCCAACATTATGTACATATTATATGTATTTATATATGTACATGTACATACATATATCGTCATGGGCGCCTAAGGCTTGTTAATATTTTATCTATGACAGTCAAACTGCACTCTGCAGCTTTTCTTGCAATTTTTTTTAGATTATTGATGAAGATTTAAAAATTGCGAAATACTTATATTATTCACATACATATGTACATATGTATATTAGTTTTTATTAGTCATAAGTTCAGTGTCACAAAACTTTAATATTTAGTTTAATTTCTTTTTTTAATTTATGAAGGCTTCTTTTTTTTATCTTCATTAAATTATTTTGCACGCCTGACGCTCAGCAAATAAATATTTGTTAATTTCGGCACGCGAACGTATATTAGCTAACCACCACTGTTGTAAACAATATTTATTTGATACATATTCTATGAAACGTAAATGCTATTCTGGATTCATATTAAAAAATAAAGAAAATTCATGATAAAATATTTGTATAAAAGTTATTTAGTGGTAATTTATTTATTTTGTATTAATAATGCTGTAAATTTCGTAACTAAAACACGTTTTAATGTTTCGAATATTTCATTTTATAAAAAATGTCCAGTAAACACTAAATAAAAATTGTAGACTTGCTTACATACATCATACTTACTCCTATTATTCGTTTACTAAATTAGTTATGTAGAGCAGTGATCGCCACGACGGCTTTTATTGGGCGTAGTTCATTTCTCCAGTATTATACTACTAGCCTTTTAATTTTCTATAGATGAAGTTGACAAAGGTTTTCATTATAAAATATAATATGTATTTTTATAAAATAAATCAATAACAATGTAAGTATTTTCGTGTTAAATATTTTAGATAAGTTACATCGTTTCTATTTTCTCGAGGATTATACCTACTTTTGTATTTAGGCTTGCACTTACATACATACATTTAACGACATCGGTTTGTCCGTCCGTAATATGCATTATTTCCTATTTTTAGCTATTCGGCTTCTTTGAGAGAATTATTTTTAAATAAAATAAACATCCCTGCTGACAACTAAATAATGCCTTGCTTAGAGAAAAAAGTATTTAGTGAACAGTAATTGCATACAAAAATCGTCTCAATGAACGGGCGAAGCAGGTATTAAAATACCATAAGTATTCATTGCAGCTATTTACATTCAAAAGATGCGAGAACAATACCAATTTATTGACTGGTATTCGTCCTTTATTAGTTCATAAAAAAGGTTCACGCCCAAAATATAAACTACATCCGAAAGCAGATCACTTGGCAAACACTGTTGTAGAGAGTGTTACAAAAAATTATAAACTTTAAATTTTTGAAATTTTAATCTTAAATACACATTTATCTAAAATATGTCACAACTCTTTTGAAATTTGACTCCATGCGTAAGCTCTTTTTCTTATCTATCTTATTTTCGTAAAAAAATGGATAATTATTTAAAAGCATGTAAATCTGTCATCTCAGAGTGTACGGAATTGGAACAGTGTAATAACTGAATAATACAGATCGGGAGAGCGCGGTATGATATTGATTATGGAAAGTGGTACATTCGAATTGATTCTATTATAAAATGCATGTGCACCGCTGCCGGGCACGTTGCATAACAGCCGAACCGAATGTTCGTAAACGTCTACGAGTGTGCTGGAAACGTGAATATGAAGGGCCGTAGATGAACGTACGAGAGAGTCGTTAGCCAAACCAAAATGGTGCCAGTGTCTTCAGCTGAAAGCTCTTGACACACTGAGCTTTACTTGAGGTGCTGCTAAATTGATCTTATGTATAATTCAAATGACCAAACGTGTCCAGTATATGGTAAAAATGCTGATCAACTCCCGTTGTATGTTTGTTCAATATTTTTTTTCGGCTACTATGATTAAAATAAGCGTTCCATTCTTATAATTTCAGTTTTTGTCATTTGATTTTCAAGACAAATTTCTTTCGCTTTAATGTACATATATACAGTCCCACGACAGGAAAATAGGGCCACCTCGCCAATCGCACAAATTCTACATTTACTTACGATATTATCAGAATAGGTTTACAAATTAAAAATAGAAGTGTAATATTGTTGTTATTGACTATATTTACATTTAAAATATTTACAAAAATAATATATAACTTAATATTTAGTAATAATCCCCTTATGTTTAAGGCAAAGGGACACTATCTAAGCATGCTCTCTTCATGCTCTATTTTTTTTAACATCAGTCACACTGGAAGGATATTTTCTTTGAGGATGGACTTATTGGGAAATGGCAGCTTATTTGATTTAGATTTTAGCACATGACAGACATTTTCTAATGGATTAAAATCGGGAGAATTGCCTGGCCAGGGAAGAAGAGGAATAATTTGATGGTCTAATATAATTTATTTCACTAATTTTGCTGTATGACAGGGTGCATTGTCTTGCATGAAGTGCCAAGTGTCTTTATTGTCTATTTTATCTTGGATCGAGGGTAATAAAGTATCCCTTAAGACCTTTATGTATTGGTCTTTGTTCATTGTAACCTACATATATACATACATATTTATATCGCGATTTTTCATTTACTTATTCAAAGAATGTACATGCATATACATATTTCAATCTATATCTTCTTGACAATGTTTTTCCGGGAAAACTTTATAGTAAAGAAGGACTTCATCCAATGATTATACGTTCGTTAATTTCAAAAACATACGAATATATATATATATATATATATATATATATATATATATATATATATATATGTATTTTTATTATTCTTATGCCAAATCCGTATTCAGACGTAGTTGACTACCATGGGCAAACATTATTTATAACCTGTGCCTGCCCTATCATGATGGGCAAACTGGAACAATTTTTCGAGTCGGAGTCTCATCCATGACCTGATGTTCCGGAGCCAAGAGAGCCTCTTTCTGCCAAGTCACCGTTTGCCTTTAACGTTCCTCACTACTATTGTTTGTAGAAGGTGATTTTTGGGGAAACAAATAGCGTATACCATTTTACGGTGCTTTACCATGTCAAGAAGTTCTCTCTTTTTCTGAAGAAGCTAAAGGACCGTTTTGTTCCTCACATGATTCTTCCATGAGATCTTTAACATCCTCCATCAACATCAACATTGAAATTGGAGTATCTTGTTTAAGCTTGCCACTAATAGCGTCCACGTTTCGCATCCGTACACCAATACTGACCATACATATGTAAGTAGGGGCGTAGGATTCATAAACGTATAATGTACATATAATATGTATTGCACTTTCATTCAATTAATTTTTAAGTTATTATTTTTTTATTATAATTTTTTATTATTTCTCTCTACTTGTTTTTCATGTACATACATATGTATATGCAGAAAGATAAAATATAGCTATTTATTATTTACATATTGTCCAAATACATTAATTTGATTTTTTGATTTTTAAATGCTTTCTATTATTAAGAAATTATGTTCACAATATATCTTATATCTACATATTTTAATAGCTACTGATCTTCTGATCATTTTCTATTTTACAATTTTGATTTAATTTTGTTAGTAATCACAGTATTATATTATTCTAATGTTAATATTAGTATAGCATAATAGGAAAAAGAGTTGAAAAACCTATTTACAATTCTTATAAATGCTCATAATACATCTAGTACATAATATTAATTAAAGACCGATGACCTAAAGCAGATTGTGTTTAGGTAATCTGTGTTTATACCTGAAGGGTATAGACATTTTGTTGTAATCACCGAGACTCTTTACAAGTGTGTTAGTGTGGTTATTAGTGATTCTGTCATAGAATCTACTGGTTAGTTTGTTAGTAATGTCTGTAACAAACGGAATATTATATATGGCGTACAGTTTTTTCAAGTTAGTATATATGGGTGTATTATAAATTATTTTTAGGGATTTATTTTGTATTACTTGGAGCTTGGAAAGATTAGTATTCGAGGCTTTATTCCATACAGGTTAAGCATAGGTTAATAATGGTAATATGAGCGCGCGATATAAATTTATTTTATTTTGAGTTGATAAATAACTATGGCGATTAAATATTGGGTATATTAAGGATATACCCCGCATCGCCTTTCAAATACATTAATACATTTATCTAAACATATGTAATACATTTACCTATACATACCCTCATCTGAGAGGCCATACTTCTTTTTAAATAGAGTGGTTGAAATTTAATCATTAGTGAAAATTAGTTTATCAAATGTTTTAGTAAGTAATGGTTTTTTGTACTTCTTCCTTTTGCGGTTTCTTCTTTTGTATTTTTTTTGTATTTTTGCTTTATATATTACTATTAGTTTTACCCGGCTTCGCTCAGTATTTGTAATATAAACCGTTTAAAGATGATCAATCTTATAGTAAACGTTTTATACAATTTATTTGAATAACTTTATTTTATATAAATTTATTTGAATATTGATTTGTTTTTTTTATTAAATTGACTGTCACAAACAAACAAACATTTATAATAAGTCTCTTTCAAAATTATATGTATACCAGAATCCAGCGCCTGCGACCCCGGCGCTCCTCGGGGCTGGAGGCGAATTTATTTGCCGTCACGGAAACTTTGACTTGTTTTCGTTTCCCACCACTATAGTTACAAAGTCTCTTTCGAAATTATATATTAGATTTAGATTTTTGTGTTTGATTTTTACGTTTTTTTTTTTAGCTTATTTGATATTCGTATTTTTTTAATTATAACTTTTTGTATTATAAACCCTTTGGTTTCATTGGATATGCCGCCTTTACCAAGTATTCTTAAAAAAATGAATAAATATCTGGGGTGTTGATGATTTTATTTTTCTTTTAAATTAAAATAATAATATGTACATATATAAAATTAAATTTATTTGATTTCTTCGATAGTTGTATGTGAAGAGGTTTAAAAATAAATGCTAATAATAAATTACCTCAGAATGGAATAATTTTCCAATTGAATGATTCCTATACGTTTTTTCTGAAAGTTAGATTTAGCCTATTTTTTGTAAAACCACTAAATAAAACTAATGTTATATATGCATGTATGTATGTATGTATTGATTTTTTTGTAATTAAAGCAATAATTTATATTAATTGTTTATTGTATAATATAGGATGGTTGTATGTGTAATGTAGAATGTATCTTATGAACGAAAAGAAAAGAAAATCGAATCACAATCAGATATGGAAGAACGATATGTATGTAGAACGGCCTCCATTTATAATCCATAAAATTAATTCGCTCTCGAATTTGGAATGAACAAGCGATTCTCGGTATGAATTAGGTCAAGTTGTCGTGTAAAAAATTTGCATTGAGCCGAACGAGATTCATCCCCCGCCAAGCATAGCATATTTGAAGTGAATCGAGTGTGTCGGCAGGGGTATATTAAGTGGACGAGGGATGTTTGTCTGCAATTATCTGGCGCCGCTTCAACCTTTTGCGGGGGCGAGCGCTTTTCATTTTATTCGGTCGCCTTTGGTGCGTGAGTCACCAGCTAGTCTCCAACTTTCGATCTACTCGTACGATGTCACCTTCAAGCGTTTGAAATTATTGCTTGTTGGGAAAAACTCTCGAGTCATGGTTTCTTTTGTCGTTGACAAATTAATCTGTGTATCCTCTACATTTTTATTGCTGTTCGTTTCGATCGCTTCTGTGAAGTTCGTCTCCTTCCGATTTATTTTCATATAAAATTACAGTATGTAAGTACTTTGTAGCTAGTTTATATTCGTTGTATATCTGTGGTATTTTTTTCACTACAATAATCATAAAAATATGGCAACTTGTGTTTTATACGTCCATTTATGTGTGATATCAAAACGGTGCAGTGTTCGCCTACACTTGAATGATCAAAGTGAATGTATGAACAATATAGGTAGTCTAAATTTACTTCTATTATTATTATTAAGTCTATTATTATTTATTTTAAACAGACCATTGTGGCATAACAGGAATTCCTAAAGCGCCACAATGGTCAAAAAATATAACACAAAAAAGAAAAAAAACAAAATAACAATTAAACATAAACATAAATACATCTACATACATAAAAAATAGCATTTATAATAACAGATAAAGTAAAAATATCAAATAAAATATAGCATAAGGAATGCCTTGCACCTACAGCCAGTTTCAATAAATATGTAAGAAACAACTACAAATACAAAACATCCCTGTAAGGCCCAAATGGAAGAGAGTTAATCAAAATTTCACTTCTAACGAAGCTATTTTATCATACATAAGATGGTTTTAGATTTTCCAACAAAGCAGAAATTTTCAGACGAATACGAGAATACTACAGATTTTAGTTAATTTATGAAATTGCTTTATTAGTTAATATTTATAAAAAATATGATATTTTCTTTCCATCAAATTTATATATTCAATGCTTTCTAAGAAAAAATATTAAAGAGACTACTTATGTACATATGTACATGAAATTACATAAATATGTACATATGTACACATGTAATAGTATATTACACTGTTCGACACGAAAAATGTTTCAGAGACGGGATATGACTTTTCTTATAGATCTATGCCCAGTGAACACGAATCTGGTAATAAAAAGTGTTGATTGGCTCGAGATTCGTAGATATATGTGTTTTTTAAATCGCGCGATTTTTCTATATCTTGGTGTTGTTCGGTCGATTTCTCAAAATCTGTTAATTTTCTGTTCAAAATGAATATTGGAATCTAGAGTCGGGTATTTTATCTTTCATTTGTAGTACTTTTCAGCTTTCAAATCTCTCTAAGTAGTCGTCCAGTTCAAATCAAAAGTCAAAATTACGTATTTTCACTTGTGATTTTTTCCCACTGTTAATACTATATTATATTGAGTATTTTCTATTGAAACATGTTTATTAAGATAGTGTTCTGGCCACACTATTTTTTGATTTCGTTTAAAAGGTTAATTGGATGTGTGGTGAATTTTAAACCGGTAAAATTGTGACCAAAAACTTCGTATTAGTAGAGCACAAATTTGTGTTGTGTGCGCTGCATCATTGAACGCTGCATCATGTGCGTCATTGTATACAACGATATAGTGGTCACAAACTTTTTTCAATGTGTTTTTAAATAATTTTGTAATGAAATAATTAGAAGGATTTGAATTTAATAATATATTTATTATTAAATTCAAATCCTACTGGGCATAGATCTATAAGAAAAGTCTTATCCCGTCTCTGAAACATTTTAAAAGTCGTCATTTGTCGAACAGTGTTATTAGTGGTGTAGTGCTAAATAAAAAAGTACCTGGGCGGTGTTTAATTTTTACCCCCCCCGTTTTCTGAGTGTTATTATTTTTTGCAATATAATAATATACAGTTCAGATGATTCGAGTTCGGCATCATTCAAAGTCTCTATAATTTTTTCAATGAGTTGGTGGGCTGCTTTTGAAAAATTTTCTGCACTCAAATGGGTATTTGAGTGAGGATACGGTTTTAGTCACCAAATGTTAAAACAAGTCTACTCACAATATTTGGTAAACAAAATTTTATATGAAATATAAGCAAAAATATTTTTTAATTGTACTCAAAAAACAATTTTTATATCAAAGTACCAGGGCGGCGTCCTGGCCCGACTACAACACTGTATATTATGTATATGCAACATACGTTATTACATATTATGTATATGTAACATACATTATGCCTATAATATTTTTTTTCTCATGATGAATCTGCCTATGTAGTTGACTTCCTAAAACCTTTGTAATGGAAAACTCGGCATTTTCAATGAAATTTTCTTGTTGGCTTGCGAGCATTGTGATTAAATTTCTACATAATTGCGACTTCTATTATTCGTGATAGATATACATATATGTACATAGATATATTGAGCATTTATCGATTATATAAAATGTTGCAAAGGTAAAAAAAAGAGCATATGTATAATACATAAGTAATTAAATAAAGTCAATTATCGAATAATTTTGGTTGGGCATAATTCTTTTGATCACGCATACTTGCCAGTTCCTAATAAAAAATGAAGGCATATATACTCATTATCAAATAATGACTACCGTAATAGTTTATACAAATTAAAAAGCTGAAAATTTCTTACATTTTATATTTAATACATTTCCGTAATTACGAATTTATATATATATATATTATATACCTACATACATACATATCAGTGGCGTGCCGTGAAAATCTTTCTGTTTTTATCTCAATGCCTTACTTACGGGTGTGCGAGCAGGATACATGTATTTTTGCTCGTATACATGTAAATAAAGCTGTGCGATAAAAGCAATGATATTTGCACGCCATACCACTGGAATGTACATATGTATGTATGTATTTCTTACTTGGAAAACCAAAAAAAAAATGTATGTAGTAATTTTTATTATTTTTTAGTTTTTAGTCTTATTTATTATTTTTTTAAACGTACAAATATTACATTATCTTTAATGTAATATTTGTACGGCTTTTTATATGTTCTTTTGTTTTATAATTTACATAATTGTTTTCTATTGCTGTTTTTTTATATATTAGAAATAATTTTAAATTGTACATTATATATTTTTAAATGATATAATTTTTTTAAATACACACAAATGTTATGAAATGCTTAAATGCGCATTTAAATTGTCCCCATTTACATTTACATTATTCATTCAATCAATTTACATACATATATTAGATGATTGAATGATGACTTGATAAAACGAATTTGACGAACCAATAAAGTGTCTGTAGTATTGTCAATAGAAACCCAATATTTGTCAATTGACATTTCTGATTCAAGTTCCACTAATTGTAATTCATCACTTCATAACGCAAACTTGCTCCGACGCTTAGTTTGAGACTTAATCGATTCGAAACCATTGTTTAGGATGCTTTTAATAAGAACACAAACTATAATAGAATACTGTATGTATATAAACGTCGCAATGTATAATGTTAAAAAAATGTAAGCGTTCCGTCTGGTTTTTCTCAAAATTGAGGACATACATATATTTTGAAAATATTTCTGTCTAATGAATTGCGTATAATGCGAGGACGATTTTCGCAGAATACTTGAACTAGTTATTACACTTTGCGTCATTAAATATAATATATATATAATATATACATATATAAGAAATGTAATGCAAAAAAGTCAGTTTTGCTCGCCATTGAGGCACCGCACTGTGGCGCCACGGCGCCAACTCTTGCCGACGCCCATCCCTTACTTGGCACATAACCTTACCCATATATTTATTTATTCGCTTTATCTCCTCTGTAACCATTATACGCGCTCGTATGTATACTTTTATATAAGATTACGCGTGTGCTAGGTCATTGAAGAATATGTGCGACGATTTCAAGTTTAATAGATTGGAAAATTTTCAACGTATTATATGACATTGAGGTTTCATTATTATCCCAGTGTATTTAGTACGTAATCGACAGTCTAAAAACATTTGAATAAGTTCTAATGTAAGTACGAACACCTCGTATAGGTATATATGTCGTTTTGCTGTGTTGAATAATTAAAATTTTGTATGGTCATTCCCTACTTAGTGGTTAAGCATTTCGTTTTTATTGAACTTGCTAGGCATTTCGATTAAAGTTTGACTTTAATTCGAAATTTTGTATTTCTTGAAAGTTTAGTTATTTTAGAAAATTTGACCTTCAAAATCGTTGCTAAAATAAGCAGATATTGAATTTATGGCGTAGTCGAAGCCAAACCAGTGTTGTTTCTGATGTGGCACTTGAAGTTTGGAGCGAATTTTCTTATGATTAAAAAATAATATATGAGCCGTTATATTTAAAAGTGGCACAATTCTACTTTTTACAAGCCTCCTTTACGTTTCACTTACGATTATCTTCATTTCGAGAAATATCTCGCAAAACATTTAATATAATGATTTACATTTACCAATATTTAAAAATACTGGTGGCCTGTAACACGTTTATTCTGCTTTTCCGAGATTCTGGACAATCGAATTTAAAAAAAATTATGACAATTTGTGAATTAAGTCAAACAGAAATAGTGTTTTTAGAATTGAAAGTTGAACTTCTGCCACTTTCAAATATAATGGCTCATATGTGCATATGTAATTTTTTTTTATAACTTCATTATAACCATTTTTTGTCTTTCTAATTTTTGAAAAATTGTTCGGTTCGTTACAAGAAATAATATATATATGATCTTAAAACATTTTCTCGAATTTTCAGAGATTCAATTCTGGAAAGCATAAGCGTTGCCAAGTAAATAAAACTAGCAATCTATTATTCTGACTAAGAAGTAATTTTGGTATAAGATTTACTCCATTTTTTTAAGTCTTATGTATGTTATCATGCGTGAACATTGATAAATTCGTAGAATCCAAATGAGAAGCTATTTCTTATATAACATTTGCGTTTTTCTCAACGACGACCCACTTCTGAAAGGATAGTGATTATAACAAAGAGTAGTTAGTATCTTATTAAAGTACGTATCTACATATCTATCTGAGCGTACATTGTATGAACGCGTATTGAGGCTCGGAATTTACAAAAGTAGGGTGTTTATAGATTATAGAAACCATACGGGAAAATTCCAATATAGCGTTATAACATCGCTCAATTGCTAAAGTGTGCCAAGTTGGTGAGAGGATTGTTTGTAACGCGACCACGTATTTAATTTGAAAATAATCTGGGTAAGTGATCGCAAATGTTTTACAAGTCCTGGAATAAGAAAACACTTTAATTATGTATGTATCATACACGCTTGTACTGATGCGAACACTGCAAAATAATATTTCAGTCTTACTGTTGGAACAGTTCTATTTTACATTATTTTTCTACGGTTTTGTTTAGGTTAGTATCATAAATTTCGATTCTTTTTGTGATAATAATTTCGTTTTTTATCTGCTCGATTGAACATACGTGTGTTTATACAAAATCGTACTTTTATCGAAAAATGTTTGGAATTTTGAGTTGAAATTTTAAGACATTTGAATATATTTTTAATGATAATTACATGATCACTCATACTCGTATATTTAATATATACATAATTTCGAAAGAGGCTTTGTATGTAACTACATATGTAAGGTTTTGGTGGGATCATCAAAAACTTATATATAAAAACCTAGATATTGTTGAATATTATTTATTTCGATTCAAATAAATTTAATAAAAAACAAATGAATGCTTACTAATAGATCAGCCGTCCTTAAGCTGTTTATATTACAAATACCGAGCGAAGCCGGGTAAAACCACTAGTTACCTAATAATTTCAAATGTGATGGAAATATGCATGGATATCTAATTCGTCGCAGCCAAAATTTCGTTATCAATTTATTAAACGAAATTTTTGTCAGTTTAAATTTTTCCAAAATAATAAATTGAAAATCAATGAAAATACTTACGAATGGTTTTTAATTTTAATTCGATAGGTGCCTTTTATATCAAATTTGTACAGCATGATTATAATATGAATAAAATAGCATGATTAAACAGCATGATTAAATTCTGGTTACGGTTGCAAGTGTAATGATTGTGTTTTACATAATGTAATATGGTCGGCAATGGCCGAATAATTAAAGCATATTTACTCGTTTATTACTTTATTTTCCTCTCTACAGTGACAAAGGAACAAATACATAGTTCTCAAAATATAATATGCTTTTGGGCAAAAATATATTTAAACAAGCTATTTGTCAATAATATATGTATGTATTTCTTTTTACAATTTAACTGACTGCAATTTAAGATTAGTGTACGTACTATGTATTAAATTATTTATTATGTAGATATACCTGTATTACGTATTTAAATATGTAGATATACCTGTACATATATATGTATATACTTATTACATGTATAGGTACATACGTATATACTGTAATATACAAATTTTAATTATTTAAAAAATTATCGATTATTCAATTACGTATGTATATCGTTATTTATGTATGAAATATAAATTATCCAAGTGCCTATACTATCATATTACTAAATATTCGAATATCAAATGTCTGATAGTATGTACATATGTGGCTTTAAATTATTTAGAATAAGTTTTAGAAAGGTCAAGACATTATTTAAATTTTTAAAAGAATCCTAATCTAGTGTATTAAATTGAATAAATTGTGCTATACATATGTATATCGATTGAAAATAAAAATAAAAAGTTCGTATAAAAAATATCCGAATACATAGATTTGAGATCCATAGCCTATGTACATATGTACATATGTATGTATTTTTCACACACTAAATTTTCTTTTAAGTATGTACGCATTTTTTGTTCGTTATGGTTCGTTAATGTTGAAATACGATTATATTCAATCTACTTATTGATTTATAACAACTGAATCCAAGAGCAAATTCTTTCCGAATGAATGCAGTGATGGACCCTTACATTGCTATTGTTATGTAACGAGCTGTAAATACGCGGCGAACATTTACAAGACTCAAATACCACCCACTGATTATAAAATAAAAATTCGGATGTGATCAAACCATGACGTTATATATGTATTTGAGGAATATAAGGAGGTCACAAAACAAAATTCAATAATTAAACATGCATAAAACGTTCACACATGCCGGTTATGAAAGCATTTTCGATACAAATTGAACGCAAATGTAGGGAAACTACATAAAAGTTCTACTTCCGGTTATCAGATTTTGTTCGAAATTTGTTTATTACTTAAAATCACCATAATTATTATATAGGTACACATTAAATATCAAAAAAATAAAAATAATTTTAAAGGTCAAAATAAAATAATGAAATATTGTTTTAAAAAAAACACTACTTCCGGTTTACGAATTCTGACTAAAACCAAATCAGCTCTAAGTTAGTACATAAAGAATACAATTATAAATTTTCAGCTTGATACGTTCAGGGGTGTAGACAGAATCGTCACAACATTTTTGACCATTCAAAAGATGAAAAAATCCCACTTCCGCTTTATTAAATTTAGTGATTTTTTTTATTTTCATCACATTTATACAAGAATTACACTTGAATTTTTTCGTGAAGAGCACACATGTTTAAGGGGTCGAAAAAAATAGTGGAAGAAAAATCGAACGAGAGTAAACTCCCACTTCCGGTTGACGGAATCTTATACATAACTTGGTATAAAGTTTAAGCTTCTAGATATGAAATTTCAATTCAATAAATTAAAAGATTTCTGAGAAAAACATAAAAAATCTCGATTCTCTAGAGTAAAAGTACTACTTTCGGCTTAGGAAAAAATATTGCGGTATAAAATTTACAATTTCTATTACATGTAAAAAATTTTCAATCCGATTCGATTTGCCGTTTGGGAGATAATTGAATTCAAAAACTTAAAAAAAAATAAGACACCTATGTATAAGGGGAGGTATCATTTCCGTACAACTTAAAAATTTGAAAAAAATTAACGTCGTATCGATAAGAATTTCAGTAACCGATACTAAGTTTCAGTTCGATAGAACTAACGGTGATCAAAAATCCCCAAAATACACAGACACATACTAAAACACACACACACATTTTTTCTTGATCATGAGAATGTGATCAGTAGTCACCGGAGCCTGAGGGGGCCGTGTATTGTTCAAAGGTTGTAAATGCATTGTTAAAGGTTTGCCGAACAATGGATAGCACTGTGACTATCCTACCTCTAGTGATCAGTGATCGATTCGGAGTTCAAATCAGTCAAAGTCTCGAGTTCGAATTTTCGCATGATCACAAAATTTCATCCATTGTTACTAGTACTACGTACATAGATAAAGTAAAAATTATGAAATGAAACAAACTATTCAATCGAAATAATTGAACAATTGAAATACTTTTCAAATTATTTACTGTATTGAACAGTTTATTGAACTGTTTTTGAGAATGATAATATAAGTTGAATTTAAACGATTTTTAAAGTCAACTTATTCTCATTAAAGTGTATAAAATATGGTTCCGCTTTTAAGTTTTTCTTAATATTTTTTTAATATTTGAGTTTTAAGTTTTTCCTAATATTTGAAGCGGTAGTGTTCAACATGCCTACATGTATTGTATGCACCTTCAAATTAAATTTACTAGTATACATATTTGTCCGTTTTTAAAGTGGTATCTATCTGCAAACCGGCAAGGTCGTTGAGAGCATAAAAATGATTGTAAGCTTTGAAAAGCAAAATGGCACAAGTGTATGGATTATTTGGACTGCGTAACCCGTTTCAGAGTCCCTGTTTAGTATAGACGATGTCGCGACTGGCGCCGACACACTGGCGGCTACCCAACACTCCTATTGAGAACAAACCTTCACGCTGTGCGAAAGCCTCCTTCCCTATTTCTTTTTGGTCTTTTTTTGTCTGGCGAGTTTTCTCTATTCGCAATTTTTTTTACAACAGTTATTTTTACTGTCTGCAGACTCGAAAACACAAACTTTAGCAGATGAGTCACAAGGACAAATCAATCGATGAGCGTGAGGCTGGACAAAAATAGCCTTGTATGGTAATGGAATGTTCAAGTGAATGATTTAGATTTATATTGCCGAAAATGGGAACTGAAAAATTTGAGAAAATGTAAATTTAAATTAAATGTATATATGTACATATATATGTACATTAATAAAAAATCTTAAAGAAATTTTTAATATATCAAATCTCAAGATGTGTAATAGAATATTATTGTATGTAATCGAATTTCAAGTACACAAACATTTTACTGTCAATTTAGTATCTTAATTATGTGAATATGATAAGAATTGACATTTAAATGTCAAATGTCAATTGGTATAATGTAATATTTTATCTTAAATAAGATTTGCATAGTATGTACATATTTCTATGAAAACACTGTTCGAAATAGGGATTGCAATTTGCCGTCAAATTTCATAAACCGGTAAACAGTAATATTTTTCCTATTACCGGTATACAGGTATTAACCGGTAAATGGAATAAATACGTACGTGTATATGGACTAATACATATTTATTTAAAATTGTACGTACTTTTTCTAAATATATAAAGTATAGATAAATGTATGTGGTTACTTTTCTTAAAAACGTTAACCTAAACTGAATTGTAAAAAATCTAAAATAAATCTGAGGTGAATATTGTCATATAAATACACTAAACCGGTAAACCAGTGTACCGGTATTGCAGTATCTAGTTGGAACCTCGCCACGACGGCGTACATTTTTTATTACTTTATCTTAATACTAGCTAAACCCGGCATGCGTTGCAACGCCACAATAACGCATGCAATTCCCGTTCCCTATCTCGTTCCCGTTCCCATTTGTCGGAAAAACGCAGGCAGCGAACACGTTGGTCGCGACGCGAAAACATTTGAAATTATAGCATTGCAATGACACCTATTCCCGTTTTTCCCGTCTCCGTTCCCGTTTTTTTTTCACAGTAATCTTCCCGGTCGTGCATACAACAAATCCTGAAAGTTCCATCGTAATCGGTTCAGTGGGTTAGGAGCCTATTCGAGACACACACACAGATATGCATTTTTATATATATATATATATATATATATATATATATATATATATATATATATATATATATATATATATATATGTATATATATTTTATATATTTTGTATATATATTATATATAGATGTATTTAGTAACAATATATGAATTTTTATGATCATGCGAAAATAAAAGCTCGAGATTTTGACTGATTTGAACTCAGAATCGATCACTGATCACGTTTTCATGGTCTAGAAAAAATGTGTGTATTAGTATGTGTGCTGTGTATTTTTTGAACACCGTTAGTCCTATCGAACTGAAACTTATTATCGGTTACTAAAATTCTTATCGATACGACGTTATTTTTTTCGAATTTTTAATTTAACCGCAAATGGTACCTCCCCTTAAAGATGTCATTTTTTAAGTTTTGAATTCAATTATCTTTCAACCGCTAACGGAATCAGACTGAATTTTTTTAAATGTAATAAAAGTTTAAATTTCATACCTTAATATTTTTACCTCTACCGGAAGTAGTACTTTTACTTTACAGGATCAAGGTTTTTATGTTTTGAAAACCTTTCACCATATTGAACTGAGATTTCACATCTAGTAGTTTAAGCTTAATATATATGTATATATAAAATTTGGTGAGCACGCGTCTACCGGAAGTGGCAGTTTACTCTTGTTTGATTTTTCTACCACTATATTTTCCTTCCCCTTACACACGTGTGTTTTCACTTCAAGTATAGTCCATGTATCAATGTGATGAAAATAATAAAAAAATCATTACATTTAATAAATCGGAAGTGGGATTTTTTCCTCTTAGAAAAGTCAACGATGTTGTGACCACACGATTTTTTCCACACCCCTGAACCTATCAAGCTGAAAATTTATATTTGTATTTTTTTGTACTAACTTAGAGATAAGCTTTTTATCAGAATTCGTAAACCAAAAGTGGTAGTTTTTTTTAACAATATTTCATTATTTTATTTTTACCTTTTAAATTATTGTTATCTTCTTGATATTAAATGTGTATAGTATATATGTATATATAGTTTTTGTAAGTAATAAAAATATTTGAACAAATTTTTCAAACGGAAGTACATAGAACTTTTATCTTGTGTAAGTTTTCCTACATTTGCGCTCAATTTGTTCTCATTGCGTGTATGTGTGAACGTTTATGTATGTTTAATTATCGAATTTTATTTTTACCCTTATTATATTCTTCAAATACATAGATAAAGTCGTGACTTGGTCACATCCGATTTTTTTATTTAATTGTCTTGTCATATTTTGTAGTAACTTGCATAGGCTTACTTCGAAGATTACTGTGTAAGCAAGTGACGAATTAGTCTATAAAATACGCCAAAAACATTCATGTTTATGAGTGTTCTTCGTAATCCGTCTGTCCAACATGCAGTCTTTCTAGAATTTAAGCCCAACCGTTAAAGCGGAAGATGCACTTAAGACAAAACTTTCTATACATATATATTTTGTGTCTGAACGCTTGAAAGTACAACGAATTAATAAAATACAGACATTCTTGTAATATACTGCATTTTATGATATAAATACATACATATATTAGTTTTGAAAATCGATATTATTTGTTCATAAAATAACTTATGTAAATATGTATTATGTGTACATATTGTAAGTCGACAAATATGACAAAAGAGGGGGGGGGGACAAAAAATATTTGCCCCGAGCGCCATTTACTCCTACATACACGTTTTGTCCATTTAAGTAACTTTTCATATACGTATGTATATACTCACATATGTATAATATATTGCAGTCTGCTTTGTGTGAATATATGCACATTATATGTTAATTATCAATATATAAAGTATGTATTGTGTTCGTGAAAATATTCGACGTTGAAATTTTAATGGTATCGATGGCTGATTACGTTTTAATGTTTTTATTTTCATTTATAATATTTGTAATATGATCGTAGCCACTTTCTTTGTAGGTTTTAAATTTAAACGATGTATGACTTTTTTTAATACCTCAATATAGTATGTATGTATGTATGTATGTATATAATTTCTTCAAACTTTCGATAGTTATTCGATCGATTGTTTTTAATTTTGTTATAAAAGACATTTCATGCTTCACACTGTATATTTACCATTCGTATACACATATTCAATTAAATTACAATAGCGTATGAACGAATACGAAATGCACACCAGTCACGAATGATAAGTATCGCATAACGCACGTATTCGTACATACTACATAGTTCTACGTACATATGTAAGTGTACCCATTTTCAATCATTTTAAACGCTTCTGTAATTGTGAATATTCTTTCTACTTATAACTTACAAAATATTAAGTACATTTTAGTTGATAATTCTCAAAATACTAAGTGAAATTTTCACATACAAAGCAACGAATCTATTCTATTGTGTGTCTTATTTGATGTTACTATGCATATGATATCCAATGCATTCAGACTGCTTTATAAAACTGCAATGGTTAATATTTTCCTCATTCCAAGATGGAAATAAAACTAAAATTTACCTATTTTAAGATACGAGTATTGTATTACGTATTATACATTCTATAAATTTCGATTATTTCAAAACCTTTAAATCCTTATAATAAAAAGCTGTCAAATCAAATTACAGACACATATTTGAAAACCACGTAGATTATTTTTTCCATGTAGGTTCTTCATTCTTGTTTTTGATACTTATTTAATGCTTTTTAATACACAAACGATTTGTGATATTCACTAAAAGAAACTAAACGTTTAACATTTACACGGTTAGTAAAAGTATGTATGAATTTGGTCAGTTAATTTATAATTTTGGACGTAAACATTTAGGTTAGATTTATGAAAACGAAATTAGAAAATCACTCACGTGCTTTCGAATTCTAAAAATCATTTCATTATATGTATGTACATATGTACAAAGCAATGCAAAAAATGCACAATAGAACTTCTAATGCCAAAATTCGATCCAACTGTCAAAATTTACTGACTATTTAATAAAATACTGATCAATCGATATAGACATACATATATACATATACTGCTATTTTATTTTATTTACTGACCATTTATTATAATATTAGTAAATAAATAATATCAGTCATATAACTGACCAAAAATCATTTAAAGTCATCTCAAAAGTTTCCAAATATTGTTTGTTTGATAATTACTTTCCTTTACACCTAATTCCATTTTATATGTAGTTCTTTTATTTTGGTAGTAGTAGTAGTAGTTTTTATTTTGGATAAGCAAACGTATCTCATATTCATTTTCTATATATAAATATATATATATATATATATATATATATATATATATATATATATATATATATATATACATACATATATATACATATATATGTATATATATATATATATATATATATATATATATATATATATATATATATGTATATATATATATATATATATATATTTTTTTTTTTTTTTTTTTTTTCTAAGTAATTAACTAAGTTTACACACATATACAGTTTAAAATCCATGAAGTCATAGATTTCATAATTTTATATTAATATTTTATCTTTTTTACAATATTTTCATGTTAAAATTATAAATATTGTTATTAATTAAACTACGTATCTTTATTTTTGTTTTGAGTAAAAAGGTTAGGCAATTACGAAAGTGATATGTGGTTGATTTGGTACGATTTCCAGGGTGAAAAAAGATGGTGGCGTCATTTAAGGAATTTGTGGAGCTAATTATAAAAATAACTGATAAAAGCAATGTGTATTTTTACCTTATAAATTCATAGTGGAAACCATTTTTTCCCTAAAAACAATAGCTGGTGCAAATCAGTAAAATCTGGAGACCAAATTTTTACACGATACAATCGTTTTACTAATCACATATTTAATCATTATTTATACATATTTTTGAGAGAATGGGGGGGGGGTTACATTCCCAAACGAAAGAAATGAGCGTCAGATACTAATACAGATATCAAACCTGAACTAAATATTGCGGAATAAATCTGCGTTAAATATGCATATCAGTATTTAAATTTGTATTTTAGCTACATAAAAATAGTACAATTTTTAAAATAGGAAAAATAAATCTTACAAACAATGTGAGATAAAGATTAAATATTAATTAATTACATCGTTAATTATCGATTAGTTAATTCACTAACATCGTGGCTAATTTTTTTACAGGATTTGAGTAGTTATTATCTAACAATTACTGGTCCATTAACATGATTTTATTGTGGTCAACATCAACATAAAAAATATGTGGTCATATTATTATTGTGGTCAACGTTTATAATATATTTTTTATTTTAATATTAGTATTTTAGATATAAAATGAGAAATCTATCATGCTTTTTGAAATAAAATGGCCGTAAATATTTTAAGTCTCCAGAATTTTTTTCATTTATATGTCAAAGATTTGAGTTGTGTGGGTACGCACCTAACACGATATTTTATAAAAAAATCAGTGGCTTTTCAAAGTGTAGTTAACTATCATTAATGAGATATTATATCATTTTAAAAATGCCCATCCAGACCCATGAATTGGGAAGTTGGTCACAAGACGTTTTAATAAAAAAATGAATCAGTGACTTCGTGTCGCCTTCTTAAATGTAAAAGTTGATAAGTTACAAAAAAACATTGACTAGATAAAATCCAATATGAAAATTTTATTTGAATCGGTGTCTCAAGAAGTTTGGAGATTATGAAAAAGTAGATCACTAAATTCCTCGAATCTCTCGAGCAAAATTTTCAGTAGTACCTACATATTTATATACTTCCTTGATCTTAAAGAAAAATCTGAAATGGTATAGGTACAAAGCACAGTACGATTACTACAAAATTGAATTCTAGAATATCTATTTTTAGTATTTTTTTAGTTAAAAATGCCTTTTTATGTGTGTGAATTTGGCGAGGGACATAAATATATATGTATATATGTAGATTATTTTTACAATTATGAAACAGAATCACATATGTAGATTATTTTTACAATTATGAAACAGAATCACGATATAACGATATATTTAAAAAATATCGGGTCAGTCAATTCACCCGCTAACATTGTGTTTAATCGTAGAACTACGTAATATATAACTTAATATTCTTGCGTAATTCTATTGCTATTTTTAAAGATAAATTTTTACTTTATCTATGTACGTACTAACAATAGATGAAGTTTTGTGATCATGCGAAAATTCTTACTCGAGATTTTGACTGATTCAAACTCAGAATCGATCACTGATCACGTTTTCATGGTCTAGAAAAAATGTGTATGTGTCTGTGTATTTTGGGTATTTTTTGGGTATAACACCGTTAGTCCTATCGAACTGAAACTTAGTATCAGTTACTGAAATAATAGAAATTATAAATTTTATACCCAAATATTTTTTGAATATTTTTACCTGAACCGGAAGTAGTACTTTTACTCTCGAAAATCTAGGTTTATTATGGTTTTCTCAGAAACCTTTTGGTTTATTGAACTGAAATTTCATATCTAGAAGTTAAAGCTTAATACCAAGGGTTGGTCACATCCGATTTTTTTTCATCGTTGTCACCCATTCAATGTCTTTACGTCGACGTTTACTTTGTGAACGTCGTTATCGTTAACAATAATTTAGTTTCTTAGGGCTTTAATAAAATTGCATACAAAATTTCATAAATGTATGTATGTATGTACATATGTATATGTATATACATATTTAGCACAACACTGCGGACCTTTTTTGAATCATCACTGATGGTTCATCAGGTCAAATAATTATTATTGTTACTAACACTATACTAACACCATATATGTATATATATGTACATACATACACACATGCTTTTCAACATTACAACGTACATACATACATGTGTAGATCGATTGGCATATTTAATGGTCGCAAAATATTCTTGGGATAACATAACACACTCCATATAATTGAGACAAATTGTAATAAAGTCGAGTATATAATGTGTACGAACGCTATTTAGCTTTGATGAAAATGACTTGCATAAAGATTTTTCCAATATTAATAACCTAGAGCATCAAATCATTGAAATACAAAGTGATAAGGCATTTTGCACATTGTGATTAAGGCATTGTGATTAAGGCATACAAAGTGATTAAGGAATCATGAAATGAGGGAAATATTAAAATTATTTTCTTTCTGTTGTTATTCAACGATATTTTGCCATTTAAAATTAATATCTTGAACTTTCAAGTACTAAAAAAGGAACAACAAAATAGCTTCGATCTTTTTGTTAAAATCTGAAAAATTTGTCAATCGATCACCATGGAAATTTAGATGAAGAGTAGTTCCCAAAATCAAAAAGGTTGAGTTCCAGGGATGTAGTGCTAAAAAAAGAAGTGCCGTAATGCTGAATTTACTAATTTCCTCCCCCCCCCCCCACATAGTAAGCGTGACAAATTGTCGCGCTTACTATGAACACTATTAGACATTAGTATGAACAGCGACACTTCTGCAACTTTGTCGTAGCAACGTTGTCGGAACTATGGACTAGGCCTTAAATATTTGTATGTACAGCGACACTTCTGCGACTTTGTCGCAGCGACATTGTCGGAACATTGTAGATACAGTGCTTTTTTCCAGGAATCGGGGCGGTTTGACTATATTTACAAAGCTAGAGTACAAAAAAAAAGGTTGGGCGAACTTTTTACAACAATTGAACAATAGCATTCACAACAATTGAACAATAAACGGCGCGCTGTGGATCCGGCCTTTAGTCAGGACTATGGACTAGGTCTTACACGACCCATGTTCAATGCTACCTGGAAAGGCTTAGCGGGTGGTATTCTTGTTTACTTCGTATATGCTCGAAATACAACGCCTATCGGCGTTGGTCAGCATTCAAAGGGTTAAATAAAAAATCTTTATATAATCTATCAATGGGGGCTGAATTTTTTTTCTGTTTGCGAATTTCGAAAAAAAGCACGATTTTGTATGAAAATCAGTATTTGAGGTAAAAATTTCGATTTAGAAATATAGCGGAGCGCGTTCCAGCTTTAAAAAAATTGGCGAAACGTCGCTCCGGCCCCACTACACCACACCACTGTTGTATATGTTCTTACGTATATTTCTACATATGTACGGCAAAAAGAATGTTTTTGTGACGAGATATATGTATATGTTTGTTGATGCAGGTTGGCCGCGGCGCAGGAGGCGGCGCAGGCAGGGGCGGCGCCGCGGGCGGCAGGTGACGCGATGGGCGGCCCGCACGCGCCAGCCGCCTCTGGGGGGCCCAGCTCGCTCTTCCTGCTTTCCAATGAGAATCCCATCAGAAGGTAATGTCATACTCTATATTTATCATTACCACTCCTGACATATTACACCCGTGGTTGTTATTAAGCAAGAGGGTCATTTTTATTGTAAGGATCGTTTGCATTATTTGGTGCCAAAAACCTATGTGATGCCTCATATGTAGAGACACTTATTTTGGGCATTTTGCTTAATTGATGCTAAAATGTGGAATAGATGCTAATAGATGCTAAATTCGTAAAATATGCGAATAGATTTGATCCAATTATTATGTGAAGAAATTGAGGGGATAAAACAGAGCTTGCAGTTTACCATAGACGGTGTTTTTCCTGTCGAAACCAAGCAACTGCTTTTGTCTACAGCTGTAAATAGTAGACAAAAGTGTGGATGCTGAAAGGTATTTTAGTAAATACAATATATGTAATTGTTACCGATCGTCGCACACATCTCAAAAAAGAATCTGTAGAAATATGATTCATATTGAGTTTTAATAAATTTTAATTGTTATTATATTTTATATTCATTTTTTTGTCTTTTTATTTTTATATTCGTGTTTTTTTCATTGAAATTTGAATTCCAAAACTATTTTTTTCTATTATTTTTATTTAATTGTTGTGTTGTCTTTAAATTGTACATACATACATACATATGTATATATAAATTTTATTGAAATTCACTGAAATTTTTTATTATTTAAAATTAACCTCTTCATAAAAATAGATGCTAAAATTGAACATTTTCAATGCCCTAAAACGCTAATATGCAAAATGAAAATGCTAAAATTGACAAAAATAGATGCCCAAAATACGTGTCTCTACTCGGGGACGCGACAATTGGTGCAAGTTCAAAAGGTTCAACGACAAAATATACCCGAAAATTAGTGCACTGACAAAATGTACCCGCGACAAAATATTCACGCGACAAAATGTCCACAGAAATAATGTTCAAGTGACAAAATGTTCAAAAATCCTAAATTTTCCTATTTTAATGGAAAAAGTAACTTTTTATTGTATCATATTTATCGATGTATATGGTACTTTTTTATAGTATAGATCGTGGATGTTATTAAATTAGTAATAAATTACAGGTGTTCTCAACCGCGCCAACATATTCTTATTTAAATTGAACAATTACATTTTAAGCGAATGTCATTGTGACTCATTGAATATCATTTTAAGATGTCAATGAATTAATTTAAATGTTAGGGGCTCTTAGCCGTATCCAATATTTACTTATTTAAATTGAAAAAAAAACTTTCTAAGCGTATGAACTGCAGATTGAATTAGTTTATATGGCAGGGCTTCTCAACCGTCTCCAAAATTTTCTTTATTTCAAATGAATAATTTACTTTTTATCGTATACATCGCGGGCGTTATTAAATTAGTGTAAATGACAGGTGTTCTCAACCGTATCCAATATTTACTTATTTAAATTGAAAAATAATAATAATTTATAATTAACTTTAAAAATTTAGGATTTTTGAACATGTTGTCGTTTGAACATTATTTCCGTGGACATTTTTTCGCATGAAAATTTTGTCGCGGGTACATTTTGTCGCGTGATCATTTTGTCGCGGGTACATTTTGTCAGTGCACTAATTTTCGGGTACATTTTGTCGTTGAACCTTTTGGACTTGCACCAATTGTCGTGTAACCCTCTACTCATATGCCATTTTTCAGTAGTAAACATTTCATTAATTATGTTGATCGTTCATTCCACCAATCGATTATCTGCTCCGAAAGCAGCAAAGCATTCGCAGAAAATGGATGATCGAAATTATGAATGAAATACTACTGAAAAATGAACCACCCTCTGTGCATTGTGAATCTGACTTTAATTAATGTGGTCTGATGAAGATATTCATTAGATAAATTATTGGTTTAAAGAGCTAGCGTTTTGGTTTTGGTTTAAATAGCTAGTAGTTTATATTGTAGTATTACTATTCGCAACAATGCCATTTGAAATACAAAGCTTAGTTTATAGTTAATAAAAATTTATTAAATGAATTAACACTTTTCAATCATATAATATTGTGTAATATGTGAATATAAAAAAATGTATTCTTATGATAAAATATTGTTTTTTTAAAAAATATTGTTTTTTTAAAAAATATTGTTTTTTTAAAAAATATTGTTTTTCTACACTTTTTTATATCATACGTACATATGTACATATATTACAATACGTAATATATTTTGGAAAATGGTAGTAGCAAGTATCTACATATTATTGTAATTTTTTCGCTCCAATTAAAAAGTTTCAATAAATAATTAATCTAAGATTGAATATAGAGAGACATTTTTATTAAAATAGTTTTTGTATATGTATGTATCTAGGATAAAACATATTTTTTCAACACTGCACTCATAGAAGCTAATTGATCAACAACTTTTCGTTGATACACTTACTATAAAATCAAGTTTATGGTCAAAATGTGTTTTTCTCATTAATGTTGTGTCGTTATTCATAATTAGAGGTAGGATAGTCACAGTGCTATCCATTGTTCCATTGTTGTAAATCCTTTGTAAAAAAGGTTTGGCAAGCCTTTAACAATGCATTTACAACCTTTGAACAATACGCGGCACCTTCTGGGTCCGGTGACTATTCATAATATTTGAGAACAGTTAAAGCACGATAGTTGTTCAATTGTTACATCTGTATTTTTTGTTTGGTTTCAGGTATACGAAGTTCATAATAGATTGGCCGCCCTTTGAATACGCCGTGCTGTTGACGATTATCGCCAACTGCGTGGTATTGGCATTAGAAGAGCATCTGCCACACGGCGACAAAACCATCCTGGCGCAGAAGCTGGTATGACGAAACTATTTTGTAGTTATTTAGTTATACATATGTAAATTCCGAAGATTCCTTTCATATTTGAGTAGTAGCTGATTTTTATTTTCATAAACTTTTCAAAAATATAAATGTAATATATGTACATGTTCATAAAATTCAATATTCTCAATCTCAAAAGTATTTTTAATGCAATGATACATATGTGCAAATTTTTCTTTGCAGGAAGCAACAGAAGTCTACTTTTTAGGAATATTTTGTGTAGAAGCATCCCTCAAAATATTAGCATTAGGTTTTGTTCTTCATAAGGGGTCATATCTTCGTAATATTTGGAACATTATGGATTTTTTTGTAGTAGTTACTGGGTAAGATATTTTATATTTCTTAATAATTTTAATGCGACTTAGTTTTAAAGGATATTAAAATATACCTACATACATAAGTGATACATTTACTTTTTATTTTATATTGTACTTTATAAGATAATAAGTAAATTACAAAAATTGACATATTTCAATGGAAGAGTAAATCTTATCCTTAGAGTTGTGGTTTTGTCAACAAAATAGATTCTGATTTCATTATAACGTGCAGATATGAACAGCATTTTTATCAATTTTATCTATGCATATTTTGTATCGACACATTTTAAATAGTATTTTTAACAGTGACCGAGTTATATGTACGACATTTGAAAATGAAATGTCAAAAATATTTTCATCAGTAAGTTTTTAATAAAAATGAAGTATATTGTGAAAGTATTAATTGAGAAAATTGAGCGTTTATTAAATGAAATCGGTTAATTACATACATATAGGTATGTGTCTCGTGCGCTAATTCAGTGTCACACGAGTGAAAGTTGTTGCCCAGGTTACATAAATTTGATAACATTATAGTATAAATATTTAGGCAATGTTATTCAAAAAATTTTGTCTCCAAATATGGGGATAGGTCCATGACAATATTTGCAGAGAGCAACGTAGATGTGGATTTGAGAATGTTAAGATCCTTCAGAGTGCTGCGTCCGCTCAAGTTGGTCTCCAGAATCCCAAGTAAGGGATCATGTCCAGAGCTGTGGATAAAAAACAAATTAATGCATATTTTTCCAGTAGCCCTCAATTAGAAAAGCTCGACACAAATAGAAACGAAATTTATAATGAGAAATTAGTCATAGAGAGCCTATTTTCAATATTTAATTATATTATTAATAAATAGATATTACTAATGCGTGTGAGTAGATGATAAGTGTGATATTTAATAGATAAAATAATGGAAAACTAAGGGCTTTAGGTTTCCAATCAACATGTTCTCTTTATTGCAATATACATACAAATATACAGTAGCAAAATTTTCGCCTTCACGAAAATTCAAAAGATAATTAATTAAAATAGACATTATTATTTTACATATACAATAATTTTTTTATAAAATTCAAAATTCTGAAATCATTTTTGCTCTGTATATGCATATTAATTACATAAACATGTTCAAGTAAACCTTGAAGCCATACTTTTAATAATTTATCCATATACTCCTAGATTTTATTAATACATTAATTAAAGAAAATATAATCGTAATATTGATTAATGCTTATCTTTATTTTTAAAATACTGTTAATAGAACATTTTTATTAATTATTAACAATTGGTTAGTTTTAAATTGTAGATATTCACATAAAAATATTCGATGGTAATTACTACACGAAATTTAAATTAGTCTACCGTAAAAGGTCCTCGCAAATATGATAATAGAGTGTTTAATTATTCAATAATATTTATATTTATTATTATATAATAACTAGTGCATAGAGTTTACGTAGTTAGTAGTATCTATATATATATATACATATACCTACATATATACATAATTATGAAAATCATGTAGCAAATTTTCATATTGTACACTGAATAAATACACCACAACTAATATTCCTTCAACATATTTAATACATACACATTATACACCAAACAGTAACTGAATTGCAGTCTCTTTAAAACGGTTATGTTGACCTCTCATATATGCCAATTATTTTATTAACATTTTTTTTCAAAATTTATCGTTAACCGAAGGATACTAAATTTTAACTGTTACTAACATTTGCTTTGAGTGAATATTAAATAATTGATATTAATCGTTTAACGACAACACTATTTATATGATTTTATACTAATCGAGTAATTCAGTAGATATACATAAAAAGATTTTATACATAGCTAATTCGAATTTTAATTTTCTTAGTGTATATTGTTTGCGACAAGTATGGGCTTGTAAACTATTAAATATAATTGAAAAAAGAAAGAGACTGCCTTCAGTTATCTGATACAATATTAGATAGCATTGTATGTTGAGTTTTTGTAGTGGCTAGAAGTGTGTATGTTAATGTCGCGTGCAGGTTCATCACGCAGTTCCCGCAGAATGGGCCTGAAGTAGACCTGAGGACCTTGCGAGCAATCAGGGTGCTAAGGCCGCTCAAACTGGTTTCCGGGATACCTAGTGAGTTACGATTGTTGTATATTTTCAAGACAGAAACCGGGAACATAAAATATAATTTTCGAATCTATTCCAAAACATGTGACCTTAGCTCGACATTGATTTACGAAATTAAGAGAATTTGTATTCAATCTCATACAGTATAATATTTTTAATACATTTGTCATTGTTTAAATTCCTCATTAGAAAATCGAATCGTTTACTTAAATCTAAATTTACAATAAATAGATATTTTTTGTAAAATTTCTTAAATTAAATTGTGTTTTTTAGATATTAGTAGCAAGAATGTGTTTAAATACCATTATTTACACATAATATTTAATAGAAATAGTTTTATTAATTTATTTATCAATATATTATATACTTATAGAATACAAAAATATACACATATACACATGTACGATGGATATATGTATAATATATTATTTCATATATACAATTACTATGTATCATATGATATGTATATATGTACATATGTTCGCATGGAGAAATTGGAAAGTAATTGCAATTTTTATTTCTACATAAAAATACATGAATAGATCAGTTAATATACTATTTTATGTTAATTAAAAAATACATAGTTATATTATTCAACATATTTATTTCATTCACCAATATACTTATAAACTACAAATAAATAACAATAAAAAGTTTTAAAATTTACAATACAAATTTAATTACAAATACTTTCTAACTATTCAAACGCAACATATTTCCAGCCAATATTATTTATGGTGATTTAAAATAAGTGTTTTTTTTTTAGATTATACAAATCAATTATTGAAACACTTTTAATCATTAATATTGGGATTTAAAATAATATTTCTAATTTATATTTGTATTACATTAATCTAATTGAAATTTGAATCACTAATATTCAAAGATAATTTTTGAATCTTCCGAAAAATTGATAGTTTTTTAAAATTTAAATTAATTTTACTGAATCTAAGAAATTAAGTATTTCAGAAATATTCGAGAAACATGAAGAAACCAAACATTTTGTATAAAAATAGAATTTTATATAATATGTATATTTACTTATATACATTTATATATACAATCTATTTTCACTAAACATGTAGAATCAGAATCAATATTTTGTTTTTATTTTGTATTGATGCATTTTGATGCAATTCATTACTTTTGTAGCATTTATCATGAATCCCTGTTTCCTCGCTTTTACTTCTTACGAAATTGGGGACCAAAATTAAGAAAGTTTTTGGTCACAAGCTTCTTAGACTATGGGATATGTCCCTATTATGATTGGTATGCTTCTTTTTTATATGATAAAACATTCAAAAGCAGCACGATTATAAATCTGCATTAAATTTAGACAATTTAAATTTTTAAGATAATAGGAGGGATTTAGGAATTGGTTGGAAATTTAGTATATAATCGGCTGATGATGTGCTTAGTACATTTGTATGTGTGGATATATGTAATTGATTATTTTATAAGAAACAAATGCTAAACTTATGTGACATTGTCTTTCTATAGGTTTACAAGTGGTGCTCAAATCAATCATAAAGGCAATGGCGCCTTTATTACAAATAGGATTATTAGTATTATTTGCCATTGTCATCTTTGCAATCATTGGCCTGGAATTTTACTCTGGTGCCCTCCATAAATCATGTTATAGTTTAGAAAATTTACGTGAGTGTGAATATGATATACTCTCACAATTGATTTTCAATCAAATAAATATAAAACATGTCATATTAACATTTTTACTTTTTTTATTTTAGATCAAATAGTTAAAGAAGGTGAGTTTGCAACACCTTGTAATGCAGATAATGAGACAATAGCACCACCAGGAGCTTTTGTATGTAATTATACTACAATAGAATCCACATGCTTAGAGCAGTGGGAAGGACCCAATCTGGGCATTACTTCATTTGACAACATAGGTTTTGCTATGCTCACTGTCTTTCAATGCATAACCATGGAAGGGTGGACTTCTATACTCTATTGGGTAATTATTTTTAATTAAATCAATCAAATGTTTAATTTTATCAGCAAGACAAAAATTTTATGGCAAATAGATAGTAATTTTGTTTTTTCCTACAGTTTTGTTGCACTACATTTCGTTATTATTGTACGTAAATACGTCACTTTGAATTAACTAATATGAATTTTATTATTTTTCAGACGAACGATGCTATGGGCAGTTCGTTCAATTGGATTTACTTTGTGCCTCTCATAGTGTTGGGTTCCTTTTTTATGCTCAACCTTGTTCTTGGTGTCCTTAGTGGGTAAATAAAATTGTTTTTTTTTTGCACCTAGTTTTAAGTTAATGCGTAAACGTATGCATTTACATACACATATACAAATATCTGTAAATTAAATTATTGGATGCTTCACAATAAAGTAACTAACTTGTCAATTCAATTATTTTCAATTTAATCAAAATGATGGACTCATCATTCAATTCACCGCAAATAAAAAACTTGATCTTTGTAAATGGGATAATCAACTACCGTTAGCATTTTAAAATTGCAAATATCATTTTTTTTTCAATTTATTATTTTTATTCACTTACTATGTATGAACTGGTTTTGTTTATTTTTTTTTGTTTTATTTATTAACTTGCAAAAATAGAGAATTTTCAAATGAACGTGGAAGAGTTGAAAGACGAGCTCAATTTCAAAAAGAACGAATTAGACAACAATTTTATCAAGATTTTGGAGCATATTTAAATTGGATTACCCGGGCAGGTATTTTAAAATAGTGACAGATAAATATTTCGTAATGTCACTGAATATAAAAATTTTCTTTGAGTAATAAATACTTCTTAAGCTATCGATTATTTTATAATGTTGTAATGTGTCACAATGTTTTTTTGCTAGTTTACCTTATAATAAATACCGTAGCAGTTATGAAAATGCGTTCTTCCCAAAAAATACTAAAAGTATGTAATGGACTAAAATTAGAAGTTTTTTTGTTTTGGCGAAAAGTTATATTTAGTTATAATGACTATCCTTCTTTTTTGACTTGATATTTTAAGCTTTGAAATATTCTTACATTTAAAATTTATAGTAAAAAAACAGCACTTTCCCATGGAGCTATTTAAGTAAAAAATAGATATTCATTAATTTATTTAGAGAAACATGTATCACTCATTGTGTAAATTATCATTTAGATTCCGTGGACCAGAAAATTTTAATTTCGTCCAGTAGTAACTCGAATGCGGCGTTTCCGACCTGCTGTCTACAATAAATTCTGTTAAATATGATTTTAAATGATGACGCGTTGTTCATTTGTGTTCAATACGGACAGAAGTTTATGAATTAATGAAATTTAGCGAATTTACTTTTAAATCCATAAAATAGCTCTTAATCCCATTAAAATTAAATTCCTACAAAATCCTTGAAACAATGATAAGAATAATGTAGTGACAACTTATTAATTTTAATACAGAAATGCTATATGTAAATATGTAGTTAAAAAATAAGATCTTTTAGTATATATTATTGGAAAAAAAATCAATTGTATGAGCTTACATAATTAGACCAGTTTTCTTAAGTATGTATGATTTAATCTTAAAACTAGTCTGATTAATTATGTATTATAAATAGGATACCTATTTAGTACTTTAAAATACAATTAGCTTTAAATACTGCTGGTATTAATATAAATAGTACATTGTATGCTTGCTCCTAAATTTGTAGAGAATTCGCTAAGGAGAGAGAAAAAGTAGAAAATAGACAAGAATTTCTCAAATTAAGACGACAGCAACAGCTCGAAAGAGAGTTAAATGGTTATGTCGAATGGATATGTAAAGCAGGTAAAATAAGATAAATAATTATAATTCCTGCAAAAAATAATTTTAAAATGAATTTTTGTTTCATTATAATTATAATTTTCAATTTTCTTGAAATATCTAGACTTCTTTTATTTTACATAATCATAATGACTATTATTTAATTTCATTGTTAACTTACTTGTATGTTTTACTATTTCAGAGGAAGTAATTTTAGCAGAAGAAAGAACGACAGAAGAAGAAAAAATGCACATAATTGAAGGTATTATTTATTTTTCATTTGGTTAAATTAACTCGTCGAATTTTAGATGTATTTATTTGAGTTTTTTAAGATACATTCTACACCTATATTCAATTATAATTGTACGATTACGCTTTATAAGTAAAATCTAATGTTCAATTTATTTCGATTTCAGCGAGGAGAAGAGCTGCAGCTAAAAGAAAAAAGCTTAAAAACCTGGGTAAAAGTAAAAGTACTGATACTGAAGAAGAGGAACAAGAAGAAGACTGTGGAGATGATGGTAAATTTATAATTTTTCATTTTAAAGGAATGTATGCATTGTAATTTAGCTTTTGCTAAATATCATATGAAAATTTGATTTGGTGCTATTATATGTATATCTACATTACATATTATCAAAAGGAAATCATTCCACGAAGTTCGACATTTTTTCTCAAAACTTTTCCTAGACAACCAGAATTAAGTATGGGCATAAATACTCTCTAAATATCAGGTATAATGTATTACGATTTTTTAAAAATACAGTGAGGAGGTGAATGACATGCTAAAATTTTCACAGTGAAAGAAAATATATATCAGCTTATAATTTAAATTTTTATTTCATACAATTAATTTATAAAATCTATATACATATCTTTAGTTCTTTGTATTCCAAATAAAAATCTCAAAACTTCATCTATTGTTACTAAGTACATATGTAGTTAAAGTAAAAATTATAATTATACTTAAGTGAAAAACTGAAAAGAAGAAGACTAATTAAATAGATCCTTCATTTTAGATATTGCTCTAAAATTAACTAAACTAAACTTAAAATAATCTTCTTCTTGTTTAAATTTATTAAAACTGTAAGAGATTTTTATTAATACACAAAAAAATGATTCTAAAATTGGGTCAATTATTTTATTGTGGCTTTGCAGTGAAATTTTATAAACTGTTGGGGTTTCAGTTTAAAAACTTCGTATTATATGAGAGTTTCTTTTCTATTTTAAATAAGGAAAGTAGTATTTCGATACTAATTTATCTGATGCATATTTTTTTTATTCCAATAATGGTTGCAGTTCCAAAGAAAAAACACAAAGGTATGGTTGTTGTTGTCACGCAGTCATCAACTTCAGGGTATTTCTCACAAATTATACACTTTCTCATTTAATGCCCAGAATTTTACATTTATGATTTTTCTCATTTTAGTAAAATTCCATTCTTCATCATATGAATGATAGCATTTTTCCACATTTTTGTATCAAACTAAAATTGTATCAGTTGCAATTTAACGATGCTAAAGCATTGTTTGAATTTGAATTTAATTTTCAATATTGTTTAGTATTAAAATAATATATACAAAAAACCTATTTTGGAAAAGTGTTTACATCATTTATAAACAAGTTTCCTTATTAGAATCATTCATGTAACATACTATGAGATTTACTACTGATTATATTATGACCTTGTGAGATGACTGTAGGACCATTAGACCCCTAGTTGGTTTGAAGGCTGTGCAACATCTTGTTTATGATGCTAAAGGTTTCCTTTGTTACCCATTGACTTTATATTTATTTTTGCTTTCATAGAAACTCCTTTAATTTTTTAACGTCCAAATAAGTCGAAAAATTATTTTTATTTCGGTTATATATTATTTTGAGTATCACATTAAGCTTAGGCTATAATGGTACCTTTAAATTTATAAACTTACGAGTATATTAAAATCCAAATTGTCATCAACCATTTTATCATTTTTTTTAATAACGATATACAACATTTTTCTTCTATTATCAAAACAGAAATTAGTTGTCTTGTGGTTTTCCCACTGTTACTTTGACATTGGATTGTGATTTATTTTATTTAAATTTCTTTTGTATTTCATATACCAGTTTTATGAAATCAAAATAAAAATCATATCTATATATTGAAAACTATAAATTTTACTGTTTGTGAATATTTTATATTCATGTAGGCATTATTCGGATGGTGCAGTAAATTAAAATTAATATTTAAAAGAAAATAGATTAATTGAAAAATAATCCAAGTAATTATGAGTGTGTGACATTTACGAGATAAACTGTTGGGCGTTAAAAAGTTAAAAATCGTTAAAAGCTTCTTGCTCATTCAATTCCTTTGTACATATCTGATTTATGACTGAAATGTTTCTATCGAAATTGGTATTTTCAAATAAATTAACATTTATAGGCTATTATATTAAATGTTTTGACTCATATTATCAATCATTAATATTGTCAATCTGATGCCAGACTGTGAAAATGCAAAATCAGTCATTTTTACTAACCTCTTCTTGTACTTACTTACTTCTTGTATGTACATATGTACATATGTACAATATACCAGCATAACACCACACCAAAGACTGCGACAACTATTTCCTGCCATAAAGAATACCACCAATACCATAAAATTACGTAAAAAAATTAAAATGATAAAAGCTGAAGTTTAAAATTTGATTGTTCTAAAACATTCATGATTTTGGCATTAGACCGACGATATATGTATGTATTCAAAAGTAGTTAAATATGATAATTTCGATGCATTTGCCAATTCGATAAAAATATTGCTATGACCCTGCTAATGCTGACAACTCCAACCGCTGTTTTAGGATTGAAATGTATGAGTGTAATGTGAGTTGAATATATCATTGAATAAAAAAAATCATACATAATTTTCGTAACAGGTACATATGGACGGTATCTTAGTTTTGTATTTGAAATGATAATATATTATACTTTATTAATGAATTGTGTTACAATTTGTTATTGTTGGCGAAATGGAAGAAAAGTATTAGTTGCTAAATTGTAATGTTAGCAATGTAAAATTTATTCAAGTTTTGTATAGTAAAATTTTTGTACTGTTTTTGTGGAATCCAAGTAAAATTCTAAATTGACAGATTGTATTGTATTAAAAATTTGTATGAAGAATATATTACGTATATTTTATATAACAAATTGCATGTGCATTTGGACTGTCTTGATTAAAATTATTATTACGTTCATTATTATTATAAATTAAAGTGCAATTTATTTAATTAAAATATCATTTCATGTATATGATCATCTAATAAATTTACTCTATATCATCAGAATAAATTGTAATGTAAGTAAATATTTATCAAAAACCATTACATATACATATGTATTTGAACAGGAATTTACTAATAATATGTGATTTATTTTCATGGTGCAAATTATTTTGAAAAAAATTCCAAATTGCAATGATTTCTTTATATGATTTAAAATCTTTTAAAACCAATGTATACGATTTTGGGGTACCTGTATAGACATCAATAGTTTAATATGTCTATGGAATAATTAATTTGTACTCCATGAATTATTGACAACTTCAAATTGAAATTTCTTGTTGCATTTTTAAAATGACTGATATGATATTATAATAAAAATCTTTTTGAAAACGGTGACTTTTTAAATGTAATATTATGAGTAAAAGATCAATCGATTATTTTTATTTGAATATTCACTATTTTTTAAGAGAAAACTTCAATAGTCAATTGGGTTAATAATTTTAAGACTCGAGACAATCGTTTCATGCATTTTAAGTCATACTTTCAAAGAGATTTGTGGATATGAATAACGTTGAAAATTTGAAATAATTGCTTGTAATAAAAATTTTGGTATTTTATTTTACTATTCATCCATTTATTGCATTTTGTTTTATAATGGGTATTTATGTATACGAATTCATAAATATTTTAAGGGCGATTGAGAAACTGACTATTTTTTGAAAAAATCTTTATTTACTTTATTACATAATATACAATCGAATACATACTAAGCTTTTAATAGTCGTGCATTTCTCCATCGCAGGCCATATTTGATGAGTAAATTGGATGAACACAAATTTCGCATATTCTGTATCACCAAAATAAATAATCATGTTTTTAATTTGAATTTTAAATTAAACTCTTTGATCAGATTATTCAAATTAAATATTTGAATACGCGAATATTTCCAATTTAATTTTAATTTATTTTGAGATATTATTAATATAATATTGTATGAAACAAAAATAAATATAAATTCACCATATTCGTATTTTGGTGATGGTGCATTTATATTTATATATAAATAGATTATTTGACAAACTTTTTTTTGTTAATCGAAAAAATATTTTCTTGATTTAATTTTAAATGCAAATATGTATTTCATAAAATGATCTAATAAATTGACTTGCTGGATTCACAGGTTACTTAAAGAGTAAAGTAAGAAGTGGAGGCAAATGTGCAGATTTTTGGCGTGCTGAGAAAAGATTTCGGTTTTGGATAAGACACACTGTTAAAACGCAGTGGTTTTATTGGTTTGTCATCGTATTAGTACTCTTCAATACAATATGTGTAGCAGTAGAACATTATCATCAACCGAAATGGTTGACACAATTTTTATGTGAGATTTTTTTATATATCCTAAGAAATATGCTCACTAGATAAACCTTAATTGTAGTGATATGTAATACATTAATACAATTTCAAATGTTTCAGATTATGCAGAATTTGTTTTCATAGGGCTTTTTATGATGGAAATGTGGATAAAAATGTACGCTTTGGGCCCAAGAATATATTTTGAATCATCTTTTAATCGTTTTGATTGCGTTGTTATATCTGGCTCAATTTTTGAAGTTATTTGGTCAGAAGTAAAGGGGGGCTCTTTTGGTCTCTCTGTGCTTAGAGCCCTGCGTTTGCTTAGAATATTTAAGGTTCTGTTTACAAATAAATACTGTTTATAAATACATTCTTCCAGTGAAAAAAATATTCAAAAACAATTCTAACATACGTTGACAGGTTACAAAGTATTGGTCGAGCTTAAGAAACTTGGTGATATCATTGCTCAACTCTATGAGGTCCATCATATCACTGCTCTTTCTTCTGTTCTTATTCATATTAATATTTGCATTGCTTGGAATGCAATTGTTTGGAGGACAATTTAATTTTGAAGATGAAACACCACCTACAAACTTCAACACATTTCCCATAGCCTTACTAACAGTATTTCAGGTAAAATAATCATTAAATAGTTTTATTTTCTTTAAAATGATTGTGATATATATTATACATTTATGAATCCTTTTTAAGTTCAACATATCTAATAATATCATTCTTGAATAAAAAGTTGACCTAAATATTTTCCAGGCAAATTTAATCGAAATTATGAAACTAAATAAATATCTAATAACTCATATATTACATATATATGTACATACAATTATATGTATGTATCCTGTTCATGCAACATTCAAATCAAGTCTAACATAGACGCCTTGCAAGTGTCAATACTTGTCAATTAGATTTGGTTTGAGTTTTATTTGACCACTTTGTATGGATGGACTATGCCTGATATGTATGAATGTAATAATATAAAAAGTATTGAAATTTCGTTTTTTAGATATTAACTGGTGAAGATTGGAATGAAGTGATGTATCAAGGAATCGCATCACAGGGTGGACCAAAAAAAGGCATGATTTATTCCCTTTATTTTATTATTTTGGTGCTTTTTGGAAACTACACATTGCTGAATGTCTTCTTGGCTATCGCTGTGGACAATCTCGCAAATGCCCAGGTAACAAAATAAAAAATATTACAAATATGTCATTTATAAATTCGGATAGCTTATAAAAAATTTCCTAGTATACAATAGATTTTGTTATATATTTTTTTTTCTATTTCTAGGAATTAACTGCTGCAGAAGAAGAACAAGAAGAAGAAGACAAAGAAAAACAACTGCAGGTTTGTTTTTTATTCTATAATTAAAATCCCACCTTTTTTTTTTAAAGCTTAATAATATTAATGATTTGATTAACGATAACGACAAAAAAATCAAATAATATGGATAAATTTATTTTCACATGGTTCTTATTTGTAATTTAAATTCCAAGAAATCTAAAAATATCTACATATAGATATTTTATTTTATATTTTAAAATATCATTTCAATTGTTAAATTCGATTCTTAAGTTTTTAAAAAATATTATTCAATAATATATGTATTCAAATATATCTGAAATTAAATCAAGTCATATTTTATTTAAATAATTATTTTGTTATAATATTTTCAATCCCTATCATTATTATTACTATTTATTCAGTTTTTTTTTTCTTTCATTCAATCATTATTTATAACACATTTCATTAAAAAAATAATAATTGTAGTTTTGAGGTATTAAATGCTAAGCTATTCGTATAATTATAGATCTATTTATACACATACATGTATAATGTAAATGCAGGTATAATGTGTAAACAATACATTTCATGATCACTCATACAACTTTTGTGCTTTTTATAAAGTTGCAATTTTTATTGAAATTTATTTATTTTATGCACTATTTTTTTTTCATTTATTATCAATGAAATGATCACTAAAATGACATAATCAGGAACTAGAGAAAGAGATGGAAGCTCTACACATAGGTGATGGCTCGCCTCAGAGGGTTGATTTAGGCGGAGGGTCATCGATCCCTCACAGAAAGGTAAAGCAATGCTTTAAAATGAAGAGGGCTATTGTAAACATTTATACACATACAATTTGAAAACAATCACACACATACATAAATGTTACAATGCACGTGTGGCAGTTGTTGGTTTTGATGTAAACGCCTACATTTTTAATGTTGTTAGTGTTTGTCAGTGTTATGCCATTTACACACATATACCTATATATTATAATAGAAATGCGGTTGGTTATCTTGAAGCTGACAAGAAAAACTGAAATGAATTTGATGATCAAGCTTTTTTTCAGTTCCATTTTTGAATTTAATAATATTTACAAGAAATTTAAAGGCTTGTATTTTTCTAGTCATTTTCAATATCGAAAGAATTTTAATATAATTCAGATTCAACACGACATTAGAATAATGTTCATAGAAACGTGTCTTACGAATATTGCTAGATATGTCATTCTCGTGCAATTTTATTTTTATTTTCAAAAACGTATGCTTATAATAATATCTCTTGATTTCAATGTTTGTTGTATGACTTTCATCTATCAAAAAAAAAAATTTAAATATTATATAATATTAAAATATATACACACTTTTTTTGTCAGCATATTTTTATTTTTATCATTTATTGAAAAATACTTTAAAAAAAATATTTTTTTTTTAATCATTGAAATTATGACAACCAGTATTGTAGCAATTTGTTACATAAAACCCATCAAAGTTTAAGATTTTAATATATATTCGAACCGTCATTATAACAATCTTAAAATTATTATATTCCATTTTCCCTTAGTGTGCCTGCTATGTAAATGTTTAAACTTATGTATATTAAACTATACCTAAAACAGGCTTTTGGTGGACCTTTCCTTATTTTTTTTTATTTAATGCCATTTGACTTAATTTTTTCAAATTGAGCACATTATTTTGCTTTAATGTGATCCCAATAATCGTGCTGTATTCTGTGTTAAATTAATAATTAATTTCAGTTTCCACATTCTTGTTGTTGTGACACATTTTAAAGATATTTACTATAGTAGCTTAGTTTGCTATTCACATTTAATTTATTAATGTTAAGTATGGTATAATGTTATATAAATTTAATCATGACAACTTAATAAAGTGCGTTTGCGATACATAACACTGTTGTCATAATTTACAATATTGGATATGAAATTATAAAAAAGAATATCAGATTTCTCGAGTATAATATGATTTTTTTGCCTTTGCAATACATTATTGCATATACATACATATGTACATATATAATATGTAATTCATCCCACAGATGTATAAGTTTGTTCTTTAGTTATAAGTTTAAAAGAGATGAGATAGCTTTTTTTTAATTAACTGAAAACATTAGTTACAGTTTAAGTTTTGGTATATAACAAGAAATGTTAATTAAAGCTAATAATAATTTCTGCAACATCACCTTTCCACATTTATATGTAATTGAAATAAAAAAACAGTAACAGTAGTTGGCGAGTTGGCGTTGTTAATTTACTTTATATTCTAAAAGTTACTCTTTAAAAATCATTAAAAATTAAAAATAAGATATAAAATACATGAATTCAATAGCAAGAGCGCACTTCATTTAATATACATATGTATGTACATACATAGTATGAACAAATAAGCAAGGCAATTTTTTTAGGAAATTTTAGAGAAGTAAATTCATATTTCATTTTTTGAAAAAAAATTATAATATTAATGCACGCTTAATAAATCCATAATATTCACTTCTTATTTGGCTTGAATTTAAATATATTTACAATATTCGAAATTTTGAATATAATTCAGTTATCAATTTTTATTTGTTTATACAAAATAATAATTTTTGTTGATATTATATATACTTGTATCGCATCAGCTGTAATTTGCATTTAATTTTGAATTTTTTACCCATTATAGTTATTAGAAATAATAGAAATCCCTCAAAATATCGTATGAAGTACATAGCTCACGAACCGATGATGCCTAAGTCAATGAATGTAAAAAAATAGTAAATAAAAAATACTTACAATTCTCAACTTGATCACATTTTCGATACGTTTTTCTTATTCACAGCATTTGTTTATGTAATACATTTCGTCGTTGTCCATAAACACCTGAAATATTCAATATGAGTGAGAAAGATCTTTGAAATAAAATAATATAAATATAAAGTTTTACTTCTATTTAAACTCGCTCCAATTTAAGAATGCTTTAATGTTTATTAATTAACATAGAAGAAAATCATTTTTTTTGACATGCATAGTACTTCTTTCTAAAAGTGGCTTTTGCAAAACATATGTATGTATGTATATGTACAAATATAGTACATACACACATATATACTGAATAAGCATATACATATTAAAATGATCCCAAAAGTTATTCACAATAAATTACTAATAAAATAATAATTTAAACAGAAAATTAGGTTCACTTAATTTTTCATAAGGAATTTTTTTAATAATACTTAAATCTATTAATATCTGAAAATTTTATCATTCTTTGTTACCTATGTAACTTATGGGATAATTTATTTACAAAAAAATACTTTTTTTTCTTGGTGTTTTGTTATTTACAATATTTATGTGTAGTAAATCCTAGTGTTTTTATTAAGGTTTCATGATGAAAATTTTTTTTTCGTTTAATCTCTTAAGACAAACATAAAATTAAGAATCCAAATACATATACTGACAATATGTATATTATAATACATATATTTCCATTCTTCTCTTTTAATCCCAATTGAATTAGAATGTGCTTTATTTATTTGTTTTTTTTTTTGTTTATTTGATGTTTAATACATAGTTCATAATACAATAAAATAAATCTCAAGAGAATATTCAATTCATATCAAAGTCTAATGTGAGGATTGTGATAATAAAAAAATGATTGACAATTGTTATCAATTTTCTGACGACTGTTAATAATATAAATATAAATTTTGATTTTAGGGTAAGAAAAAAGAAGAGTCTAAAAAAGATGAAGAGGAAGATATAACGAATGGACCCAAACCCATGCTGCCTTATTCCTCGATGTTCATTTTATCTCCCACCAATCCGTATGTTTTGTTTTTTATGAAATTGTATCTGGCAATATATGTAGATATGAATATAAGAAAATAATATTATATTAGAAGCTTTAAAACTAATTCAGTCTATTGTATGTGTGTTTGTTTTAGAATCCGACGAGCTGCTCACTGGGTAGTAAATCTACGATATTTTGATTTTTTCATTATGGTTGTTATATCCTTAAGTTCTATAGCATTAGCTGCTGAAGATCCTGTAGATGAAGAGAGTACAAGGTAATTATCATACATCAATTACATTCTTCCTAATTATATTATATTGGGGCTTGGTGTTGGAAGTCATAAACATAATATATTATTTGTGTTATTGGTGTTCTATAAAGACTTGAATTTTGATTATGAATTTTTTAATATTCTCTGTTTCAGGAACCGCATCTTAAATTATTTTGATTATGCTTTTACTGGAGTTTTCACTATAGAAATGTTGTTAAAAATAGTAGATTTGGGAGTAATACTTCATCCTGGTGCTTATTTAAGGGAGTTTTGGAATATAATGGATGCCGTTGTAGTAATATGTGCAGCTGTGAGTTTTGGCTTTGATATGACGTAAGTAAATTATTATATATTTTGTAGAATGTAGTAATGTTTCTTAAATTTAATTACTAATACATATGTATGTTTCTAAATATTTAGTGGTAGTTCAGCTGGCCAAAATCTGTCGACAATCAAATCCCTTCGAGTGCTGCGAGTATTACGTCCACTTAAGACTATTAAGCGGGTGCCAAAGTTGAAGGCTGTGTTTGACTGCGTTGTCAACTCATTAAAAAACGTTATTAACATCCTCATTGTATATATCCTGTTTCAATTTATATTTGCCGTTATAGCTGTACAATTGTTCAATGGAAAGTTTTTTCATTGTTCGGATGAAAGTAAATACACCATTGATGAATGTCAGTTAGTATAATTCTAAAAAAATGTACTTTAACAGTAAAATAGTATTATTATAAATTTCGTGTGATTTAAAAACTTATTTCACTTTACAGGGGTTCTTATTTTGTATTTGATTCTGATTCCTTATTACCGAGACGAGCAAAGAGATTATGGTCAACACAGAGCTTTCATTATGATAATGTAGCGACGGCTATGTTAACTCTTTTTGCTGTACAAACGGGGGAAGGGTGGCCACAGTAAGTTCTGGATGTGAGTTCTTTTAATTCTTTTTCACCATTTCTTCTTTCTTATAAATAAATTTACACGACTTTTTCAGAGTGCTTCAAAACTCAATGGCAGCAACATATGAAGAGAGAGGTCCAATCAGAAATTTTCGAATAGAAATGTCCATATTCTACATCGTCTATTTCGTAGTTTTCCCGTTTTTTTTCGTTAATATTTTCGTTGCCCTCATTATCATTACGTTTCAAGAACAGGGTGAAGCAGAACTCCAAGATGGAGAAATAGATAAAAATCAAGTAAGTTTTACAACAATATATAGGTATATGCTTTTGATAATATTAATGTGCAGTGGACAGATTGGTCAATGTCAATCGACAGTCAGACTCCAAAATTAAATGATATTTCATCATAATTGTCTTCAACAGAGGTCGTAATGAGGCAAAATAATATTCCACCCAATGGTGGCTTGTAGAAAATGTTTTTGGGGGTATTGTAATTCCCCTCCCCATCTATTGTCTTTTCATACAAAAATCGGTTTGGATAAGGTGGTGCAGTACCTCAGTCCCTCATCCCTTCTTTTTCAGAACATTTTTCGTCCTTGGAGTGCTCATCATCTAATCAACACATATGTATATACTTTTATATATGATTACTATAAAAGAGGAATAAGTCATTTAAGTGAAAAAAATCCTATAATTTATTCAACATAAAAATTTCCATTATTTTTAATATAATATAAGTTAGACATATACGTATGTCTATGTACATGTGTACATATTTCGAGTGCTCGTGGCCAATCAGGGCAGGAGAATCATCAAAGAAAATGCATAATATTTTATTTCATACGCATCAAATAATAATGCCATATACGCATGTGATAATATCTGGAATGCTTTCATTTCAGAAATCCTGCATTGATTTTACAATAGGTGCGAGACCTTTAGAAAGATACATGCCAAGCAAGACAGCAAGTTTTAAATATAAAATTTGGAGAGTTGTTGTGTCGACACCATTTGAATATTTGATTATGATGCTTATTGTCCTCAACACTTTATTATTGATGATGAAGGTATATAACCATATCAACAAACATTAACATATAATATATTAAGTATAATTATGAAATACTTATTAAATACAAGTTTTAAAAAATTTAAACATCTCTCAAATTTTTAGTTAGACTTTTGAGATAATTAATTTAAATTGACAGTTATATAATAATTGCAAAATAATTTAATATTTTCGTACAAAATTTTAATTTTAAAATTTAATATATATACATTTGAATTCATTTCTTTTATTGATAGCTATATAATACTATCAATTTAATTTATAATAATTTAATATAAAAAAAAAATACTTGAAATTTTAAACATTCCTCCGAATCAAGGGATATTACGATATATTTATATATTTGTATGTATGTATATATATATATATATATATATATATATATATATATATATATATATATATATATATATACACGTATACATATATGTATATTACATATATAAATATATACATATATAGAACATATTAACAGTAATACAAAACACATTACACAATTTTAATATGAAATATAAATACAAAACTTCACACAACTCATTCACATTATGACTTGCATACATATACATATGTGTGTATGTTGTAAACATTTCATAATAACTAACAAACTAACACTTTAAGCATGATATTATATATGTGGCCTTTTTTTGTTGTCTGCAAATTTTGTTTGAAATTGCATTTGCTTGTTTCATTTTTATTTTATTATTTTGATCGTTAACCCCAAAAATTTACACTATTTTGTGACTTGAAACACCAAAATTTAATAAATATTATTTTGACACTGAATTTTGAGTTGGGCATGTTTTGAAAGTGTTGTCAACATTTTTAATGAAAACGTGATAATTCTGTAATCATCTTGTTTATACTTTTTGTTTTTTTTCAAATACTTCACTAATTAATTTAAAATAACATATATTTAGTTTGTAATCTTCAAACAATTTGAAAACATATTTAATTGTAAATTTACATTAAGAATGATTATTTTGTGTAAATAAAATGTCCCTATTTATTTTTTGGGAAAGTAATTGATTGATAACTTCAATTTTTAAAACTGTCTCCCTTTTGAATGAATTTACTTTACAAGTATAAACACAAAGCATTTTTATGTTACAAGTTCTGAATTAACACATTATTTTGCATGTTGTAATAAGGAATGGTGTTGCAGTGTACACTTGTGTTTGCATGTGACTATTTTAATTGTCACTTACGATTAATAAATGTTTTACCCATTGCATGAAGCATCGAAATTTTGATATTATTGTTTGTGCATCTGTGTAAGGTACATGTTTGTTATAGTAAACATTTTTATTTTTATGTTCATATTGGATGATAAAAGCCCCTACACAAATAGAATATATTATACATATATAATTGACGTTCTGAATGATTAAATTTGGCTTCTTTGAATTTTTATTTTTTTGCATGTGCATTATAAATAATGAAGCGGTTTTCATGGTGAATGCATTTTTTTTAACATAAACTATCTGCGTGTTGTGTTATTTGAATGATTAAGTATGCCAAATAATTTTATACGCGATACGTGAAAGAAAATCACATGTCATGAAGCATATTTTTACAATGCTAGTTTTTTTGCACATTTTTAAAAAAGGTATGATATTTATTTTTCTTTTTTTGGTGTTGTTATGATTATGAAGCTTCTTGCCCATTGCAACTCAATTTTGTCCTATGTTTTTTTTTTGTTTTATCAATTTGGTTACTATTATTTTTGATAACGAAAACAATATCTCTTTCTTTATTCATGTAAAACACATTCCTTAAAAAAATGGAATGTTTTTGCTCATATAATTGGAGCAAACTAACAAATGTATTTTTTGTTTTCTTTTTATATTATGCCTGTTAATCGATGTACACTCAAAATCATTGTATATCGGATGTTCCATTAAAATAATAACACAAAAATCTGGTGACAATGGAACGCAACTATGCTTTACGTGGAAAAATTAATAAAAAAAATGATTATTGAAAAACGGATCTAAATTATATAAAATATGATTTCTCGATGATCCTGATTATATTGTTGGATTAATTAAATAATTTGCTGCAGTATCACAACCAAAGTACCATATATTCAGACATATTGAAGTATTCCAACATGGGATTCACTGGGATGTTTTCGGTGGAAACTGTGATGAAAATCGTCGCTTACGGGGTAAAAGTGAGTATAAATGGCACACAATGAATATAGTAAATATAGAAAAGAATGCTTCATTTAGGAATATTTTGTGCAAGAGTAAGTTGGTTTGATATATTTTCATTGAATTTGCAATCTCAATAATACATATGTATCCACACATTACAAATGGTTGCATGGTCTTATTAGAAGTAATTTGAAAAATATATTTCAAATTAAATTGACTTGCACCAAAACGTGTCAAATCAACTCGTATTTGTTTTAATGCAATTATATTTAATATTATATAATAAAATTATTTGCATAAGATTAGATACATACATTGAAGTATTACATTGAACACTTCTATATACATACATACATATATACATTGAACACTTCTATATACATAGTAAATAAATATTAATGTCAAAATATCACAAACACTTTCATGGACAATAAAAATATTATTACAATAATAAATTTTGAAAAATCGTTTTATGCTGTCTTATATAATCAATTCACATTATTTCAGGTTCGTTAATATATAATATATATTTAATATTATATATTTCTTCCATTCTTTAAATTATAAATAATTTAAACAAATACACATTCATATAAAAACATATTTATTATTTAGGCTGCAATTTCAATAACAATTTCAGTATCTTATAGTCGTTGTTGGCTTCTTAAGGTTTGTAAATTCTGTATAAAACTATTAACTACAATATTTTTAATATTCTACCGATAATTACTCATTTAATCTATTTTGTTAGTGACAAATTTTGTTTTGTTAATAACATACATATATGTATGTATATCTGAACTAGTAAATTGAACTAAATATAAATATTAATCCACAATTATTATCGGTTAAATATTAAATACCATTTATAATTAGTAAGTATACATATATGCCATTTGAACATTTTGAAAGTCTTCTTGAAAAAGTTATTTATTGTATAATAAGCTGTTGGATTGGTTTGGTTATACTTTTTTTACAGTGCTTTTTAATAACCTTTAATTTATGATTTACGAGTTTTTTTTTTACATTGCAAAATAAATATACTAACACATTCAACTTCTTTTTAAATTCTTAAAAAAAAATTTAGACATTCAATCAGCTAAACTTCCCTACATTTCTGAAAATGCAATACATCTTTTGAATATTTAATTATCGAATAATTTTTTATTACTTAACTTTTATTGAAAAAATATATGAATAATAAATAATTTTAAACTATTCAATGCGACAAACATATGCACATAATATAGATTTTATATAAAATGTACTTCAAGTCTGATTGATGTCGTAGATATACGAATATTAATATTTAAAGAAAATATTTTCTAAGTTTCAATAATTTAAAATAAACTGAAAAGTTGATGACTTTTTTCTTAATATTAACGATAAGTATACATGTACATATGTATATCATTATATTTTTGCATATTATTGTTCTATTCAAATAAGAATCAATCTCTGAAATTTGTGGTTATTACTTCGCCATAAAAGAGTACAAAAAATATCAAGGTAGGCCTTTTTAATTTTTGTATGATTTTTCAAAATAATTTAGGTTATGAAGTCTTGAATCCATATTTAAAAACTTAATATGTTAATGTTTAATAACTCCATTAAATTTTCGGCCTTTTCATTATTATTCAAAACTGATGTGCATATTTATGTTGCTTTCAACATTATAATGTAGTTGTGATTGTATATACATACAAATGCATATAAAATCATTGAAAAAATATCAGTTCCAAACATAATATTTCTATTTATTAATCATCACAATCACAATGATAAATAACTCAATGGAAAAATCAGACATGTCGGCAGTTAAACTTCAATGGCAACAAGTAAGATATTTAGGAACGGTGATTTAATGTTAAACTTGAAGCACAGAGTTTTTTCATTACACTGTCGGTTTGTATATATTTATTTAATTATTGTAAACATTCAATATTTGTGTAAGTATTTGTGAAATTATATTTCTTAGTACATTTTATTATTAAACATGATGAATGACAATTTTAATTGTTGCATGCATATTTTTGGGCATTTTATTTTCAAATTGTTAAGTTATAACATGTATATGTATTTATATTGTATAGCATCTACATATATATGTATGTAAATTTTATGTTATACAGTTGTAATCAAAGCTTGGTGTATTACTTTCCAGTTTTTAATAGATCAAGCAATATAACAAATGTCCACTAATGTGCTATTTTACGCTTTTATATGGTAAATAATATATAATATAAACAATGAACCGTATATTATATGTATGTATATTGATAGTATTTTGACGTATAGATGATTAAGTGATTACTTCTTTTGGTAAACAAAAAGATTAGAATTTGAGTATGATTAGTTTTTAGTATTTTATTACTTTAAGGTGTAAAATATAACATAATTATCGTCAATATTATTTAATGATTTAAATAATAAATATTTCACTTATTATTTTACCATTCCCATCAGAATGTTTTATTTTTAAAATTCCGATGACCCAAATAGCACTGAGCATGCTTTGAAATGTTGGCTTTGGCTTGGTATTTGTCTTAATATGTATTTAAAATCTGTATGTGCATTTTTGATGAAGTATTGTGATTTTTGTCTATTAGTGCATTCAAGCATGAGCATGAAATATGTTATTGCGCTTATATCGGAAAAAAAAAAAAATATATATATATATATATATATATATATATATATATATATATATATATATATATATCTATATATATATTTATAATTGTTGGAAGTTTGTTTTGCATATCTCATTTGCATGTTGACAATATTTATTGATTACTCTTTTTTTTCTTTAACTTATTTCTATGTTCTGTATGAATAAAGACTACTACAAACATTTTGATATTCACATATATGCCACTGAGAAATATTTTTGCGCCCTAGACATATATTTTTGGCCTTGGCTAAATTGAATTATTAATCACTAATGCTAGTCCTCGCCAAAATATTTCCCTAAGTAATTATTTGAATGTTTACTCCACTGTGATAGAATTAATTTACTGGTATGAAAATATATGTATATGTACATACATATGTATATCAATAATGTTGGATTTAATTTATATATCTTGAAATCCAACAATTCCGTTGTACTAACTTTTATTCGGTTTTATTATTTTTAATTACTAATGGAGATACTTTTATGTCTTTATTCATTTCAACTCTATTCTGATTATTATTATATTTTATAGATACATGTGTATATGTTGTATTTTATTTATTCATTTGTTTGCATAAGAACTGATTTTTTATAGTAATCACATTATTTTAGGATGTTTCTATTACTTTGTGTTTCAATATTGGCCTATTTCTAAAAGTATTATCAATTTTCAAAATTTTCAATGATTTACAAGTGACAAGTATAAATATTATATAACGTTTTCAGAACACAAACGTGAAAATAGAATGATTACAGATGAAAGATTTATTATTATCATTATATCGGGATATCAATTTACATATCAGCCTGACATCTCCGTAATTTTTATTATATTATACAATAGCTAACGAAACTATAATATTTTGACTTTTTTAGAATACGGCACACATCAAAAGATGTTTCCATGCTAAAATTTAAAATCTGCTAGGTTTTGATTCATGCATTTTTTCTCGACATTGTTATATGTACTTTTAAAACATTTTAAAAATATTCGTTCAGATTTACCAGTCACGAAAAGTTTTCGAAATTAAAGCGAATCCAATATAGGATATTAAGAAGTTAATGGAAAAGTCATTTATTTATCATTATTATATTATATAAGTCATTAATTGTAAATGAAAAGTTTAAAATTTAGCGAAAAGGATCTGCTTGGGGAGTCTAATATTAATTTGAATCACCCATTTAAGTACAGTCATAATGAAAAAGCATCAAAACTTGGGATTAAATGTTTTAAACATTAAACATTTAATCCCAATTAAGAGGTATAATAATCACAAGTTCCCCCAATTTATGATGATGATTTTAAATCATAAAACAACCGCTCTGAATACTATTTTGTATGTCACCTTTGTACTGTGAGGACGCAATATACATATATAATATTACTATTTATATATGCATACACAATAGGAATAGGTGAATATATTTTAACGAGGGTTCTGTCAGCCTAATTTTAATACCTTTATTATAAATCATTTCTTTGGTGTGTATTGCACGAAATATTGCACGAAAATAGATCCTATGCATGATAAAAATATGTGTGTGTGTGTGTGTGTGTAAGTATGTATATGTGAAATTTTAATAACACTCATAATATTATCAATAGGTTAGCCTGCTTGCATTTTGAAAAAACTAAAATAGCTTTTTTATTTAAAAACTATGTCACTCAAAGCTAATCATTTATTTTTTGGGAGGGGAAGGCCATTTTTGTTGCAAATTCAATTAAACTTATTAAATACTTATACGTACATAGCATAGAATCCACTTTTATTTTCTTGTCACAAGGCTCTTAAATTATATTGGTCATTATCTCTTCCCAGAGATAATGACATTCTGTCAGAATAAAAACGTTCTATTCCTAAAAGAAGCTGCTATATTTTATTTGCTTATTTAAAATTTTAGTATGGTGTGGTTATTGCATTATCAATGGTAATGTTTTTAACAAGTGTAAAAGTCTTTGAGACACATTTTCCCTTTAAAACCACCACCAATGTAGGTATTGCATTTATCATACATGTGTGATAATCATGGCCGGCCCGAGGGGTGGGCACCGCTAGGGCACCCCTCGGTGCGTTAGGTCCGAAGGAGGTGTAATTTATTCATCCTCGTTTAATATTAAGCAAAATTAAAGAATTAATTGAAAAAAATGTTGAAAACACTAGCAATTTTTAAAGTAAAGCACGGTTACTTTTTTTCTGATATCGTCCCTGACCCTCTTCATAGTGGTGGGTTTCGAAAATCCGATATCATTTTTTATTTTAATTTGAATTTATACTAATATTTTTAGATGATTTTCGACAAAATACGGACTAGGAAAATTTGGCAAACAATGTTCAAAATGTCCTTTTTAAATGGCCTATAATAATAATTGATGTTTAATATAACTTCATTGTTTTTTTTAATTATATTGCATTTTACTAAATTATATTGTGTATATGTTACTAAAAAAGGGGGTGTGCGTAAATTTAAGGTATTGCCCGGGGTGCTGAAAATCCTCGGGTCGGCCCTGGTGATTATATTTCCAAAATTCATTTAAACATATTTTGAAATGATTAATTTCATTATCACTAAACAACTTGCATGTTATGCATATTTTAATTTTATTCTTTAATTCTTATTAGCCTATTTTCTCTGAAAATTAACTTGTAAGTTTTAAATATTTTATTTACAAACAAGCAAATACTAAACATAAAACATAAACATTTCCATTGACTATTTTTGTAATATATTTTAATTGTATGTGGTTGCATATGTATGTTCGCTTATGACGTTCACAGTATACATTACATAATTTTTTTGCAATGCATAGTTTTATAAATTATATTATACATGTACTGTTAACGTCTGAAGCTATCTTAAATGGTAATGTTTATGAAATATTTTAGAAAAACTTGGGCTAATTTTGAAAATAGTGTTTGCTATGACTAAATATTTTAGTTTTTAGCAAAGTCGTGAGTTTTTTAGTGGAAAATAAATATACAGTTATGCACTCCTTCACAAAAACGCATGTGTTTGTAGTAGTTTACAATTGTGAATTTAATATCAACTAACCACAATAACCAAAAACAAAAATTACATATTCAAGTGGAACGCGACTGAAAGTATAACAAACAATATTTTAACAGAATAAAAAACATGCAAAAACTGAACACACAGTATGCAACATTCTTTTACTGTACAATAACATATTTATAATTAAAAAAAAATAGCTTTTGACATTTGAATATTCTTACGAATATTGAACACTCTTGAATTATTTCATTAGTATTAGTTAATGTAAGTCAAATAAAAAAAATGTAAAAGAAAGTTGCTTTTAAATATCGGGTTGTTTTTTTTCTTGCAAATTATCTCTCGTAGTTTCACGATGCTCCACCTCTTCTGATCGATACACTCACCTTCATGAACCTCGTGTTCACACTTCTGTTCCTGTTGGAGACTGTACTAAAGCTGATAGCGTTTGGATGCAAGGTAACAATATACATATATACACACATATATTTATATGTATTGTAATAAAAATGAACATGGTAAGATTTAAAACTTATTTAACATTTCATAACAATTTTTTACAAAAAAAAATATATTATTTCAAATGTATGTACATACTTACATACACACATACATACATATGTCGAATATACTGTGTATTCTCTCGCATATACAAATTTTTACCATTATACAATAAAAATACAAGAATCTATTTTTTAATAAAAAATTGTATATAATATATGAAATGAGAGTTCACAGTATATACAATTTTATAATAGTTTAAAACTGTAGTTTTACAATTGATTCTTGAAATATTTTATTTCGTGTGTTGCTTTAGTTTTATGGTAGTGCCATAACTTTCATATAGTTCCAAAATATTGAACATGTAGTCCGTAAAAATGTTAAATTTCAAATTCTGTAATTTGTATTTGCTAGTGAATTGTAGAATGAATTTGAATAAATTGACATCAAAACATTTTTTCGGAAGATTTGTTTCCTAATTTATTTTTTTAGTTAAAAATAAGTATTATGTGTATTGTGGTCTTATTAATCAATCTATGTATTAAACATACATAAGTATGTATATATATACATATATATATATTTAATTTTTTTAATTTATTTCGTATAATTAAAAACTTAAAAATCAAGATTTTTAATTACATTTTTTAAATAATTAGTTTTACTAAGTAATATGATAAATCAAATAGAATATCAGTAGCGATAGAAACAATAAAACTATTTTTGCTTTTAGCATATAGAAAATTTGTAGCCAAAATGAAAAATATTTGTATGTAGTACGTAAAATTATGAATTATAAAATATTTCAATAAAAATATGTATATTTTGAAATTTATGTTAAAATTAAAAATACATCAGAAATGTGAAATTTCAACATCGAGTTCGCAATTAGGCTGAAACTTATATGTATTTTTATATCAAAGAACTTTTTACAATTGAATAATTGTAAAATATAATAAATTCTTACACTGTATATGATTATTTTACAAAGAATTTTAATATAATTTAAATTTATTCCAATAGAAAAATCATATACTTCGAATAGAAAAAAGTCACAAATTTTTGACATGAAATATTACACCTATCGAGGATATCTACTAATCTCGTTAAATTTCTAGGGAAATGATATACATATGTCATAGATTAGTAAATCATTTTATGTTACTTTTTAATAGTCCTCAAAGCTATAAATACATATATGTATGTTAACAGTATTATTAGTTCTATGCCTCTTGTTAATATATTAATATTTTTATTTCAGAACTTCTTCAAAGATCCATGGAACATTTTTGATTTAATCACTGTAATTGGAAGTATTATCGATGCACTAATTTTGGAATTGGGCGTACGTTTTGATTTGCAATTATTTTATTTGCATTTAAAGTCTGTTCGTTCATGAAATGTTTATAAATTATGTATGTTCCAAAATTTCAGGAAAACGCATTCAATGTTGGATTTCTGAGATTATTTCGAGCAGCCCGTCTCATTAAATTACTAAGACAGGGATACACCATTCGAATTTTACTGTGGACTTTTGTTCAAAGTTTTAAAGCTCTACCTTATGTTTGCTTACTAATTGCAATGCTGTTTTTCATCTATGCGATTATTGGAATGCAGGTATGTTTCTCAAAAATCATTATTATAATTAAATTTCAACACAAACACACATAATCCATCACAAACATCAAATATTTAAATATAATCATGACGAATGAATTAATAATGGTGTATGAATTGTTTTTTTTCTTCTATATTTTTTTTAAGTATTCAATCTACACTTTCAAAAATATATAGGGTTGTCAGATTAAGTAAATCATAAATCTTGATAGATCATTTCAGTAGACTTCAGTATTAACATTTGGCTATTGAGTTATGTTACTACTGAGATTCAGTAGATACATTTGACAGCATAAATATAAATAAACATATACGTGCGTTCTGATGCCACTGACACAGGGCACGAAGCGTGCACGCGGTTGGACATGTTTTGCGTACAGTTACATAAAAACATTTCAATTCACAACGGTCTTGTTTTTTCTACAAAGTACCTCTTTATACTCTCCCAATATAACATAATATGTCCTCATATAAAATTAAATATAACACAATATGTCTTCAATTAGAAAACCAAATAGTTACTTACCCTATGATAAATTTAAGAAAAAACAACGAATATCTGACAACCCCATTCAACTGTTTAAAAATTCCAATTCAGGTCCCTTGATTAATTAATATTTACTCTTGACAATTATAATGACTACAACCAAAACATTTTTTAAATACAGAAAGAAATTAATATTTTTTTTATTTGTGATTAAACCTAAATAATTTTTACATAAATTGTAAAATTTTGAATTAATATAAAATAAAAATATTTAAATGTATGTACTACATAAATGTGAGCCGTTTTTTTTAATGGAAATAATCAACTATTCATCTTTTAAGATAGTATGTACATGCATCCATTTAGCTTGTATGTACTATTTATAAAAAATTAAGTAACTGCATATATGTTTTGGCTTTATGTTATGAAACTTTTAATCTAAAAGAGATTAATTATTACATCGTCAAGCCTCGTTTATAGAATAAGAAACTTCAGTCAAATGTTTCCACAATAGACCAACAACGTTTTCAATATTTGCAATGACGCAATTAAAATTTCATATCAATTGTATTTTATTATTAAAATATTATTCTTCATATTATCGATTCATTGAATTTAATTTAATATAAAGGAAAGGTATATTTATAATATTGAGGATATGGTACAGTGGAAATTTTGTATGAAAAGGTGGACGTTATTGGATAAAAACTGGCATCTGGAAATAATAAGATACTAACTGGGAATAAATTCAATTTTTAATCGTTAAGAATATGTGATTTACTATTTTTTTTATCAAATATCACATCTCCGAAGCTTTTTAGCTTCACAAATCATTATATTTGTATATGGTGATTTGTGATCACAGACAAATATTATTTTTTCATGGCAAAACTATTGCTTTTTTGAATCATAAAATGAAAGTATTGTTGTTTAAGTATCATATAATTCTTAGAGATGAATAGTTTGACTTGTTCCATTTTTAAAATGAACGGCTCATTTTGAAAATTATTGATCATTTATCATATTATGCTTTTTTCAATTTCGTATTCATGTATGTATAATAAACATTTTCTGCTAATTATTTATTTAATTTAAAATATTTTCATGTAATTTGTTTTAGAAAAAATTAAACATTTGACTGCTCAATTTTTATGCACACATATTTGTCTTAAATCATCACAATACATAAATTAGCGTAAAGGTGTAAATTTTTAGCTATGCAATTTTTTTGTCGTATATTAATAATACATATGTTGAAAATTGATAGTTTTTCATGCTCTTTTTTTTAATTCGTCATTAAAATATTATGTATTATACATATTATTTCTATGTATATGTAGGTATATCAACATAAACTTACTTAGCTAGTAATATTTTAGTAAAATATTAATATTTTTACCTAATTATTATTAGTAACATATATAGATCAGTAGGGGTAGTTCAGTCTTTTTAACACATTTGCAGATGTCCCACGGAAACCAAATTTTGCGGTTTGCATATAATGCATTTAATATCTATAGTTGAGTGGACATATTCTTTTAACTAAATCAATAGCTTATCAGTATTTTCAAAGGTTAAATATAAAATTAATATCACCACTGAACAGCCTTATCAATTACCCTTCTGTTTATTAGGAAATTTTAAAATTCCTGTGTTTCTCTGTCGAAATTCTTTTTCGTTCTTTGATGCAGACATAATAACGGCATTTAAATGTTTATTTATTAAAAGTAAACTTATAAAATAAAAATAATTATCATTAAAATCGATAATGTAATCATCTTATGCATCACTTATGAGTTAAAAAGATTCACATATGTACTTTAAATTTTCATATTAACAAATATACCTGTATTGATTTAAATAGTACTGATTATTATATGCTATCTGCATACATTACATACATATATGTATAAGTAACCGATTATATTAAATTAGCTTAAACATACTTATTAGAACCTTTCATAATGACGTAATTTTGATCAACATCCTTGTGAATGAAGATTTTGATGATACAGGTGTTTGGAAACATGAGATTTGATCCTGACACAGCGCTCAATCGTCATAACAACTTTCAGACATTCTTTGGCGCGCTTTTGCTGCTATTTCGGTGAGACGGAGATACCCGGCGTCACGAAAGCCTAAATTGACTTTAAAAGTTTTAATATGGCCTCAACATCGTAACGTTGTGAAAGACGCCATCAAAAATGTTGTCGTTTTAAAGTAGATAATGTATTTTTGTAGCGCATTGTTAGATGTCTGTCAGCAGTATCGTTCACCCCACTTTCCCAGTATCAGATTATGGTGCATTGTTCCAGTACATGCGTGCAATAAGCATGCAGGGTTTTGTCTGTCTTGGAATCAGTTCATCACATTTACAAAGCTGCCATTGCTATCACAACACAACACATCCATTGTAAATTCAATTCACTACACACGTGTAAATTTATATTGCTTTCGTGACTGTCACGTGAATTTTCCACATCGACCAATAAGAACACCACTGATTTGAAATATACATATATATGTGTGTGTGTGTGTGTGTATGTACATATATGTATATATTTCTATTACATCACTATTTCAACGTTAAAAGTATCACAATTCTTACTGCCAAATATTTTCGATCGCTTGTATACATTAGAAATAAAGTTAAACGTCAATAAATAGTATGTATTGATTTTAATATTAAGAGGGCTGTACACCCGAAACCTTAATTTTGTTGCCGTTCCTTTCTTCGATATATATATTGAGTGAATGCGACAGTTTCGCTTCGACCGGATAATACGTATCTTAAATCGACAAAATCGAGGTTTTGTATTCTCCTATTTTCTCCTCCAAAACTGGACCAATTTATAAAAAAAATCATCATCGGTATGAGAAAGATATTTTCTGTGCAACTATGCGCGTATTTTTTTTTAAATCGACCGTTAAATAAGCACGCTGGACTCTTTTCGTGGGTGTAAAAAAGAGGCGATTTTATACATGTTTGGCGGCTTCTAGCTCCTATAAAAAATAACTAATCAAAAAAATAAAACGATAGATGCATCCCAATGGTGGATATCCATAGCATATTAAAAAATAATTTCTCTAGTGCCATAATTGAGGAAGGGAGAAGTCTAATACGTTTGTATGGACAAGGCGTTGGTGTCCAGCCCTCTTAAGCAAAAGTTTTGAAAATAAGCAATGCTTTTGTTATAATATTTAGATTGTATATTTGCGATTTCTTTTAGTAGTACAGGAAAGTCTTTTCTAATTTATCAATAGTTTTTATGAAGAATCTTGGTACTTTTAAGTGATTCATCATTCTCAACATTCATCAGTAATTATTTATACGGATGGTCGTGCATCTAATGCAATTTGTTTGCCAATATTACACAGTCATTATATTAGTGGTTATTTTTTAGTAATAGCAGATTCATGGTTATTATTAGTTCACCTGAATATCACTTATTGCAGTTTATTAGATCAAAAATAGATCAATTCAAAAATAGCCGTTGTCATTCGTTATTCATCAAAAGACATTCATGTCCCAGTAAATGTGTTGTCCTATTTTATACTGGGCTATTTTTGTTTTGTTTATTTTTTTATGTGTATCAAGTTAAATGAAATGTTTATTTACCAACATTTTATAAATGTATATGGTCATGTAGTATGTTATAATTTTGTCGTTTAGACATGTGTGTTGTATTGTACACTATATATTATGTGATTATTAATATAGGCCGTTTAGTGCCTTGTTACGGTTGATTGCTATGTTTTTTTTTTTTTTTTTGAAAATACGTATTTATTTTTTTATGAAAAAGTGTATGCCTACAGATATGACTAAGACTGCAGACGTGCAGACACGCGTGTGTCTTTAGATAAATCAAAACATTATTATTAAAAGGAATTTTATTCGATCATTTCTCATCACATTTTATCAATATTCATAATCTCTGAGCAAATTTCAATGTGTGCTAAAAATATGTATGCCGTTCGGATTATTGTTTATTTTCTTTTTATCTGTAACCTGTGACCCAAGGTGTTTGGGAATATTGCGTTGGATCCAGAGTCTTCCATCACTAGACACAACAACTTTCGAAGCTTCGTTCAGGGTCTAATGCTGCTCTTCAGGTAAGAGAACATAAGAATTGCTCTGGGCATGGCAAATAAAAAAAATGGACTTACAATTTCAATAAATATATATTATAGGATAGGAAGACGTATCCATAGTAAAAACATAAAATTTCTTTTTCTTTATATTTTTTTCAATTCCTTTTTAATTAGTTATATTTACAATCAATAAAAGTTAATAGCAAAATTTAGGTAGTATTGTGAATATTATATTAATACTAATATTGACGAATAGTTCTGATTTTTATACCTTTAAGGCCAAAATTTTTCAATCATTTCATTTATATAATTAGCAATTTTTTATATATAAATTTTTTCAAATAAGTATTTTTACAAACGCTGAATGTAATTGATCATAAGTAATTTTGCCTCAAATTCTTCTAAGTTCTCAACGCTTTTAAATTTTAATTTCAGAATGCAATTAGCTTTTTGTGTTTTATTTTTCATTCAGTGAAATAAATTAATTTATTCAAATAAGCTTTTAAATTAATCCTATACTAATATATTTTACGAAGATTGTTTATCGTGTAAAACAAACACCAAAAATTCATATTTCTATTTAAAAAAATTAAATAAAATAAAATTCGAAAACCGGCCTTCGATCTACATTAATCTACCAATCTCGTATTCCATATACATTTGTACACTCTGATAATAATAATAATTAAGAATATTCGTTAATTTTTCATTTATCAAGTATTTTCATTAGGTATTATTATTTCATTAAACTACATCCGATGAAATAACCAAAAATTGTCTACAATATATTTAAAATTTAGATTAAAAATTAGCCCACATTTTCTTTTCAGTTAGATAAACATAAAAATAAAAAATAGCGTTCTTAGTTTTTAGTAGAAAAAATAGTTTTCTTTGATCATCTCATCTGGTCTTGCTAAATGTACTCCATTCCTAAATAATGCTTTTATATCCCCAAATCCACTGTTTGCAATACGCTTTTTATGTTAAAGAATATGTTTTGTGTAGATTTTTTGTTGTTTAATATTAAAATATCTATAGATATTTTTACATTTCATAAATATGTTGCTGCAAAACTTATAATACATAAAAGTTTATCAGCTGAATTTTGTTACTTTTGAAAATATATATTTATTTATGATATGTATTTCCATGCAGGATATACTTGTTAACGGTACTAAAGGTTTGATTGTAAATATCAATTAAACACTGACATTTTTTTTTAATATACATATAATAGGTGTTAATAATTTTTTTCAACAATGTTTTCTTTCACAAAATTACAATGTCTATCAGCCTTTAAGGATCAGTAACAGTGATATTCTAAATAATCAATTTTCAAATATTCCTAAATGCATACATACATACATACTATGTATGTATTCAGTTAATATTTAACTTTTTTTCCCATATTGCATATCATTTGTTGAATAATTTAAAGTACAAATTTGCCTTCCATAATTAATAATTTTGAAGTTTCTTGAAATTGTTTTTCACGAAACTACATATGTATGTATGTTTATAATATTACTTTTATTGATATTTTTACTCTGAAACGATGACTTTCTATACATTAAATATAAAGTTTGATTTCAAATTTATCGTACCTTTCAAGTTAAACTCAAAATAATAAAAAAAATTATTTATTCTTAAATTTGGATATTATAAATACCATTTAATAAATAAAAGAACGTCGGCCAAAATTTCACTTCCAATAATTCTGAAATTTGACAATACATTTAATTCAATTTTATTTCAATATTTTATTTTAAAATTCGTTTTAGTTGGGATATTTTTTATCCTTATCAATACAATTCATAAATATAGTTAAAATCATTAAAAAAAATAATTAAAACAGATTACTATTAGTATAATGTAATAGTTGATAATCAAAATTGAACAAGATTTTACAATGCTTATGCAGAAACAATTCCAATTTCAGACTTATTATTTGAAAAATTTAGATTTATTAGCGTGTTCAACTAATAAAATTAATTTAAATACAGGTGTGCAACTGGTGAATCGTGGCCAAATATTATGTTATCGTGTTTAAAAGGAAAACTGTGTGATGAACGCGCCAATAAACCTCCGGGTGATACATGTGGATCTACACTTGCATATGCATACTTTGTGTCTTTCATTTTTTTCTGCTCATTTCTTGTAAGTATACAATTATTTTACTGTCAGATTTATGTGAAATTGGTGATACTACTTTTTTATTCATTTTTAGATGCTCAACTTATTCGTTGCTGTTATTATGGATAATTTCGACTATTTAACAAGAGACTCGTCAATCTTAGGAGCGCATCATTTAGACGAATTTGTCAGAATATGGGCAGAATATGACCCGAACGCTACGTAAGAAACATAAACCAATTCTATATATGTATATGAGCCAAATCTATAGGCTTTCCTTTTTTACATTAGTATTAATTTATTCCAGTGGTAAAATTCACTATACCGAAATGTATGACATGTTGAAAAACATGGATCCTCCATTAGGTTTTGGAAATAAGTGTCCCAATAGACTGGCTTACAAAAAACTAATTAGAATGAACATGCCGTTAGATGCTGAAGGAAAAGTTAATTTCACGACAACACTTTTTGCACTCATAAGGGAAAATCTCAATATAAAAATGCGATCCGGTAATTTATACAATTTATTAATAATATATTATGGACGTTGAGAGATTTGAAGATTATTTATACATCGTTCATTATAGCTGAAGAAATGGATCAAGCTGATGAAGAACTTCGCGAAACCGTAAGTCATATCTGGCCGCTACAAGCAAAAAAAATGCTTGACTTGTTGGTGCCAAAAAGTGATACCCTCAATACTGGAAAACTCACAGTTGGAAAAATTTATGCTGGCGTTTTGATTCTTGAAAGCTGGAGAACAACACGTTTTGGACAGATGGAGGCCACCGGGATTCCGGTTAGTGAACGGAATTGATTCTTGTTAATACACCATTTAAAATATTTAGTTATTTTTAATTTGTTTAAACTTTATTTATATAATTTGAGTTGTTTTTCAATTTACGTTTTTTTGTGGTCTTTAAATAAAGGCCTATTCGTGTAGTGAATATGACATGCTCAAGTACGAATACATCTATCTAATATTGTATATTTTTGAACACATATTTTAACGATAGAATATAATTTCGACAATTTTATTTTGGTATGTCAAATTCATTATGTTAAGTTAGAATTAAGTTTTAATATCATTGGTAATTTTTTATGACATTAGATCACAAATTACACTTTTTAATAATACAACCAAAGGTTATCTTGAATATGTCAATGAGTTTTGAATAATTTGCTTTTCGTACGTGTTCCTTAGAATTATTAAAGTTTAAAAAAATTCGAATACTGCATTTATTTTAGAGAGATAAAATGTTAAATGTGTTTACTTGTCATGGTAGGAGTGTGCCGATAATTGTCATTAGGAATGTTTCCCAACAAGTTATACATAGTGTGCCTCTTTAGAGCCCCAACCTCCAGAGTAGTCATTCGTAGATGTAATGTACATACCTCCATATATCCAAGCATACTTTAGAAAATGATAAAATATAAACACATAAAGAAACAAACTTACACAAACAAAATATTACCATTTCCTGATCAATACTTATGTTTGAAATAATACTACATATAATATATATATACAAATATATATATACATACAATGAATTAAATGAAAATATACACACATAAATATATACGAGAACATCCCTACATCGGAATATTTCAATTTTTCAGGCGTTCGCTGGCAATAGCCCATCGGCGAATCAGCCGGTAGTACCCATTTATAAATATATAAATAAGATTTTTTTAAGCTTTTATTCATCTTGCAATCTTTCGCACTGCGAGATAATATAAGATGAATACCTAGAAACGTTAAAAAATTTTATTGCATAAAAATCATTTCGCATCTTGCTTTTTTTATTCATAAAACAATATATCACATTAAGAATTTAGGTGATTTAGAGTTTTGTTTGAATACTCTGCACTATTGATAATAATAGCGATATTTTATTTCACTTTATTTATATAAGTTTTATATTAATAAAGAAACTTATTAATTCAAATTTTAGCTGGCATATATGAGTAATGATGGACCAATTTGTTTAATTCATTTTTGTAAAGACATAACACAACTCACTAATATAATATTATAATAAAAGCATAAACGTATATAAAATGTTTAATATATGTACATACATGCATATGTACAAATGAATTGAATATGTAAACGGTACAATTTTTTTATTTGTACAACGTATCATAATATTGTTACCAAATTTAAAAACTATACTGTAGTACAATAGTATGTATATATACATAATATTTTTCAACAAAGGGTCTTTTTATACTCTGTAAGAAATCATCAATGATGTTTGATATTTACGGAATTATACATTTACACACATGTGTGGAAAACACGTCTTCCATTTGATATTATAACATTTTCTTTTTTCATTTCAATAATAATATTTATCTTATAATGCAAACATTCTTTATAAAAATTAATTATCGTATATATCGATTATTTCTCATATATGTTTGAATGCCAATATATGTATATACATTTTAATATTAATCAACATATTATTAAATGTAGGAGATGAAAGCTTTACAATTTTTATTTTTCTGTATTTTAGTTTTACCATAAAATAGATACAAAAAAAACAACAATAGTACAACACAATTTTTTAGATAATACTTTGCTTACGTGATACATTATGTTTAAAAACATTTTAAATTTGATACTCAATGACAAAAAAAGTATGATACATTCAGAATTTAAGACAATTTTTACACCAAAAACAAAAAACCTTTCTTCCCGATGTGATACAGTTTGAAAAAAATATTTTTTTGAAAGATATCTCTATGTTGAGTTTATACACTACACGATTATTATCTGTAAATTATACAGATGCTAAGGTGTATAGAAATATCATACAAATAAAGTGGTAACGACTGATTCTAAATTTAGGTTATTTGCTAATATAAATTCAATCAAAATCAATGTGTTCATTTTAAAATAATCCCATTAAATATTGATCAACATATGAGTACCATTTATGTAATTTTGGATCTTTTCCTAATTTTTTACGGATTTTGATTTACAATTATCGAAAAAAGTAATTATTATGCATGGATATGTATATTTAGATTTTGTGTATGTACTGTTTATTATGTATAACATGTAGATGATCAGATATGTATATAAATATAGTGTATTAATTTTTATGTTTTTTTAATTTATTATTTGTTACCCTATTATAATTTAGAATGCACATGTAGTATTGAATACCATATGGCTTACATACAAGATAATATCTCTATAGTCTATGTATATGTATTTGTATAATTATAAATGTACACATTTACAAGGTTAATATTTTTAATTATTTTTTAGTAAAATGAAATAGATGTATTTAAATTATTATACATACATATTTAGATATCATTTCATTTATTTTCTATCATAATACATAAACAACCATTAATTTTCTTATTCTGAAATGTACTTGAATGCTTATATCATTAACGACATTCAAATTTTATTACTCTTTAATGCCATAATATTTATATAATTAATATTAATTAGCAGTATAGCTCAGTGATTAGCGTGTGTTGATTAGGCTCAAACCCCAGATTAGGCTTCCATTGAAAAAAAATATACAATGTATGATTTTAAACAATTCTGTGATTTATGCAACTTATTTTATTTGATTGTCAAAACAGCTGCCCAGAAATTGGCTCATTCCCATTATTATTATCATTGTCTGATTATGATTTCAATTAATATTTGTATTTGTACATGGTACATACATAGTACAATAAGCTAATACATAAAGATCGATTTTCAAATCTTATAAATATAAACCATTAAAAAAAGATATTCGTTTTAAAATGTTTCACATGATTTTTTGGTATTAGTGAACTACCATATGAAAAAAACTGGGTATCTGTCAAAAAATTTAACCAATTAGATTTTTGTAGTATATTATTACTTCTTGAAGGCTATTAGTAATAATATTATGTAATACTTTTAAATCCATTTATATTTATTCATCTCTCGTTTTTAGATTATTATTAGATTTAGCTGTGATTTTATTATATTACATTTTAAATGGTTGGAGTGAGTTTAATGTGTCAAAGAAGAGCTTTTCTCTTTTGAGAATACAGCCTCTAAGATTAAAAAATATGCATAAAAATATTATGCATTGCCTTATGGGCTATGCAGAAGGCGTCATTCTTTAACTGCTTGCTGGATATGGCGGCTGGACTGAGTGGACCAGCGGGCTCTCGTGCAGGATCCCTATCGGTGGAGGGTCCGCAGCAAACACAATCTAACAATACACAATCAGACGAACATGTAGTACAACATGAAGATGAAATGTCTCTTTTAAATATTGCTAGGCGAAATACTAGGAAGAGATCACTAAGGTATTTTCATTATTTCATATTCTCTTATTATACATTTATTAATTTACACAAATAATAAATGCTACGTAAATTTATGTTCCAGGAGCAAAAAGGTGAACATGTGGTCTGGCCTTATTTCCACCTAAAATCTGTAACCTCAGTGTGGTTTTACATAGATTTGCTGTAAATGAATAAATTATAGAAATTATAAACAAAAAATGTATTAGAATAGTTTTAGTTCTACATAGTCAATTGGCGTAGAGAAGGTAGCTTCCACTTGAATATTATGATAATTTCAATGTATTCAACAATCTACGGTTTTTACCATGTTATAATATTTGGTATAACCCGGGCTGTGGTGTCGTTAAAAAAACATTACTCCAACTCTGACTATATTTTCCCACAGTGCAACTCCAACTCCGATTTTTAAAATGTATAAATATCATATTGGATTATTACGTTCCTATATATAAAACTATTTCCAGGTACATACATATACACAGTCATAACTTTAACAAATGCAACGAATGGGCTAATATATAACATAATATATAATAACTAAATTTTAGTATTTTGTATTGTTATTTGTGAGTAGCTTTTAGCTACTGGTTAAGGCTATTGGTTTTTATTCACATAGACTCCAGATATTGAGAAGTCCCAAAGAAAGGAGTTGGAAACGATCAAATTAGATTAACGTAATCAGAAAAATCGCGATGTAATTCGATCATCAAAAGAACCGCCATTTGACGGGCCACATAATAAGTGCTTGTACTTTGTACTAAAGATGTGGAAAAAACGTGTTTCAATGCGAAATCAGAGTCGCTTGTTTTTTAACGATTCTGACTCCAGCCAAAAAGTCAACTTCAACTTCAACTTCATAGCCCTGGGTGTAACCATAATATATGCGTATTAGATGTAGAACTTTTCAAAAGACAGTAGATTTACATCATTGTATTACAACAATGAATGAAGCCAAATTAAAATATTAGATTTATATTAGAAATATATTTTCATTACAATGATATATATATAAAATAAATGTCTAAGTGCCATATATAAGGATTTTTACGTTTCTAGCTGATCCATTAATTAATGATATATAGAAAATATTGTTTTCATTTTTTTTTCTTATTTCCACATTTTAGACAGGAACCAATTCAGAGGCAAAAGCTATCTGAAGCAATGCTGTAAAATTTATGTTAATGTCATGGTTTTCAAACAAATGCATAAAAATGTAATGTATAAACGTATATTTACAATACATGATTTTCACTGTGTCTACTTATACATGTATAATTTAAGAATTTCATATAATTTTCATAATATCATTTCGTTATTGTGTAATATTTTTTTTTATTGGTTAGTCAATCATAATTATTATTTTGCATGGAAAAAATACAATAATAATTTTTACATACACGCAAATAAAATAAACCTGATGTTAGTAAGTTGAGAAAGGCATGTTAGACATTTTATATGAATCATGAACATAGAGCTTGCATAGTATTATAGATATTGTAAGGTTAAAAAACTTGAATTTGAAAAACTATTTACTCATACAGTATTTGATAATATTTTAGCAAGTAAAGCAAGCTTTTATTGAAGATCATTGGCATGTGCATTTTCAGCTTGAAACTTTATTTTTGTAGCTTAAGGATAATTTATTCATAAGAAATCATTAAAATTTTGAAACTATAAAATCACATAAAATATTGTGCTTATCCATATGTATGTTCATAGATATGTTCAATGAAAATATTTTGGGGATCATTTACAAGAATTGGGATCTTATTAAGACGTTTAAAATTACATGAAAGCAGTGGTCTCACCCAAATTTTGGAACAACGGGTTTCCAAATTTTTTTTCAAAACATTTAAATTGAAAAAAAAAAATATATATATATATTTAAATATATATATATATATATATATATATATATATATATATATATATATATATATATATATATATATATATATATATATATATATAATATATATATAAATATATATATATATATATATATATATATATATATATATATATATATATATATTATACATTTTTTTTCGTCAAAGGTATTAACTATTACATGAAAGTTCATTCAATTTTCAAGATTTGTATAATTTTTGACTAAAATTATATGATTTTTTAGATTAAATAACGGGTTTCCGGAAACCCATGGAAACCATTAGGGTGACACCACTGCATAAATGGATTTAATTATATGTTTAAGTCACAATTAGAATGTGTTGTGATATGTACATATTATAAAATTTCGTTTAGTTGATGTGTGAAAATCTTTATATTTCTGCATAATAACATTTTACTTGGAAAAAGTAAAAAAAAATATATTTCCTCAGTTCAATTAATCAAAATCTCTATATCCATACATATTTAATATAATCTAAAAAAAATATTTGCATTACATATGCACATATCTTCATTAAAAATTAAAAATAACTAAGCGCTTGCCCTCTAACACAGTTTTGAGTGTTATCTTTAATCTAAATACTACCTTTTTACAAGCTTTTTACTAGCTTTTTACTAGCTTTATTTACAAGCTTTTTACCAACAAATTTATATATTATAATTATAGATATTTTCAAATCGTTTTTTCTTAATATGTATATCATATTATACATAATATGTAATACTAACATTTAAATTTCAGTGAGTCCAAATCGCTATTTTATGATGTAACAAATTATTAAGTGTACTATTAATATATATATATATATATATATATATATATATATATATATATATATATATATATATATATATATCGCTAGTTGTAATTATAAAATGTCATATAATACATAACATGTTGATTCATACATATACATATTAACTTTCACTCTGGGGTAAAATAGTTGAATGAGGATTTTTATACTAATCGGAATTGAATCAAATTCTGCTCTGCATTTGGTTTATATTCTTATTCGCCGTACAATTTGACCATATCATATGCATTCATCATCTCTCAGGGCGAAAGTGTTAATGTACATATGAATAAATTATACATTTGTATAATTAGGTTCGACTACATTAAGCCGAAACTTTTAGCATGTATAATAAAATCAATTGTTATTGAAACATGTTATTCAAATCTCTAGCACTTTTTTATACAATCAAAAACTACAGGCATGCTTTTGTATAAATAAATATATTTGTAATGCCTTATTACATACATATATGCATCTATCGAATACTTGGGAATCAGTTAAAATAGTTAATAAATCGTGTGATTCTAGGTGTTGGAATTACAGGATGTTGTTTCAAGAAGACAATCGATGGAGTCCCTCGTAGATGGTGGTCATTTACAACCACCTCACACATACGCAAATGGTCATAGAAGATCACCAAGCTTAAGGTGATATATGCATATCATTTAATGAGTAAAATATCGATCGATGTTTTTCATAAATACAATTTCTATATGTGTTTTGTTAATGTTTAGACGCGGTCCCTCTCCATTAGTACGAACACCTAGTCCGAGACGCCGTGCACCTTACTATAACCACAATCATGGGGTACCGCCACATCAGGCAGGTTATCATCAGGGAATCCATCACGATATTGGTTTTTCAGATACTGTCAGCAACGTCGTAGAAATCGTAAAACACGACCACCATCGTCCGAGCACACGATACCAACCGAGCTCTCATTACAGAATACCTGGTGGTGAGTAAATGAATACCATTTTGATGATAATTTGCTTAAACGTGAATTATCTTCGAAGGAATCATACAAACAATTGAAATTTACACATATCAAACCGAAACATTCATTATTTTATCGATTTGGTTTTTTGATAAACGATTCATGCTTGTGAATCACAAAAAAACTCATACATGGACACACACATACACATTTTTACGTTATTAAGGGTATAATTAATCAATTAATGAAACTGATGAAAAATTTACATTTAACATTTATAAAGTTACATAATTTTTCTATTTTTACAAGCATTTTATTACTTATTAAAATGAAAACAGAAAATACACGCCTTGAGTGGTATAAATATACTAGAGATTAAATAGTTATTTTATATATTGCATTTATGAATATAAATAGACACAAAAACAAAATATGGAAGTAAAATAAATTGTATTATTTTATGTTAATTGAAATATTTGGAACTAAATAGTTTTTAAATTATCAATTTACTTATATAACCATATTAATTCTCTAGATGAGCGGCTCAGGACTATTTTACATAATTTTAATTTCTTATAAAATTGCATTGTTATAATTTTTTATTAAACTGTAAATATGTAAGTACAGTAAAACTACTCACAACCAGAACTCCATTGATCCCTAATCTCAATGGAGTTCTGACAATTCCAAATCTATTATATATGTATAATAATCATATTTACATTTTAACTGTATTGTTTTTATTTTCTTTAGATGTGCATATGCAAATTTAGCCTGTATGCTTTAAATGCCACATTTAAATAAAATATTATTTTCATCAAAAAAATATATGTATATACATACATGCATATAAATAAAAACTTATATACATACATACATATATGTTCTCAGAGATAGACGATGAACATATGAGCCGTTATATTTACATTTTATTGAAGTGGTGTAAGACCACTCTTCCTCATTTTGAGAAATATCTTGCAAAATATTAAATATAATGTTTTGCATTTTACAATATTTCAAAATACTGGTGGCTTGTAACAAGTTTATTCTGTTTTTCCGAAATTCTAGACATATCGAATTAAAAGTGTTTTTTGAATTGAAAATTGGACTTACGACACTTTCAAATATAGCGGCTCATATCTAACCACATAAAAAGTAATTGTAATTTCATAAAGATTAAAAAAAAAGCTCTCATAAAAACATATTTATATTTAAAAAAGAATTTCAATATTATATACATACTAATTTTATTCGAAAGTTAATTTTTTTTAATTACATATATAATATAAGGTGACCGTTCGTACTGATTTTACCAGGACAGTACTGGTTTTTTGGGTATCTGTCCTGGCAAATCGTGAGATAAAACCAGTACACTTTTTATGTATTAGAATTTTTTATCTAATAGATGGATAAATATACAAAGCCTTCGGCGAAAATTATGTCTCCTACAAAAATATTTGCAAATTAATCAAATGTTGTTTCCATTTATCAGGAACAAATTCACCAGCCGAAGGATTAACAATATATAGTCCAGTGATAAAATGAAATTGAATGTTGAAACCTTTAAATGTCTTCTAATCACTTAGTATAATTTTAACCAATGCGTTGCAAACGATCGACAAGCGCCAGACAGACTGAACCACAGATTAACGATACGTGTACCCTATGCGTGCGCACTGCTCGCACTTACACTAAGCGAAATCTACCCGAAGTCCCGAAATACCTACCCTGTATACGTTCTGTGCTTCTGACACTTTAGTTCCGAATTTTGCCTTATTAAACTCGCCAGAAAGATCCAACTCAATTTTAATAATTGCTCTGTGCACATCGAAAGGTTACTCGTCATCTGATGTGCAATCTATCATTCGTGAAGTCGAGAATTGCGTTTAAAGCAGCCATCCAGTTAATCTGTGGTTCAGTCTGTCTGGCGCTTGTCGATCGTTTGCACCAAACCCAATTTCAACCCATCTTGTGTAGAAATTTATAAGAGCATTCAAGAAAATGAATTCATCTATATATATATATATATATATATATATATATATATATATATATATATATATATATATATATATATATATATATATATATATATATATATATATATATATATATATATATATATATATATATATATATATATATATATATATATATATATATATATATATATATATATATATATATATATATATATATATATATATATATATATATATATATATATATATATATATATATATATATATATATATATATATATATATATATATATATATATATATATATATATATATATATATATATATATATATATATATATATATATATATATATATATATATATATATATATATATATATATATATATATATATATATATATATATATATATATATATATATATATATATATATATATATATATATATATATATATATATATATATATATATATATATATATATATATATATATATATATATATATATATATATATATATATATATATATATATATATATATATATATATATATATATATATATATATATATATATATATATATATATATATATATATATATATATATATATATATATATATATATATATATATATATATATATATATATATATATATATATATATATATATATATATATATATATATATATATATATATATATATATATATATATATATATATATATATATATATATATATATATATATATATATATATATATATATATATATATATATATATATATATATATATATATATATATATATATATATATATATATATAAATGAATGTCTGTGTGTGTCTCGAATACGCTGCTAAACCACTGAATCGATTACGATGAAACTTTTAGGATTTGTTGTATGCATGTCCGGGAAGATTACTGTAAAAAAAATGGGAACAAACGGGAACGGAAACGGGAAAAATGGGAATGAGTGTCATTGCAACGCAATGATTTCAAATGTGTTCGCTACTTGCGTTTTTCCGACAAATGGGAACGGGAACGGCAACGGGAACGGGAATTGCATGCGTTATTATGGCATTGCAACGCATGCCGGGGTTCAGCTAGTTTTTTTTATAACTGTGCGTCCATGATTCTTTGATCTTCGTTTTAAATAATTGAAATATTTAGAAATATGTTTTTGGAAAAAATGTCCTGGTTATAATGCAAAATTGATAACAGTTAGTTCAGAGCTGCTGCTACGCTAGAATGCTTTTTCTTTTCAGTTGAAATATTTGGAATTATGCTTATTTTTCAATTTTGCTTTAAATAAAAAAGAAACTATTATACTCAATTTGTTGAAAATGAATTTTATAATATAATAAAAAATAATTTTAATCTGTGTGTCACATGCATTAATGAGACTTGAAGAATAATTGAAAATATTCCATATTTTGTCTTTTTATACATATTTCCATTGTTTGCCGTATCGCAACGGCTATTAATAATATTGTAGTAAGATATTAAGTATCAGTGGGGTGTCAGATGAGACGTGGTTATGTGGGGGCCGTGGGGGCGGGTGGTGGAGCGCCTCAACATCACCTGCACATTCCCCGGCAGACACACGCCGCGCACCACCCACCACTAGCCTGGGCCGCCGCTCACGCTCACCCTCTCCCTCGCCACGGTCCAGGCCCAGGCACCATCACACCGGTGAGGATACACCTCATGACACCATCAATCGCGCATCCACACCATTAACAAACATACACCATACACACGCATATCTTTATTATCATATATTTATATATTTAAACACACCTCAATCTATATATAACACTGACAACAAATTCAGACTTATAATATATTTATATAACCATGTCCACAATTACAATTTATTTTCAACTTTATCAATATATAGTCTATAGTATGTGCATATGTATTACATTCTTTGCTTTTTTTTAGTTTCATATCACTATGAAATTATTACACATTTAACACTATACTAAACTGACAATTTTATTTAATTTTATTTAAACCTAGCAAATAAATATGTAATATGTATAACTAAAGCCTCTTTATTTTTATTGTTTACTCAGGTATAAGTAATATTCAGAATATTTATATAGTGATATAATATTGTCATCATGGCCCGGGCATCGGAAGGATAGCTATGACTCCTATAGCCCGGGGGGCCTAGATTGCGAGGGGCCCTGGCAGCGAGATATATTTGATTTTTAAATGCTTTTTATTATTACGAAATTTTGTTCACAATACATCTTATTTATATTTTAATAGCTACTGATCTACTGATCATTTTCTATTTTACAATTTTATTTTATTTGGTTAGTAATCATAGTATTATATTATTCTAATGTTAATGTACAGCATAATAGGAAAAAGAGCTCAAAAACCTATTTACAATTCTTATAAATGCTCATAATACATCTAATACATAATATTAATTAAAGACTCTCTAAAATCGATGACCTCAAGCAGATGCACCGAGATATATAATTTTTTAATTTGTTACGAAAGTTCGAAGTGTCTTTCTTCTTCGTACTAAGTAGTTATGTTCAAGTAGTAACTTGTCGGTGATACCTTGGCTATTACTTTTACACAATGACTTTTATTTGAAACTGAGGGAAATATATTATCAATTATTAGGGGATCCTTAATCTTATTACTTCTTGATGTGTATTGTGAAAAATATTGATGAAATGATTTTTAATTTCAATTTTGAAACAAATTTTGGCGGAGAGGGCGGGGGGCTCAAGCAAACTAGCCCGGGGGCCCGGCTTGGAATGTGCGGGTCATGATTGTCATTTAAAAAAAGTTTAAGACTACACATGTTTATTTCTCTTTATTAAATACTGAACGAAAAGATTGTATTCTAATCACAATTGTAATTTTTAGTAAACTTTGTAGGACGAGATCGAGATAGAGAACTTTTACACGCTCAAAACAATGCAGCAGGTAGAAGGAGCCATGGTAGAAGATTGCCTCCGACTCCTAGTAAGCCATCAACGTTACAGCTGAAGCCACCTCAAACCATAAATTTCCCCAAATTAAATGCCAGTCCGACTCATGTGAGTGAAATGGTTATTAATTTTTTTATTTAAAAATCAATATTTCACAAATAAAAGAAATATTTTTATTTAAATCTTTTAAATGCCAAATATGCAAGCATTGCTACCAAGGCATGATTTGTTGAATACAGATAATGTATGTGTAAAACATATCAATCAGGCTTTATTATTTTGAAATAGAATGTGAAATTTGTTCAAACCATCTTTGACGACTTTATCATCTACAAAATTAATTTAAATTTAGTCGTTTAAATCATTTGGCTGAAGAAACAAGTCATCATTTTTAATTAAAGTTATGGTTACGCTTTCAGCAACATTTATCTGCACATGCGACGCCCCATTCTCTGCATTCTCTCCAGCTGCGGGAAAGAGATAGAGACGACAGAGAAAGAGATAGACTTTTAGAACGGGACTTCCGTGATAGAGACATGTTTGTTCTATGTCAATACTATTATTTTCCATTTACCTTTTAATTTTCGAAAAATAAGCGTTTGAAACTGATTTTAAATATTATGTAGAATTTCATGACATTATGCTATAAAATATATTTTTTTTTCTATAAAATATGTAATGTAGCAATAATTCTTAGACTTAAAACGGTTATATATTTGATTTATAATAAAAAAGCATTTGTTATAATTTTAGATACATTCAACGCGATGTGCCACTTAGTTTCGAACAAGCACTAGCTTTAGGCAGAGGTGGTGGTGGGATCGGAGGTAGTCGAACATTACCATCACCACTGCCTAATGGACATAAGCCACGCACAATCCGCCGAGATGATTCCGACGAAGATGATTGGTGCTAGCACGCGGTGGGCGACCCCCGCCCCACTAACGGGGGCTCCGACACATGTCTTGATAGACGAAGATACATCACCAACACATATTACTACTTGCCTCGTAAAACAACCTTCACCGTTTTAAACTCGCCACAGTATCGCAGAACGAAAATAGATCAACGAGAAACAATATTACAATATGAATATGAAAGAAAATGTAGAAGAGCTCATGGCCGCCTGTATAGATCACAGGACGACGTACGTTTCAAACAGGACGATAGATACGATCTAAGAACTGATAGAAAAAATGAATATTTAGATGATTTTGATGAAGATGAGTATTATGAAGACGATTACGACTATGGAGAAGGTCTTGATAACGGTATTCACCATAGAGTAAGAAGCGACAGCATATTAGACTTGCACTATGCAGATGATATTGAGATTCCTCACAGAAGTGACAGTATATTAAATATTGATTTTATGGACATTTCTGATAAATCTAAATTACATTTGCCGTTAGATACCGAAAAAGATCTGGAATTCGGTGACCATTCGTTGCAGGTGGATTTTGACGGCGTTGAATATAAAGATGATATATCAGATTATGAAAACGAAATGATCCACGAGGATGTACTAGAATCGGATACATCAATAGAAAGAATGGAGGACAAAATCAGCTGTATAGTGCAACCTAGTATAACACTCGATCGATTGAGTAGCGTCCAACCGTACCAGAAGCCAATGAGCGTTTACACCAGTAGAAACAGATTAGAATATTTGAGAAGCAGTGAAAATTTGGAACGAAGAAGAGTATTATCTAGCGATGCTGTTTGGTTAACACCTACATCAGTTTACAGAAAAAAATGCAAGAGTAACGATGAAATGATGAAAAAGAGGCAAGTAGTGCGTTTTAAATGAATCTGTTCAGTTTATAACCGGCAAAGAATTTTAGTTGTGATAATTTTCTATAACTTTCGTTCAATCAAAATAATATTCAGTTTTATTTCAACGTGACTTTTTTTCTCAAACTTAAATGAATCGAACAAAACATAATTTTTTAATGTAAATTATAACTAATTATTATAAAAATATATAAATTTTTACAAAAAAAAAACGTACTTTAGTCTGAAATTTAGTGACTGTGTCGGAACATTTTAACACCTTAACTATCTATCTATATATACATATATGTGCGTAAAAGGTGTATGCGTGAGAGTGAGAGTAACGTGTGTATGTGTATATATTTGTGTGTTTGTTTGTTATGTGTATATGTGTATGTGTGCGTGTGTATATATATATGTACACACATTTACCTACACATACACACACATGCACGCACACACACAAGAAACATCTTAAAATACAAGTGTGATAAAAAAGCCTTTTCTGCCTTCAAATTGTGGGGCTTAAAAACTAATAAATAATTAATTTTAGTAGGAAATATGTGAAATGAACAGAAAATTGTATAAATTAAACAGTGGTGGACAAACATTTAATTAAATTGCAAAGATAAAGACTTCTAATCAAATTTTTCTTTTAGTTTGTATAAAAAAATTAGGAACCTATTATAAAATAAAAGACGTTTACGACATTTTTAACAAATTTTTCGTATAGTTCTGTTATATGTAAGTGATATAAAAATTCCACAATGTCCCTACAGATAACAGCTACGGCATGACTGATGTTAGATTGTGCACTACGGAATGTTATCTAGTTAATCAAATTTGTATTATATTTATAAAAAGAAAAACTTCATAATACATATAATAAAACACATACACAACAAGTTGATTATACTCATAATACATTCAAATATTCTTAATCTACACACACAGATACACTCATATATAAATATATATATATATATATATATATATATATATATATATATATATATATATGTATGTATGTATGTGTATATATACATATAAATGTATATACATATATATATATATATATATATATATATATATATATATATATATATATATATATATATATATATATATATATATATATATATATATATATATGGTGGGAAATTTCATATTTCCATAGAATGTCAATCGCCAAGTCTTTTTATATAATACATTGCAAATTATTTGAAGGTTGTTGTGAATTCAACGAATTCTGAAAAAAAATATTATTATTTTATCTAAATTAATTTGAAATAATCAATCTTTATAAATTAATAGAAAATTTATTAAACGAGTTGAAATTCGTTAAATTATCATAGGAAAAATGGACTGAGAGTAAATTCTTATTTTCAATTATTATTTGCATGACATGTAATATATTAAAATATTTCTTTTAAGAACGAAAAAAATAGTTCAACGGTAGAAGACCCGACGGAAACAGAATAAAAAAGTCAATCTCAAGTCCATATAACTTAAGTTCATACATTGACAAGGCATTCCAAAGACGTACACACATGTATATGCACATATACACACACAGTTACACACATTGATTTACACAGACACACACACACATTCACACATATATTTATATATATGTCTAGGTAAATGTAAGGAGCCCTTCACTATGAAAACTGCCATGCCTGTATAATTTATATTCTATATTATAAGTATACCTAAGTAAATTTGTCCCATATGTCCATACTGTTTTTCAATGTAGCATTTTTACTTAAGAAATAATTTTTCAAATTTAATCTAGCTTTAGTATGTTTATACTGTTATCGAAAATTTTCAGTAATGAAGGTAACTTAAATCTGTTTAATTAAATGTATCATTAAAACTTATGAACCCGAGCAACAACACTTTTCTTGCGATTTTAATAAATCTTGTCATTAATAATCAACTTTCGAGACCATTTAAAAACATTATGTTTGCATTTTAATTTAACATTTACTTTCATACATTTTTCAGGCTGTCGATTTTTTGGAAAACCATTTCTTTTTCTACAGATGTGTTAATAAATAATTTATTTAGATTGACGTAAAATATCTACCAATAAAGTTTTCGAAATAAATTTTACATTAAAACTATTTACAAGCAGTGTCAGCTCTGCCAAAAATGTCACATACAAAACACATAAATGTATTACTTAATATACATTTATGTGTTTAGCCGTCTTAAGGGGTTGACCAAGGAATCTGGATATAGCCCTAAAATTGGAAAAAGTAAATTAATATAAATTTAAAAGTACAAAATACAACTTATGTTTAAAATGAAACATTACAATTAGTGAGTCATTTTATTTGGCACTTGATAGAAGAAAAAAAAACGATTTTTATTTTAGTAAAATTTAAATAAGATTCATTATACGAGATGATTAATTAAATAACCAAAACGCTATAAACATAGTACATACATGGTTTCTTAAAACCTTAAGGCGGTTTTGAATACAAAAGTTCACATTTTTTCTGATTTTCATTTGCATAAAAAAAAACGACAATGACACTATTATTCCTTTTTAAATTAATAATTGAATTATTTCAATTAAAATTGTCGCATTTTATACAATTAATTATTTAAAATGTATGTATGTCAAATGTTATCGTTCTTATTATTACGTGTATGTATTTTTTAAATACAACAGTGCTTCTAAAATGTATTAAAAAAAATCCTCCAACTTAAAAATATGAGATTTTATTCACATACGATTTATTCACAAGCTCACTTGAAAAATATGCATTTGGAAAACATTGAAGTATGGTTTTGGAAAAAAAAAATTATTATATATAAACTATAATACCATAGTAATAGTCATTTGAAATTCATAAAATATTATGTTACTTTTTAAGAATCCAAATTAATTTATCCAAATTAAAATATCGTATAATTGTTTTTAATCGATTGGTGATGTGCTTTTGTGTAAATTTTAAAAATATTTTCTTTTTAAATACTATACACATATATTGTTAATTCGTTTTTATTCAATAACAAATATAACTTTTTCATCAAAACTAAAGCTAAAGTATTAAGCCAACGGAATAGTTATAAATGAAAAATTTTAGAATAAATCTATATTAAGACAATTTGATTAATTACTTAAATAAATTTAGTTATATAAAGTTTTTATTAAATTTGCTGTCCTTCCCCCAAGTGCTTTATAAATTATTAATGGTAAAAATAAAATCATTAATATCTTGGAAACCAATCTCGCAATCATTAGAAAACGTTTTCATCACTTCATCACCAAGTGATGAGAAAATTATTCGTATCGTAAAATAATATTACATACATTTTTATTGGGTAATTAATTGTTCTAATATATTTTGAAATTATTAATTAATTTATTAATAAATTCAGATGAAAGTTTATATAGTTACATGTAATTACAGGTTTTAAACTCCATATTATTCCAAGTTTAAAGCGATATGGTATATAAAAATCTAAATCATTATTTTTTGATTATTGTTGTGTGCATATGTGTTTGATAAATTTTCAAATTATGTAAGAACATAAATAAATTGCCGATATGAATACCAAAATAATTTTGATATTCATTCTTTTCAGCCATTGTTATTATAATTACGAGTATTTTTTTTTTGTTTTTCAACTAAAATCCAACATGTGAAGCAAAAAAAAAAATGACGCACTCATACATACATACAAACATCATTTGTGTTTGTGTGTTTTTGATTATGTGTGTGCCTTTATACCTATGTAAATATAGAACATGAATGTATGATATGATTTATGCTAGAATTTGTATGTGTATGTGTGCTAAAAGGCGTGTGTATGTTTTCAGCAAGTTCATAAATAAAACGTTGCTATAAATCAAATTAAAAAGTTTAATGAATAAAAAAAAATCCATATTTTTAGCATTTTATATATGTATAAAAAATATACTTTTCTCTTTTGGGTTTTTGCCACATTAATTGTAAATCCATATTTATTAAAAATAAAACTACAAATATACTACATATGTATATCAAGATTGTTTTGCACATTTTTAGTATATATTTTTTTTGATTTGATGGGACAACATTTTTTTACTATTATAATATATATATAAAGATTCGTGTGTGTTCTTACCATTTATGAAAAATAATGAGAATTGTTTACAAACAAGTGTATCTATATATGTATATATATACACACACACATAATACAGTTAATTAGTGTTTTTGTTTTTTGAGCCATATAGTCAGAAAATGCATTAAAATGTGCTTCTATTTTTACCTGCTCCACGCTACTGAAGACTGATGGACATAATAGCAGTGTTGTTCAGTTATTTATACTGCCTCAGTATTTTGATGTATGTATGCGTAATGAGTGTGTGGAATTTTGTGTCTTAGAATGGACAATAGATGATTCTCATGAATTAAAAAAAAAATAGTATTGAGTGGATTTCTAAGTATTTTCAATTATTATTTTCAATAGAACTTTGCTATAAATTGTTGTGTATTTTAAAGTCTTTTCAATTGAAGTTTGTTATAAATTGTTGTGTAAAATAATATAAATATAAATTTAATTAGAAATCATACTGTTTCTAGTTTGTTTTAACTATTTATGTATGTATATTTTTATGAGTCATTCAAATTTTATTAAACTTTTACAAAAGAGTGTGTGCATTTGCATATATTAATTATTATATTAAAATGGAAATGTTTGTATGTTTGTATGTATACGTGCGTTCATTTGTATGAAAGTATGCGTGAGAGTGTATGTGTGTGTGTGTGTGTGTGTGTGTGTGTGTGTACACATTTATAAATGTCTTACTTTACTTTTTACGTCGTATTTTCTGAGCATCTTCAGAATGTGTTCTTTAAGCTTAGGTTACACATTTGTAGAAAATCTGTAAATACATATTTTTCTGTGATAAATTTGAATAATTTATGATTGCATTTAAAATTTATCAGGTTATTAAAACTAGAGAAAATTGATATTTTGATAAGGAAAGGTGATTTGTGTAAATTCGATGATAAATTTAAGAATTTCCTGAAGAAACAGGGGTATAGTGCCAATCGTATGTAACTGTACATATTTAAAGTTTTCTGTATGTTATAAATTCTTTGTTTTGTGTGTTGAGATTAAATTAGTTACATCGTTATTTTTAATTTTATATAATCGCCACCTCCCTCCCACAAATAACATTTACGTGTACACCGCTAATTAAACTATTTAAAAATTCTTCAACCTCTGTTTATTCACTTGAATTTATCATTGTAATTGATTTGCTAGAAATTGTGTCTAAGATATTGACTTAAACTTGATTAATGCAATCATATAAGGTTAAACAAATGAACCAAAATATAGACTAGTTACTACGTAAGTAATTATTATCTTATAGTTCTAGGCAAAGTACAGTAATAAAAGTAATACTTAATATATGAAATTTTATATCTGACTTCTGCTCGCATGTAAATTTTTGCATCATAATGTATATGTAAGCATTTTCATATGTGAACACATTACGAATCCCAATCATCTCGCACACAAATACATACATATGTACATACACGAACATACACACACACACACACACACACACACACACTCACACTCACACACACACACACACACACACACACACACACACACACACACACACACACACACACACACACACACACACACACACACACACCATGCATGTATGTGTATGTATATTATCAGTGTCAATCCAATTTGTTAAAACATTAAAGTTTCTCGAAAACTTCTCCATCATATCCTCACCTTGAGCTGTCTAACTATTATGATCAATAATTGCGATATTTTTTTGTAATATCTTATCCGGTTTCTATTCCTTCTGAACTTTTTTTAGAATTAACCCAATCGTTGAAGCTTCAATACCATATTATACTTTACAAGTACATATGTATTGTTTCTCAAAAAAATCGTTATAATTCTTAGAAAAAGAAAGAATAAAGCACAAAACTGTAATATTAAAAACAAGATTGAATTTGAGAAACACTCATATAAAATCATTCTAAAGGAGTATATTTATTAATTAAACGTTAAATAATTTTTCATCATATAAACATACTTCAATAACTAGTTCAATTCAATAACTTATATAGCATATTTTATTTAGATTAAAATTCTGATCAGTTTTTTCTTTAATTGTCTCTAATTTAACACAAAATATTGGAGCGGTCTCAATTTTAATGAGATATCGGGACCAATGAAGATTTAATTTTGAATTTTTATTTTTTGTAGTTTGTGCTATAACTACCTTCACTGTTTGTAATAATATAAATGTTAATTGATTTGAATTTTTCATGAAATGTCAATCACATGCATTTTGACTATCAGTATTTTGCTTATTTTTCCCCTTTTACCTACATTTTAATTAAAACTGAATTTAAATATTGGTAAATACAAAGATTTTTATTTGCAAAACCAATCCAAGAATTTCTAAAAGTTGAATAATTCAGTTAAATATTGCATATGATACAACAACATATCGGTTAAAGACACAAAAATACATTTTAATTATTTTATCGTTTTATTCATAATGTAATGATAAAAGTATGATAATATTTCATATCTGTACAATCAGTTATTATCACAATTTTTATGCATATTTTCAAAAGTAGATTACAAGACCGACAATTCCATTAAAAATACTTTTATGTCCCAAAGGGTAGGTCTAAATCCTAAACTGTATATTGAATTTCTTGTGACAGCATCTCTGAAAATTACTACATTTTGATTGGTTGGACTCATTGGTCAATTCCATTAATTTTAATTTCTGATGGTCAATCCAAAATATCATCTTCCTGCCATTTGTGAATAAACATAAAGAATATTGAGCTATGTATGTAAGATATATTTAGCAGTTCATATTTATGTCGTATAAAATATTGATTTCATGAAAATTTGTTAAAATCATTGCAAATAGTTCACTTCCGTATAGATCCATTTTTTACGATATCCTTTTGTGATAAATCATTTAACTGAAGTCCATTGTACTTGTACTTGTATTAATAGAAATAACTACATTCGAATAATATTTCGTGAAATTCTCGTTAAAAGTATTGTATTTCATTCTAACAAAAAACAACTATACCAATAATACAAATGCGTTTAAACTTAATATCAAGAAATGGGCAAAGTATATAGTAAACTGAACCTTTGCTACGATAATAGTACAATAATACTGGTATATTGTATTTGAACATAAATGTGTTCTATTATTCATGCTATAAATATTTGTGTTAACTACGATGTATGTATAAATGAGGCTTAAGATTTTCTTTCTTGGGTTTGTAATTTATTAAAAATCTTATTAAATCAATGTTAATTTCATTTTGAGTCAAGTTTAGATTTCGTATTGTTAACGTTTTCCAAAAGTATTTTTATACAATTAAGTAGTGTTTTTAACTTTTTATACTGAATTCACAAAAAAGTAAACAAGGAATAGATGGCACAAATTACAATAAAATTGTGAAAATATTTTAAGTCATTAGATTAAATTATTTTACTAAATTAATATGATTTTGTAACTTGAACTTAATATGAGTTTATCTTTAAAAAAAAATTCATTGTAAAAATAGAAAAAAGTCCATTGTTCGTAATTTGAATAATCCCAACTCCTTGCCAATAATCCAAAAATAACTGAACACAAAAATGCACATATACCTATACGTACTTAAATACAAACTCAAAATATACACACCAGACACACACGCACGCATAACGCACACGTTCATAACCTTTTGCGTGCTTGTATACAAGTCTGTAATTTACATTTTAATTCAGTACAGGAGAAACGCCTTACCATATTTTCTCTAATTTTCCTTATTTTCGAAAAAACTTATTTGTTTTGCCTCATGTAATTTTTTTCAAATCACTTTCTAAATTCATACATACACGATATAAATTGTGTGTGTATGTAATTTTCGTGTACTAGTCATTTTTTTATAATTATGTAAAAAAAATATATGGGGCAAGACAATTTACATAAATATAAATATCATTGTATAATATCAAAAATACATTGAATATAAAAAATGCTACGGTATATTATATAAATAAATTGATTATTATGTCATCGCTTTTAAAGCCCGTTTTTTAATGAAAATAAATATTTGAAAATATATAAACTTTTTATTAAACTTGTTTTGTATTATACCTTTTACCTTATTACTAAAACATATGTGACAATTGAAAAAATTATATATACATGTTTGATGAAAATATTATCAGCGATCAATTTTCATATACAAACGTATGAATAAAAAAATAATCCAGTGATCACTAAAGCCATGAATGTGATTTTGATATGTAATTAGAGATGTAAATTTCATCATTAGTACAGACTTATAAAAACACTCCATGTATTAAGTACCATAGTTAGTTTTTTTTTTTATTCAATATAATTTGAAATGAACAACTACATATGTATATTTGCTATGTGCCAAGCCAAAATATTGAACCTAATAAATATCTGATTTGTTGATCAAATTCTGACTAAAACTATGAAATAGTAGATATTATAATCAATCAACGTCAACTTTCTTATCATTCCAAAATATACACATACATACATATGTACTTTCTGCAAATAAAGCTATTACGGCATATCATACTATTATTATATAGTCATATACTATAATAATCATCATATACTATATGATTTTAGTCGTAGTAATAATCAGTGGTTCACCTAGAAGGATCGAAGAGCCCTGTTGCCCCCTCATCCCCCATTAAACAAAAGATGAACTTACAAATATAAGTTTTTCCAAAAAAAAACATGATCAAAGAGCTTTATTATATGAACATTAAGTTTGTATTTCCTGTATAATTTAATTCTATAACCACTTGGTGAATTTTACTGAATTTGCACTAAAAATATTTTATCGATTTAACCCAGGCTCCCCCTAAAATCAAATCCTGAGTACTTACGCAACTGATCCTGAGTACTTGCCAAAATTACAATTCAATAATTATTGACACTGTAAAAGAGTTTATTGAAAGCAAATATGGCACGTGATTATTTTGATTTTACAGCACCTAAACTTCATCTGTTTTCAACCCTTTTCCCTTTGCAGACAAGTGACAACAGGAAAATTATTGTACGAACAGCCACATCACTTTTTTTCCTTGGACCATTATTAGATCAAGTTTTTCTGTTTGATTTTTTAAATACCACGATACCAGCAGGAAATTTGGTAGTTGAAAGTCACTACTTTACAACACAGGTTCGCTATCAGTAATAATGTTGGTACCATTGATACCCTGTAGATCGATCTTGATATACATTTTCAAATATTTAATTAAATTGCGATTCAAATGTTTCGCTTTTACAAAATTATAGTGAGGAACAATTGCTGGTATTTTAAATAAGGTATTCCCTGGAGGGATAATGTCAATCGACCTCGAATTTGTCGAAAAATATCAGAATTTTTCGAGATAATTTACTCATTTATTACGGCAATCTTCCTCACCACATCCGGAATACTGTTTTTCCTTTTGATAACATAATCAAGCCATTCGCGTGTTTATGTCAATAATGATTACGGGTCAAACTCGCATATCATTGTTTGAAACTTATTAACAAATGCATGAATATCACACTTTTGAGTTTAGACATTTGGAAACGGACGTGGCGTGCATGTACATATGTAATTCTAAGGTAAGTGCATCAGTAGTTTATACTTTGGTATACTATCTCACGATATGGAAAACACTAGTCATGGCCATGCGATAGTTGTTGGCCATTCAAATTAAAATACTTCATCAAATTTAAAATCAATGTATTGCTATAAATTAGTAGTGAATAGGAGCGTCGACAATTTTTTAATATTTGTCATTTTTTTTTTAACTACCAGGTAGTCCTAACAGGTAAACCCAATTGGCCAATTACAAACATCGATATACAATTTTTAGAATAATTTTAACAAAGCATCATAGAGACATCTATGGATAAATTTTGACTTACATTCTGGAGCATTTTTTTTTTATATAAATCTTCAAATTTCGAGATGCTGAAAAACTTGAAAGTTTGCGATACATTTATGGACAAAAGCACAAAAGGTACACAGTGATGCCATAGTTCTTAATTCTTTGCAATCCAGGTGGCCAACGGCCAGTACCAATGAGCATGCTTAAAAATTAGTGTTTCCCGTATTCTGATTAAAGGTCTGTTCATACTTAACAGCACTGCACGGCTTCAGCACTGCACGACTCCGTTTCAAATATGCTTTTTTTTTACATTTCTATTCATATCTACCTTCACGTCGCAGTCACGTCACGTTTACAGCAATTTGGCCGAGTGCCAGGCAAAATCGGCTTACTTATACATTAGAGGCCATGACGATACGGCACAATATTGCTTACGTATTGTCGATTACTTGCAATATGAATGCATACACGTGCATTCGTAGCTACGCGTCAGAATACAAGTCAGCAAAAATGTTTCGACGTTTATCAAACGAAAAATTATGTATAATCGCGCTGTTGTTGAAAGAAGAAGCTCAAGAAGGCAATAAAAAAGCACGGAGGCGTTCTGATGTGCATCCCGTGTTAAAAAATAGAAAAACCGAAGGAGAGTTTTGGAAACTGTATAAGGAGCTTGTGGATGATGGACAATTTTTTTTTAAATATTTCCGTAAAAAATTTAATTTTTTTAATTTTTTTTTTAAATATTTGCGCTAAAACCATGTCGAAAGATTGAACAGCTGTCAACTGTCACTATCGATAATTGGTCCAAAACAGCAAAGCGGCAGACTCATGGCACGTAATTCGCGTGTATATTTCCACGATGGCCAAAAAAACGGATACGATACGTTAACGGATGTTGCTGTAAGGTATGAACAGGAAATGTCGGGTACTGCTGTAAGCCAGCCGTGGCGTAAACGTGACGGTTGGTATGAATATACCCATACAAAATGTACCAAAGAATACTTTTCGTACGGCCGGATACCTGCTGAAGTTGGTACGTGCTGACTAGGTATGAACAGACCTTTAGCCGTATACTACAAAATTTTATAAAAACGATACATTTTTACTTTTATCTGTACGAACTACGCCAAGCAATTCGGCTCGTATAAAAAAAAGCAAACCGAAACTTTCGCGATTGTGAACCTTCTTTCTTTTGGAAAAACTACATATGTTTATTTACTACCACTTACTCTACAATACACTTACGGATTGATCTCAGATTTTGTCACTAATTCAAGTTTGCTTTGTTTCAATATATGTACAGGTTGAAAACAAATTTAGTACGTAGGTAATTTGATTGAAAAAGCTTTTCAAATTAATTTGAATTTGGTTCAAGGTCTTCGTGAGAGTACAAAATTTCACACATCTCTCGATTAAAACCAGTGTTGTTATTGCTAAAGTGTTGTTATTGTTGTTGTTGCTAAAATCGCGATCCGTATTGACTGTGTAGCATGCGGTAATTGGATTATTAGTCACATTGCGGTGGTCACAGACAATTTTTGCCATTAAAATCGCGAATACTCAAAATTTGGCACTCTAGTTCTCATTACTATGATAGTTATCGTTAGTATGATGGACTTTTTGGCTGCCAGATGTTCCGTTACGGTCTCCCTCACGGAACCGAAACGCCCGAAAACGCAAATATAGGAAGGCAAAGATCGAAAATCGAAAGATCTTAAGTCGAAAGATCAAAAAAAAAAGGGTGCATGGTAAACGGTACTATGTATGTATAATATATATGAGTGGCATGCGGTGAAATTATCTCTCTTTTTGTCATACAGCCTTATTTAATGTGCGCACGCCGAATACGGGAGGAAAAGCCTGTTCCTCTTGTTTCTGTTGTATCCTGCTCGCGCAAATTAAGTGAGTATGTACGACGGGGAGAGAGACCCTTTATTTTATCTTTCGACTTAAGATCTTTTGATTTTCGATCTTTGCCTTCTGATATTTGCGTTTTCGGGCGTTTCACTTTCGGTCCCGTGAGGTAGACCCGTATGTACGTAGCTGACAAACTCTACGAGTCGTAAACAATGTGTGCCGCGAATATCAAGAGGTGGTGTGGCTCTGGTGTATCCGAGCTGTTTTGAATTCGCCAATACTAAAATCGCGATCCGTATTGACTGTGTAGCATGCGGTAATTGGATTATTAGTCACATTGTGGTGGTCACAAAGACATTGTTTGCCCTCAAGTTCTCGTTAGTATGATAGACTTTTTGGCTGCCAGATGTTCCGTTATAGAGATTTTAGTGACTTTGTGACCAGTGCTTTGTGACCAGTAATCACCGAACCGTAGCACGCGCCAATGCCCCGATCTGTGATTTTGGAAATCTGGCAACCCTGATTAAAATTAGCCAAAAGCAGATGTCGAATCAGACCCAAACCATCAGATTATTGCCAGCCATAAACTTTTTTTTACATACTGTAGAAGTGCCGTTTATTTCTTTACTAAAATGCTACAACGACACTCGTCACAATGATGCAATAGTTTGAGTCGAATTTAACAAATGTTTGTGACAACTTGTATGACTTCTTTTGATTTTCATAAAAAAGAAATATGAAGTTTCTTTCCCCTTTTTGAATGTCTACCTGTCCACCTTGAAAATAAAATAAAAAAGAGATTTAACAATTTGGAAGTGATAATAATGCGAATTGAATGTTTGGCAGTTAGCTAGCTGAGGCAACGGCCTGTGACGGTCGATCGATGTGTCTGTGGTGGCCGCTGCTACCGCCGCTCCCCAAATATTCGATCGGTATTTACGAATATTCGTTGTTTTGCTATAAAAATTGTGACATTTCGCACTTGTACAACATATTCGTATAATACATTCAAAAAATTATTCAATTTTACACTCAAAAAAAAAAAATCACGTAATATCTTTATACACAATGGAAACTTGTATTTATTATATTTTTCCTTTGTAGGTGAATCGCGATCAATTTGGTGATTAAAAAATGAATTCAAAAATGAAATTAAATAATTTGCGATGAAGGAAGTGTGTTGTTGAAATAATCGTTTTTGATAAATTAATCAACATTAATTGAATTGTTGTAAATTATTAATACCAGGTAATTCTATTGATTGATTTTTTTCTAGTTTTGTTTAGTACACGCAGTATGTTTATGTGCCTAGTTATTTAGTTAATCACTTGTGTAAATTTTGTATTATATATTATGTAGTCAGTCATGAAATTTACATGTCTATTTTTTTTTTTTAGTAACATTTTCCATTTAATTTTCAATAAATAGGTCATATATAGTTGATTATATTCTCGTCACCTCCTGAATTCATTCTACATTTATTTGTATAATTTTCAGTTTTCAAGTAATTTAACCTTTCTATGGATTGGTTAGGATACATTTTGTGTATTATTCTTGGGGCGTTGATTACAATAGTAGTACAATGGCTTTTGCTAGTATGGTACATACAGGGTGCTCCTACGGGCACTCCGGCATCATTAGAACCTCCGACAGATTTCCATCTACCGAAGGTAAATTCAGTTCATCCTCTTATTTCAGAATCGGATCTAAAAAATCAAGTTATAAATTTGAAATAAATATCATCATATTTTATTTTTTTTAGAATCTAGAATATATGGAATTATGGTCAGACAATGGAGACTGTGCGGCAGCTGTTAGTTTAACACTCCAATTTCTTTTTCAAGAATTAAAGTATGCTCCCGCTCCACTTGCCTGGCTGCATCGTAAGCTTCATCAAGAAATAATAGATTTATTGACTAGAACAACTTCTGGAAAATTATTCGAGTCACTCACGGTTTGTATTCTTTGTGTTTTTTGTATATTTTTTAGGGAAATTGTTTGACGTAATTTACAAATGTATGTAATTTCATCAATCCGTAGGTTCGAAATGTGATAGCCGGTGATGCTGCTCCACGTGTTCGATGGGCTGGCGTGGAAAATGTTGAAATAGGAACTGGGGGATATCTCAAAACTGTAGATTTAATATTAGACATTCATTACTCGGGTGGATTCAGATTAACAGTTGACGCTGGAATGTTACTTGGAAAAACTGCATGTTTCCATATTGAAGGTATGTATATCCGTCGATCAAAAAATAGTTTAGTTTTATATTTATGAAAGTAGTTTGTATCGTTTCACATGTAATTAAATTTCTCTGATCGTTATTTACAGTGGCTCATTTATCTGGTCGCGCTAGAGTTCGATTTAGTAGGGATCCTTATACACATTGGTCCCTTTCTTTCTTGAATCCACCACATTTGGAACTGCATGTTCATCCACTTCAAAAACGCATAGCTGCCCTGTTTCAAGCTCATGCCCGTCGAGCTCTTCAAAAACGACACACCCTACCAAACTATACAATCAGGTAACAAAAAATAAAGCGTTTAAATAACTAATACTATGTATAATATTTTACTATTTATTGAGAAAGAAACTATTAATACATACGTAAATGTGTTTTAGATACAAGCCTTTCTTCGCCAAAATTGACCCTGCTCAACTTGATCCGGCCGTAGACGATCCTGCAATCAAACTTCAAGGAAATTTCGATATAAATATCATCGAAATTTCTAGACTCTTCACACAACTATTACCAGCTTTAAAAATCGACAATCGAATATATTGTACTTTATCGTTAGATTCTAATCCTTGGATCTCTTATCGTCAAGACGAAGAATATAACATATTCACTATAGATATTGTGATTAATAAAGAACGCTCTCAACCACTTGGAACAGTTTTTAAACAAGTTACAAACACTTCTGGAGACAAATACGGCAAGCCTTATGTTATCATAGACACTATCGTCCCACTTAGTGCAGCATATAAGGCTGATTTACGAAGAGATGACGTCATTGTAGCAGTTGACAGTAAACTTGTGAGTGGAATTAACCAAATTGCGAAAATAATTAAGGCAATCAACCGTCCGTGCTTCTCTATCAGAATAGAAAGGAGAGCAAAACACTATAAGGTTTCTGACAACGATAAATGCTTTAAACGGGACGAAATACCAAAACAAGATTCATTGTATGTAGATGATGCCGATGATTCTTCAGTATTTAAAAGAGGAAAAAGTAATAGTTTCTCGTTCAGAAAAATGTCTGAAGTATTGGATAGCGCTAAAAATTATAGCAGTAATAAGGTAATGTATCACATACATACTGTATTTGCCAAAAATTATTTGTATTTATGACATTTTAATGCCTAAATGCAAATAATCTTTATTAAATATTATCCTAATCATTGTTTGCAGGAATTAGAGAATAAGTCAAATTCAGAAAAAAGAAATGCACCCGAAATACAAAGATCACATACAGATGATCCGTCTATTAAGCAGTCAAATTCTAATTTATCATTTTCAAAACATGCCGATTCTTTATCGTTTGGTTTTGGTTTGAGAAAAAGAAGATGTTCTGTTGAAAATAAAACTTCTTCTGACAGTTCAAATAGCAGCACTCCCACAGCTTCCAATCCGGGAACACCTTTAAAGCGAACCGATAAAGTAAATCGAGAACAAAATAAAACCGCCGATACTTTGAAAGAACCTAATAATTCAAATCAAATTAAAAATTCAGAATCGTTAAATAGTGACAATTACGAAATGCATAATAACGATGACAACTGTGCAGATTTGAGTGATAAATTTTTATATTCGGATGGCTCAGCATCAACACCAAAAATATCTATAGAAAAACCAATCGATCAAAATAAAATGAAAATGGACAGTGAATTGATTGATTTATTACAAACGCGGATGTCAAAAATATTACCACTCTCAGACATTTTATATTTCCATGAAAAATTTTCTTTCAAACTAAATAGAAATCATAGATATCTGAATCTCAACATTTGGGGGAAAAATACCAACAATACAGATGATATTCTTTTGGCCTATTTGAATGTGCCTCTCCAAACTGTACTTAAGAAATGTAGCAATTCGAAAACAAATCAATGTGTAAAAAAATTCACATTATTATCGCCTGAAGTGAATTTATCAGTGAGGTAAAAAAAAACGTACAAAATTTTCAAAATACTGATATTGCAAGTTATTAACTTTTATTTTTTTTACTTTCTTGTAGTAAAAACCATCCTCTATCAACTCATTCTGGCTTTGAACCGTGCCTATGTTATGGAGACGTCCTAATTTCGTTTTATTGGTCCAACGAAGTGAATGCAGCTGATTCTAAAGGATCTCAAGATCATAAAAGCACTCCTCAAGATTCAGAAAATGACTATCTCAATGAATTTGAATTAGTAGATCATAATATTGTAGAAGAGGGTCCACCCAAACAAAAAATCGCTAACGATGATATTCCATGGAAATCACACGACTTTATAAGGACCCATTTCAACCGGAGTACACAATGTGATTTTTGCAGAAAAAAGGTAAAAAAGGAACAATCAGATAAAAATCAAACGCATCACTTCATATTTATGTACACTTCTTGCATACGTTTTTTTTTACTGTCTTTTAAGATTTGGCTTAAAGATGCCGTACAATGCAGAGATTGTGCGATGTGTTGTCACAAAAAATGTGTGTCAAAATGTCAAAGCAGTGTTCGCTGTCCATTACCTTTGACGATCCAGCAAGGTGAATCTAATGCAAATATTTTTAGTATGGTAATAATCAATTTTTACAATAATAATATAGTATATGGTTACAGAGGATAATGCATCACCATCACGTGAATTTGTCGATGAAAACATTCATCAAATGCCTGAATTTTCAATGACGGAATACATAAGTAGCACGGATGATCAAAATTCCACAATATCAAAACAAAACTTTACACAAAAAGCTGACGAAGGTAATAACTACACGTTTAATCTGACGGTGGCAGCAACTATTAACATCCAAGTGTGAAGATATTGTTTTAATGTTATGCATCACAAAAATCATTTAAATTATTTGGTTTGTTTTCTTTTTTTCTTTCTTCTTTGGCTTTGATTATTTATTCATAATTTTTGAGAATGACCGATACTTTAACTGTGCATGTTTTGTTACAAAATTGATAATGTGTTTAAATAACATTTGCTTTGTAGGTTTACTTGGACGGAATGCTTTCTCTGGTCTTCTGGGTGGTTTGAGACGTGTTGGAAGCGCTCACAATTTGTCCCCACTAGGACCTGCTACACATACTGGGAGAAGTTTACCCCCATCACCCCACCATACACCCAGGTTTATTCACAATTTATTGTTTTAACCAAAATATGGCTGTCGTGAAAACTCGTCAACTTTATTGTTGTTTTACAGCAGGTCTCAATCGCCTGATGAAGATTCTGCATGGCATGCCCTTGAAATCGCTGCTGGTGATGGTATCAAAACTGCTGCGGACTTACTAAAACCATTGCTCGCAGCTCACCTATCGTCTGATCTACTACTCGCTAAAGCCAGAGATTTCGGTCCCAGATTACTAGCTCATCTTCCACCCGAAGAAAGAAATGAAAGAATATCAATTTTGGTATGACCTGAATAAAATATTATTCTTTATCTTAAAATATTATAATATTGCTAGGCATAAAATTTATGGTATGTTATTGTTATAGGTATCTGAAATTCGGACTGGTTTGGATGAGGAAAATTCTAAACTGATTGAATTACAGTTGTCTCTGTCAAATAAAAATATATCGTCACAAGAGAAGGCAAAGCAAAGTCGTAATTCAGAAGAATGCGAAGAGAAGATTCAAGCATTAACTGCACTTCTTTTGCATTGTTGTTCAGCTATGCAAAGTGCCAATAAAAATAACATGTAATTAAACTGTTTAATTAGTAGTCATTTTTTTATATAAAAAAAATGTTTTAAATCAAATTGGTAACGCAATTTTTGAAATATCAAATTTTATCTAGACACTTTTAAAAACGTAAAACATACATATGAACCTACATATATAATTATATACTTAGTGACATGTTACCAATTAAATCAAATTGTACATACATACATTATCGTTGTCTAAATAAATTATTGGCAAAGAAAGCATCAATAAATAACTTTTCTTTTAATTATTTCCCGATAATAAATTTCCGTACAAATTGGATGATGTGGTTGCATGTAAACATAATTTGTTCAAGTTATGTAAGTAGGTTTTATAAAAATTGGATACTAAATAACATAAAATCCAGTTCCCAATACATCCTTTTTATTTTCCGTGATTTTTTATATAAAGTAAATATAAACTATAACTGTTCAATTTGCATAATAAAAATAACAATATGCACAAATACAATATATAATATCAGCATAGATTAATTTAAAGGGATATTTGAGAAAAATTCAGTTAATATGAGATTCGCAATACATATTCAGATTTTACAAAGAATCTAAAAACGAAAACAGCACTATATATTATATATCACAGAACTTATATATAATGATTAGATATATGTTATATATTTTTTTTAATATATTTCTGAAATTCACATTAGTGAAAATAATTCGAAAAGACAAATCAAACAATCATGGATTTCGAAAAATTTTGCTATAAAATCTATCATCTAAGAATTTACATTATAAATAAATTACTTGGAAATTTAAGTATCCATATTTTATAGCTTTCTCCAGAATATTAATAAACTTATATTAATTACGTAAATCTATATGAAAATACAATATAAACTTTATTTTGAAGCACATACAAATAATAGAAAATAAATTTAACACTGTACAATTAAACAAAGCGTTAGCTATTGGAGTAGCGAAAATATCTTGGCTTTTTTTTTGTTAATTAGTATTAAATTAGTGAAAATCACTCGATTGCTAAACATTTACAACCACTGCGTGTTTTAATTTACAAATAAAATAAAACAAAAAAAAAAGAAAAGAAAAACCTATATCACTCTTCTTAAGTCTTTAAATTTTTTCGAAATTCTACTGGATCCAATTTAGATTTCAGACTATCAGCAATATTATCATTATTACACTTTGCATTAACGATTTGGATATTGGCTTCTATCACATATTTACTTATTGTCTTGATAAATACTTATTCATTATTGAAACGACAAACTCATAAAATATAAAATATTTAACAAAAAAGTGCACAAAGAGTAATTTACTATCATCCTAATCCTTGGCAATAAATTGGCATCTAAAATTCCAACATGTGTTATCATAAAACTAGAAAATAATTATGAGGTTAAGTCAATTTTAGAATCGCTCTTCTGAATGCAAAAAGTACCAAGACAGAGAACTTAATCGTATACATATTTAAATAAACAACACTATGGAAAATAAATGTGCAGTTGTATTTATTTATTCTTTAAGTTAAAAAAATCCTGTCGTTGAAAAATCTTTATAAATGAAGTTGTCACAAAAATGCTACAAATACATATGTGATATTTGCAAAGAAGCACACATTGTACACACACAATTATTTAATATTAATGAAATTCCAATTTCAGTCCATAGTTTTTATGTACTCGATTGCTGCGCAAAACTGAGTCCAGCAGTATAATCTTTCTCCTTCCAATGGTACGGTGATGAAGGTTGTGACAAATTGTACAGTTGACAATAAAGATGGAGGGTTAGTCTGCAAAACAATATCAATTAGTCAAAATTCACCAAGTTCATGTCATTCTAAATTTACTATTACCAGTGACTATATTTTACGATTCAGTTATGTTAACAAATGGAACTCAACATAAGTCACAAAAACTTTGTTTAGGAAGCAATTTTAGGTATGTAATAAAAAAGTACAAACAGTAATTATAAAATATAAACAGTAACTTACCTTAATGAGTATGTAAACGAGGACAGGAGTTAAATCATCTGCACCGGGAGTACTACCATCAGATGACATACTAAGTAATGTTATAATACTGTTAACACAACAAACTATACAATCAACCTGAAAAATACATAAAATCAATCAATAAATCAAGATTTATACAAAACATATATTATGTAAGTACAAATTATTGCACATGTTTTATATGCACCTAATAAATATGAAAAGTACTTACTTTATCTCTAGGTGTTTTGTAAGCAGGTAAATGCGCTAGTATGCGTTGAGCAGGAGTCCATGGTGCTCCTGCCAATCTTCTTGCTGGCAATCCAATCCCGTTAGCTCCCAATTTAGCCATATGATCATGCAATAATCTGTTGTAAAGATATTACAAAATTTAAAAAAATAAATTTAACATTCTTCAAAACACGTTTTATGAAATAAACTTACTGATCTCGCATTATATCACCATCACTATTGGGAAACATAGCTTGTATGTAAACTCGTCCCATAACCACCCTTTCAATAGTCAACGCAGCTTGCTCTAATTCCCACTCAGAAGCACCTAAATAAAAAACAATATATGAATTTATATATTTTTTTTTAAATATGATTCACTAATTTATAGCACAAACTTACCAGCCCAAGCATCTTCTGCAGACATTTCAAACGCCAAAGAATACAAGGCGGCAGCTAATGCTTCTCGTCTTTCATCAGCAAGACCAGATCTCAGTTTCTCTTGAAGAGCAGCTAAACGAGGCTCCCGAGCAGCCAATGAAGTACGAGCTCGAGTTGACGCAGCCAGTGCACTCTGTCGTTGTGCTTCACTTGTTTGCCACACACATTCACTAAAACAGATCGAATCTTTTATACTATCCAGAAACTTTAAACAATATCATTCATTTTCGAAGGCTAAATAAATAATTCATAATCAAAATTTAACCATAATATTTACCTCTCTAATGCTGCTATAGTTGATAGGAGTGAACGGCGACATTTAGCTAAATAGGAAATGTAGGGCCGACGAGTCACCGAATCAGTTCGTAAAGTACTGAGTAGAGAAGATCCACGAGTTGAATTTAGTGTTCCCAAGTTTCCCAAGGCACATAAAGCTCCAAGAGCACCTCCAGCACCCTCTAAGCGCAAAGCACATGCCAGTGCTAACGATCCGGAACACTAAAACATTAGCAATGCAATCAACCATCAAGTTTACTTTTAACATGTACATAATAAAAATTAGTCAAATAATGTGTACCCCTGAAGCTAGTTCGAGATTATGAACTTCCATATTAGAAAGAACGAGACGCAACTCTCTTCGAAGATTTTCAAACTCCAAATCGCTGTACAGACACAAATAACAGAGTTGTTAATAAAGTATGTAAGTAAAAAGATAAATCTGTATTATAATGAGAGCACACTGAATGCGCATTCAAAAACCTATTTCGATCCAATGCGGAAACAGCGTCAGATACATTAGCAGCATCTTCACGGGAGACCAATGTTCCTCGATTTTTACTACGGGTGCTACCTGAATGGCTAGTTGAATCGGAATTAGCAGCATCACTGCTGGAAGAAGCTTTTCGACGATACTTTGCTAAAATATCGTCTGAGAGTTCTGTTAGATTAAATTACATTTAATTTAATATTAAACACATTTAGGTTTACTTAAGATGAAATAAAAATATTTAAAAATCAAAGCTTTAGAAAAGTCCACGATAAAACGAAAATTGACAAATACGAAATTGAAACATTACCACTACTTTGTTTATTGTTGTTAGAAATGCCGCTCATAACATTAACATTTTCATTTTGATTAACTTCAGTGGATACATCTGCCTCCCTTCCCGATTTGCACAAATCTTCTGAAACGTCCTGATTAGAACGCTTTCCTGTAATAAAATTAGCATAAGTATTTAAAATTATATAAATCATCACTAAACGTCTTTATAAATCAAAATTATAAAATACCATAGCCAACAATAACTCCCGTCTGTCCCTTACTTTTATTTCGAAATAATTTTATTTTGTTTAGAAGATTCCCACCCGATCGTTTGACATTGTTTTTAAACTCGCCAAAATTAATACCAATTCCTTCACTCGCATCTTCTACAATGCGTCGTCCAGAATGATACCTGCAAGAAATAGAAATAATAGAAGAAATTTTACAACTAATATGACAATGGCAATAATTTGAAATGCGTCCAAAATCTTGACGAACCGATGAGTCTTTTCTGCGGTAGAATCAAAACTTATACTTTTAGGGATCGCTCCGGTGGATGAGCCAGGTTTGATTAAACTGTTTCCAAGTGCAGAAGATTGTCTAGGTAAAGTATTTGCACCGTCGTTTGAACTGGAAACATGTTGATTTTTCATATCGTGAACTACCATTGAATTACTGTTTAGAGGAGGTGTTATTCTTCTTTCAGTTAAGTTTTCAGAGTTAACTTCTTGACTGGAACTTTTTTCAGATGTAGATGTATCAACACTGTTCACTGATAATGTGCTGAGAGAAATAGCGCTCCCAGATGAATTAACGTCATTTATGGGTGAATCATTCTTTTCATCGATTAACTTGTTCGACGATTTATTATCCAGTTGTTTTAATGAACTATTACTTGTGTTATTGAAAATTTCTGCAGATTTGGGTATTGATGTACTGTCATTAAAATTAGATGAATAAGAATTGTGTGGAGACGATTTACATTCTCTCGCAATAAAAGAATTAGTTTGAATTGAAGAGTTGGCACCAATAGATAGTGAGACTTTATCTGTTTTGTATTGCGAAGCTGAAAAAATATCATCGTATTGTTTGAGTGCATTCTTTTTATGGATATTCTTATTTTTACTATTCGTCATCCTTTCTTCATTGAAATTACGTTCAATATTAAAAATCTCATCGTTTGAAATACTTTTCTTTGGAAGAGTATCAACAGTAGGTACACTGTCTTCCAACTTTATCGGTCTAAAGATAGACTCGGTTTCGTTCAAATTAATATTTTCAACTTTCTTGCAGAACGTGTTTAAAACATCAGGACACGATGGAAAGTTTGCAGTGTCATAGTCGAAAAATGTAGCATTATTACCAGGGCTTTGATCAGAATCTGGACAAAGAGGAAACTTTTGACATGGATCATTGAGCCATCGTATAGTTGCATTTCCATTACTGACAAAAGATGAGGAAGCAGTATCAGCCAGTGTATCGTTCGACAAGATATTTGTTGGCATTGAGTTTATCGATTGCTCAGGATCATTTGTTCTGAAATTGAAAAATACATCAAGTATGTGCAAAATTTAACCGTCCAAGACTCTTAATATTTATGCTTACCCTTTTCTTTTCGCTACAAAATCGAAACCATGCTTGTCGGAAGGATGTGCAATTTTTCCATTAGCATATTTGTAGGGGCTCATGGTATCATTAGTCGACTGTGACATTCCTTGACCTGGAGTACTTTCAAGACTTGAATTTAAGTTTGCAGTTGAAGGAAACACCTGTAAGAATTTACTATTGTAAGAAATAAAATATATTTGTATGCATTTGTATTTATATCGATATAACTTACAGGATATCCATTGAGTTCAATACTTCTATTAGTTTCAAGTTCATCATCTGCTTTATTGACTCTACCTTGATAAGATTCGGGTCTGACACCACCCTGAATAATCCCCATATTCTGAATATTTACTATATTAATATTATTATCTATTACATCATGCTGTACAATGCGTGAAATGTTTGCATTTTCATATTCTGGCAATCCTATTGGATCTCTGCAATAAATATATTATTATTAAAAATACAATATACATACGTACATTAACTGATATAGTATATTTGCACAAAATATAAACCTAAACTTACGTATTTTGAGTTATTAAAATAGCTGGAGAAATATTTTCACAAACTCTGACATTGCGATCAGTTGCATTCATGTTTGAATTTGAAGTCACAATGTTTTTCAAATTATTAGCAGTACTGGGTACATCAATAAAATGAGCGGTATGTACATTAGATGAGTTGCATGGTAGTATTCTGTTAGATACTATATCTGGGTTCATGTTCTAAAAATATATATATTTTTGATAATATATCACCAAGATACACAAAAATATAATCGGCGATATGGAAAAAAAACATACATTGAGTGGACTTAGCTGTAGTGATGGTTGAGAAGCATTTGCCATAGAGGCAGACGTAATTTCCCCTTCAGAACGTGCTGTATCGGTGTCTGAACGAGCAACACTGTTACAATCATCTATATCTACCTATATACAAATATAATCAAAAACAAGTAATATAATAATTGATACCACTTTTTTTTTTAAATATATTATATAATTCATACTTCAGTCATCCTATCAGCATCTGAGACCAATACATCAGTACTCCACGCAGACTCACTAGCAGTTTCCGATGCATCAGGTTGGGGTGGAATTACAACTGACATGGCTTGTTGCGTAACTGCATAAAGCATTTAAAAAATATATATATATGTATTAATTTATCATAATAACATTAAAATGTTATAAAAATTTTACATACCAGCTCTTGCAGCATGATGACCAAAATGTGTGGCAATGAAAGTTCTATCATAGGTAGATTCACCAATCGTTTCGGAATCGGAAGCTAAAACATCAGTACTCCAAGTGTCCGATATTATACTGATTGTTTCATCGCCTTCAATAAGTTTCTAGAGATGAAAATAGCAAATACATTTGTATATTAAAAAATTCTAATTGAATTTCAATAATATTATTGATATAATAAATAGGGCATTAAATATATTTAAAATCTAACTCACTTTAATTTCAAATTTACAAAATTTATCTTCGATATCATGCCTGGTTCTTTTGAGCAATTTTGCTTGTTTACTTGCAGCCGAAGAATTGAGAGTTACCGATGGATGTCTGGAAATCAAAACATAAAATGATAAAAAAAAAATATATTTTATTTTCAAGTTTATAATATTTCAGTATAAACCTTGGTGGTTGAGGATTAGCTGAAGAAACACCAGCATCCCCCTCTGTCACTTGTGAGGAAGGAGTATCTCTTCCTGAAATATTGGGAGATCCTCGTCCACTAACATTAGCCGAAACCTATAAAAGAATAAGACCCTGTTATACAGTCATCAAATAAAAACGACAAAGTATTAATTAATATATTATTACCATATCACTTAGATTATCATTTTGATCTTCTGTTTCCATTTCTAAGCTAGATGTCACCGAATGATTGCTCGCAGCTTCAGAAACAGCTTCCAAGTTATCAGAAGTATTGCCTATAGACCCTTCATCATGTGAAAGCGAAAACCTGAATACAATAAAATACATAACATAATGCAAAATTGTAATGAGATCAATTATCATTAATAAATTATTCATTAACGCTCATACCTAGTTCTTTTTTCCTGCCCTGGATGAGGACCTGAACTTGTTGCTTGAGTAGGATTGCTATGAGATGTTCCCGGATTAGCATCGGCATCTGGTCTGGGTAATTCCAATAACTCCATAGACCTGCTATTAGGTATGCCGGATGTTTGTTGTAACAATTCCTCTGATAGTGTGCGACACTCTACCATTGTAGAATAATGATACTCCAACACTTTACACTCAGGCACCAAACCTTATAAGATAATAATTAAACATATGTAAATACGTAGCATTGAACGCTATTTAAAATGATAGCTTTAGTGTAACTATGTAAGAATTGGAATAATCTTACCTATAGGTTCATATGATGTATCACCCGGTAATTTTATGACGAGAACTTCTTGAGACTTTGGTGAAGAATTTCGATTTTTAGGTCCATTTTTAATAGGAGAATTGTTACTACTACTCTTTCCTTTAGATGATCCATTTACCTTTTGACCATTTGTGTTTTCCCTATTAAGAGTTAATTTATTATAATTACAATACCAACAATCGAATCAAGTATATATGTAAATATGTATGTATTTTATAAATTATATGCCGATTTTTACCAATTAAAACTAGAATCCGGTAATTTTTCCAGAAGTTTTTTAAGTTTCAAAATATGGTCAGGGTTGATGTTCTTTAAAAGTAAACTGAATTCTTCGTCTTGAGCCAAATCTAATAATTTATTTTCATTTTTAATATTATCATTGAAAGTTGATACACCACAAGCCATTTCATTATCACTGTGACAGCCTTCATCAAGAGACTTTTTATCTGGATCTATTAATAAATTTTCAGAGCTACTCTGTGTATCTTTGGTTTTTATATCCAAAAGTAGTTCAATTTCTTGCTTGGAATTGCTTGATTTCATACAATTTACTTGTTCAGATAGCGGATTCAAGGTCCCCAAACTTGAAGTAGGAATAATTTTCAATAATGATACCTAATTAAAGATAATTTCAATTTGAATATATTATTCATACAGAATAAATTATATAAATATTTTCAAAAATTATAACCAACCAATAAATGTAAATCGTTCCTAGTGAATAATGCAATATTCGGATTTATAGTCGGCTCCATTTTGAGAGTATCTCGTTCTTCGCTTTCACAAGCTACCTCTGAGATAACATCTTCCATATCCATCGCTTCAGAGCCATTGAAACTTGAACTTCCATTTGGAACCGCTGAATAGCTTTCGTTTTCCAATATCATATCGAGCAAAGAATAGACGGAGTCTTTTTCAAATCTCAAATAGAAGTCTCTAAATTTACCGTCTACCTCTTGATACTTCATTAGACACAAGGACTGGATTGTTTGAGCGACTTGAACCAGATTAAATCGACTGATATTAGTGATCGGCACATCAGTTATGCCATAAGCTTCGGGATGTATTATCGCTTGACAAATAAAATTCGTAAATACTAAATCTGTGCAAATGGAATATATGTCTTCTTCGGATACCGTCTGGTTTGTTTGGAGGACAAGAGCAGTTTGGCGCACAACCCAAGCGATTGTCGGCGGAAAGCACATCCAAATTTCTCTCAATGAATTCACGAATCGAACAGTTGAAGTGACTAACGTAGAAATTGTCCATTTACGATATCTATATAATTGTTGTTGCCAATCAGTATTTGCTGAGTTGTTTTTGATAAGTTTTTTCACCCTATTTAAATTTAAAAAAATTTAATAAGTATAAATTTTTATTTCAAATTTGTAAAAAGTACGTACATACTTTTCTTCCTGCATTTTACCTTTCTAACGCCTTTTCTGGGTCTATAACAAGACATTCATCAATTTGAAGTAAAGGCAACATGGGTCCTTTAAGTGCAGCAGCTAAAAACAATCTTGCAGGTCTAAAACCATCTACCAGTTCGCAATATAATCGTGAAAAGCTTGATGATCCTTGACTTATGATTCTGAAAAAGAGAACATGATTTTACAGTATAAAACACTTTATTAAAATTAAAGTATCTACTAATAATATAACGTAAAAATTTAAGAAAAACATATTACAACTAAATCTATATGCCATTAGAATGTAAATACTACAATGAAAATAAATTAAATAAAATATTGAAAACTTTACTAAGAACACTAGACGAAATCTCAAAATTTGATGGAATCAAATTACATTTCACAAGTCATTTTGTCAAGTTAAATGAGTGTATATATTGCACAATTATGTATAGGTACATATAACTCATCAAAAGTATCATGCTGAATTCATTAAAAAGTCGATGATTATGTACCAAATATATTTTTATGTGAATGCATTTTTTTGTCCACTACCGTTTATATTGTGAAATTGCTTGAGGTGTGTTTAATGGAGAACATATAAACAAATACGAGTTTTGTGAGATGAAAAAAAAAATAAGTACCTTCTAGGATCTTCAGCAACTGCCAATCTGTGTTTGGCAAGATGATACAGCACTCTGCGTAATGGCGAAATATCGTACACATATAAACCTCCACAGAGTGCCCGAGCTACTGCAGCGGCAGAAGTCGGTCTTTGTAGTTCTGCAGCCGCCAACCATAATGAGACAATGGTCGGCGATGCTCTAACTCGTTGGATAAGGTCTGATAATACGAGTGCATCCTACATAGGAATTATTTCGAATTTTAGCTTATACGACTCTAAGCTATGTATGCATATCATATTATATTGAACTTCGGTAAAAATAATCAATTATTGTACCTGATAGCGTAAAACCTTATGTGCATCCACAAACACTGGTGACAGTATACAATCTATCCTTTGACAGCATGTCGAAGAACTGGGATCTCCTTGAGCAAATAACTGTTTAGTGTTAGATCTTTGTTGAGTGCTGGTCCAAGTCGCTTGGGCTAGTTCAACGGCGCTCTTTTCTAGTCTATCATTCAAATTGCGAATCAATTCCAACTCTGATTGAATAAACAATTTTTCGCTTCTCAGCTCTTTCGCCAATTCTAGAATATCGAAATAACCTTCGGAATTCGACTGCATTTTGATTGTTTCTGAAAATCAAACAATAATAAGTAAAAAAAAATCGGATGTGACCAACCCACGACTATATTTGAGGAATATAAGGTCACAAAACAAAAATCGATAATTAAACATACATAACCGTTCACACATACCGACTATGAGAGCATTTTCGATACAAATTGAGTGCAAATGTAGGGAAACTTACACAAGACTAAAATTCTTCTTCCATGATCACAAAACTTTATCTATTGTTACTACGTACAGATAAAGTAAAAAATTATGCAAACGGCGAATGCAATTATGTACACAGTGAATTGACGAATGCACATGTTATTAGTCATTTTTTTATAAGAAATGAATTATACCCAACATTTACGAATGTTATTCACGTTGTACAATTTCGCGTATTGCGATTAATTTTAATTTTGAATTTTGATTATGCAAAATATATATAATTTAATATTTTTATTTAATTATTAAATATTTACATAAGTAGTGCAATTTTTTCTGGAAAAATGTATATCTGACAAAATCTTGAACACGAATCAAATAATTCAAATAGATAATTATGGTGAAAATTGTTGGTAACTCGTACAGAAGACCACCGATAGCGATTGCGAATCTATTGGCGATTGGTTAATATGATGATATTATAAAACACATTTAACTTTTTTTTAATATCTGATTGTCTTATCTAATATTTGCTAATTTTCATACAAAATAATAGCATAATCAACAAAAAAGACATATTTAAATATATGACAAGGTCCTTATCTGCCCACTCGATAATCATCATACCGTAAATATAGATAGAAATCAGAGTGTAAATATGTATGTATATGTATTTTGACAATAATTGACATATGAACACGAAAGTAGGAGTTGGAGTAGACATGGACATGGACGTAGACATAGAAGGGGAGCGTGCAAATAGAAAGGGGGGCGAGCGTGGATGGCGGGGGTGGAGTAGGAGGTGAGGTGGGGTGGGGTGGGGTGGGGTGGGTGTGGGGGCGCAGGGCGGAGGGCGGAGGCACGCGCCACCTGTCGGGAGCTCACATGGCGGCCGGGGGCGCAGCGGGGGCGAGGGACGAAGGGGCGTAGCCACAGCTGTCGCCAGTAACTACGCAGCCCAACTATCGACACCTGGCACAAGACTGCCACTGCTCTAGACTGGTCAATGTTTTGCTCTCACTCGCACTCCGCATCTGCCTCTCACTCGCACTCGTCGCTCGCCGCTCACCGCTCGCCGGAAAGGCCTAAACAATTCAACTCACGCTCATCTCTCTATCGCATAGCCGCCCACTACGCCCCCTTTTCCGCTTATTTCTTATCGCATTTTCATTTTGACCACCATTTATCGACAATATATTTATCAATTCAGTAATATAACGACAGTGGTACAAAATGTTCCTTTCAAAATATAAAGAAATGAGTTAGTATCCGACACATTATGACAATCTGATGTAAAAAGTTCAAATTCTTTCATAAGACTATTTAAACATTTCGCTACTTACATTGCACTTCATAATTTTTGTGTTTATCATCACTTTTTTTATATAAGTTAGGCCACTGTGAAGAGAATTCATACGTTGCGCATTGGCTACGTCCACACTACCGATATCTACACCCGATATTTTCGAATTTTCCATATCCAGTTCCCATATTGCAACCTGTGGTAGCTATTTAGGAAGTGGTTATGGAAAAATTCGTAAATATCGGGTGTAGATATTGGTAGTGTGGACGTAGCCATTAAATAATTTTATTTGTTTTTCGTTAATACCAAATATCTCGCACTCAAATTCTCGTAAGTATGATAGTTCACGTGGGAAAATCTCGATGAATTGAATTTTCGGGTGTCAGATGTTTCGTGATCGAGATTTTAGTAACGTGTACGTTGTCGCTTTTTGCAGAATAATCACCGAACCGATTAAATTCTTGACTGCTTTGACATACAACGTCAAAACGTCACCCAGAATAATATAATATTTTTTGAATTGCCCAAAGCAAAACTGAAATACATATTTTAATCACAGCTTTTTTTATAATGCAGTTATTATAAGCATGGAAGTTGCGTATTTGAGACAAGATGCAATATTTTTGTAACTACTTAATTTTTCAGTCGAAATTTAGTCATTGGACTTTTATCTGGCGGCGTGTAAGATATAAGATATAACATATAAAATTAATCTTATGACCAGTGGCGGACTGGGACTGAAATCAGTGCATGCCAGGAGTCAAAGGGGGCCCCCCAGGGTTAAAAAAATTTGTCCCCCCCCCCCCCATATAACAAAATTTTGTTCTTTCCACCACGCTAAAAATCAAGGGAAAAAATAAATGAAATTTTCAAAAATGGAAATAAACAAATTTAGGTACAAGAAAAATGGCAAAAGCAAAATAGATCCATAAATTTCATTGTATATTTCGTTTTAACCCTTGTCCTGGGTAAATATAATGCATCATAAAAGAATGCGGCCTAAAAGCGGCTTTAACTTTCGGTAGAAAACAATCAGGGACGTCATTTCAGCTTTTTCTTGGGGGGGGCAGGCAAAGATTGGTCAAATTGAATTTATTTTCAAAAAATATTTTTTATATCGGAATAAAAATGGAAAATATTCTTTGCATACACCTTATTGAGTTATAAAATATGAAATAAATAAGGTTATTTTTGAAAAAGTAATTATAAAAAAATATTATGTAAAGAGAAAAAAGCGCCGCAGACGAAAATTTTTTTCCACAAATCTTCACATGGTCAACATTAATCGACCATCAAACTGAGTCATCAAAAAACTATCAATTAACTTAATTTCTACCAACTGTCTTTTCACTTTATCTATGTACATGTACGTAATAACAATAGATAAAGTTTTGTTTTGTTTTTCTTCAAAGCACATAGCAGCGATTATTTTATTAGTTACCCAAAAGTAACATATGTACATAATAAATAAACGTAGCATTCATAGATCCATAGTATCTCATTAATCATTAAATTCATAATATTTTCTAAATTCACACTATTCCTTAGTTTAGGGGGGCGAGTGCCCCCCTATGGACCCCCAAATTACGTCCCTGAAAAAATTGCATAATATTTTCAATTAATGTTAATCGGAAATCGGGATTTTGGGGAGGGGGCCCCTATCCTATATTTCTATTTACTGTGTCTAGATTAGGAATAGATTTTATATACGGAAACTGTTTAAAATTGTGTATTTAAATCTTACTATATCGTCGAAGTATAATCAAATGTTATTTTGAAAGTATGAAGTAAATTTAAATCGCTGGTTGATGATGAATCGTCCTATCAAAATTGTTTTAAGCAATTCTGTTTTTTATTATTCACGAAAATTTGTTTATTCCCATTTTTATTTCAGTAGTTAGTTGTTACATAGGTATTGGTATATACATAATATTGACGTTGGAAATGGGCCTGGCAAAAGGGCCCACGCAAATGTTGAAACTTACATTTCAAGCCTAATAAAAAAAGTTAACCGATCCTTGGGCTGTTAATGCAGGTATTAGTTGTTTGTGTATATCGTAAGAAATTTGTTTTGTTGTAATACCCAAACTTTAGGTCCCAAAGTTGCAATATCCTATAAATAGTTATACAGTTATTTAATATTACTGAGGGCCCATATTTTCTAACAGATAGTGGGGCCCACATGCCATCGGGCATGTTCGCTTGTATGGCCAGTCCGCCACTGCTTATGACTATCTATCCATATTATCTGATTTTGATAAATTCCATCATTGTTTTTATGGATGATTATTCTGCACAAGACGATCTAAAATCTCTATCATGGAACATCTGACACCCCGAAAAGTCGAGAGCTAATCATGCGAACTATCATACTTTCAACAACTCGAGTGCCAAATATTCCGTATTCGCGATTTTCGTGATTACGATTGTCGTGTGCGCGATTGCAATGTACGAAATAATCCGTTTACCGTTTTTATGAATCAGTAAACGGGTAACATCCCAAATTTGAATCGCTACCAGGATAACCGCCGCTACGAAAATTGATCGCGTGGGCTCTTGTCGCACAGGAAAATTTCCGTATGGAGAAATGTCCAAACATTGCTCAGCAAATGCTTTTTTTTTACGACATTTTTATTATTATCGAATAGACATATGAACTTCGCATGTTGATACGGACATACGAGTTTGTACCATGCGAAGTTCATATGTCTAGTCGATAATAATAAAAATTTCGTTATAAAAGCATTTGCTGAGCAATATTTGGACAATTTTCCTGTGTGACGAATTTTCGTGCGACAAGAGACCCGAGCGAGCGATTTTCGTAGCGGCAGTTATAATGGTAGTGATTTACATGTGGGATGTAGACCGAACCAATATCAATGGCGTCGTCCACACACACGTTATCTACACCCGATATTTTCGAAATTTTCCATAACCAGTTCCTAAATAGCAACAACAGGTTGCAATATGACAACTGGATATGGAAAATTTCGTAAATATCGGGTGTAGATACTATGTGTGTGGATGACGCCAATGGCTAGGTTCACACTACCGATATCTACACCCGATATTTTCGAATTTTCCATATCCAGTTCCCATATTTCAATCTGTGGTTGCCATTTAGGAACTGGTTATGGAAAAATTCTTCAATATCGAGTGTAGATATCGGGTTCGGTGATTACTAGTCAAATGTGAACCGGTCACAGGACAACCGGTCGCTCTAGATCGGTCACACGTGATCACCCGTCACACTAAAACTGGTCACACCCTAAAATCGGTTAACCAGTTTTCTCGTGACCGATTTTTAGGGTGTGACCAGTTTTAGGGTGTCACCAGTTTTCTCGTGACCAGTTTTAGTGTGACGGGTGATCACGTGTAACCGATGTAGAGCGACCGGTTGTCCTGTGACTGGTTCACATATGACTAGTAGTCCGTTTACCAGATATCGGTTGTGTGGACGTATCCAATGATCAGAAATCGAAATCATTTCTTTGTATTGAATTAAATTTTTAACAAAATATAACGAACTAAGTTGTCAATGCAAAGTATACATTTGAAATATTATATTCGTAAAAAATAAACTATAATATACAAAGGCGTGAAAAATGAAAATTCAGTTATTGTATAGGTACATAGTCGACGATTTATTGATTTAGAGCGAAAAGGTGCGGCTCGTGCGGCCTTCTCCACAGTGGTAGGTTTGCCGTCGGCGACGGTCTGGGTGTGGCTTCCAGTGCGAGTGACGAACTGCAAACGGCAATCAGCGAACGATCGACTCTGGGTGAGCTCTGACTTCCTTTCAGCCTAGATTCCACGCCACTCGGACGACGAAGACGGGGCCCCACACGAAACCGAGCACCCACACACAAACACGAACACGAACACACCCATCGCTTCAGCTCAATAAGTGTGCCTCTTCAGTGCCCCGCTCCGCCCCGCCCCGCCCCGCCCCTCTATCGCCTCGCACCACAATTCTTCATCTGACTTCTAATGACATTTTGACAATTCGTCATTTCTTATTTTGCCTGCATCCGCCCCCTCTCTTTACAGATTGCCACTCACACGTCCCAATTCACCGGTGTTTTACTAGATATTGTATATGTGTATGTGTGTGTTTGTATGTGGGGCTGACGTCACTTTTATTTTATCGAATGAGCGATCCCATCTCATCTACAAACGGTATTCACACACATTCCAATTATGTATTTCAGCGGCTCTAAATTGCACTTCATTTTTGCACAATGTATCGATTGTGCAAATATTTTTGAGCGATTCAATTCAGAGCTGATTAGATTTACTGCTTAATATATTCAAGTGGCTTATTAAATTTGACCCTCTAATTGAGCGACAACGTCATTTTATGTTGTAAGGGGGATAAGCTGTACATATGTATATGCATGGCCTATATATGATACCCTCTCCCCTTTTAATAATTCAAAACCACGGGGAAGAAATAACTTTTTAAAATATATAATATTACGAAAATGGAAGTATAAAAGTTTTTATTGAATATTTATTTTCTTAGAAAAATTATTTAACATAAGTTTTTCGTGTTTAACCTTTCCACCGCGTACGATTACTATACATGTCCTAGCGAACATGCCCTCAGCGCGTAAGACACGCATTGTGTTAAAATTTTATAACTTGGTTGAAAATATTATTAAATGTCTACTTTACCAAATTCAATAGATGACAGTAGTCAAAAAAAATTCAATATAGGCTAAAATAATTTATAAAATATTACAACCTATATTTATAGTCGAAAACGCGATAACAAAATCCGCAAAAAAGCAGCCGCGTACAGGGCATGTTCGCTAAATTTAGCAACTGTAGAATCAGATATTATTTCAAAATAATCTAAAGTACTTGCTATCTAGAAATTTATGTAGAACGGTGCCAGTCCATATAGTCGATAGCAGAATTTTTTTATTGGTATTTACTTTGTATAAAAAAAATATGATTTTCTATACATATGCATTTTTATTGACAAGAGTTTAAAACTTTGAGGCAAAACCCACGGCAGCTTCCCCTTCTGTCCCCGTCCTCTGATGTGACCTGTTTGTGTTTATTAGAAATGAATTGATTTACTGTTAAAAATTCAACTATGAACCTTTCATAAACTGAGACTGATATGTAGAGTCGTATAAAATGATAAGTGAATATAATAAAAATGTATGTGTTAAAGGTGTAGTGTTTAAGATATAGATAAGGTATACAGAGATAGGTGTGAAATTGGGATATCAGAAGCTCCTGCGGTGAAATGGTTTAAAAGTTCAGATTGAAACTTAAGTTTAATTAACTGCTAGAATGTAATCAATAATAAAATTCTAGTACAAGTGACTTTACGTATCCACGACGAAACGCCGAACGATACTATGTCCTCGACAAAATGATAATGTGGCATAATATGAAATTCACATGTTCAAAAACGAATTTTTTAACGAAAAATTTCGGATGTGACCAACCCACAATTTTTTCTATGTATTTGAGGAATATAAGAAGATAACAAAACAAAATTCGATAATTAAACATACATACACGTTCACACATACTGGCTATGACAGCATTTTCGATACAAATTGACCGCAAATCTAGAGAAACCTACACAAGACAATTCTTCTTCCAGTTGTCGGATTTTGTTCAAATTTTTTTTATTATTTTTATTCACCCGACAATTGGTGCACTGGAAAAATGTTCACGCGACAAAATGTCCACGGAAATAACTTTCAAGCGAAAAAATGTTCAAAAGTCCTAAATTTTCTTACTTTAATGGAAAAAGTAACTTTCTATTGTATTATATTATATATATCTATCGCGGATTTCACTGAATTAGTAAATGTTAGGGGTTCTCAACCGTATCCAATATTTTCTTATTTAAATTGAAAAAATTACTTTTTAAGCGTATGAACTGCAGATGACATTGAATTAGTTTATATGTCGGGGCTTCTCAACCGTCTCCAAAATTTTCTTAATTTCAAATGTATAATTTACTTTTTATCGTATACATCTCGGATGTTATTAAATGTAATTTTTCAATTTAAATAAGAATATGTTGGATACGGTTGAGAACACCTGTCATTTATACTAATTGAATAATATCCGCGATGTATACGATAAAAATTAAATTATTCATTTGAAATTAAGAAATTTTTGGAGACGGTTGAGAAGCCCTGACATTTAAACTAATTCAGTGAAATCGGTGATAGATATATATAATATAATACAATAAAAAGTTACTTTTTCCATTAAAATAGGAAAATTTAGAACTTTTGAACATTTTGTCGTTTTGAACGTTATATCTGTGGACATTTTGTCCCGTGATCATTTTGTCGCGTGAACATTTTGTCGCGGGTACATTTTGTCAGTGCACTAATTGTCGGGTACATTTTGTCGTTGAACCTTTTGGAATTGAACCAATTGTCGCGTCACCGGTACAATTTTCGACACGGGGCCCCTCGAGTAGACCGGATCCTGGAGCTTTTTACCCCGGCTCCCCCCCCCCTCTCATCGGTCCTGCATATGTACAATCAAATATTCATTGTTATATAGTAATTTCATATGACAGCTCTTTGGTGTTTGATGGACCCTTTGATTCAATGTCAGTTCTACATACATTGTTAACTGTAGTTATAAACAAAAAAAATAATTGCTCTGTTTGTATAGGAGCCCTTCGATCCTGGACTCTTAAGAGCCTTTTCAAAACCCATCTAGGTTTAAAGCTGAGATTGGCGACATGCGGGTTCAGCTACACGCTCTATTGTGAATTCTTAGAAAGGACATGTTCTTACCAGCTTTTTTGCTGTCTTGCTTTGAACACTGACAATTTTTCTAAGGAATTGACCATTTCTACAAAGCAAGAGAGTAAAAAAAGCTGGTAAACACATGTGCTTTCTAAGAAATTGACAATAGAGCGTGTAGCAGAACCCACCTGTAGTCGATCTTTTTTAATCAGATAGCGAGAGTAGATAGACAGAGTAATTAGATAGATTATCTGAAAAGATATACTTACATACACATATGATAAAAAATTCAAGATATTTTCACCTTATTACCTTACTTATTAAATAGGTATTTAATTTATGAACCATTGAAATTTATCGAAACTTTTTTTTATTTTACAGATATTCCATCAAATTGAAGAAAGCTTGAGAAAGTAGCACGCAAGTGTGCTCACGCTTTCAATCATGGAGCAAATACCACCTCCGAAAGAAGTGAAGATCCTCGAAACAGCAGAGGATATTCAAGAAAGACGTGAAGCTGTAAGTATTACATAATAAAATGTACATATGTATGTCGTATAAAAATGTGTCATTGATAAATGTACTTTGGTTGAATTGAAATATAATGCGTTATCTAGTTACATAACTGTTTGAGAAATTGATATTTAGTTGTCAAACTGTAAACCGTATCTCAAAAACTTATGGCTGAGTGAATACTTAGTATTCACTTGTAAAATGATATGATAATTTTTTTTATTTTGTCTAAAGCGTGACATCATCACATATAGTAGCAAATGAGTGTGACTGCAATTTGTTAGAGCAATTTAAACTAGCTCTAACAACTTTGATATCACTTGACTTTATGCTAGCAATGTTTGTTTTTAAGAAGAAAAAAAAAATTCATACTACATAAATTTCGTAGTATCGAAAATTAAATCGATAATTATGGCGTATGGTTTTTATTTGTAAAATAATTTATCAGGTACTCTCCCGATATGATGATTTCAAACAAGAAGCTCGCGCTAAACGTGAAAAACTTGAAGATTCCAGACGTTTTCAATATTTCAAACGCGATGCTGATGAATTGGAATCATGGATACATGAAAAATTACAAGCTGCTTCTGATGAAAGTTACAAAGATCCTACAAATTTACAAGTATGAATATATATTATATATATATATGTGTATTTTTAATATTTACGTACAATTATACTATCGATATGATCATTTTGGTCTAGATTAAAATTTTTGAACTTATCAATGCTTAAATTTTAGGCTAAAATACAAAAACATCAAGCTTTCGAAGCAGAAGTAGCTGCCCACAGCAATGCTATTGTTGTGCTTGATAACACCGGTGCTGAAATGATCAGTCAGAATCATTTTGCTTCAGAGGTTATTAGAAAGCGTCTCGGTAACTAAATCATCATTGCTCGAGTGGATTTGTATTTATACCATTGAGACAATTTTTTTTATTTTACTTGCTAATTTATAGATGAACTACGTCGATTGTGGGATCTGTTGCTTTCGAAATTGGCTGAAAAGGGCATGAAGTTACAGCAAGCCCTAGTTTTGGTTCAATTTTTGCGGCATTGCGACGAAGTTATGTTCTGGATCCGCGACAAGGTATAGTAAAGAACTGAATTCCTTTAAAAATTCCTTTTACAAAAAAAATTAACTGAATTCATTTATTTTGCGTTGTAGGAAACATTTGTGTCTGTGGATGAGTTTGGTCAGGACCTGGAGCATGTGGAAGTATTACAACGCAAATTTGACGAGTTCCAAAAGGATATGGCTGCACAGGAATACCGTGTGACTGAGGTCAATCAATTGGCTGAAACCCTTGTTTTGGAAGGCCATCCTGAACGGGAAACTATCGTTAAACGAAAAGATGTTAGTATATTTCACATATGACAATGATTATTATGACATATAACAATCTTTTCTAGTATTTTTATTTTTATTGATTGTGTAGGAACTAATTGAGGCATGGCATCGCCTTCGCCAACTTGCTTTAGTCCGTCAAGAGAAATTATTTGGCGCTCATGAAATCCAACGTTTCAATAGGGATGCAGATGAAACCATTGCATGGATCTCTGAAAAAGATGTTGTTTTGAGCTCTGACGATTATGGACGCGACTTAGCCAGCGTTCAAACATTACAGGTAACTTTAATTAGGTTAAATCGGAAAAGCAGAATAAACGTATTACAGGCCACCAGTATTTTTAAATATTGTTAAACGTAAAACATTATATTTAATGTTCTGGGAAACATTTCTCGAAATGAAAAAAAAGTGGAATTTTTACTACTTTCAAATATAACGGCTCATATGTACAAACATATTTATATATATATATATTTCTAATAATTTTTCTTACTTTATTGTGCAGCGTAAGCATGAAGGTGTAGAGCGTGATTTAGCAGCACTTGAAGATCGTGTTGGTACTTTGGGTGATGAAGCATCTCGTCTGTGCAGCTTACATGCTCCCAACTCGAACCATATCAATGCTAAAAAACAAGAAATTCAATCAGCTTGGCAATTACTTATCGCTAAAGCTAAGGTATTATAAAAATTTATACTAATACGTATGTATAAGGCAATACGTATTTAATTTTGCTTTAACTATGTGTGTATTTTTTACAGGAACGAAACGAAAAGCTTGTATCTTCGTATACATTGCATAGATTCCTCGCAGATTGTCGCGATTTGATGTCTTGGATGTCCGATATGCAAACAATCATTTCCGCTGATGAATTGGCTAAAGATGTTGCCGGTGCCGAGGCTCTTCTAGAAAGACATCAAGAGCATAAGGTAATTATTATATTATGTAAAATTACAGATTACAATCTACCATTGCTTCCATTCACATGCTTTTTTTTTGCATTAGGGAGAAATTGATGCTCGTGGCGATTCTTTGGGCGCTTGTCTGTCAGCTGGTCACGAATTGGTTGACTCTGGACATCCTGCTGCTACAGAAGTCAGCTCCCGCATGCAACAAGTTGATGAAACTCGTGCTGCTTTGGCTGCTCTATGGGAAGAACGTCGTATTAGGTATGAACAGTGCATGGACCTACAACTATTCTATCGTGACACTGAGCAAGCCGATACTTGGATGGCCAAACAAGAAGTAATAATTTATTTTTATTTTAAAATTACTTTTTTTATTATACAATATAATTAAATGCATTAATTTTTTAGGCATTTTTGGCAAATGAAGATTTGGGCGATTCTTTGGATTCTGTCGAAGCATTGATAAAAAAACATGAAGATTTTGAAAAATCTTTAGCCGCTCAGGAAGAAAAGATCAAGGCTCTTGATGAATTTGCCACAAAATTGATCGAAGGTCAACATTATGCTGCTGATGATGTTGCTCAAAGAAGGGAAATGCTTTTAGAAAGAAGAGCTGCATTACAGGAGAGGTCTTCTCAAAGACGTGCTTTGCTCGATGATGCTTACAGGCTACAACAATTTGAGCGCGATTGTGATGAAACCAAAGGTGATTAATTATACTGAATTTTCCGAGTTATTACTCTTACTTATTCCGCTACCATTTTAAAATATTGAATTTTAATACAGGTTGGATCAACGAAAAGCTTAAGTTTGCTACTGATGATTCATATTTAGACCCTACCAACCTTAATGGTAAAGTGCAAAAACATCAAAATTTCGAGCAGGAATTGCAAACAAATAAAAGTCGCGTTGATGATATCATCTCTACTGGTCAAGAATTGATCCATCAAAAGCACTATGCATCACGTAAGTTTTATTCTCTTATAATTTTTGTGTATTAATATTATTATAATTTGTTTCTATATTTTGACTTTGAAAATTGCAGCACAAATAGAGTCACGCACTTCTGAAATCGTGGAACTGTGGGATACATTGGCTGGTGCTTCTGACAAGAAAGGCTCCAAATTGCAAGAAGCTTCTCAGCAACAGCAATTTAATCGTACTGTAGAAGATGTAGAATTGTGGCTATCTGAGATTGAAGGACAGTTATTGAGTGAAGATTATGGAAAGGCAAGTATTCCCAAGTATACAGATACGAATAAAAAGACAACACTAAAATAACTGATGTATCATTAAAAATATATATATTTCAGGATCTTACAAGCGTTCAAAATTTACAAAAGAAACACGCCTTGTTAGAAGCAGATGTTGGTTCTCACCAAGAGCGCATTGAAGGTGTACAGAGTGCTGCTGAGCAGTTTGCCGAACGTGGGCATTTCGATTCAGAGACTATCCAAAGAAAACGAGTTAGTTTTTTGTCATTTTAAATTTGACCATTCTTATTTATAACTTTGGGTGTTTGTTTATTTATTGTTTTTATAATTAATAGAACATTCTGATAACGCGTTATACCGCATTGGAGAAACCCATGTCTATTCGCAAGCAACGTTTGCTCGATTCGCTGCAAGCCCAGCAATTATTCAGAGATTTGGAAGATGAAGCTGCTTGGATTAGAGAAAAAGAACCGGTCGCCGCGTCTACTAATCGAGGTATGTACATTGTTCTTTTAAGTATTCTATCTGCATATTTCACTATCAAAAAATGTGTAATATTTGTTATTACTGTTTTTCAGGTCGCGATTTGATTGGCGTGCAAAATTTAATGAAAAAGCACCAAGCAGTCCTATCTGAGATAAATAACCATGAATCTAGAGTTACTGCAGTTTGTGGATCGGGAAGGAGCATGCGTGAAGCTGGACATTTCGCTGGTGATGAAATCGGTCGTAGAGTTCAAGCTTTAGCCGATCAATGGACTCAACTGAAAGATAAAGCTCTTCAAGTAAATATTTCCCACATTGTACATACAATATGTAATTTATATTTGAATGATTTATTGATTTATTGATTTTTAGCGTAAACAAGATTTGGAAGACTCTCTCCAAGTTCATCAATACTTTGCGGATGCCAATGAAGCTGAATCGTGGATGCGTGAAAAGGAACCGTTGGTGTGCAATCAGGTAAACTATCACCGATAGTATTTTGTTTGAATTATCGCTCAATACTTATTAATTCAATTCTTTATTTTTGTGTCAATAGGATTATGGCAAAGATGAAGATTCATCTGAAGCACTTTTGAAGAAACATGAAGCTCTAATGTCAGATTTAGAAGCATTCGGAAACACAATTCAAGTTTTGAAAGATCAAGCCCAAAATTGCAGGGTTAGTATTAATTTTTATTTGGAATAGTATTCAATATTGTGTAAAAATAAACTGACCTGTTTCTGAAACTATTACAGCAACAAGAAACTCCTGTCATTGATGTTACTGGAAAAGAATGTGTTGGTGCCCTTTATGATTATACCGAAAAGTCTCCCAGAGAAGTTTCAATGAAAAAAGGCGATGTTCTCACATTACTCAATTCGAATAATAAGGTTTTAACAAATACACATATAGTGTACACATTTATTTAGTTCTTGAAAATTGTAATTTTAAATTTATGTTGTATTTTAGGATTGGTGGAAAGTGGAAGTTAATGATCGTCAAGGTTTCGTACCTGCGGCTTATGTAAAGAAGATTGATGCTGGACTCACCGCATCGCAACAAAACCTTGCTGATAATAATTCAATTGCAGCTCGACAAAACCAGGTTTCTAGATTATTATGTAATAGATAATAAATAATATTATGTCATGCAAAAATCTAAAATCAATTTTCATTTTTTCCTATCTAGATTAATGGCCAATATGATAATTTGTTGAGTTTGGCCAGAGAAAGGCAAAATAAATTGTCTGAAACAGTTAAAGCTTATGTTCTTGTAAGAGAAGCTTCCGAATTGGCGACTTGGATAAAGGACAAGGTAATTCTTTTTACTGTTGTTTCTTAATTATTAATCTTGGTTTTATATAAAATACTAAAATATATTTTTTATTTCACAGGAGAACCACGCTCAAGTGCAAGATATTGGAGAAGATTTAGAGCAAGTTGAGGTAATGCAAAAGAAATTCGACGATTTCCAAGCCGATCTGAAGGCTAACGAAGTCCGTTTGGCTGAAATGAATGAAATCGCTGTTCAATTGATGACCATTGGGCAAACTGAAGCTGCTCTTAAAATTCAAACTCAAATACAAGTATTTTGTTTTTCTTTTCATTTATACATAAATATAGTTGCTTACACCCGTATAGGTCAATTAAAAGTTTGCTATTTTATTATTCTTAGGAACTCAATTCAAAATGGTCTTCTTTACAACAACTTACCGCCGAGAGGGCTGCTCAGTTGGGGTCAGCTCATGAAGTGCAACGATTCCACCGTGACGTCGATGAAACCAAAGATTGGATCCAAGAAAAAGATGAAGCTCTTAATAATGAAGATCTTGGAAAAGATCTGCGCAGTGTACAGGCGCTTCAACGTAAGCATGAAGGACTTGAGAGGGATCTTGCTGCACTCGGAGATAAGGTATATATTGTGGCACCAATCGATCAACGTGGATTTATTTGATTATTCATTTACTTTTTTTTTATATATAGATTCGCCAATTAGACGATACTGCTAATCGCCTAATGAATTCTCATCCCGATACTGCTGAGCAAACTTACGCCAAACAGCTTGAAATTAATACTTGTTGGACAGAATTAACCGCAAAAGCCAGTTCTCGAAAAGAAAAACTTTTGGATAGTTATGACTTACAGAGGTATTGAATATGTTTTATTAATTTTGATTCATTCTCCTTTAGTGTACATGTTTATTTTACTATTTTATTTATTTTGTTTAGATTTTTGTCTGATTATCGCGATTTGATGGCTTGGATTAATTCCATGAAAGGACTTGTCAGCTCTGAAGAGCTAGCGAATGATGTAACTGGAGCAGAAGCATTATTAGAACGTCATCAGGTACATTATTTTGTCACTAAATTGATAATGGAAGTTAGATATGTTTTAATGATATCTGAACTTTTATTTTTTAAACTATAAATAAGAATGCAGATTTAAATTCATATTATATAAATATGTATTGTGTGTCAAAATTATTTTTAATTGGTTGTTGAAATATTGTCAGAAATTACCAAAAATAGAAAGTTCAATTTTTATTAATGTTTGCGGATTTTATTAAAACAAAATAATTAATTCATAGGGCCAGAGACTGGAAATAGATGCTCGTTATGGTATTTTACCTCAGGTCAGATAAATCTAAAAAAATATTCTGATGGTTTGCGATGTTGTACTTTGTCAGTGTTGCCTCTAACCATTTGATTTTTCGTAATGTGTTTTTTTTTTTTTTAGTTTTCCTAAGTTTACAAGATGATTTTAAATTTCAGATTAACCAATCCAAACAAAACTTATAACATCTGAAATATTTTTTATTTAATGATGACCTTGTTGCTTTTTTTCTTGCATGATTTTTCAATTTTATTTACCTTACCATTGCAATTGTGTTGTAAAAAAATTTAAATATATACATATATGTACATATAATAATACTTATTGGATGCTCATTATTATGAAATGAGCTATAGAATTTTGATTTTCCTTATTTTTTTTATTTGTTTTTGCTTTTTTTACTGATAGTCCACCGTGAGCGCTTAGAATCAATCTCTTCTAACATGTATAAAATAAATCTAATGTAAAATAATCTAATAATTTGCATGGCCTTCGTCAATCCGTAAAGCAAAATACATACTACATTACAAATTCTTGAAATATATTCAATACGCAAATTTTGGTTTTCTCTTTTCTTTACAGATGTAACAGTCTTGTTTTTTCGCTATGTTCAGTTTTAATAAGGATTATTCTTTAAATTATAGGAACACCGAACAGAAATTGATGCTAGAGCTGGTACTTTCCAAGCTTTTGAGCTTTTTGGTCAACAGTTGCTTCGTTCTAAACATTATGCTAGTCCTGACATTCAAGAGAAAATTGAAGGCATGGCTGATGCCAGACAGGACTTGGAAAAGTTGGTTTTTTTTTTAATAGCACAATTTTCAAAAAATCCTTGAGCGTTTACAATCAATATCTTTATTATCATTACCAGTGCATGGGTAGCACGGCGAATGAAGCTAGACCAAAATCTTGAACTTCAGCTGTTTTATCGCGATTGTGAACAAGCGGAAAATTGGATGGGTGCTCGAGAAGCTTTCTTGAATGCTGCTGATGAAGTGGACTCCAAAGGAGACAATGTTGAGGCCCTCATCAAAAAACACGAGGACTTTGACAAGGCAATTAATGCACATGTAAGCTAATTTTTTATCCATTTTTAAATGTTATTTAGTTGTCAAGTATTACTTTATTTATTTTTCCATTGTTTATTTTCACAGGAAGAAAAAATAGCCGCCCTACAGACATTGGCTAACCAACTCATTGTATCAGATCACTATGCAGCTCAACCAATTGATGACAAACGCAAGCAAGTTCTTGATAGATGGCGACATCTCAAAGAAGCTCTCATTGAAAAGAGATCCCGGTACGAATATTGTATAACTATTCATCAGAGTTGTATTTGATGTTTTCGAATTATTTTTATTATGAATATTCAATATTTATAGATTGGGCGATGAACAAACGCTCCAACAATTTTCTCGTGATGCCGACGAAATGGAGAATTGGATTGCCGAGAAGCTACAACTAGCTACCGAAGAAAGCTACAAGGTCTGTATATTGGTCAAATTTATGTCACGAAAAGTCGTTCCGATAATTCACTCACTGACGCCTCGTTCACAGACATGTAGACATGTGCGTTAGTACAAACCTCTTCTTACTTTCACTTATTATGGATTCCTGAAGTTGTGTTGCCAAAAGTTTTTTCCATTGATGTTTTGTCGTGACGCCGTGGTGTCTAAAATGGTTCCCATTTCTGAAAGATGATAGTATTTATATACTTTCATTTTATTTTTAGGATCCTGCAAATATCCAATCGAAACATCAAAAGCACCAAGCTTTCGAAGCTGAATTGGCTGCCAATGCTGACCGTATTCAATCTGTACTCGCTATGGGTGGCAATTTGATAAATAAAAATCAATGCAGTGGATCAGAGGATGCTGTTCAAGTGCGTTAAGTTTTTTGTAATTCATATTATTTGTTCCATTGATATGAAAATATATTGTTGTTTTTCTCGTTTTTAGGCTCGTCTTGCCTCTATAGCCGATCAGTGGGAATATCTTACTCAAAAAACAACTGAGAAATCTTTGAAACTCAAAGAAGCCAACAAGCAGAGAACGTACATTGCCGCAGTAAAGGACTTAGACTTTTGGCTTGGAGAAGTTGAAAGTCTATTGACATCTGAGGATTCTGGCAAAGATTTGTCATCAGTTCAAAACCTAATGAAAAAGCATCAGCTCATTGAAGCTGACATTCAAGCTCATGAGGACAGAATTAAAGGTTAATTTTTGGATGTTTATAATATGTATATTCTTACATATAAAATTCAAAAAAGAATATAAGCTTATCATAAATTTATATTTTAGATATGAATGAACAAGCTGAATCCCTCATCGAAAGCGGCCAGTTTGAACCAGCAGCTCGTAATGCCATAAAAGAAAAGCAAAGAGGTATTAATGAAAGATGTGAACGTGTTCGTAATTTGGCGGCTCATCGTCGTGCTCGTTTGAATGACGCCAATACTCTACATCAGTTCTTTAGAGATATTGCTGATGAAGAAAGTTGGATTAAGTAAAAATAAAGAAAGCTTATTATCAATTGCATTTAAATTTTAAAATGTATTTTTATTTAAAAAATTATTTTTTTTATAAAGAGAGAAGAAATTACTTGTTGGATCAGATGATTATGGCCGTGATTTGACTGGAGTTCAAAATTTGAAAAAGAAACACAAGAGGTTGGAAGCTGAACTTGCATCACATGAACCTGCTATTCAAGCTGTACAAGTATGTATCGAGTTGAAATGGAATTGTTTTTACTTATAGACTGTTTATACGAGTTTCGAATATTCAATTGTATTGTAGGAGGCTGGAGAAAAATTGATGGATGTTTCCAATCTCGGTGTTCCCGAAATTGAACAGCGTTTGAAAGCTTTGAATCAAGCTTGGGATGAACTAAAAGGCTTGGCTCAAACTCGCGGTCAGAAACTCGATGAAAGCAACACTTATCAACAATTTTTGGCTAAAGTGGAGGAGGAAGAAGCCTGGATCAGGTAAAATTTTACATTTAATTTTTGTAATTGGTCACATACATACATTATTGACTAATGACTTTTTCTATGTTTACGTGTAGCGAAAAACAACAACTTCTATCTGTGGAAGATTATGGGGACACAATGGCAGCAGTTCAAGGCCTTATCAAAAAACATGATGCTTTTGAAACTGACCTTGCAGCACATAAAGATCGTTGCAATGATATCTGCCAGGCTGGTGGTCAACTCATTGAAGACGGTAATCATCACGCCGATAACATTCAACACAGATGCCAAGTTATCCAGGTACATAATTTAAAAATAAATTTTAATCATACGTGTAAGTAATTTATCTCATCATATGAAAATATTTTTTTAGACTAAATTCGACCAACTGTCGTCTTTGGGTAATGCTCGTAAAAATGCTTTGATTGATAACTCGGCATACCTTCAATTCATGTGGAAAGCTGATGTGGTAGAATCTTGGATCGCCGACAAGGAAACCCATGTTCGAAGCGAAGAATTTGGACGTGATTTGTCCACTGTTCAAACTTTGCTAACCAAGCAAGACACTTTTGACGCAGGTTAGTTTTTCTCATTTTTTTTCTAGTTTATATTTTGTTTATCTTAATTTAATTTTAAAAATCTTACTCTTCCTTTTTTTATTACGCAGGATTATCAGCATTTGAACATGAAGGTATTCAAAATATTACGGCATTGAAAGATCAACTTGTGGCTGCTAACCATGATCAAACTCCTGCTATTAAAAAGAGGCATGAAGATGTAATTTCCAGGTATGATTCTGTTATTATTTTAATATCGTCTATTCTCCTATTTATTACATTTTATTAAAATTAAAATCATTTGTTACAGATGGCAAAAACTTCTTGGCGATTCCAATGATCGCAAACAGCGTTTACTTCGTCTTCAAGAACAATTTAGACAAATCGAGGAATTGTATTTGACGTTTGCCAAAAAAGCGTCCGCTTTCAATTCCTGGTTTGAGAATGCTGAAGAAGATCTCACGGATCCCGTGCGCTGCAATTCGATCGAAGAAATCCGAGCATTGCGAGAGGCTCATGCACAATTTCAGGTTTGATATAATACTACCGTCTGAATGTCTTAAATATCAACATTACTTAAAATTAATAATCATAATGAATGTTACAGGCTTCGCTGACTTCTGCGGAAGCGGATTTTAAAGCTTTGGAAAAACTCGATCAACAAATAAAATCGTTCAATGTTGGACCCAATCCATACACTTGGTTCACCATGGAGGCTCTTGAAGATACATGGCGTAACCTCAAGAAAATTATTGGTATTTTTAATTTACATTGATTCAGTATACAAATTTTTGGTGGATTTAATGTGTCTGGTTGTATTAATTCGTTTTTTTCGTTTGAATAGGTGAACGTGATGTGGAATTGACAAAGGAGGCACACCGTCAAGAAGATAATGATAAGTTGAGAAAGGAATTCGCCATGCACGCAAATACTTTCCATCAATGGTTGACTGAGACTCGGTAAGATACATTGAAAATGGCATATTATGCGTTAAATTTTTTTTTATATAAATTTCAATGGTTTATTTCGGTGCAGGTACAATATTCTCGGCTGGGGCGGGTGAATTTCTATTTCATAAATAATTTGTGTTTTTTACTCTAATTGACGGCCTACTCTATACTACAATAAATACTTCTTCATTAATAAATAATTTTCTTATGCTCAATATGTTGCATTAATTGCAAGCATTTGATTTTTATTCGATTCGAATTACATAAAAAAAAATTTACATTGGGCTAATTAAAATATATTCGATAACTACCATTTCTAATATTTGTGATTTCAATTATGCATGTGGTGATTTATTAATGTGTAATATTTTTGTCTTTGAAAAAATTCACAGACAATAATTATTGGAATGTTGAAGTATCGTTTTCGCTTATTAACGTATGAAGCCAAGTTGTGTTTAATTTTAGTTGACTCGTGAATATTCATCAAACTGATGTTTATGCGTTCAAAATTTTCAGGAGCTGGATGATGGAAGGTACTGGCTCGCTGGAGGCTCAACTAGAAGCGTTGCGTGGGGCTGCTAATGAAGTGCGCGCTAGACGAGGTGATCTTCGTCGCCTGGAAGAATTGGCTGCAGCACTCGAAGGTCATTTGGTGCTCGACAATCGTTACACTGAACACAGCACGGTTGGCCTCGCTCAACAGTGGGATCAATTGGACCAACTCGGCATGCGAATGCAGCACAATTTAGAACAGCAAATTCAAGCCAGAAACCAGAGCGGTATGATCATTTCCGTTGATAGGATTTTTTAATGCGCCACTGTTAATATGCTATTTCACAATGTTCGTTTTCTTATGTGCAGGTGTCAGTGAGGACGCATTGAAAGAATTCTCCATGATGTTCAAGCACTTCGACAAGGACAAATCTGGAAGATTGAACCAACAAGAATTCAAATCCTGTTTGCGCGCCCTCGGATACGACTTACCCATGGTTGAAGAAGGACAACCGGACCCCGAATTCGATGCAATTTTAAGTACGTAATTTTGTCTAAAAGCATTTTATCATTTAACCAATATATATATAATATTATAACTGGGATATAAACTTATTTATTTTTAGATGCCGTGGACCCTAATCGTGATGGACAAGTCTCCCTTCAAGAATACATGGCGTTTATGATATCCAAAGAAACTGAGAATGTACAATCTTCTGAAGAAATTGAAAATGCATTCAGAGCCATCGCCTCCGCTGATCGACCATATGTGACCAAGGAAGAACTTTACGCTGTACGTATTTTTCACTCGTTGATTGAATGTTTTCGTTAGTGAGACATCAGTATATATTAATCTATTTTTAATTTTCAGAACCTCACAAAGGAAATGGCCGATTACTGCGTAGAACGAATGAAACCGTTTAACGAACCGAAAACCGAACGAACAGTTCCTGGTTCATTGGATTATATTGAATTCACTCGAACGCTTTTCCAAAATTAAACACAGCTAATTTGGGCAAATTTGTGATTAACACGATGCCTTTACTTTTTAATTTATTTCACTTGCATATTATCAGAGAAATATAATAGTTGATAAGTAAATCATTGAAAAAAATTTAATTTATTAGGTTAACTTTTGAAAACTATTTTATTTTAAATTATTTTATTTTATCAATGTTTGACTGTTGTTTATCGTAAACAATTACAATTTTATAATTCATTTAAGTACTCGACGGAATCGGGGAATCAAATTGAGAATAAGTCCTATAGTTTTTAACTGAAATAATTCGATAATTGGTCATCTTCAATACATGTTTTACCAGCAGTATTTTAATATGATACAAAGGGCTAATTTAATATAAGGAACTTTAGTTGTAAAATGTAGAAGCGCTCAGTTGTATCATTTGTACAAATTGCTGAACATTTTTCAATCAAAAAGTTTATGTATAAAATAACCCTTTCGTATATTATTCTCAACGTATTAAATAACGCCTCAGGAATTTGTCTTTGGAATAATTTTATACGATGCAAATCCATTGAGATTTGTTGATATGAATTCCCACTATTGCATAGAATTGGTAAACGGTATTTAGATTATATTTTATTAAGCTTTGTAATGTGCACTTTGCAAGCATTTATAATTTAAGGATACATATTATTTTTTTCCTAATGCACAATGGATCCCATACACCTCTCGAATTTTTAGCGAATCGCTTTAAAATCTGCTTTAAACTTTTCGCATATGCATTTAGATAAATGTTGGTTTTACTGACTCTAAAGTAATTGGTGTTTTAAATCTATTCCATAAATGTATAAAAAAAAATACCATCATATATAATCTAAGTATCAAAACTACTAGCTTTTTGTTCATCATATTTGTGAAATCAATGTCTTACTTTAATTCGATTTTATATTTATTTAATCGATGGCATTAATGATAGAAATTAAAAAGTTTTGAAAGATTATGCCTTTACTTGCCACTGAGTTGGTATTTGAAACTACTTTATTAAATTTTGCTTTTGGAAAAAAAATATTATTAATTAATTTGTATTTTAAATGGAGTCAAAGTCAAATGCTTACTATATAGTTTGTTGAATGCTTTATATTTATTCTCAATAAATTCAATTATTTTAATTATGTATTTTATTCATTTCAATAACACATTTAACACTGATAAATTTTCGTATGAGAATTTATTCTAAAACAATTATAAGCATGATATCAGACAATCCCTTTATATCAGAATGAGGGCGGCATATATTTTCAGCTAAAAGTTTGATAATGTGATGATTATCTCTAAAAACCAACTGATATGCAGCCGAGACTACAGCAGCAGGTATAAGGCTTTCTAAATCGCAATCTTCATCATCCTCCAAATTTCTTACACTACCAATAGCCCACTTCCATCTAAAAATACAGTTTAACGTTATATTTTCGATTACAATTTTATTTCTATTTACAACTTTGATAAACTCACTTAGATAACAGTTTATCTTTTAGGAGATATACTAGTTTCAGTATGCCAAAGCACGGTCTGTATAATTCGATGGCACTTAAACCAGCCGGTATGGCGCACGCCTCTATTAACGTTTCAATTGCATCCCAACGAGTGTGAAGCGGAACTTGATAATCTGTAAATAATGTTCCGACATTGAAGGATATGTCATCATTTCGTTATTCAATTACTTTTAACCTACCGATAGTTTTGAATACTTTGTACTCAGATTCAACAATTGTTTTTGTATCATAATTTTGTTTTTCTTCCATCATAAGTTTCTTTATTTCGCAAGTTTTAATAGCTTCATCGGCATTTATCATTTTTGAAGCCAATTGAAGACAAGACATGATATGCAATATGAGATTTTTTTTAAATTTCTTTCCACCTGTTGAATAATAAATAAATCCATTGGCAAAAAAAATTAAACTCATGAATTATATTTCAATCATTAAAATTTATGTATATTGTTTGTTTATAGTTTCTAGTTTCGTTAAAATATTAAACATGTTGATTGTATTATATAATATTTACAAAAATGTATTAAGCTTAGTTCCAATATTATATAAACTGCTACAATAGTCCTGACTACGATTTTTATGATTCAAAAGGGGCTGTGGAATTGGAACAAAATTTACCTACTCCAACTTGAACGATTTTATTAGATTGGACTTTTCTTGCCAACGTATAAAATAATTAGTAATAAAAATAATAGCGATTTTCAAAATATAAAAAATCAAAGGAATTAAAAAACCACTCAAAATTGACATGTAACCAGAGAAATGTTATAATAATAGAAGTGGCATTAGGCGTTATATTGTTGCCAAGTGACGATTGTCCACAGACAATCCTAAATAATTTTAGCATCAGTCGTATTTGATGCTTGGTGGTCGAAGTATGTCCGATAAAAACTTATCTGGGCAAATGCATCGTTAAAAATTGCACGACGCATTCAAAAACACACAATAAACAACATGGGATACATTTTTATAAGTTAATTGATCATTTAAGTAACATATTATTCAGTTAACATCGTATATGAAAGCGTCTTGGCTACAGCTAGCATACGCATACGCGTACAACATTGCGTAGTTATGGAAACAGTACGCGTGTATTGAAACAAGAAATGTATTCCAAAGGGCGCTTCTATTATTATAAAATTTCTCTGCATGTAACTCAATTTATTGAATTATTGAAACTATTTTTTTTCTCTTTTCTTTGGTGCCATCTTACCAATTCCCGATAAATCATCACTAATGATATCGCTGTTCTTCCGGTCTTGTACGGGTACTACGGCTCACCACTCCATCCCCCAAAAAGTAATGAAACGGATATAAATAAAAAAAAAGTAAGTATATTATATTCATAGCATGTGTATGAATCTCATATACAAACAAATCAATTTAATAATAAAAATATATAAGACGGAGGAAACATCAGTTTTGGCCAGAGCACATCAAAATATGTGCAATTCAACGATTTTATTTCAAATGTAATTTGTTATATTTCAATTTATTAGTCGATTTACTTCAATAAAATTAGACTAATTGACGCATATCGTAATACGTGTAGTTGATTGATTTTATACGACTCCGACTCCACAGCCCTGGATTCATCCCTATAATTTTTCACTTATTTTGCCCATAGGGAACCAAACTGTCTTTGGCTACGTCCGCACTACCGATATCTACACCAGATTTTTTCCATAACCAGTTACTAAATAGCAACCACAAGTTGCAATATGGGAACTGGACATGGAAAATTCGAGAATATCGGGTGTAGATATCGGTAGTGTGGATGTAGCCTTTCAGATATCGAAACCTCTACATAATGTGTTGCACTCTCAGATTATGCACACTCTCTATCATTCAAGGATATTATTTTACCACGGCGATATCCATGAACTTTAATTAAGTGATGCATATGTTTTTTGGTGAAGTTCTCGAAGACGTCTGCCGCTAAGAGAGCTATTCGAGCTGGACGTCCAAGCCGAACACACACACACATACAAATGCGTGCACCTAAAATTCCAGACATTTTCTTTTCCTTTGATATTTATAATAAACTCACAGCAACTTATTAATAAGCGATGAAAAAAAAAAAAAAAAACAATTGAATATATGCACATAAAATCATTCAAATATGAACCATGGAATATATTCTTTATTCTTTAACGCTTTAACTACAAAAATAAACATTTCCTCCAACCTTGAATGCTATTAATAAGTAATTGACAATCACATTTCAATTATTGTTATTATAATATATCAGTTGTATGAATGGAAATAACATACTTACACCTTTCATTGGAAAAATAAACGTATTCAATTTATTCATCTTGTACTGTACTGAGATTAAGAATAAAACATTTCTGTTTATTAAAAAAAATATCTTAACGGAGATACCGAAGTAAACAAAACATGCACATACGAGCTTAGCACTTCGATATTGATGTCACGACCGCATCACCTGATAATAAAACCATAATCGCATAATGTTTATAAAGTTAGTAACTGGAACAATTGTGTAAACAATCGACACGACATGTACGAAGGATGATTTTCTACTATATATAATTATATACTGTAAAGAATACATACATTTGCACACATTGCGTCTCGTTGCCAAATATAATATGCTTGCTTTATGTGTAACTTGATGATGAGTAGCTTTTTTTATAAATACTTACAATAACAAATACATATAAATAGAAGTAATCATCGCGATAAAAAAAGACTTTGAACAAAACAATTGTGTATCTATCTAATCTACCATAGTAGTCAACTGCTTGTTTTAAAGAAAGATAAAATATTTTAAATTATCATTGCAAACTCCGGTCAAAGTAACTTTATATGAGGAATAAAACCTGTGTGACATTAAGGATAACTATTATCACAAGTGAACCGATTGCACGAATGAGAAGATTTTTAAATTAATCAAATACTGAATGTAAATAAAACATGCGAGTTCGGTTCATTCGTGATAATTATTAAGGAATTATTCTCAAATCAAAATAAAAAAATGGCATTAATAATTTATTCACCAATATTCATACTTCACAAAAGAAAAAGTTGAAATTGCCGTTTACTAATTACAATTTTTTTTTTATTAATATAGTAAAAATAGACCATTCAATTTTTAATTGTATTTTTCCCACTATATTCTAATATTTTTAACGTTTACGATATTTTAGCTTGATACAAGATTTACGTATTAGTTATAAAAGAAGATATAAGCAATATTCTGCGAGATATTAACAGAATTCAATAAAAAACCTTGCTATCAAAATATACGATTTCTACCATTTACCAGTTAAAATTAAAATTACGACAAGCAAATCCAGTTAATTATAAGCAATAAAAACACACATGGTTTTCATACTGTTTTCGTAACACTAAAAAGAATAACAAAATAACACGTTGAATATCACAAAATCAGTAAAATTATTTAAATATACAATTCATATTTCATTGAATTAATGTTGATCTTAAAACGTTTCTTATTTTAAGACCATCCTTCAACACGCTGATCTATCAGTGACTTCTAAAAATGACATTACAATTACATTCTTTGATGGCTTTTCAAATTACATATAAACGAGACCAGGAAATGAAAAAAATTATAAAAATTGTCAAATTTATTTCCATATAAACAAACGGTTCAATATTTAAAAATATTCGCTTACACAATCTTATGAAAGAAAAAAAACATATTTCAAAATATCATATAAGCAGTAACATTAAATAGTAAGTAACAATAGACTAAAATTAAACAATAAACAATAGTCAGTAATGAACACATGTTCGTACTATTTACACACACGGTATTACAAAAGTGTCAGCCGTGTTCGTAAACAGTACTTTCATATGAAAAGTAATGGTAGACTGCTGTATATTTTACATAAGATTCTGTCTTTTTCGGAGCTCGCATTGCCAAATTAGAGCACTAACGTCCGTTCAATGAGTGTATAATAAATGCAATCAATTTGCTTCACCTTAGATCTGTGAATTACATATAGTTAGTTATTCACGGTTAGATTTGTCATTCGTACAAAATGATCATAATAAAATTATGTCCCTTTACAAATGAATATTTCATTAGAGTACTCCTTGAAACGTTCATTTTACATTTACAATAACGATTATATTTTCGTTCTCTGTACACATTTAGATTTTTCCCTTACTTCTGAAGATCTCGTTTCATTCTTATTTGAGGTTCTTAAAAAATAGTCATCGATAATCTTTTTCAGGCTTTTTTTTTAAGTGTTAGGATAATCATTCGGACATAAATTAAATATTTCGATGCCTTCATAGCTAATACATTCTAACTTTTATTTTCCAACAAAAATCTTATTTTATAATTTGTCGTGTGGAAACATTTTCAATGGCATTTTCCAAGCTCCTTCAAAATCTTGAAACATTTATACATTCGTAAGCAAAATATTACATCAAAAAAAATTCAACGAAAAATTTTTCGAATCGATAAAGGCAAAATCCTGACGTGTCATCGAGGGTATTCATCGAAGCCATACATTTGTCATAAATAACATTTTGCAACAATTGCAAAAATGGTGCAATCTCTGCTAACACTATCACTGTCAACACAGAGCTAGGAATTGAAACGGATACAAATTTGCACAGAGAACGGACGAGGCTGTAGTCGACTAGTAGGAGCATGCAATAACCGCGGTCGAAGGTGTGTGGGTGTGTGGGGGAGTGTGTGTGGGGGTGTGTGGGGGGCGCCGAACGCGCCGGTGTAGTGATATGGTGCTGCGCCCCCTGCGGCTCACTTTTTGGCCCCAGGAGGCGGCAGATTGGTGCCGCGGTCCTTGCCGCGCAACTTGACTCCGAGCGCGCGCTCGATCTTGCCGATGACGAGGTTGTTGGGGAGGCCGCGGCCCGCCTCGTAGTCGTTGACGATCTGCGGCTTCTCGCAGATCTTGGTGGCGAGGTCCTTCTGCGACATGCCCTTGGCCTGGCGCGCCTGCATCATCAGCTTGCCCAGGTCGTGCGTGACCGTGTCGTGCTTCAGCAGCTCCGTCTCGCGGTCCAGCTTGGCCGTGCTCTTGGTCACCTGGTGCTGGCGGTTGGAGCCGCCGCCGAACTTGTGCTGGGTGTCCACCGCCACGCCCTGCCGCCGCGCCGCGTTCACCGCCGACTCCGTCTTCACGGCGCGCCCCCGCCCGGCCGCCGTGGCGCCTCCGGGCCCCACCTGTTCCCAATCTGACATACTCTCCGTCTATCTCCGTCTATCTCCGCTCGCTCGCCCACCCGGCTTCTACTGCCGGTCGCACACCGCACACCACACACCGCACACGCGACACCTCATAACACCTCCCTTTACGGCCTACACGCGGACTATTGCGCAAATATCGATCGCGAATATGGAATATCTGGCACTCGAGTTCTCCTTAGTACTGTAGGAATACAATACAGCTTGTACGAGCTTTCAGCAAAGCCGAAGCAATCATCTATTCGCTCCAGATTGACTCCAAACTTTGAGTTCAAGGGAACAACCGAAATACTTCGTCCAGCTTACCGATAAAGGCGATTCGGTTCGCTCCAGATAAACAAACCTTGAGTTCAAGGGAACAACCGAAATAGCATAAATCCTATTATCCCATAAAACACAAGGCACGCGACCACACAAAGGAAGAATCTTCAAGAACGAGATGACATCACCTCACCCATATACAAACCACCGATAAAGGCGATTCGACTCGCTCCAGATAAACAATCATCAAGCAACCTTGAGGCACAGCCAGTGCCAGCCTTACACCCGATGGTGCCCTCGGACAACTTTTCTAAACACCCTTAGAAAGAACTTTCGCCTTTGGCGCTCTAATCTAACATTTTTAATGGCTTTTGGCGCTCTAATTTTAAATTTTAAATCGCCTTTGGCGCATCGTTCGGCGCCCTAACTTATTTGGCGCCCTTGGGCGCCGCCTGACCTAGCCCCCCCCTAAAACCGGCACTGGGCACAGCCACACAAAGGATACCCTTGAGCCTGGAAGAATCTTCGAGAACGAGATGACATCATCACCTCACCCATATCCAGACCACCGATAAAGTCGATTTGACTCGCTCCAGATAAACAATCATCAAGCAACCTTGAGGCACAGCCACAAAAGGATACCCTTGAACCCGGAGGAATCCCCGAGAACAAGATGACATCCCCGTGCCCATATATAAACCAGTACAGCAGCCACAGATGGCAGCTCAGCCAGGCTTTCCCCTAAAGCAGGCAACTAGCCCACTTCCCGGTGAATTTTCTGTACTGACAATAAACTTGTATACTGAAGAAAATAAATTTCCTCTGTTATCTACAACGAGTTTCCATAGGCCGGCTTACAGTCACAACAACACAACATAGTTCTGTCCTATATTACAATATTTCACTTTCGATTGATGGACGTTTTTTGGGTGCCAGATGTTCCGTGATCGATATTGCTTTTTGCGGAATAATCACCGAACCATGTGCGCCATATTCTGATCTAATTAGAAACAGGGCCACGCCTAGGAGTTCAGCCGCCTGTGTACAAACTTAAATCGGCCGCTCTTTAACTGTAATCAACATTTGTATAAATCATATTAATAAAAAAAATGAAATGCAAAAAGCTTACCTTGTGATAAATGGTTCGGTGATTATTGGTCACACGTGATCACCCGTCACACTAAAACTGGTCACACCCTAAAATCGGTCAACCAGTTTTCTCGTGACCAGTTTTAGTGTGACGGGTGATCACGTGTGACCGATCTAGAGCGACCGGTTGTCCTGTGACTGGTTCACATTTGACTAGTAATCACCGAACCGAAAATACGCGGCAGAAATTTTTTCCTACTCCCTCACATACAAAAATGTCGCTGAGATGCGAAATTTAGAATTCGATGACTACACGGACACGACACGACACGGCTATTGTAAACATGTTTTATTTTGTTTAGAATAACTTACTTCAAATTTCAAAACGAATAATTGTTGTACGGACGCCAGGGGTTCTCAATCGAGAGCCACCTGATGTCGGTTTGTGAGATAGCTCGTGGTAAGCGTGGGCGGGGCTGGTTTCCTCACGGTGTCTTCCTTCGTCGTCGGTGGTCTGGTCTCTGCTTCTGGCCGCTCTGCTCTCGTACCGTGTGCGTAAGTGTGAGTGTGATACGGGAGAGTGGCGGGAAATTATATGTAATCAAAAACAGGTCGTAAAGCTGTATATGATGAATATATTTGCAAGTTGAATTTACATAGAGCAAACAGAGAAAACAAGGGGGGGGGTCAACAAAGAACCACGCGTGCTTTTGAGGTTAGCCACGCGTAGCTGAGTTGTCTGCCTTCGGTACGAAGACAGACCAGGCTTCCTCTGGTGCACACCGGACGGATACTGGAGCTGGTCTCCAAGTATCGTCAAACATCACCAGCCTCTAGCTGGTGATTCGGTGGCGAGGAGCGAGCCACGTAAAAAACACAATGTTTACGCGACGACCGTTGTCGAACAAGTACGGTGTGTGCTGACTAGGGTGGCCAGCACCAAAAAACATCGGCTAAATCGTGGGTCGTAAGGCCCACGACAAGTAGCGTGAACAATTGTAACAATTGGTCAAATAAAGACAACCCCGTTTCATTAATGAAACTCGGGCGACATAATAGAGAGGAATATTATTATAACTAAACTGCTCGAGGCAAAATAAATAAATACATCTGACCGAGTATACCGATTAGGCCGTTATACGTAGGCCCTTTAATATAAAAAATACATATTCGATAAAATTATGTCAATGGTAGCGTTAAAGGTCTGTTCATACCTAGTCAGCACGTACCGACTTCAGCAGGTATCCAGCTGTATGAAAAGTATTCTTTGGTACATTTAATCATATTACATTATTCAATTATATTTTTTTCTTATTTGACAAAACAGTTTATTTAGGCCAAATAGCTTGCAAAACACGACCCCGTGTTTATAAACGTCAGTCGTGACAGTAGTGAACGTTCGCGCGTTCCTTATTGTAGTTTTACCTATTTTACGCAGAATGAATCCTCAATATGAAAGCGAATCAGATTCTGAAGAAGAAATATTGGTTTATGCAGATATTAAATCTTTGAATCTTAAAAAGCTTTTGAAACCCGATACCCGGCCGTTTTTCAGAGTCGTGGGGTTAGAAACCGACTCTCCGTTCGTTCAAATAAACGAATATGTTTTAAAGGGTTATTTGTTTGTGATTTTAGCTCTGTTAGTTTTTATTTATTTGTCTTCAATAATGGAATTATTATTATATTATTACAGGTGAATACGTCGACTGTATGGGAACTAATTTATTTTTTGAAGAAAGTTCAAACCTACCGGACACAGATCCGATGTTCGGAGAAGAGCAAAAAGTACATCTCGACTTTGTTTGTAAATCGAATAAAAATTTAAACTTGGAAAGAGTTTTTCTCAAATCGAAAGATGAAGCATGTAAATTATGTTTTTTAAGAGCTTTATTATTTTTTTATTTTAATATTTCATATGTATCTATAATTTATTTAAATATGCGCTTTCTAGCTCAAAGCACCGAATTACAAGACGGAGATGCGACAAAAAATGTAATCAATGAACCCAACTCTTCATCAATGGAAGAAGCTATTGGAAAATTTGTCGAATGTTTTGACAAAAACAGACATAATCTTCCTATTTCGAAAGTCAACGATAATGTACCTTCAGAATCTAAAAATAGTAGTGTTCAAAAGCTTGAAATCAATGATTCCCCCAAAAAGTCATCATTTGCTGATTCTGATTCATGATAAGATATTTACTATTTTATGTAGATTATGTATTGTAAATAACCATTCTTATGTTGGTTAAGATAACTATTATTTAATAAGCAAGTGGGACTAATTTTGAAATAGTATAGATCAAACAACCATGACAATGTATTGACAATGTATTGATTTATACTGGAATAATGTTGCACTATTTTCAATATTTTATTTTATCTATACACATATGTACATATATACAAATTGTCAGTTGATGAAGATTTGTGATCGTGGAAACATTCGATATCGAGATTTTGAGTGATTTGTTATCAATACCGTCCCTGATCACGTTTTATAATTATTAATATTTCTCTCCTCTTTTAAACTTTTCGTTGGATTTTTTCATCTCCTACACGGCTAAAAGAATTAAGCTGAAACTTATGTACACATGATAAGTATGTTAAATTTTAGAAAACGCAATTTTTTTTACTCATTGTATAACGTTCTCCCAGTAGCTCTCAAAAATTTACTTAAACTACTTTTGTAAAGAGTATGTACATACATCTACACAAAGCCCAATGTACTTAAAGAATTATGGAACGCTGTATGCTCGGCACAATGAGGAAAGACAGGAAGCGGAACACGTGGTTGAGAAGTATGACAAGGGTAGTGGACATAGTGGATAGAGTAAAGAAATTGAAATGGCAATGGGCGGGCCATGTGGCCAGAAGAATAGACGAAAAGTGGACAAAAGAGGTGCCTGAATGGTACCCGAGAGAATCCAAAAGGGTAAAAGGAAGACCACAGGAAAGATGGGTAGACGAAATTGGGAAAATGTGTGGGGTGAGATAGACGTGAGAGTTGCGTAAAACAGAGACGACTGGAAGCGTGTTGGAGAGACCTTCATCCAGCAGTGGTTGGTGAGCGGCTGTAGATGATGATGATGATGATACATACTTCATGTTCAAAATGAATCCAATAATGCATAATTCCTAAACAATTAAATCTGTGAGAATTTTCATTAAAACATAATCTATAATTTTAGAATTCCAAAAACATTGCTATATAAATTAGTGTTTCGAAGAAATGTACCTAAAATATTTTATTTTTATAATGTGATGTTCTTTTTTACAAATAATTTCCATTTTTTGTAGAACTTAAGTATGTACATATGTATTACTATTGTTGTCTCGTTCATTTCTGCTACGGCGTCCTTGCAACAGAAGTAACTATAATCACTTTCATTCATTTCTCCCAAAGGAAAAATCAATTTTGCCAAAGTGCGCATGTGTGCGAATACGGCGTTTTTGTGATGCTGCAATATTGAGAGACGTGCGCCAATTCAACATGTAATTCCAAATCTATGATAAAATTGAAATAAATTATTAGTGATTTTATTGTGACTTATGCTTACACATCATCCCTCATGTCCCAAATACTATCTGTTCTCTATTCAATCTAATGTAATAATAAATTATAAAAATTAAACTACATATTGTTGACTTTCTCATTATAAGTAGCACTTGACAACTACCAGGTATTAAGAAGTCAAAAAAAGTTGGAGGCATAGTTCTAGTTTGGCCAATAAAATAACAATTATAAACTATTTTGTTATTCACAGGCCATTTTTTCTCGGGATGTTATTGGGGGATGGGGGGTCAGATTGAATGGATAATAATATTTCTATTGCAAATTCAATAAATCGCGGATATGAAATATTAACTGAAGAATCCAGCGTTCCTTTTAAATTTCGGATTATTTCAGTTATCGTTTTTTTTTTTTTTTGAGGCGGGAGATATAACTTATATGGTGATCGGATAAATGCACTCAAGACAGTCGCACTCTCGAGACATCCAAGCTTTCAAAAATGCTCAAGAAGAACTAACGCAATAGAATCCCACAAAAAAGCGTCAAGGGGTTATTTGTATGTTATCCGAGGTGCTAACCCTTTTTTGTGGAATTCTGTTGCGTAAGTTCTTTTTGAGTGCCTTTGAAAATTAGGATTTCTCGAAACTGCGCCACTATTCAGTGCAATTCAATATATTCTTACCGGAACCAACTTATATTACCTTCTTACTTGCATTTTTTTACATTTTCTTGGGTTTCTTAAACACTTTCTTGTATTTAAATCACGCGACCCACCCATTTTCATTTCAATCTCTTTATTATGCCAATTACTTGAGTCATCCACGTATTTCGTTTTCTATCCCTCCTCGTTACAATGAATATACAACGTTTCATACTTGCACATAAACACTAGTTCATTAAATTTTCAAGATTTGTATAAGTTTTAAAAAAATTATATGAATTTTTAGATTAAATAATGGGTTTCTGGAAACCCATGGAAACCATTAGGGTGATACCACTGGGGGGGGCATTAAAATAAAAATAATACGTAAAAAGATCTTGTTAAAAACCATAAATTGTAAGGATTTATTTTTTGCATATATGTATAATATTGTAACGTATACTAAACAGAGCCGCCGAGTAATTGCGATCGGATTAGACCGGGTAGCGTCCTGAGAGACCGTGTGACCGGAGTAAGTGGTTTTAAGGATTAGCGACAAGCTAAGTGCATGAAACAATGATTGCACTTCTCATACCGTGGGAATACATATCCGAATACGTGACTATACAGTAGGTAAACAGATTAGACGTCCTGAGAGATCTACCCCTTATAAGGCGGTACGTAGGCGATATCAGGTAATTCTGGACTGAGCACTGTCAGTACGTATATCTCCTGAATCATCAATAAATGCTGTGAAATGACTGTTGGCCTTTTACTTGGATCCTCCACCCACCCCTACGCAACAATATAATAGATAAGGTCACTTTCATCTGTCCAGCCCTCTTAAGAAGGCCGGACACCAGCAATATATACATTCACTCAATATATATATCGAAGAAAGGGTGTACAGCCCTCTTAAGAGGGCTGTACACCCGAAACCTTAATTTTGTTACCGTTCCTTTCTTCGATATATATATTGAGTGTATGTATATATTGAGTGAATGCGACAATATATATCAATATATATATTGAGTGAATGCGACAGTTGCGCTTCGACCATATAAAACGTATTTTAAATTGACAAAATCGAGGTTTCGTATTCTACTATTTTCTCATCCAAAACTGGACCAATTTTTAAAAAAATTTCATCATCGGTATGAAAAAGATACTTTCTGTGCATCTATCGGCGTATTTTTTTTTTAAATCAACCGTTAAATAAGGACTCGTTTCGTGGGTGTAAAAAAGAGGCGATTTTATAGATGTTTGGCGGCTCCCAGCTCATATAAAAAAAAATTAATCAAAAAAATAAAACGATAGATGCACCCCAATGGTAGATATCCATAGCATATTAAAAAACAATTTCTCTAGTGCCATAATTGAGGAAGGGAGAGGTATAGTACGTTTGTATGGACAAGGGGCTGCTGTCCAGCCCTCTTAACGACCGAGCTATGCCGCTGGTTGAACATCAGTGCCGATTTTAGGGAGGGGCTGGGTCGAGCGGTGCCCGAGGGCGCCACTCCATGCACCGAAGGCGCTTTAAAATTTAAAATTAGAGCGCCAAAGACCCTAAAAAAAATTTAGATTAGAGTGCCAAAGGCGAAACGTAAATTGATTATTTGTAATTGAAACTTATCTCCGTCTACAATGTCACAAAATAATTTGTCACAATTTTCTAGGGGCGCTTAGAAAAAATTGCCTGAGGGCGCCATAGGGTGTAAGGCCGGCACTGCTGAACATGTAATATAAACCTAGCAAAAAGGGGAAAAAACAGCACCTGAAATAAATTAATGCAATGTTTGGATTTGAAAAACGAATCGACGCAGTATCCAGAACAGATGTATGTGTGATAGGACAGGTGGAGGTGTGTCGGTGTGCAAAACTGAGCTGGTGTATGTCGTGAATTGCGATGGAGAGAGTGGGAAAAGGCATGGGGGGACGCATGCGCGAACGGAAGTAGCCGTCTGGAGTGGTGTGGTGTAGGGTAGGTGGATAGGCTGTAGTCAGTGGTCGTGGTCGTGGTTGTAGCGAGTGGATGTGGATGAGGGCGGTGTGGAGGAGTCGCCCGGCTGGCCGGCATGGGCCCGCCAGACACCGACAGTTTGCAGCTCACGCCACTTAAACCAGCTATAGTCAACAACCACAATAATAACAGCACCACAGGCTCTGGCTCCAGCTTCCAAAATCCAAACGCAAATCATCCGTCCACAACTAGCCTCTTCGATTACACATTCCTGTCCAAGCGATCAACTGCCTCCAAAAGGTCATATCCACTTACTTATTACGTATAGGTATTTAATGTACTGTCAACTCTCGCGTACAAGATACAGAGTTGTACTCCGCAAGAAAACTGAAAAATAGTAAGAAAGAAAAAGAAAAAAAAAAAAAATTTATAAGAAAACTGTTGAAAACTGTCTTTGGATATATTTGCCGAAACGACTTATAAAGTGTGTTATTGGAAAATTTACTTTATTAGAACGTTTTCTGCTTAGATTCTACTTAGATTAAGATTTTAGTAATTAAAGTCCATTTACTTTTTCAGTAGTTATTTAATATTAATCGCAAATTTATTACGTATCAAAAGAATTTTCACGGGTGTATTATTATTATTATCTATTATTGAAGAGGAAAATACTCATGTGCCTATAATTATATCAGAGATATCGGAACTGGAGAAAATTACTACAATATATTATGTATTTAAATGTTATTTAGATTTTTTGAAAAAATTCTCACTTCAAATTTAAAGGGTAATATCGTAGTAAACATACATGAAATTCAATTTAATGAGATGTGTGATTTCTAATTTGTTACTGTTCTTGTTTTTCTTTTGTGAGATGTGTGACGCATTGGGGCAACCGGTCAGGTCACATTGGTCATTACTTTGTTGTTATTGTTATTATTATTCATTTGTATGTATTTATTATAAGAATAAAATTAAAATATATGCTTTGCGGTGGTAACTAAAAAAGTTCCGAGATCCCTGATTTAAGGCAATTTTTCAATATCTTCTGTCTTCAAAAAGGCTTTGAGGATATTTCAGTAGAAAAATTGCCCAGCCGATGAAAGAAAGTTGTAGAAAATGATACCAGCTACATTTAAGAATGAATTATTAGAATATTTTCAGCATACGCACAAAATTTTTGATTACTTTTTATAAACTTTTGATTAAAAGTTCATAGTGTATGTGAATATAAATATAAGGTAAATTTTTATGTACAAAAAAATTTCAAGAAAATTCTAGAAAACTCACAAAAATTTAAAATCGTGTTTTTATTGAGGAAACATGTACAATCTCTGCCTAAACATTTAAAGGTTGGTGTATTTTCGATAGAAATCTAAAAATTCAGAGCTAGGAAATGTTTGTGTATATAATTTGGAACATTTATCAACTTTTTTTTAGTAAAAGTAGTCGCTATGTATTATGACAAATAGCCTTTGTGATAAAGTCGTGCGAACAGATTAAAGTGGTATATGATTTACAAGTGTAATTTATATATGTACATACATACATACGTATATTATACATGCGTCTTCACCTTTTCCCTATTTCTGTAAAACGTATCGAATCTCCTTATCAGCTATGGACATTATTCGTTAAAGTATAGAATATTGACGTTACAATAACTACTATACATTTTATCAGAATTGGGGGTATGCCTATAAATAAATAACAAATTTATATTCAAAAAGGGTGCGAGCATGATACAAATTGAGAAAATTAGACAAATTGTAATAACTTCATTGGTCCTTTGAATCGGGTATAAATTTTAAAATACTGCATCGAAAATCCCGAGTGGGGTCTACACATTCGCGTTTGGGTTTTTTATTCAAAAGAATATATATGTACATATAGGTACATACATAATTTTGGTAGTTGCGACTTTCAACATTAATCAATGTACATATCTTCACAATAGAAACGTTTTCACTCTATTTTGGAAAAGGAATACAATATACAATAATCACAATGAATCATACATTTATATTTTAGGTAAAAGGTTTCTTGAGATATTTGCAAGTAACCGAGTACGAATTGAAATATTCATGGATCCCATGAGCTCAGTAGAGAAAAATAAATTTTTGGGTTGTGGAAATTTTCCTACGATATCTTGAATGGTTCAATATGAAGGTTGATATTCGTTTTACATACGTATCAATTTTATTTTATAGAAGTGAAAAATAAAAATAATAATGTGTATGTAACATACATTAAGCCAGAGTGAAAAATGCGAATTTAGGTTTTTCATCGATGGACCTGGTGGAGAACTTCGTATCGTTTCAAGGGAACGTTAGATGAAAAAAAAAATCATTGATTATAAACAATGTCCTGTGCCTCCAACCAATCGATTTATCTTGACAAAAATTTCGAAAAAGTAGGTTTTATTCAGGCGCGGCTCGTGCATAGGAACTGCGGCGCTGCAGCACCCCCAGAAAATTTACAAAAAAATCGCATTTACAACTTGTATTTAGATATATTTGACATACTCATAAATAATGATTATGTCAAATATCTAATCATTCTTACTTAAATTATATTCACAAGTTTTAAATGTATACAAATGTGATTTTTTTGTATTTTTTCTGGGGGTGCTGCAGCGCCACAGTTCCTATGCACGAGCCGCGCCTGGTTTTATTCATATGTTTCTCTTTTTCAAGAATAGTTTTTTTTATTTTAAAAAAATAAACGCTAACAAATCATCTATTGAAGTTTATTTTGGTCGATTATGACTGATAACGAGAATTCGAAGTCGCCATTTTACCCCACACAAAGCGCGCCGCACTTAAATGGGTGTTTTTATGGGGGAAGCTTTATTTTCAGAAAACCGCAATTTTTTTCATGTTCCCCTGATTTTTTTGAAAACAAAAGTCGTCGAGAACTTCCTCGATTTCATTAATCGTAATAAATAATATAAAATGTTATGAAATTAATAGAAGAAGGCCAAATGACCTGTTTTGACGTTTATATATGTATAGTAAAAATATATAAAGCAATTATGGCAATATACAAGCAAAAATATATAAACAACTTGTGAATAGGCGTTTTTCGCTTTTCGCTTAATGTACATACATATGTGGTTCGGTGATTACTAATCAAATGTGAACCGGTCACAGGACAACCGGTCGCTCTAGATCGGTCACACCCAAAAATTACAAATTGGTCGAATTTTTGGGTGTGACCAGTTTTTTCGTGACTAATTTTCGGGTGTGTCCAGTTTTCTCGCGACCAGTTTTCTCGTGACCAGTTTTAGTGCGACGGGTGATCACGTGTTACCGATCTAGAGCGACCGGTTGTCCTGTGACTGGTTCTCATATGACTAGTAGTCCGTTTACCACATATGTATATATGTACAGATGTACATATTTTCGAAATAAAAATTCGCCTGCATCGTGTATTTTTAAAAATCAAGTACAGTAAAATATTGTATTATGTACCTATATAAATAAACAAAAATAATTCCTAATAATATAGTACCACCAAACAAGTTTTATTCCTAGGGTAGAATAAATAATGACGCCTGTGGCGACAAAAAGTCCAGCGCCGGCTCTGCTCAGTCCTATATTATAACTAAAGCCCGGACCCAGAGAGTGCCGCGTATTGTTCAATTGTTGTAAATGCATTGTTAAAGGTTCGCCGAACGTTTTTTTTTTTGGACTCTAGCCTTGTAAATAGAGCTAAACCACCCCGATTCCTGGAAAAAGCACGATGTCTATCCGCAGTCTAATTATAACCAGAGATCGGTTAAACATTTTTTAAAAAGGACATGTTTTTAAAAGTTTTTTTTGCTGTCTTGTTTTGAACACATGTTTTTTCTAAAACGTTGACCATTTCTTAGAGTAGCGCACCCTCGTGTAGCTGATCTCTGATTATACCCTTCCGTTGCAGATTGCTAGGCACGACCGTCCAATATAAAAATGAAGAATTTATACTACCGGAAGTGGGCCCCCTGGGTGGAGGACCAGCACCTTCTCGAAAACGCGAAGAGCGTGAAGCTATGCAGAACCTGAGACGACGAGTGGCACCAAATCAACTCGCGCGCCCCCGGAATCCACCCCCACAGCTAGATGTCAATCCAGAATCGGAACCAGAACCAGAACCAGAACGAGAGCGAGAACGGCCTAATGATAAGCCTAGTCTTTTACGAAGGGTAATTTTTTTTTAAACTACTTACAGTTCCAATTCATTTCATAATAAAAAGATTTTAGGACGGAAATTATGACATAATAAATTTAATTTCCAATTAATTGTTTTTAAGTTATTAAGTTTTAGTAACAAACGAGTTAATATTTTTTTGGGTCCTGTTTGAATATGTATTGTTTTCATTCTCATTTTATTTTTGTCCAATTCACACATCCGTAATATTTCACTCACTAAAATATATGAAAAACAATATAGGTAAGTACGTAGATGAAAAGTTAATCCGCTTTAAATTCTACATATTGTATGTATGTATATATGTATTATCAGTGGCGGATCATCCTACAATCATCGGGTGCCTAGGGTCCCCGATCCATGCCCCCCCCCCCCAAAGTCCCTGAAAATTATAACAAATTATTAAAAATTCAACAATTTTTTAAACTTAAAGTATAAATTCAAAATCAAATATATTTGATTGAAATATTTTTAAAGTAATATATTTGAAAATTTAAAAAAAATGGTATTATTTATTCAGGGGGGAGGACCGCTAAAGTTAGATTGCGCCTAGGGCCCCAAATCGAGTTGATTCGCAACTGTTTATTATATAATACATACATACATATGCATATGTGTACAATATATAGTTTTATTTGTATCCACATTTACGATAACTTGATAAGTCTGACGAACATTATCTATATTTCTATTCTATAGCTTTTCCAAATTGACAGGTGATTGGTTGATGTATATTTTATCTAGGAACGGATCAACATCAGGGTTTAATATTGAAGGGCTAACCATGTCTAAGTACGTATCTGTCAATACTATGAGGCATAAAATATAATACATTTGATTGACGGCAACTTGGTTGGATTTGAAATGATTTGACATGCGATATATATAATATATTAAGTTAGTAGTATGGATTCACCTCAGCGAAGACCTGTCATACAACATAAACGTATAGTATAAAAACATGAGGCAAATTCGAATACCTACCGAAAGTTGGGGATTTGCAAAGTCCGACCCTCACGTTATTCAACGGGGATTTATGGTTCAAGGGCTGATGAAGGGAAAGAGCCAAATAACCCTGTGGAAAATGGGTCAGGGTTGCACGTGCTCGCCATAAATTTACGCTTGGCAAAAGCTCACCGAAACGTACATACATACGTATGTATTTATTCGACTGTGAAAGTTCATTTTTGTATTCGAAGTCGATAATTCGACGTCTGTAGAATACATGGAAAAAATATTACAGTTAATTTTCTGACGAAGAATGGGACAATATTTGATTCGCGTGTTGATTTTCGAGATACTCCAATTAGACGAATGGCACGTCACACAACTTACCCCAAGATCTCTTTGTAACTAAACGAGCTATAGTAGATTGAACATATTAAATATGTTATAAAAATAGGACCGTCCCTTTCTACCACATTTTTCATTTGCGTTTAGTCTCTATTATTTCAAATATTAATTTTACACGACACAGGCACATCCTGTTCATTTAAAATAATATATATATTAGAGATTTCAATATGATACAGTGAGTAAAGACGATACAGTACAGGACCTGTTTAGAAATCATTGTTCAGAAGATTTATTACAGCAGCTCTATGCAAGTGTTGCACATGTCGAAAGTCCTCCGAAAGAAACCGTTGTCTATTGTTAAATACATAAGGACACTGTTATTTACATTATCCACATAATTTGTAGACCACATTTTTTAATTTTCTCTAACTAATTGTATTTAGTCTCTTCTTCCTCGATCTCCGGCAAATTCCATTGTTATGTTGTTGTTATTTCAAATAAATGTTTATTGTACTCGATAGATTTAACAAACTTATTACGTGCAATAAATGATATCTGAATCAAATTTTAGTTCAATTACCTCATATTGAGCAATTCATTGAGAAATTATCTCATAGATTGATCATTCATACAATAGAGGCATGTCGTAGATTGCTCGTGCGGTTGTTGGTGTTTTTTTTGTATGGAGTTTTTTTGATGGGTCCGGCATGTCGATAGTTCAGGTCATAAAATCCATGCGACCAGACCCAACGGCGTCAACTGATATCAACCGTCGTCGGGCTTTATTACCCGAGAGACCGACATGTTGCAGGGTACGGTCCGATGAAATGTGACCCCACAAAATGTGTATGGGATCGGTCATTTTGCAATTTCAGAACGACGCGCCAACCAAGTTGTTCGCGAGTCGAGCGGTGCGGCCCGGCCCTATTTCTCGAGACGCCTAAGGGCCGGGCCGCACCGTGCGACTTGCGAGCGACTTGGTTGAGGGCGACCAGACCAATGCATGCAGGTAGATGGGACATGCTACACCCGTCAACTTGTTTGTCGCACACATTTCCATACATTTTTTCGTGTCGCGCAACTAGTCAGCCGACAAAGTTGCACGGTGCGGCCCGGCCCTAACTAATTGTTGTTTGCCGCGTTAGATTTACAATATGACAACTTAACCATTCTTTAACTCATACATGCCAATCTAATCATTCATACATGCATTCTTCTGGGTTATAAAACTAAAACCCGTACATATTGTGTACGTACACGTAAATTTCGACCTAACCAACAAGATAAAGTCGCTAGATAAAATTGTGTCTCTGAGTTGTCATTATATTGATAGAAGAGAGAATATCAAATAATGCTGTATGTAATACGTCGTGAGGATATCATTGTGGTAGTAGAATAATCATAGAAAAGCTTTCAGGGTTATATGTATATGTATATACATTCTGTAAAATGTTCGAATCTGAATGCATAGAATACATATCTACATAGAGTATACACACATACATACATACATATCTACGGATAAACTAGTAATTGGAAACCAAAGTTTCGAGAGATTCTAGAACCTTCCAAACCTTTATCAGCTAAATCGTAGATAAAGAATAATATATACGCTACTCTATAGCATTCACGCAATATTTACGTACATAATACCTTACACCGTTTCTAATTAATTAATTTCAGGTGTACCTAGTAATTGAGTTTTCCTCGCGCTAACTTTTAATTAGCTTGAGTAAATAAGTGTGTGCATGTGATTTGCGATAAAAAAATCCTGAATACACGTGGTATAAATCAATTTCAAAGAAAGGTATGCAAAAACAATAAATGCAATAGTTACCGGTCACGAAATGGCACAACTCTTGATACATGTTGTGACCAAGTCGTGTCTTGATCAGTTGTATATCAAATTGCCGACATTTGCCATTGGTGAAAGTAGTATAAGTAATAAAATATTTATTGCTACAGGTGGTATTTATTATAGTTGCTATCGCTAGTGCGAAATTAAAGTAATCATATATGATAAATATTCACGCAACACAACATGGCATATTTATATGAAGAATAAGAATTATTAGGTTATTATTTTTCTAAGCAACGCGAAAATGATATTTAAAATAAATGTATATTCGAAGCTCTTTAAAGGTCTGTTCATACCTAGTCGGCACAAACCGACTTCAGCAGGTATCCGGCCGTACGAAAAGTATTATTTGGTACATTTTGTATGGGTATGTTCATTTCAACCGTCACGTTTAGGCCACAGCAGGCTTACAGCAGTACCCGACATTTCCTGTTCATACCTTACAGCAACATCCGTCAACGTATCGTATCCGTCTTTTTGGCTATCGTGGAAATATACACGCGAATTACGAGCCATGAGTCTGCCGCTTTGCTGTTTTGGACCAATTATCGATAGTGACAGTTGACAGCTGTTCAATCTTTCGACATGGTTTTGGCGCAAATATTTAAAAAATATTTAAATTTTTTTTAAATATTTTACGGAAATATTTAAAAAATATTTGTCCATCATCCACAAGCTTCTTTTACAGTGTCCAAAACTCTCCTTCGGTTTTTCTATTTTTTAACATGGGATGCACATCAAAACGCCTCCGTGCTTTTTTATTGCCTTCTTGAGCTTCGAACATTTTTGCTGACTTGTATTCTGACGCGTAGCTACGAATGCACGTGTATGCATTCATATTGTAACTACTCGACAATACGACGTAAGCAATATTGCGCCGTATCGTCATGGCCTGTAATGTATAAGTAAGCCAATTTTGCCTTGCACTCGGCCAAAGTGCTGTAAGCGTGACGTGACCGTGACGTGTAGGTAGATATGAATAGAAATGTAATGAAATGAAATATTTGAAACGTAGTCGTGCAGTGCTGAAGCCGTGCAGTGCTGTTAAGTATGAACAGACCTTAGTCGTAAAAAACTCCCTGTCTAAAAAAACCCATTTGCAAGCGGACGCACGCAATTGGTTTTTAGCAGGGCTGTGGAGTCATTAAAAAAAACACAACTTCAACTACGTCTCTGATTTCAAAAAAAAATTATATGTTGAAATTGATTGTGTTTATCAGTTTTTTAAATTTTTTGCTGCCGAAATTGCCGCCATTTTCAACTCAGACCTATTAGGCGCATAAAGTGCGGCACAGGACGTGTTCGTAGACTTCAGTTATGTGAGGCGTATCTTCATATCATTATTAATTCATACGATATTATTATTGTGAGAAGTTTCGTCTGCATTTCTTCAAATATGGAAATCGCCGTTATCGATCACTGTCAAACCTATTTCAATACAAGGATAAAATATCACTGAAAACACTCCAGAGGATGAGGCTTGTGAAGGGATGCGATGGTAAAGATTTGGCCTACCAAAGCTTTTTTTGTATGTGCCTAACTATCTAAAAAAACATATTTATCTTTGTCTTTCACAAAAAAAAAGAGAAAAAAAACACTGCGTCTCAAATTTGTGTACATTGGGTATTGCTGAATCACTCTCGTCGATAAAACTTATAGAAGTTTTATATTTTCGTTAGTATTCAATATTCACATTAAATAAATGCAATTTAAACTCGAAATCGGATTCTAACGACTCCGATTTCACTTCTGGTCAAATAGCCACGATTCTGCATCCTTGTTTTATGTTTAAAAATAATGTCGGAAAACCATAAAACTATAAAAAAACGATTTTCAAATCAAATAAAAATTTGAATACAAGGCGAATAGCGAGTTCGTATAAATTATAGAATTTTCTGTGTAGTTGAAATGATATAAAATCATTCGAAATGTCGACTGAGTATAACATTTTGGAAAAAATGTCACGAGAATGTCACAAATCTGCAATGCGGCTAAACACAATCGTAAAATATAATATATAAGGTGGTTCAAAAATTACAATACAACTCTATGAGCTATTGTTATTATTATGTTTCACTATAAAAACAGAAACAATTGAACTAATATTTCTTCACAAATAAATTTGTAGAGATAATAAATATTTTTCGCAAAGCTGTTACGATCAGATACATCAAATATTTAATTTAATCGTATAATATAATTGATAATTTGAGTAATTTTCTCAATATTTCCGAAAAATAAATTTCCTATACCGAATTTCTGAAATTTCGAATGTGGTATTACATATACATAGGGCTTTTTTTCTCATGTAACGTGGTGGAACGGCGTTCCGGCACCCTTTTCTCGGCATTTTTTATGCTTCGAACGAATATTCTCAAAATTTTGCTTTAAAAACTTTTTTCTTGGAAACCATCGGCTGTTTGTCCCTATCTAAAATCCTTTTTGCCCGAAAACACATGGGAAGGATGGATTGGACCGGCACCGTGCTTGAGCCGGCTAGCTGACACTGTATTGTATCGATGCGTATGGATGGTTTCAGACGGGCCGGTCCATCCATAAGCTGAAACCATCCATAAGCTATCGGGCTAAGAATAGGAATCGAAATAATTTGCCAGATGAAGATTGGCCAAACTTTGGAAATCTCTATAAACTTTTATTGAATTATATGATATTGTTGTGTAGGGGTGGGTGGATTATCCAAGTAAAAGGCCAAAGTCGTTTCACAGCATTTATTGGTGATTAAGGAGATACACACACCGCCAGTGCTCCGTCCAGAATGTCTTGATATCGCCTAAGTACCTCCTTATAAGGAGCAGGTCTCTCAGGGCATCTTTAACGTCCGGTTTGTTTACCTATTGTTATGGTCACGTACTAGATGTGCCACGGAAGTCGGTCCCACGCTAAGAACTCCACGGGAATGCAACCGCTATCGCCGCTAAGTGCATTCGGGGGAGATAATCCTCGAAACCAATTATAACGGTCACACAGTCTCTGGGATACTACTCGGCCTAATCCGAGTGTACGTAACAATATTTTTATAATTTTATTTTACATTTACTCATAATTTTTATGAGTAATGTATGTATTTGTATTTGTTTAATTTTAGATTTGACATGTCTAAAATAAAAAAAATATCAATAATAAATTTTGTCTATTTTTTATGCGCTTCGGGGCATATTAAAAGCTGCTTTTAAATTATATTTGAGTTAAAAAAAAAGACTTATATACATACATGTCTTATATAATAATTGTCTAATGGCTGCGTGCGTGTGTACGAAGTACTCGCGGTTAGCACCATACTCCATTTCTTTCTCCCCTTGGAATCGTATATCGTGGAAAGAGACTGAGCTTGGTGAGTGTTTACAAAGTACTCACTCATTGTGGAAAGCGATGCGGTATATCACTTCATTCACACGAGTGGCCGACAAAAATAAAAGAATATTTTTTTCAAAAAAATTAATTAAATTAAAAAATATTAAAAATTAATTATTAATTCCGTTAATCCGAATTGTGATATTTTACTGAGTGTACAAGTATGTGCACACAGGCCACTAGTGTATGTATATTATATTTTGAGTACTTAGATAAAATAACTATTTTATTTTATTTGCGATATATTGTTTCTAGATACTATCAAGTCGACCTATGAGTATAGTCGTTGAATTGAATGAAGTTCGAACAGCTTGGCAAGATAGTGACTTCATAACAGAATGTCTATGTTGGCATAATGTTTATCGACAACGCCATGGTGCCCCAACTTTAAGCATGTCACCCGAGGTAATGAGCCGTTATATTTGAAAGTGGCGGAAGTCCAATTTTCAGTTCCAAAAACACTATTTCTGTTTAACTTAATTTTTAAATTGTTATCACCTCCTTTAATTCTATATGTCCAGAATCTCGAAACAGAAGAATAAACGTATAAAGGTCTGTTCATACCTATCCAGCACGACCCGTATCCTGCAGGTGTCATGCAAGTGCGGATAGTATTCTTTGGTACATTATATGGACGTATTCATACTCCATTCGCGCATGCGCATTTACGCATTCATGCGCGTCCATATAGAATGTACCAAAGAATACTATCCGCACTTGCATGACACCAGCAGGATACGGATCGTGCTGGATAGGTATGAACAGAGCATTACAGGTCACTAGTATTTTTAAATATTGTAAATCACAAAACATTATAAATAATGTTTTGTGAGATACTCCTCGAAATGAAGAAAAGTGGACTAAAGCCAATTTCAAATATAACGGCTCATATATGTACAATAAATTCATAGTTATTATGTACACGCTTACTTATATTGTAATATAATATCAAAATACTTTGTAACTTGTTAATTAAAAAATATTTTCAGTTATGTGGCCTGGCTCAAACATGGGCAAACCACCTGGCTCATACGAATAAATTTTCTTATCGTAACGATAGAGATATTGGGCAAAATTTATTCCAAAGGCCGGTAAATGCTTTGCAAACAGATGTCAATGGTAAAAATATATTATATGTACATACATACATACATACATGGAAGAGTTGAATAAAGGTGCAAGATATAATATAAGCTTTATTAATCCACTAGGTCAAGAAGTGTCTTCCTATTGGTATGCAGCAGTTAGGCAATACGATTTTTTTAAAGAATCAGATATTCTACATGCCAACGTTAATGCAGGTATGTAATATCCGGAAGACCTAGATTATCTCGTTAATCAATCCCTTAATATTATATTATTTAAGGTTGTGGCTATTTGCAGGTACTATATCTGAGAATTATTGGCTATTTGCAGGTACTTGCAGGCTTGTACTTGTATGTAGGTAGTATACGTTGTATATGATAATAATTTTCTAACAATTAAAAATATTAACTAATTTGGATTATATTTTTTACTCTACGTAACTTTACGGGTTCAAACTAAATTCTAAGAGGTTTAAAACAAAATTTTAACAGTAAACACGCTGACAGTGACAGTTTACGCGCATGCGCAGAAGGCTTTGCGCCCGTCGCGGATATAGTACCTGCAAATAGCCAATAATTTGCCGCTATAGTACCTGCAAATAGCCATAACCATTATTTAATTCATATTCTTAGTATATACCTACATAACTTATTTTATGTTAATTTATTTATTTCACATTTCTGTCTCTCTTGACGGGTTGGGTAGATACATAATTCACCAGTTTTATGTATTATATTTCTTTACAAATCGAATTTGTACAAAATGTTTTATTTAATGCTAGTAATTTGTTGATACGTATTACATTTGAGTTAATATGTGAGTTAAATTAGGTGATTTCACCCACTAAATATGTTTTCCTAAAATCGAGACACCTTTCGTAAGATTGACGGGGATGAGAAATTTTATCAAATTTGTTATTTCAGCTTGTTTAATAGTATGGGAATGGGATAGCGTACATATTATAAACGTTTAATAGTATGGGATAATATATGATGTACATAATACACAAATTTATCTTCAGATTATGTTTTTATTATATTTGTATGTTTTTATCTCAATTCAACAGGTCATTTTACACAAATGGTTTGGATTTCAACCAGATTTTTCGGAGTAGGAAAAGCTAGATCGAGGGCTGGTAAAATTATTGTAGTTGCACACTACTCTCCCCCAGGAAACATATCTGGGGCCTTTGAAATGAACGTGCTTCCTCCAATACCTGAATATAATGTGCCTGGTCCTTTTCCTTATGATCCAGAAAATTCTCATATGATTCCTAATCACCACAAAGATCCTAGTGACAGTACTGTCAGCATTTTGAGTTCCAATCATTGATAAAGTTTACTTGAACTCAAATTTAATTTGGACGAATATAATTTCATACACTCGTACGTAGCATAATGTGCGAATTTTAAAATAAAATATTGTTTTCCTCTTGTCATAAACCTATTCCAACTAAAGTCACGAAAGATAAAATTGGCTAAAGAATTTTAAAATTAAATATTGTATTAACTCACTGTACACGTATAACATGAATGAAGAACAGTTTGTATTAGTAAAAACGTTACAAGCGTGTTTTAAATGAATACAATTAGTTACAAAGATTCAAATTCATGCTTTTCTAAGATAAAATTTTCATAGGCTTTCACTGAGAGGGTGCCGAATATAGAAAATTTGCCATTTTATATAAATATACCTTTACAATTTTAAAACAATAAATTTAGATTTGTATATTTAAATGTCGATAAGTTAATTAAATTGGGAATTAATTTGCTACGAGAAGGCTATAGTAGTTTTGGAGAAGATTATCGGCATGTTCGGAGAATGCTGATTAAGAATGAAAGTAAATGGAATCGAGTCGGCAAGCCTTTTGTCCGTTAGTGGGCTTCTAAGCATAGGTAAACATAATGGCGCATATTTTTATAATTCCGGTTGATTTTATGGATTGAAAATTATTAACTATAAATGAAAATCTAGAAAAACAATGATGCTTTTTGCAAAGATTTTTATTATATGAGTACATATACATATGTATAAACGAGCTTGTAATATATTTAGCTAAATACAATCAACCTTATTGTATGATCAAAGAATTAATTATAATCGTTTGATCTAATCAATTGCAATATACATACATATATACATATATATCATTACTTTGGTTTATTTGCAAAAATTGTTTTATGATATTGAATAATGGATAATAATTATATGATGATAATGATATATATTTAGTTTATGAAAATACGTATAGTTGGTTGTGATTTTTATACCATTTTGTTAAGATATTATTGTTATTAATGTGCATAAAGAAATACAGCTTTTTGCAAGACGCAATGATTATTATACAATGTGCTTCCATATTAACGATAAATGAGAGCAGATAAAATATTGTAAATCAAGAGATTAAGTTGTAAAACTTTATATTATACAAAATATAAAATAACAAAATTAATAATGACTTATGAAACGTTATAAAACTATTCAAATATTGTGAAATGATAATCAAGAACACTTTATTAAAAACCTAAAATATTAAAATTGCATATAAAAAATGTTATATTATTTAAAGGAAAAGTTTAAAAAGCAAATTCAATAATAACATATGTAAATTTAATCAAATATAGAAAATTCATAAAACATGTCTTCCTACACAAAACAATCTATGTATGTATAAAAAGAAATGTTAAATGAAAAAATGATGTATTTTGCAATAAATTATTCTTTGAAATACGTGTTAAATGATGAGAGGCTTGAAAATTTTGTCAACATAAAATTTAAGTATAAGAGGTCTCTAGTTTTTGGGATGCTTATGTGCAAGGATTCTTTATTAAATTAAATAGATTTTTGTTGAAAAAAAAAATGTAGATTTTAATTATACAAAAATATTGATATGATAAAAGAAACACATTAAATTAAATCCAAAAGCTTCAAAATTTCTTAAGTTTAGTATGTGTAGTCGTAAATCTATGTGTAAGTGTTAAATACGATGCCAACATTTTAATCGAGCTTTTTTATTAAAAAAATAAACAATCACAACCAAAATCACAATTGCTTTTGCAGGGATGGTAATGCTTTTTTCATAATGGGTAAAAAATAATCAGGTTGTGAATTTTATACATTCATATGGTGTTGATAATTTAGTATTACCCTAATTTCATATGATTCACAATAATTTTTTATCAATATATTTTTGCATATTTGTCCTAAAAATGAATGTGATTCATATTATGTATGGAAATTTTATTTTATATAAATATAATTAATATATATTTAGACGCAAAATAATTATATTCGTCGTTTTTTTTCACATGTATGTGCGTAGTTTTCTAAATTATAAATCTTATGCATATTAATTGATTAGTCTATTAAATATGCTTGTTTAGATGTTAAAAAATCGTAGATTAATTTGAAAATTTATTATTGTATGTGCATATGATTTGCAGTTTTTCTCTCACAAAAATTTTGGTTAAAGCTCAACTGTGTAATGACTGAATGTTAACAGATATATAACTAAATCTTTGCTTATAATGTTGACGTTGTTTGATGTATGTATGTATGTCCAAATTTAAAACTTGTAAGTATTATTTATTTGGTTATATTACAACTTTTAGAACAATGCCTAAAACGTATTTCGGTTGAAACTATTTAGTTTAGGATCAAGCGATCTGCATGTTTGCTATTATATTATAAAAAGCCTTTTATAAGTGTGCTAACGAAATGATTATTTGTAAAAGTGCGTTGAGCGTAGTCATACAACCGTATTTTTGGGTTTATTTTAGAATGATCCATTTTTGTAAGTGAGAATTGTACCTAATTAAAATAACCCCAAAGACTATAAGTTTATATCATGTTATTAGGATAATATTTAGTAATAATTTAAATGTATATTTTTCCTGTTTTGCATTGGTGCGCTTATCCTGGTCGACACTTTCTTGTTACAAATGAAAGAATATTTAAGAATACGGGTCATTACAATTATGTACTTTCAAGTCTAAAAGTTTTTCTTTATCAAATCAAAATTACATTGTCGAAATACAAACCCAATTTTATACTTTTATTGTAAATGAGTATGTTTACTCGACGAAATAAATTTGCACAAATTCCAAAATTAGAAATGATAAATGAAAAAATGCAATATGGTTTTTATTTATAAATATATATATTATTTCCAAATTTAATCATTACAATAGCCGTTTTATGCTAGCAATTTGAATGTAAATTAAATAGGTAGTTTCACCACAAAATAAGTCAAAAGAAATAGAATAGTAATCTTACACATACAGCGTATTTAACAAATACCCTGATTTATTTAGTTAAAATTATTTATGAATTGTTATTTGTACCACTAAATATGCAGTAATTGAAATAAAATCAAGTTATGTTATTTATATCAAATTAGGACACTCTGGCTGTGATACATTAATAAATAGAGTTGATACAAAGATCTTGTTTTTATTCCCTTGCACAATAACCAAATGAGAAGGTGGGGATATTTGTAAAACAAATCGGCGAGTTACATAAATTCATTTGGTTGAATAGTTTCAAATATATAATATAGAATGGTGATCATAAACATGGTTAATGAAATTCATTCAGTCCATCTGTGTTTACAATTGGTGCACACATAGTATAATCGCATTTCCTCTTCAGCTCTTCTAGTTTGACCCTGAAAAAATACAGCTTCTCGGTTGTTACATTTGGGGCATTGATGTTCTTTCGTCCTCGGTAATGTGGGATCGCTGACTACGTCAGGATTTATGTGAGTCAATTCGTCGACTTCGTGCATAATTTTATTGACGTAGATACAATTAGAATCGGCTAATTGCTTGTAATCACAATTTCGGCATGCGTATAATAACACTTTATTGTTTTTATCTTCTTTGGGGTATAACATGTTGTTGCATTCTTGACAAAAACGAATACCGACATAACCGGGACCACCGTCTTTTTTGGAAGCTGGATCGGTAGCCATTCTAATTATATTATTCGACTAACCTAAAATTCAAAACAGTCAAAAAACATTAATAGATAAACTGGAACATTCTAGAATTCGTAAGGATAATTACGCGTAATTCAAAACGGTTTGAAACGTTTGTTTCAAACGTTTAGAAATTAGTGCAAAGGCGTATTAAAACGTCGAACGATTGATACTAACAGTCGAAGCTTTGAATCCTCACACCAACAGATGACAGATACGAAGAGCCGAAACGCTTTGGAAGCGATCCAAACACACTATATTACGTTCATGTCACATTGGTATATTATTATTTTTATATTTTTCATCGTATATGTGAGAAGCGCCGCGATTACTTTACTCTAGGATTTAGAACAAAAAAAAAGAATTTCACGATATTATCGATTTTTTTACCACTAGTTGATAGCAATATATTACATTATTTATTACAATTCATTTTAAAATCCAGATTATCAAAATATAAAGTACATTGTCACTATATAGGGCAACAGGACAGTCGCTGGTCAATTTAAAGCTAAAACACATGAACATGTGATATTATGTAGGATCTCTCGTATCTTCGACGGTGATCCAGTTTATTTATAATTAGATTGATGGCAATATATCATACTAAACTGCCGTCAATCGGTGTCGATGTATTATTTTAATTCGTTATATGGAAACGCGCCGAAATACATTGTAATCATTAAAGTAGGTTACTTAGAACCATATTGAAAACATAACTGAAATAGAAAATTGCATTATTTTATGTATTTTGCATCAAATAACATTTATTAAAATTAAAACGTAAATTTTGTAGTAGTCAACTACTGCATTGAAAATTTTTACAATAGAGTCCGTTTTTTTTCTTATTTTATTTATAATATGTTTTGATCGTATATATCGATATCCTGGCAATAAGTTATTAAACGACTCTATTTTGAAATTGTAAGATTTAATTAAATAGTCATCATCGAAATTGAACGTTGGGACGATGCTTTATACATAAAAAAAATGGTTCACTATTGTTAACCATGCTTTTTTCATTCTTGCTTTGTTAAATAATTGAGAGGTCTATTGTTATTTAAAGAGTTTCGATCTAACGCTGAAGGCTAGTCATCACAGTGTGAAGTTACCTTCGTCGAGTTCTTGACCAATATTAGGAATCTTCAAAAATTGATCGGAGAAGTAGAATATGGTTGATTTATTTTTTTATTATATTTCTACATATTTATAAAATTTATGTCGTACAAAAATCATCAATCCTTCTAGTAAATTACCTATATATGATTCGTTGATTGAAAGGGTAAAAAAAAAATTACATAAATGAGGCATTTATGTTTTCGTATTTTCCATTTAAATTTTTCAAAAAATATACTATAGGTACGTTGATCTGTCACCAAAGGCGAGCACTTGACACTAGAGTCCTTCGAGAAAAAATGAAATCGATTGAAATTCAAAACGAACGAAACGAAATCGAGCACGCCAGCGGTCAATGACTCGTAGTAGTGACCGTGTGGCGAGCAGGCGTCGAATTCGGCACCGGTTGGCAGTAGTGGGGGGGCGCGGCGGCGCTCGGCCACTTCCGTCTGAGCTGCAGACGCGTACGGAGACTCGCCACAGCTGCCGACATGGGTGAGTGTCGTCGAAGCACGCCCCCGCCCTTCACACCCCCGCACCCCCTCCGGCACCCCTCACTCGTCGGCCGGTCGCAGGGCGGCGCCCCCCCCCGAGCTGCGGTCTCGTCTTGGGGCGCCAGCCGAAGCTGAGCGAGTGGTAGCCGGCGCGGCGCGGCGCGGTGGCACTTTCGCTTCACCCGCGCGAATCCCGGCCATCCCGGCTCCCCGCCGCCTCCTGCCACCTCCTGCCACCTCCCGCCACTTGCCTTCACCTCTCGCCACTTCCCGCCGCGCCCCCCGGCCTCCCGACCGAAGCGGCCGGCGAGTTCGCCATGCCGCCGCCCCACCCCACCCCACCCCACCCCACCCCGCATTCCCCATCTTGGGCGGACTCTCAACCCGCCCACGTCTCCCGTTCTCGTCCCGTTGAATCGTTCAATCTTCGCTCTCGAAAATCCACTGTCGGTCAAATCACGCGCCCAGCATCGCGTCCTCGCTTAGGCGTTGGCGTCACCGTCAGCGTCAGCGTGCTCGCTACAAATTATGTCCCGCCATTTTACTCGTCGATATATATAAAACCGCATGTACCGTTCTCTTTCGCGGAAATTCCAATGTACGATAACGGGTACGAGCCGAGACACGTGTGGATGACAGGGCCTAGCTAGTCATCACATTAGTCCCGTATTCGATACCCAGTCTTCACTATTCTATAATCCACTCTCTCTCTAAACTTGTCTTCGTGATCTAATTCTTGCAAACTTGACTTTCGTCGATTCACTTATGAAACTTATATTAAAATGGCCACATGCAAAAAAGTTTAAACGGAAAGGATAAAAACATCTCGGGAAAATTCCACAGTGAAAAGTTTTTTTTTTTTACGTGTGGCAACTCTCATAGTAAAAAATTATTTCAATTTCAATATATATATACAATAAAAAAACAAATGCCAATATAAGAGAAAAAAACAAAAGCCAAACTTTTATTTTCAATTTGAATTTTTTATTGGATACATTTTATTCATAACGAAATTGATTTGTAAAAAAATTCATCGCAATTTACAAGTTACTATTTATCGTCTCAACTTGCCCGTCACTTTTTAAATATCTATAGATAAGTTAGAGCGCAAATAAAATTGTAAGGCATTTTCACTTTAAATATACTTTTGGCTTCGTTTCCAAACTGATTACATTGCAATGAGTAATGGCAATTGAAGTTGCAAAGCTGACGATTCACAACTTTCAATACATATTACTCAATCGCAGTGCAACTGGTTAGAAATAAAGCCTTTGGCGTTGGTGACATTATTAAATTTGAAAACTTTTCTCTTATACTGTGCATGTTGTCTAATATGGCAGTGAAATGATGAAATATGTGATTTTTCAGGTAAGCCGCGAGGTTTGAGGACAGCCCGTAAGCACGCCGATCATCGTCGTCAGCAAAGATGGGCCGATAAGGAGTACAAGAAAGCTCACTTGGGAACTCGCTGGAAGGCCAATCCTTTCGGTGGAGCATCACACGCCAAAGGCATTGTGCTCGAGAAGGTGTAAGTACGTTTCTGTCTACCTACATACGCATACGTTCATTACTTCATTTTGTCATATTATCCTGCGAGTCTACTAGTTTGAAAGGTTGTGTCCCGCGGTATTAGACCTGTGACTTGTCTGAATTTTACGTGCACAATCACAGGATAATACTGCGAGTCACATCTTTCCCGCCAACAATGCCGACAGTAATTTGATACTGCACTGGTGGGTTAATCTGATATCATTTATTATATATGCGATGCTACGCTAAGACTGAACGAAAGTGCCGATTGTGTTGTAATTCGATAACCGTTGCTTGTTTGCAGATTGCAACGGAAATCTAAAACGAGCCGGACTCGCACTCGGGGCGACGATTTCGTATTTTCAGGTATTTATTGCCGTGTTACCTATGCGGTACTTTCGTTCAATCTTACAATACACTATGATGTTTCTTATACGTATTTGCTACTCTTGAAGTTAGACTGATGAAAATGTATATCTGAGTGTGATTTGTTGCAAATCGATTTTAATTTTAAGCCTTACTGGAATTTATTATTCATCTTTTCTTCCATTAAATTTTTCAGTGGAGTTGAAGCCAAACAGCCCAATTCTGCCATTCGCAAATGCGTCCGAGTACAATTGATCAAGAATGGTAAAAAGATCACAGCATTCGTACCCCGGGATGGTTGTCTCAACCACATTGAAGAGAACGATGAAGTTCTAGTTGCTGGTTTCGGTAGAAAGGGTCACGCCGTTGGTGATATTCCTGGGGTCAGATTTAAGGTAATTATCCATCACTGGTTTAAATGTACATTGATGTTGTAATGATGTTAAAAAAATAATTTGCATCCTCTGATGATATTGATGTCAATAGTAGTCACTGAATTTTATTTAGATTATTGTTAATCGTATGCCAGTTTTGTCTATTTTAATTGTAATTTACTTGTTACAGGTTGTTAAGGTTGCTAATGTATCGCTGTTGGCGCTTTACAAAGAAAAGAAAGAACGACCAAGGTCTTAAATGCCGACTAGATAATAAGGTTTGTATTCTTTGTAAACGTAGGATGAGCTATTTTCTTTTTAGTTTCTAATATTATTTAATTTTTTGCAGGTACATTGACATTCCCTACAATGTGAGCTAATTGGGGACGGGCAATCCACAACACCTTTTTGCCTTTTATAAATATATTTATAAAATATATATGAAACATTAAACTTGTTTTATAAAACAATCTAGTCTTTCCATTTTTCATTTATTTTTTTTGTAAATCTTACTACCTCTTCCTACATGTATATTTCAGGTCGATGAAAAATTTGGAATCTTAATTTATTAAATATGTCTTCTTTTCCGAGTAATATGTAATTAAATCTCGGCAAATGTGGCTTTGCATAAGATAAGTAAGTTAAAACGAATGTCACCTATTTTGCCATAATGGAGCTACATTGTCATTTGGAAAATATGTTGTGGCAACTATTATTAAGCTCTCGCTGAAGTTAATTATACATATTTCATACAACATTCACTTACCATAGCTCAATATGGATAGATTACATTTGTCAAGAGTTAAATTTGATTAAAATAGAAAATGCACGGACTTTATTGTCAAATATCTTTTCTAAATGGTAAATTGAAAGTAAATCAAATATTGGTGTTGGAATAATTATTTGAATCGGGCTCCACACGCGCTGCGAATCATTGAGTGTGGTGACATCTTTTTCGCGCGAAGCTTCACAGTTTAGTTGGCGTGCTCAACGAGAATGGACGCTGATGTAGCTGCTGCTGCTGCTGTGACGCTGTGTGCTCTAGCGTGCTACAATTATGCCGATATTAAAAATAAAAAACAAATAACAAATAAACAGAGAAAAAGAAGATGGTGGATGACGGAGATTCATCACAACAGAACGAAGTATGTGTTAATAACCTAAAACTCGTCTTGGTTGTGTTACTCGGGGGGGGGGGGGGGGGAAGGCGTCGTAAACATTCGCCCTGCTATTGAAACTTAAGAATTGATGTAGGTTACTGTATTTAATCAGTATTATTATACGTATATGTATTTAAAAGAAATAAAGCCAAAAGTCTGTCGAACGTAACAGTTGCCTTATTTTTTTTTTACATCATTTTCAATACTTTTTTTTTATTTTCAGTGTAACTATGGAAAGGCAGTTGACCGAATTAGTAGGAGAACCTTCTGGAGAATTTAAAGAGTTTACTCGAATGTCTCTATTGGATTTTGAGTACTTATTAAATAAGGTTTCACCAATGATTGCTAAACAAGATACGAGATTACGAAAAGCCATCCCGGATAGAATGCGCCTCGCCATTACATTGCGATTTTTGGCTACTGGAGACAGCTTCGAAAGGCTTCACTTTTTATTCAAAATTTCATCTCAACTGATATCGAAGATTATACCAGAAGTGTGCCAGGCTTTAAATCAAGTACTGAAGGAGGAAATTAAGGTAATTAAACAAAATACTTCTAAATACTAAATGTTCTAAAATAGTTCTAAAACTAAATAAAAAAACTAAAATTAAATTATTGTTCAAATTTATTGAAAAAATTACAAAAATAAAAATTAAGGAAAATTAAATTAAGAAATTAATGATAAGGCGCAAAACAAAGCATAGTAAAAAAACCATAAAACATAGTAAAAAAAACATAGAACATAGTAAGAAACATAAAACATAGTCAAAAAAATATAAAACATAAGTACATAGAGATCATTTTTGATGGAAATTAGCAGTGAGAAAGAGCTTTATTGACAGTGGCATTTACATATATTTGGTTATATAAAGGTTAATCAAGTTTGTACATTTCTTCATTTGTGGAATGTAGCCGGATGGATAACTTCATCAGAAGTTATATGTAATTATCCGTGAACCTTTAGCTATGCTTTGATCGGGAATGTGGGTTATTAGAGGTAGTTTCTGGATAAGAATAGGTGAGATTTGGTGATGGATCATATGTAGTAGAAGGCGAAAAATATGTAGGAGTTTGTGGTCTATTTAGTTGGTCATAACGCATAAACATGTTATAAATTTCACACATAATCTTCGTTCTTTCATCCTCTGGTAATTTTCGCAACTTTTTAGCTACGATTTTACCATGTAGGTGCATTCATCATCTTCTTGGAATTTCCTAATGCTCAAAGTTGTTTTGAGTGTACTAAGAGCATCCTCAACCACTTCTCCGGCATTCAAAAGCTCAGGGGGGTTTTTGTGGCGACGAATTGATCGTGACACTGTATTTTGGCTGTCAACATTCCAGCTCGAATTCCCCTCTTCATTGTCATTCACTGATGATCCTTCCTGAAAATAAAAATAATAATCTAATTATATAATTGTTTTCTTTACAGATGCCGACGTGCGCGGAAGAGTGGCTTGAAATTGAAAAAGGATTTGCACATAAATTTCCTCGAGCTATCGGTTCAATTGATGGAAAACACATCGTTATAGAATGTTGTCCAGTTGACTCGGGATCGGAATATTTGAATTACAAGAAAACATACAGCATAGTATTGTTAGCTTTAGTTGACAGCAATTATAATTTTATCTTTGCAGACATAGGATGCCAAGGTAGAATTAGCGATGGCGAAGTATTTAGGAATAATTTACTATGGAAAAAAATTTGCCTTAATGAATTAAATTTACCCACACCACACCCTTTGCCCGGTTCAAACAAAGATGTACCTTACATTTTTTTGGGAGACGGTGCTTTTGCACTGACAGAACATGTAATGAAACCCTATCCTGGTAATCCTGAATGGGGATCCCCAAAACGCAAATTTAATCAAAGACTGTCGGGAGCACGGGTTGTAGTAGAAAATACGTATGGAATACTTGTTACGAAATTTAAAATATTTAAAAAACCGATTAAATTAATCCCAGAAAAAGTTTCTGTTTTAACAATGACGTGTATATTACTGCATAACTTCTTAAGAAAAAGCGCCACTTCGTCGAACATATATTCACCGCCTGGAATCATAGACACTTATGACGACAACAACACACTTATAGCACCTGGTTCATGGAGAAACGAAACTGAACTTACTTGTGCTGTTCGTGATATGCCACATATACCACGCCGAGCAGCTCTGAATGTCAGTGAAATAAGAGACGAGTTCACGAAATATTTTGTACATTAAACTATAATATGCATAGAATGGTCATTGTTAACAGAGGTATCGTCTAAAAGCGAGCCATCGAAAAGAGAGACGGAAAGTCAGAAGAGAGACAAGAGAGAGAGAGAGAGAGACGAATTTTAGCAAACAATGAAAAAACTCTGCCGTGCAGAGTTTTTGTAGCAACATTTTTGGAGGTTGAGAGCGATTCTATGCATTCTACTTCTTTGTTAATATAATAATATAAATAATAACAAATAAATATACTTACAGAATTTATCGTTTCTTTGCAATGTCCGCCCGGACTAAGTTCCCAAGAAATTAGTCCATCACATCGTAAGCAAACCATATAGGTTTATAGACCTCACTCGAGCCTGCACCACTGCGGATGGAATCTTTCACTTTTTTTTTATAGGATCTATAACTGGACATAAGCGACTCCTTTTTCTTCTTGCATTCAGCCGATGGAATGCACATAATCGCGCCAACTCGCATCCAAGCATCATGGACCATTTTTTTTATTTTTATGGTCCTTATGTGTGTACTGCCATAGTATCGGCTCTGCTTGAAAACATTCAAGCAGGGAAAGCTCCCGATCTTTACACCACGAGATGCTCATTCGAAATTCGTTTCAAACACACGACCACTCGTCACTGCGTCTCGCACGCTAATGCGAATACACCGGATGCGTTCGTGTTCGCGCTCCGTGAACCGCAGCGCGAACCTTGTCGCGGAACAAAAAACGGGGAACGCCGCGAACGCGCGAAACGCACACACTCACATTTCGATTCACACGCACGGTGTTCGCGGCGCTTACGGCGCTAGTGTAGAGCCCGCTTTATGATTGGATATTGCTTTTCAAATGGTGATAGATCGTGCACTAAATTGACTGAATAGTAGCGCAGTTTCGAGAAGTCCTAATTTTCAAAGGCGCTCAAAAATAACTCACGCAATAGAATTCCACAGAAAAAGCTAGGTATCCTCGGATAATATTCAAATACCCCTTGACGCTTTTTTGTGTAAATCTCCTTGAGCATCTTTGAAAGTTTGGATATCGAGTGCATTTTTCCGGTCACCAACTAAAATATATTTCTTTCTGATGCTTCTAGTTTTCGAAAAATGGTCTAATATAATAGTAGATAACTATGGAGGATGAACGAATGAGACGACTGGCATGTTAATGCACGTGTTTATTATATGACAGCTGAAGACAGAGTGAGTAGCAGCTCTCCGAACCCAGCCGGGTTGGTCCCCACTCGCAGGAAGGCAACCAAACTCGACCATGTCGTATAAGCGAGCCGCCACAATAACTTATAATCAGGATCTTTTTTTTTTACAAACCACTTGTTTCACTTACGATTATAATTCTGAAAAAAATTTGCCTCTTATCCGATCGTTTTCATACTTTCAACATCAGTTCAAGTAAATGTATCCTCCGCCATTACGATGGTGAAAGAATATCGTATTAGACGCGTTTGAAAATTCTCCCACGAATAAGTGCCTGACGTTATTAACAGGTAAGTTCAGCTAAAGAAAATTATATTCAAATATATTTTGAATAATATTTAAAGCGGCTTTTCCTCTGCCACGCCAAATTTCTTATCCATACATATGTCATCAAAAATACCATGAAAAAAGGGGGACAGGACGCCGTTGCTCGGTAAAAAAAAGCCCCGCTTATAATTATGAGTAAACAAGATTGAGAGAGCATTTCAGAATTAGACTATTTAGATAAGATATACATAAATAGCTAAGAACCTGTTGACTAGCATTAACTTTGTTCCAATTATGATATACTAGTGTTTTTACCCGGTTTCGCTCGGTATTTGTAATATAAACAGCTTAAACATGGCAAAACAATCTAATAGTAAACATTAATTTGTTTTTTTATTAAATTTATTTGAATCGGTATCGATATCGTCCTCATAAAAACTTTGATTTGTTTTCAATGTTCTCAACAAACCTTACATATTTACAGTCTCTTTCGAAATTATATATTAGATGTACATTGTATAGGCCGTTTTTGATTTTTTTTGCTTTGGTTTTTGCACTACCAAGTTGTATTTTGTTGGGAAATAAGCTATTCGATAAATTAACATAAACTGTATTAATTTATAAACTGTACTTGAAAAAAAATCACTGAAGTTTTTGAAATTTCAAAAAAATTAACGCTTATTCTTCACATTATCTGAGTAACGACAAATTTCGTCGTGATAAAACATTGTACGAACCATACTGCTTTCACATATACATAATATATATGCATCTTTTTGTGGACGAAGATTTGTCACAAAGATGGCCCACCTTCAAAAAATGTCACTAGAGTTTATATTTTCCTGTATCAATATATAATTTCAGATTTTAAAATTAATTTGCAATGAAATACTGTGAGATTTAATGATTTTAGAAAATGGTGAATTTTCGTAGAGAAGAGATGGTTATGCCCGATAAATTTGATGTTTATATACTTGTCACCGTCAACTTCACGTGTTGTTTCGATATTTATATCATCGACATGCCGCCTTTATTACAAGGGTTTGTGGTTTCATTAATGAATTGATATATTTTGGATTTGCCTTATTATATCGAATATTTCAATCCCATCATTTTTAAATACCTTTTTAATACTGTATTATAGCCTTAAAATTCTGAAATTTTTGAGGTTATGATATGAACACATTTGACACCAAACAACACTTTCAAATTCATGAAATTATTGACTATTCGTTTTTGTAATTATATTTATAAATTATTTCATTCAGGTTAACAGTAGAGGAAAACGGTGAAGTCGAGGAGAACGATGAAGTCGAAGACAAAGTTGGTGTTCTTAGTGACGTCGAATTTGAAGATGAAATGCCCGAAGTCGCACCGTTGTTGCCTAGCGATACAAATTTTAATCATATAAAGAATAAAATTGTGAGATCTGCACGAGGTTTGAAACTAAAGAAGGAGAAAAAGAAAGAGAAGAAACTAGCGAGGATACAACGGCGAAAAGAGGGCTTGGCACCATTAAAACCGCACACCATTGAAAGTTTGCGAGAAAAAGATGAGACTACCATTCTTAATATCGAAGAGGAGCAGCACGAAGAGGCGAAAAAAGATATGGAGGTAGACGAGCTCTCAACATACTACGAAAATACTTACGAACCGAAAGTGTTGATAACATTCTCCGATAATCCACTTCGCAAGACCAGAATATTCGGCAAAGAACTTACTAGAATAATTCCAAATTCTGAATACAGATTTAGAAAAAGGTGAGGCACATACATGTACATCTGTGTAGTTACATTTTTATAATCTATTATTATGTACTAATTAATATTTGCGTGTTGTGTTATAGATCAGCGGTTAAAAAAATTGTGAAGTCTGCTACGGATAGTGGCTATACCGATGTAATCATCGTCAATGAGGATCAAAAAAAACCAAATGGATTTTTAGTAATTCATTTACCAGAAGGTCCCACTGCTCATTTCAAGCTCAGTAACTGTAAAATTACTAAAGAAATGAAAAAGAACTATAGAGAAATCAGCGCACATAGACCTGAAGTATGTTTTGAAGATTATATATGCGTGTATATTTAAATATATATATTTTTTAATAGCATATATGTAACATACTTTTCAAACTTTTACAGGTAATTTTAAACAATTTCACAACACGTCTCGGTCACACCGTTGGTCGGATGTTGGGTGCTCTTTTTCACTATGAACCGGAATTTAAGGGACGTCGTGTTGTTACATTCCATAATCAAAGGGATTACATATTTTTCAGACACCACAGGTAAGAATCTTTGCATAAATCGAATTGAAAAATTATAATCTGGTATCTTTGATGAACATTTGTAATTTAAGATACGAGTTCACAAAAGATGGACAGCGAGCAAAGTTGCGAGAATTAGGACCCAGATTTACCCTTCGTCTGGTATCTGTCCAACAAGGCACATTCGATTCGAAACATGGGGATTACGAATGGCTCATTCAAGGAAGGCGGCACGAGCTTGAAACTAGTAGACGAAAGTTCTTCTTATAAATTATTGAATACCATACGATCTTAACCCTTTGAGTGCTGACGTCTTTTCTGTTGAAAGCCCGCCACGCTGAAAATTTCGCCAACATTTCCAACTAGAATTATTTATAAATCCAATAGAAAGCAGGTATAAAAATTGTAGCTAATCCGAACAAACCCTAGATAAATACCGCCAAGGATTTCGAGTTTTGTAAAGGTGTGTTTAGACTCTGATATATCTTGCAACAATATAAAATAAGCAAAAGAAGTCTATTAATGAATATATTTTTCCAAAACCAGTTCCATCTTCTTCATTGTTGTTAAAATGTCATGCTCTTAATATCAAGCCACAATTTAAAATACTCGGCAGTTAGGGATTTCCATGGGGTAGTTCTGCTATGGTTATAAATTCAGAAATTCCGGTGTAAACAAGACTATAAACGTTGACAAATTAATGACACTGATTACACGGTTCTTGTTCAATGCATTTTTTTTTCAATGCTACCTGGAAAGGCTTGGCGGGTAGTATTCTTGTTTACTTTATACATACATGCTCAAAATACAATGTTTATCGGCGTTTTTCAGGCTTGTTGGCAAAACGCTGATCGGCGTTGGTCAGCATTCAAAGGGTTAACCACAAAATGTCAACGTTCATATATGAAATGTATTATTTTTTTATTTACAAACTAATAAATAAAAAGAGTATAATAAAATAATTTATTTAAAAGAAATTAAAGAAAAGAGAAAAACAATACAGCAAATGAACAAATATTTGTGCGTTTCACGAAGAATTCAGGTAATCCATCTAAAAAAAGCATTTATTAAATAAATTGGTTTCACACATGGCACTGAACTTAAGACATTTATGAAACTAATACACATACATACAATGTTTTTATTTCACAAATGTAAAATCCCCTTTTTCTAATTGAAAAACATGCAATAGTAAAAACCGGAGGTATTTTGCTACTACATATGCATCCTTGGTGAAGATAGTGGGAAAAGATATGGCGATCAAAACACTAAATGACGGTTGAAAACCAGACTGGTACAAGTGACATTTAAAAAAAAATCTGGTTTAAGTGCTAAAATAATAGTATATATGAAATGCTATTATTTTAGCACTTCAACCAGCTTTTTTTAAAAATGTCACTTGTACCAGTCTGGTTTTCAGCCCATCAAATGTAAGTATTTTAGATTTCATTAACAATGTTTCGATGAAAATAAGGATTCCTGTATAGATTACTGACAAAATAAACACAAACTGAAATTTAATACGATAATGACGCAAAAATAAATTTAGATTTTATATAAAAAAAATTCTTCATATGTATTTTTTTTAATACAAACAATACTCATACAAATTATTCGTTAATAGGAATTTCTATTATACAAATTTGGTGTTTTTTCCTTAAGATTAGACACTCGTATATACATATACATAGGTAGTATGCTCGCGCGTGCACACGTGTTGCTGAACAAAATTATTTTAATAAGTGATTCGATTACATAACATTAATTTTTGTAAAATATATCAATTAAGATTTTGTGTACACGAGCTAGCATAATTGGCAAGACATATATACACCTTAATAACAACTATACAAATATACAATTTTGATTAATTATGAGCTTATGATACAGCGAAAAAGCAGCACATACTAGAGTAATATTACAGTTTTGTCTCGCCTAGTAAATGACTTTCATCGAAAATAAAAGCAAACAAACAGATATTTTTCATTGATAATAATACAATACGTTCAATCTTAATGATTAGTTACGTTTCACCGTTTCTATTTAAACCGCTCATAAGTTTTTGATCATCAAAGAAATAACAAAAGTGTTTCAGGCAGATGATTCGTGAAATGGATTAAAGTATACTAACTTTGAGTAGATACTAAAAAAATAAATAATATTTTCAGAAAATGAGTAGAATGTAGAAAACATTTAGGTTTCAAATCGTTTTAACTGTTGCAATATTATTAAAAAGTTATTAATATACACAATAAATGAATTGGTTAAAAAGGCAAAGCGTATCTATGCATTTCAATATTTTTATTTACTATTTCTTCATAAAACCAAACTTTTTAAGATATAACGATCAAAAACTTATGTCTAACAAATCCGCAATCATCACAACTTTTAATATAAGATATACTTTTAAAGTTCTGCTTCAAGCCAATGTAGAATGCTAAATTGGAATATAAAAACTAATAATAAATATAAATAATTTACAGGGAAATAAATATAATGACTGTTTCTTATTACACACAAAGTAATATAATAATAGAATATTTCTCACGCTACGGCATCTGTTATTTGCTTGGAATGATCATACATATATATGTATATACATATTGGAATAGATACATGCTATTATTAAAAGTGTACGAATTATTTTTTTAATGAAGTCTTTAATGATTAATATTTTTTAAACAGCAACTAGTTTATCGGCCACGTGAAATTAACATAGACATGAAGGTCAATAATCTATTTTATATTTTACCTAATATGTAGAGTTTTGCTTAAATGAAAATTTAATTCAAACATTTTTCTGTTTGTATTTAAAAATAATTAAAACCGCAAAATTTCGATTCGCTATTTAGTGGTTAATAAAAGACCTCGTATTTTAATATTTGGAACTGAAAGTACACAATTATCAAATTAAGTAGAATGAAGTACATATTAAAAAAAATGTGTTTGTGTACTTTTATTATTTTCTGTTACATTAAATGACTAGTTGTACAGAATTCTTCAATGCGGAATTCTTTTTAATGTATAAACTTGATTGTAAAAATTAAAATCGACTGGCCTACAATCATATTAATTGGTTAAATTTACAAATAATTAACAATATACATATATAGTGACAATATTTTAGACAAGTTCGACTGCAAAAGACTTCACAATGTATAAAATTAGTAGTTTATAAGTTAAACAGTCCATTCTAAATACATACATTGGTAAAACAATATCTATAAATTGGTTGTATTGTGTATTAATAAACATTGTTTAAATTTACACCCGATATTAATGCCGATTTTTATTTTTATTATTACATGTTATATCAAAACTGAACTGTATCAGTAAAAACTATTAAAAATCATTTTTAAATACTGAAGATTATAAATAATTCAAAATCAATATGCGATTGTTGTATCGAAATAAGAAAATGAATGTATTTATTTATAAATCAAGTATATTATGAAAAAAATAATTATTGAGCCATAACCTTTTCAATTATGGGACAATATATTCGGTCCATCATGATTGATTATTTGCCTGACAAGTGGTGAATGACAACAGAAGTCAAATTCTCGCACCCACCGTTGTATGCCCATCAAAGAAATAATAAAAAGGGTTGTATACTAGATATTGACTTTGTATGATAAATTTTCACATACTGGGAACTTCTTCAATTTTGAGAGCTTTAAATCATTTTATGGATTTTATGATATAATAAATATAATATTGAAATTTAGAATTGTTTCTTGATATAAAAATACTAAAAAAAACGAGAATTTGCTTTTGACGACGTGCTCGGGTGCTTCTTTGTTTTTCCTTCTATATTCAATTTTTCATTGAACTACGCCTCACACTGTTTTCCCTTGTTTCCTTATACGATTCGATAAGTCGTTTCTGTTTTTTTCTTATACTATTTTTGGCGTTACAAATTCTGTCATTATGACAACCAAATGTGTAGGTAATTTTATCAATTATGTCTGACCGATAATTCGAACCCTTAATTATTATGGTCCCAAGTTCAAATTTTCAAAATGTTAAACATGAAATGCGGAACACTACGTGAAAAATTAACAATTTTCAACAACAACTATCAGTATTTAAAAACAAGTAATTTTTATGTGTATAAAGAAAATATTTTTTTTTTTTTACAAAAATATGCCTCATTTTTATTATAAAATCGGTTATTCTGGACGTTTTATTACTCTTGGAGTCATAAATATATTGTCTGATTTTATTTGCTAATCGGTTTAGATTGGCTACCTGTCGTCAATCGATTCCATTACTACTTGTTTAAAAGTTCTAACGCCTTTAGATATCTCGGACTTTATTAGTCTGCTGCCCAGAGCTGTTGTGCCATCTTCAGCGATAAACAACTGTAGACCAGATGCTAAGGGAACAGTTTAAATATTAATTTGAATTGATCATCATTCGTACTGTGTAATTTTTATACAAAAATGAAACTTACTTTCAGCATTATCTACGTGTTGCAAATTAGTTGAGTTAATTAGTTCGTCAATGATTGAGTCGGGATTTACTCTTGTATTTTCTACTCTTCCAGAACCAACATGACCACTCTGAAAAATTTTAATGTTATTAAACATACGATATTAAATGTTTTTCAATGATTTTTATTAATGATAAATACTTGTGAGTCAGGTTCGGCTCCGGTAGTTGAACTAGTCATAGTTCCATATGAACTAACACTAGTCTTTTGTTTTCTCCTTTCTAAAGCTGCTTTGGCTCTATCTAAAGATCCAGTTTCAGTCGTTACTAATCCCCCGGAAGGATTTCTGTAATTAACAAATAAAATCATCAATAGTAAGAGCAACACAATAAAGTAAAAATAGTAAAGCAAATGAAGTATGTATGTATTCTCAATTTGTGATTTTTTTTCATTGGCAGACATGAATGCGAATATTTATTCCAATATAAGTAAATCAATCAATTAATTCGTTAATTCTATTAATATTATACCTATTGAAAATCTTAACAAGCTCAATAAGTCAAAACAAATTTTAGTTATCAACAATGAATATTCGCGTAAGTGTCATCTTATATTTTTTTTTATTAAGATCTACAGTGATATATATATTATAAATGTACCATGCAGTGAATAATATAATAATATAATTGATAATTTTTTATATTTAAAAATATAAATACACATATATTAAATTTAAACAAGTTTGCCGAGCGATTATCGAATATGTCCGAGCTATCACGATAATTTGATCTTGTAAAAATTTAGTATTACCATCAATACGACAGAAAAGCTGCACTAAATTAACTATAATCATGCCATTTAGCAACAAAATATATACTATATGTAGTGACTGTCAATCGCAAAGGCCTCATTCGTCTATAATTTTCATCAGCAGCAATAACACGAACCTAATCAAGTGTGAAGATTAAGGCATACCTGATTTAATTGTTCTCAGTGCATCAAACTAAGCAAGTATGTTCATATATATCTGTATTAATCTACGAATCTAGGCATGCTATTAGTTATTAAAATTAATGAAAATAGAAAGCAATCCGTTTATATTTTGGTATGTACATAGTTTGTGACCAAAATTGAAGTAAGTAAAAGATTTATTATCATTTCATCCGAGTTTGACAGCCACCATTATTGCCAGTAAAATAATACGTATTTGTAACATAATATACAGGGTGTAATGAAGTTGAATGCAAAGCCTTAATAGGTTGATAGCTCATATCATTTATTTGGCAAATTTTTTATTTCACCACATTTATAAGGATTGGTTTTCTATCTCAATATTTTTTTTTTATCTAAACGTACTAACTCAAGCGGTAATTGCAATTTAAATGCTTTCGTTGTGTATTTGGTTGTAACGCGAAATGTGTTGGAGCAAGCGAGATGGCATGTAATCCACCTCACAGAGTACAGCGGTCGGACTATTAAGAATTAACTGTGAGATTTTGTTGTTTTTACTAAATATCTTTAAAAATGAAATAAAAAAAAAAACCATAAAATTTTGTACTGAGGTATGTGTGGCTCAAAATGTTCTAAATGATATGAGCTATCAATCTATTAACCACTTGATCGCCACGCGTTTCTAGAAACCGATTCGATTATTTTATTATATGTGTTTAGTGCCAATAGTACCCTTGACACCTCTTTAATACATCACAAACTAACAAAAAGTATTGACTTTTTTCAATTTCATTAGTATCACAGTAAATTTTTTATATCACTGTGGAAAAATCAAAATTAATTTCGAGTCATAGCCTTAAGAGGGCTGGACAGCAGCGCATAGTCCATACAAACGTACTATACTTCTCCCTTCCTCAATTATGGCACTAGAGAAATTATTTTTTAATATGCTATGGATATCCACCATTGGGGTGCATCTATCGTTTTATTTTTTTGATTAATTATTTTTTATAGGAGCTAGGAGCCGCCAAACATCTATAAAATCGCCTCTTTTTTACACCCACGAAACGTGCTTATTTAACGGTCGATGCACAGAAAGTATCTTTCTCATATCGATGATGAAATTTTTTTAAAAATTGGTCCAGTTTTGGAGGAGAAAATAGGAGAATACGAAACCTCGATTTTGTCAATTTAAAATACGTTTTATCTGGTCGAAGCGCAACTGTCGCATTCACTCAATATATATATTGATATATATTGTCACATTGTCACAAAGAAAGGAACGGTAACAAAATTAAGATTTTGGGTGTACAGCCCTCTTAAATACCGTCGGTGCGCTCATGGCGATGAAGTGGTTAAGACTTTTGCACTTGGCTTCATAAACACTCTGTATATAATTTCCACGTTAGTATGAAATACGTAATTAATTACATGGGGAAAAATCGACTAAAATATTTTAATTGAATTTGTATTACATATGTATATAAAAGTAAACAATTTTCACAAAAAATACAAACTATGCGATAAATATATTTTCTAAAAACAAAATTATATTGTAGCAATACAAATATTTCAATATCGTTACGATAGCAACAAAACCAAATACATAAGCAAATTTAATCGACAATTTTTACACACCCACACACATAAACACACACTACATTGTCTAAAGAAAAATATAAAATATTTTTTGACTGCATATGTATATTAACGTCAATGTGGGAAATATATACGCAAACAGAGACTGACAGGGCTGTGTTGCTTGGACGACGATGTTTGAGAGTCGGTGGTAGGCTGTCGCATTCCTGCTGCTGCCCCAAACCAACACCGCATTGCCGACACCACGTCTCTCTGTTAGTTACCATTATTATTTATAAGATAAGTTAGTCAAAATCAATTGCTTGTATGAAATGTGTGGCAGTTAGTGGTTAGGTGTTAGTACCGAGTGTAATTTTTGTATAAATTAAAAATGTATATTTATAAATACATATATCATTGTTACAAAGATTTCAGTGGATAGAAATATTAACATAGATCTATAACTATAGAAACAATTGCTTGGTGATGATAAGTTGACAAGTCCTACGTTAATATAATCGATGGATTGAGAACTCGACAAATTCTGTCATATAAATAGATTCAAAAGGTTTTATATTATATTATACCGAAAATTTGCACTATAAATTGTAGTTGGCGTTATAATTTATGAAGTTCAGCGGACAAAAAGATACACACTTCATAATAAATGTCACTATGGCACAGTTATTTAATAATCACAAAACACTGGAAACACACATGGTTATGCAAATCACTTTTTTTATGTAAAAAAAAAAAAAAACCACACTTAAAATGAAAGATATACACTTATGTTAATTATGTATGTATATAAAAAAAATCACCAAGCAATTATGATTAAGAAGAACACAAGTCAGATTAGTCTTTGAATAAGCCCATCACCCGCAAATGCATTCAAAATATTTTCCAAATTACAAGTAGCACGTACCTCTCCTGTTGAGCAGCTTGAGGGACTTTTTGATTGGTCAAAACTCTTCCTTCAGTAATATAATGTGCTGTATAGCTGTGTCTCAGTGGATTGATTGTGTCAAATGGGTTTTTGATAATTTTGTTAATTATTACGCTAGATTTTGAAATGCTCAAAGGATAGTGGATTCCAGTCTGGATAGTGTTCATTTGCTTCTCGTCGTAAGATTTGACGTAGGCGCGACTATTTACATTGTTATTTCTTCTATCACTGTCAATGGCTGTATTGTTCTTTGGTGTAGAATGTGTGAATTGTGCTATTATATTTTCGGAACTCTTTGGTTTGTTTATTTTGTTATGTGCAACAGGACTCAAGACTGATTTTCCTTGAAGATGAGGTGCGTTGCGGAGAGTGTTTCTGAGTTCTATGTCATTTTCAGGTGTTAAGTAGAAATCGTCTTCGGTGCAGCTAGACAGTCTGCTTTTGTCGTGAATTGAATTTTTCCTATTGGCCAGAGGAGTCAAAAATGGAAAATTGTTGAAGAGACTACTGTCATTGTCCTTATAATCTTTGATGTTATGTTTCTCTTTCAAATCAGGTATTGTATTCAAAGATTTTTGTTTGAAAAGTTGAAAGTTAGTCAATGGTAAGACATTGGCAGCAGACTTTGCAAGTGTAATGATGTCCTGTTTTTTTCTGTCAAAGTACGACGGCAAATGACTGCTGTTGAATCTGTTGTGTGTTGATGTGGAATTCATTGTTGAGTCTGGTGTGGCGAAGACGGAATCGTCTGCGGTCAACTTGGACCGAGAAGATAATGGATCAGGTTCTGGAGTTTCGGTCAATGTACTATTCGGGGTGAGAAATAATTCTGCTGAAAGATCACTTGAATTCGGTCCAGGACTGGCAGATTTAATCTGTCTATTTCTATCGATGAATAGTTTCGGAGCGAGTCTTCTGCTGACACAATAAATCATAAATGAAAAATTAAAATTTTTCAATTAGAACTATTGTATGTAGGTTTGTATGGGTTTAATTTGAATGCCATTTGAGATGTGAAACCTTGATCTATGATTTTGATTTTATTGGAAACCGTTCGATTGTGATTTACTTATTAAAAAAAAAGGAATAACTTCAAATAATAAATCAGGGTTTCATTACATATTGTAAAACGTTGGAATAGTATAAAAATGTAATTACCGTGATTGTTAGTACTTCTAACTATCCATTCCCTCAAAATAAATTAAAACCGGCAAACGCAAACATTGAAAATATCATAATGAAGATATGCATAATATAACATTATATATTCTTAAAATATGATACTATCTGTGTAAATGTTTGCCGGTGAAAATAGGCTATCATGTTAAATTTTGATACCTTTCAACCCCTACATGCCGTATTGTATTTTGCAAAACAACATGCTGTAAGTTATTTAGATATTTTTAATAGAAAATTTCTATTTGGAATTCTACGGTTCTATTACAATACCATCACAATCACACATTAATGTATTCAACACAGATTTGCATATTAAACTTATTCAAATTTTCAATATAAAAAAATATGGCAGAAATTTTCATCGAGATGAATATTTATCTTTATAATTTTTCGATCATTTAAAAAATGATGAGTAAATATTTTTAATTATTGATATTTAAAAAAGCAAAGCATTGCTGACTTTTTGATTGGAAACTAAATGAGACATTAATGCCACGTTATATTTATTAATAATTATGAGTTAAGTGATTAAATATCTATGATACATACCTCATATGAACACCTTGATTATGTCTTCCTCCTTCTGAAGAATCGCCACCTTCTGAACTTTGTCTTGAATGATAGCTCTGCTGACTCAAAGAACTACCATAACCGCTAGCCTGAAATTGAACAATATTTCTATGAAAGCTTCTTTCTAGCTTAAATTAATCGAATTTTATAAAATATAATTATATATTTTACTTTGGATGACATTTCTCCAGAAGTATTTGAGCTATTTCTTGAATGTGTGTGTCCCTGAAGACAGGCAGGACAGTGAGTAGCAATAGTCGAGTGACTAACTGCTAAAATCATATGGAAAAGAAGATCAAAAATCGCAATTAATTGAGAGAGTATGAAGTTGTTGAATGGTTTTTACTGACCGCAACCTTCGAGCATATCAGATCCGCTTCGTTGTCTTTGAAGTGTTCCACCGATACAATCAGCATCCTCTAGTTTATGTGATACGGTATTTTCTTTGATAATTGGAATATTTTCGTTAGTAGAAGACCGTAGAGTACCAACGTTTTGATCCGATTCATACGTATCGCATGAAATTTGTAAATCAGTAGATATTATATTTGTCTGAGATTGATGGTTAAGAAGTTCTGAAAAATGAGTGAGTTTTAGTATAACATGTGCTTAAAACGAAAAATATAATATCATCAAATAAAAATTCTACCGCTGCCAAAAAGAGCAGGTCTCTTTTTCGTCAATGATCCAAATCCTGAACTTCCCGAAGTTATCGACGATGCACAATCATCTCGAGAGTCAGATTGAACGGAAGCTGTATTCGACGGGGCTGACGGTTGATCAGGAGTTCCCGAGCCAATGTTTGTATTTCCAGCTGTGTTTACATTGCCGTCTTCGAGTGATATAGCAGTGGTTTCACCCGCAACTGCTAAATGATCTGACAGCGGTTTGCTTTTTAAAGATGATGATGGTCTGTAACACCAAAATAATAATATATAAATGTGATAATTCAAAATTTAAGAGTTTTTAAGTAAATATTATGCTTACACTTTAAAAAGAGGATCCCCGGAAAGCATATTCATACGAATACGTAAACGTAACGTACTGTTGTCTTGTCGATAGCGCGTATCGTAACCTTCCAACAAGCAACGACGGGAAGACTCTCCGGCACCGGCTAATTCAGCTAAATTTAAATCGACAAAACCGAGCTTCTGATACGACCGACCACCTGATGGAGACAAATAGACATTCTTAACAACAGAAATTGGTGTAATTTAACAATAAAAATCGAACAATGCTGTACCTTTGCATTCTTTCCTTACTGATATCCTTAAAATACTGGGTTCTAGAACACCGTTGGAAGCATTGGCCGACATTTTGCAAACGAATTGAAAAGGCGAATTCCATCTTACAGTGTGATTCTTGACTTCCTCCCTGGAAATGAAAAAAATAACAATGTTAATACAATTTAAATTATTACCACTGGTTGAACGTTGACATTTAGATACACATAAATTAAAGTAATTAGAGAACTAAGTAATTTGAATGTTAATAGGTGCTCATTTATACGGTCAATGTATAAATGGCTGTCCTCGGAGACTTAAACGTAGCACTGGCGTTTAATAAGACTTAATAAGTGACTTTAATAAACATATGTTCCAATTCACACAGTTTATGTATCGACGTTTTATAGACAAGTCATAACCAAATGTAATTTTGTACCGTAATAATAAGTCGGTCTGGGCTTTTGTGGCGACACTATGTATTATTATATATTCGAATATGAGAAACTACATAAACCCAGAATCCGTCAGAATCAGATTCAAATACGTATAAATTAATCTGAATGAAAAGCTATTATTGATTTTCATAGTTTTATCAATAGTGACGAACGGACTACCAATTTTGTGAACGATAAGAAATTGTATGATTTGATTTATAACAAATTTAATGGTTTAAAATTGGGCACCGAATGTAAACTAGATCATAATGGAATGTTGATGAATACTGGTCAAGAATGTGGCTAATAACGACCTTCACATTAAGTGGCGCATTTGTAATCACTCTCGATGAAATGGATATTATCGTTTTTAAGGTTTCGAAGAAAAAGCACGTGCTCATCGGTCGATGCTTCTACGAATTGCTAAATTACCAGTGTATTTAAAATCCGAAGGCGTGAAGATTGTTGTTTCAACAATTGTATTTAAATGTACACATGTCTCCTGTAATGCATACCAATATGGTGAAATCAGGCAGATGCTTAAGTCAATTGAAGCGCTTTAGTTACAAATACCATATATAAGGTAGGTAGCATATTTATAGTAATCAACAAATTCGAGATGCAAGAAATTTGAATTTGCTAGAAACGCGGATAGGTTACCAATTTTGTGGAACCGTTTCAACAATGAAATCAGATAAATTGGCAAAATCTGATGGGAAACGATCGAACTGGAGTCATATATATCCAAGTTCTCGCCAGCAACACCGGGCCAGGGAATGGAACCATGACCCACTATACGTTAACCATTAGTTATGTTGCTGTTTTTAGTAACAAATATCAGATACTACCTTTGGTATTTGAAGGTTAACTATCTCATCAAATTTTATTATATTACAGGTAAACCCGTTTTTACATTTAAAATACAATTATATTTATACAATATCATAGGGACATCTATGGACAAATTCGATATACAGCAAATTTTTACAGAAACATATACATTTTTATATAGGTTGGTAGCATATTTATAATAATCAAAAAATTCAAGATGCTAAAAACTCGAATTTCCGAGAAACGGGGATAGGTTGCCGATTTGGTGGAACCGTTTCAACAATGAAATCAGAAAAATTAGCAAACTCTGATAGGAAACGATCGAACTGGAGTCATATATATCCAAGGTCTGGCCAACAACACTGGGCCAGCGAATGAATCCATGACCCCTCAGTTGAAAGCATTATACATTAGTAATGATGCTGGTTTAACACTTTGAATGTTGACCAACGCCGATCGGCGTTTTGCCAACAAGTCCATGGGCCTGAAAACCACCGATAGGCGTTGTATTTTGAGCATGTATAAAGTAAACAAGAATACTACCTACTAAGCCTTTCCAGGTAGCATTGAAAATAAAATGCATGCAACATACTCGTAGGTCGTGTAATCCGTGTCATTCAATTGTCAACGTTTATAAAGTCTCGTTTACACCGGAATTTCTGAATTTATAACGATAGCACAACTACCCCATGGAAATCCCTAACTGCTGAGTATTTTAAATTGTGGCTTGGAATTAAGATTGTGAGCATTACATTTTAACAACAATGAAGAAGAAGGTTTTGGAAAAATACATTCATTAATAGATTTCTTTTGCTTATTTTCTATATTTTTACAAGATATATTAGTGAGTCTAAGCACAGCTTTACAAAACTCAAAATCATCGGCGGTAGTTATCTAGGGTTTGTTTGGATTAGCTACAATTTTTGTACCTGCTTTCTATTGGATTTCTAAATAGCTGTAGTTGGAAATGTTGGCGAAATTTTCAGAGTGGCGGGCTTTCAACAGAAAAGACATCAGCACTCAAAGGGTTAAGTAATAATAAATGTTAGGTTGTTTGAATGTTGAATATCTCAGATTATATCCAAAACAAATATTGAGGTTTGAAGTATAAAAGACGTGGATGTTTAAATAAATTTAAGTGAAGTGGTGTGGAATTGACAGCACCTGAAACTAGACGAGTCAACTGAGTACACAATAGGGGCGAGGTCAGACAAGGCCGCTACTCGATGATTCAACAGTGCGGAGTGGTTCAACGGAAATTCGCCAGTAAACAGACAACCACAATTCAAAAATTGTGGAATTTGTGAGAAGAAGCATAGGAAGAAGTGCGTAAGACCGCTAAAACCGGAATGGGCAAGCGTTGTCGAGACAAGTTTTTGTATGGAACTCGACACCAACGTTTCTCAAACAAATATAAACACGTACAACACTACCTACCACAGTAGATCGCTGTTAAGACTTTGAAGTTTGCTATCGATTAGTAGTGAACAAAAACGCCACTGTAAACATTAAAGACAACGGCGCAGAGAAATGTAATATTAATATAAGTGGCTTTAGGTGTTCTTTTGTTGTCAAGTGACATTCTGTCCACGGACAGATCTAAATAATTTTAGCGTCAGTCGTATTTGACGCTTGGTGCTCGACGTATGTCCGATAAAAACTTCTCTGTTTGTTTATATTACTCGCAAGATGGGCAAGCATCTGTAAAAATTGCAAAATACATTCAAAAACACACAATAAACAACATGGGGTACATTTTTATAAGTAAATTGATCCGATTGTATTCCGTGCGATTTAACGTTTTTATAGAGACGTACCGCGTAAAATTGACAACATTTTTTTTTTTTCGTAAGGGCCCCTCTATTCTTATTACATCTCTCTGCTACGGCGTGAATTTATTCAGCTTTTGATCAACAAAAATAACTAAATTGTCAGTAAATATTTCGAAGTTATCAGTAAGTATTCTAAATGATCAGTACGCTGTGATCAGTTGTCATATATGTACATACTCGGTTTTTATACTATGTAAATGATTAGTAATTAAACTAAATAATCAGTTATTAAACCAAAATGATCAGATAATAAAATGAAACGGTCGATGATTATTATAAGATGATCAGTAATATCATTTAAAAATGATTATTTCATTTTGACAGCCAGAAAATCGTCAGTGTTGCCATATCGCATTATGGCTCCTAGTATAAAAAATCCTGATGAATTTTTCCACTTAGCAACATTATTTTAAACTACGTTTTCAACCCTCTCGGTCCTCGCCCCTTGCTCCAGGTTCAGTTCAGTCTCACTGTCTTAGTTCTCGCGTGTCTGTTGACGTTTACCAAACCTAACCTAATCTTAAATGAATAAATACTTACCCTAATAACTATTAGTGTTGGCTGCCAAGATATGTTTTTTTTTTTGTGAAAATGATTAAGTAAAACTTAAAAAAAAATATATTACGATATGTTTGGATAGATATTACGGTGTGTGAAACACGAGGAGAGTGGGAATGGACAGTAGCGGGGCGACGCGCTATCATTCTGCCGTCAGAAATTATAATTTCACTGATAGAAAATCCTTTTTGATCAGTATTTAAATAAAAGACTGATAAAAAATAATTATTTACTGAACAAGAAGGAATAATTTACTGATCGTTTATTATATATTTCACTGATCATTTAAAATAAGTTACTGATCAAGTTTATAATTAATTACTGATACATTTTTAATTTTTTTACTGACCACTTTTGGAATTATAAACTAATCAAATAATTTGTTGCCAAAAATTACTATTGATATACGCTAAAATCCAAATCATAGACCAGGCTGATTACTGCGTTTTTTCCTTCATACATATATAATAAATGTCATCTCATATATGGTATGGAGTAGAAAATGGAAGGAAAACTATGTAGTTTGCACAGTAAACGTATATTTTATGTTGTATGAATTAAAGTGTTGGCGTCTGCCAAATTAGAGCAAGACCAACAGTCTTGAATAACTTTAGTACTTTCTCACTCACATACACGTGTTATATTATACATATGTATAGTGTGTGTTTTGTTTGTCATAATGGCATTGAAATAATGCAGTATGAAGTTTAGCATAATGATGTAACTCGTATGGTTTAACAATACTACGATATGTGCCTGTGAACATATACAACAGTTGTTTTGAATAGAAGCAGTCTTGAAAACGTGCAAGGAAAAAATATATGCATATAAAAAGTCAGATTTATCCATAATACTAGGATTTGGATTGAGAAACGCCGAGTTGCACATTTATCGGTTCATCCGCACCACTTTTATAGCCTTCCGTTTCAAAAGGACGCAAGTGTCACTCGCAGTGCGAATTGCTGTTATTTAAAATCGGACAGTAAAAAATAACTGGTTTCGGAGTTTGGACATAGCATTTGATATGTTATCATCATCACATAAAAAATTGATGATTGAAGAATGCACGTTGAAGGTGAGGACCTTCATTTTTTATTCAAACTGTTGATAGATCGACCTCGAATTTCGCATTGACTATATAATAAATACATATGTACATTGGTATAATTACATTTGGTGGTCTAAAAATACCGAAGGGATTTATATTTAAGCAGAATATTATAGATAAGAATTGCGACATGTGAATGAATCAGACACTGTGTGGTTTGTATAGTAGCATTTTCTAGTTTCTGTATCAGATGGAGACATTTTCATTGGACACAATTGTGTCAAAACACTATAGCGGTTAAGATTGTTTATTTTAACCTTCATTATGTAGAGCGCAATGAACAGGTGATAATCGTATAAATATATGCTCCTAGTGTGTTGCGATTTCCATTAATCATTATCAGCGTCAAGGTGCATTTTGATACCAGTGGTGTATCTCGGCAAACGACCATTTTATGAGAAGCGGGTCGTTCGTTTCCTATATCAATTCGAGATTGATGTGTGAATTCTAGGGCGTTTTCAACTCATTAAAAATCGCTTACGATTTTCTCATGAACGACGCAAAGTATACAGTTGTCTCGCATAACGACGCGTGATCTGCTTATCAACTTGTGTCGTACTCCGTAGTAAGGTTTCTCACGTACAAAAACAATGTTGCGTGCGTAAATTTTAACTTATATAAGAGGAACGATACGCTTGTGATGCAACGAAATCAATTTTAAATCGCCCCGGGGAAAGATTGTGAAGGAGAACGAGCCGTTCTTGTGATAATGCAAGGATGAAAAGATCTCGTTACACTTTCTGTAATTTTAACGGGGTCGTAATAAATTACGACCATTCTGTAAAAATTTATGAAGGACTGTTCACTATTGTGATTTTACTCGAGTGCAAAAAACCACAGCGTAGTGCACTGGTTAATTCATTCGAATCGAGTAAATATTCGATTTATATACGCTGCTATGCTAAGATCTGGATGATTATTAAATCCACATCGACCGTCTTCTGTTAGGGCCGGGCCGCACCGTGCAACTTTGTCGGCCGACTTATTGTGCGACACGAAAAAATGTATGGAAATGTGTGCGACAAACAAGTTGAGAGGCAAATCCCATCTACCTGCATGCATTGGTCTGGTCACCCTCAACCAAGTTGTTCGCGAGTTGAGCGGTGCGGCCCGGCCCTTAAGGTCCGAACGCACTAGGCGACAGTGCGCTGCAGCGACGCAGCGCATCACATTAAGAGGGGTGGATACCCGAAACCTTAATTTTGTTGCCGTTCCTTTCTTCGATATACATATATATATATTGAGTGAATGCGACAATATATATATATATATATATATATATATATATATATATATATATATATATATATATATATATATATATATATATATATATATATATATATATATATATATATATATATATATATATATATATATATATATATATATATATATATATATATATATATATATATATATATATATATATATTGAGTGAATGCGACAGTTGCGCCTCGACCAGATAATACCTATTTTAAGTCATTTTTTATTTTGAAAGTTATTATAAACACACATTTTATTCTGAAGGAGGTTATATTTAAAACACAAACTGATCATAGTCTTACTATAGATATTTTAATCATAACTATGTATATGCATTCGCGTGATAAATAAAGGGCGGCAGTCAGGTTTCCGTCATAAAATAACAATAGACCTCTCTATTGTCCGAGAAAGCAGGAGCAAAAAAAAAAGATTGACAATAGTGAACCATGTTTTAGCCGTCGAGCATCTTGTCCGTCGGTCTCTAGTGATAAAGCATACGTATTTACCAGTGGCGTAATGTGGAAATCTCTCTGTTTTTATTGCAGTCATTTTACGGGACTCAGTGTGATGTCACCTAGTATCCTGTCACCTAATTTATCACCTGTCACATGTCACCTAATTTATCCTCTTCATTGTCTCCTGTTTGTAATTCATCTATAGTTCACCAGTATAGAGGCTAGTACAAAAGAACATAAATAATTGTCTCTTTATCTCTATACTGGAGTGGTCAACCCATCTCGCTAGCATTTTTGATCTTACGCATATTCCTCTTCTTTGCCTTTCGATGTCACGGCCATCTGATAGATTCTCCGCCAGCAGATGTCCCAGGTACTTGACGTGTACATCATGAATCTCAAAACTCCTTCATTTGCCAAAAAAAAATCAGGAACAGTAATGATTTTAACGGCCATGATAATGGCCACGTACACACAATACGACGAGCTGTCAAGATGTTAACGAAGACAGTTTGTCGTTTCCTGTCGCGTCGCTTCACTTTGCACTCGACCTTACATATACGCTACACCCCGTATTGCAAAATGAAAAATTGCTGCAATACCCATACACACAACTATGAACTCCAATATTTTTACTATGTAGATACTAATGGAAGTATCGTGGGTAAGCGTGACCGTTAGCAATTTATAGTCTCAATGTATTTTAATTTTTATTCGGATATACATATATACTGTTAAGAGTATACACATGTGCTAGTGCATATATAAATGTATACATGTTTGTCATAGCGCACTGCGGGGGCGTTCGATACTCCAGAAGTATTGTGGGCAGAGAGAGAGAGACCGACCACTTGGCTGGGTCATCGATACATTACATTATCACTGCTATACCTAGATGTGTACATGTACTGGGATTTCTCCACTTTAAGCACTTGGTCGTGCAATTTAAGGTCAAAGTCGCAACCTTGCTCGTCTGCAGGTCAATCGTGTGGTGTCTGCGTCATTGGAGAAAAATAAAAAAATCACCATATTACACCTCTAAGAATCTCAAGTGGTGCTGGAATAACTCTATGATTCGTTTATGTTTAAAATTAGAAATGAGTGTAGTGTCATTGGTTCGATCGCCTTGCGTCTAGTATTCCGAGAGTAGGAATTAATTAATGGTCGATCGTAATTGACGTGTCGAGGGTCAATCTTCTTCATCTCTATTGCACGTTTCGATTATGGTGAATTCATCAGTTTTAAGATGAAATTAAACTCAGATGTAGATGAGCTGTTTTGTTAGTGAATATTATTAGTAAGCTGCAAGGATGGATGAAGTATAATACAAAAAAAAGGATCAGTGGAGGGTAAATGATATGTGGATAGCTTCTGGGGCGGTTGAATGAAACATACAATGAAATATTTTCTTTTATGTACATATAATATCGCTATCCCGTCTATCTATCTGCTCGCCGTACTAAAATCGTCGTTTCGATTCGACTTATACATACATATAAATGTACGTCACTGCTAAAACATATACGAAGATATAATAACAAGAGAAAAAAAATCTATACATATATACTAATCGATGCCAATCTTCCCGCTTGGTTGAGAATTTACCGCCATCTATTGAAAATGTATTTAATGAATAAATTTTTCTATCGGTGTTTTACATTGTTTATATGTAAGTACGTAGGTAGTTTTTACCATTTTTTTTTTTCATTTTAAACAATTAAATATAAATATTATATATTTATAAGGCATTTTAAAAATATTCGACCGCGTGGGGATCGAACACATTTCTTTTAATTTTTGTTTTATTTAATAACTGAATATGTCAACACCCATGCGATGATATGTCATCGGTTACGACAGTAGTTTCAGAAATAATGTTGGTTGCGGGTTCCAATCTTCCAATATCAGATGTACGAAATCGGTTTCATTGATTTGATGTCTTGAAAGGTTTCTAGTTTAGACCCGATTTGGATGTTATCAATATCCAAATCGGCCGTCACTAGTCAAAATTTGTTGTTATCGAAATATTTATAATTGGCAACAGTTGAGTTTATTCTTTTATTAATTTTTAGTGGGAAAACAAAAATAATTATAATACAATTATTAAATCACATCAATACACAAACTTCTTACTACAGACAAAATATTGTAACGTAGAGATTAGATAATTGGTTTACTAGCGCTGATCACCTAACCTCGCGTTTACGTCAATAAGACTTCGCCATATGAATAAACTGTATACAACAACCGAGAAGGTTTCACGACCCATCGACCAATGATATCGGCAGATCTGTTCCGTGCTTCATTCGGAGCTGGCTGTCCGATGGATCAAGAACAATAAGCTACCTTTATCAATAGTAGCTGTGCCTTTCACTCCGATCTTGGAAACCTCTCTACACATCCACGCTACAACACGTATTTCGACCTCGATATTTTTTTCTAGCAGAAGATAAAATATATTTTTAGTAGTGCCAATTTTTGTATGTAATCATTATTGTGGATAAAGTAGACAAACCCATCATGTAGCAGCCAATTAAGGTGCAGACACACAGAATGGTACGCAGCACGTGTTTTTTTAAATAGTTTACATATACATATATTTATATACGGTGATATTTTATCCTTGTATTGACAGTGATTTGAAGAGATGTAGGAGAAACTTACCGAAATAATAAGATCGTACGAATTAGCAACAAAATTAGAAAACAAAGGAAAGATACGCCCATCACAGCTGGAAACCACGAGTGCATCCCGTGCCGTACTTTTGAGTGTATTTTTATCATAATAAATGTTTACACACACAGGTATTCGTAATTAGGAATGCAATTTACCGTCAAATTTCATAAACCGGTAAACGGTAAATGATTTTTCCTACTAACGGTATACCGGTAAATGAAAATAGTTTCGTGGATTAGATAATTTAGTGTGGTTTATTTTTATTAAAATCGTTAACCTATGTAAATTGAATCATAAATAATTATTAAGAAATCTCAGGTATATAATGTCATAAGAGCATTAAAGTAAATTTATAAGAATAAATAAATTTAATTTTTTAAATTTTTATTTTTAACCAATCTTATTTATTTAGTTAAAGTTTGGACGATTTGAAAGTTTCGATCATAATTTGAAACAACCGTCTGATCGCGTTTATTACGATTTGGTTGGTCTGTGTTGTTAGTGAATTTATCAACTTAAAATTGCCACATTTAATACTGAAAATAAACAAATTCCAGACAACCTAATCCACAATTCGCCATTTGCATCGACTTTTAATGTAATATTGTGCAATTAAATGGATGTTTATGTACTTGATTTGCGATAAAATAGTGTCCGGTAATTACCGGTAAACTTTAAATTTTACCGATGGAGAATTTTTTTCCAATTCACCAGTAATGCAATCTCTTCTCGTAATCAATGAGAAGATCGAATAATGGTCGAAATGTAAACCCAAAACTTCTCAACCGGTAGGCAATTGCACTGACCATTGAACTAAATTTGTACATTGTTGCTCATTATTTTGAGAAAACATAATTCGAAACTCGATGTAAAATTTTATATTATAAAAAAACAAGCACTTATTAAAGAAAAAGAAATTGAATCAAATCAAACGCTTAGCCAAACTCGAAAACCCTTGACACGAAACGCATCCATTGTACAATTCCACGACTTTATAAAGGCAATGTCGCTAATGAGCCGTTTTGGGCATTGAGTTGGTCAATTCACGAAACGTGACCTCTGTCAATGGAAAAGGTATTAAAAAGGAAAAATGAGTACACAAGCACACACGCGTACGATTATGTTCTTTAGTATTGAAATGCACGCCCGTTTGGACCGTTGCGATGTCAGTAATCCTGTTTGTTCTAATTAACGATAAGCGGATTTGACTTTGTTGTGGAGGTCGAAGGCTGTTGCAGCAGCTTCTTCCACCACCTGGACAGATGTTGGCCGCACGTGGCTTCCCCCTGTCTTCGCACATATCTGATAAACGCGCCATTACAAAAAAAAGTATACAAAATGCGTATCAGCTGTCGTTTCATTGCCACAACAGTGTTGAAAGTAGCGCAACTATCGATCGACACACACACGCATTTGTTGGATTACTTAATTATTTTTTACAACCGTAGTAGATATACCTAAGCATGATATTGCACGTTGTGTGTACAAATGATACTATGAGTATTCCGCAATGATAGTGGAGAAATCTCAGAATAGTATGTTCGAATCAAATGAATTATTCATAATATCATAGTAATGTTGACCTAAACTGTTCATAAACAGTCAAAAAAGACCGCAGTGCAAATTGTCTGATCGTGTTGAACATATAAATATGTATGCATTATAGAGTCCATTATCAGTAAATGATTTATTACTTTTACCGGTAAATCAACAAAACGTATTCCCTGCATTTTATTACATTCTTCTCCTTTATTTTATTTTTTGGCAACACTGGTGCAACCCAGTGCTTCATCCAGGAGAAAAAATATAATAATGAAATAGCAATGGAAGTTATTGAATGGATTTGCAAGGAAGATGTAGTAATTCTATCAGTTTCAGATTCCGATGATGGCATTATTGCAGTAGTTCCATATATGTACGATTCATTGTGTGTTATCAGCAATATAAAGGCTTCAGTTCGGGAAAGGGACCTATTTAGAAATGTGAAAAAAGAAATGAATTGTCTATTGAAATTAAATAAAACTGAAATCATTTTAAAAATAAATTATAATTATTTGCACGATAGTATGAATACATTATGTTTTCTAAGCTGTTATTTTCTTACAAGACGAAGAAAAGAAATTATATTTTTTAGTACTTTATGAAATATTAATTTATAAAGAATTCATTATTACAGATCGGCGCTCAGCGTGCTAAATGGGTTCGCTATTGTTAATTTATATTGTTAACCTTTTTTTTTTTGCTCTCTAGCTTTGTAGGGACAATAGAAAGCAACCCTCTTTCCTGGAAAATATCCGTTTTAGCACGCTGAACGCCGATCTGTATTCATTACCACTCATGACGAGAGGTCGGACCGGAAGCGTGCCGTTCATTGTTAATTGTTCGCTGTGCTTTGTCCAATTTTATTTAGAACTTTTTTTTTGCACTCTAGCTTTGTAAATAGACCCAAAACGCCCTGATTACTGGAAAAAGCACGCTGGTTATCCGCCCTTTACTCATGACTAGTCACCGGAGCCTGAGGGGGCCGTGTATTGTTCAAAGGTTGTAAATGCATTGTTAAAGGTTTGCCGGACAATGGATAGCACTGTGACTATCCTACCTCTACTCATGACTTTTTTGGGCAATATACATATAAAAATAATAATGTTTATTAGTGTTTGGTTATAATATATTTACATAGTACAAAAGAAAGTAGTTTATTTTTGAGATTGAAAAATTCGGCAATTTACCGGTAAATATCGAATTACCGGTGTCTGTCATCGCCTCGAGATTTTTTGAATTTGTAAACATGTTAATTACGATTATACTTCACTTCACTATAATTGAAATCTCTATGGGGGCCAAACCTGGCAAAATGGCGAAGTTTCAAAGCGATCGGAAGATTTTTAGGATTAAGACAGAACTTATCATTAAAGTAAATGAAACTTAGAAAAACCTTGTACAAATTCAGCTGATGACGCAATTCGATAGCATCGAACCACATTAATACGTTGCGAATCGCAAATTATCCATTTTTATTATATAATGAATTCAATGAAGTGTGGAACGTTTTATGCTTGGCCTAATGAGGAGAGACAGGAAACGGAACACATGGATAAAAAGCACGACAAGGGTAGTTGACATATGTATATGGTGGAGCGAATGGAGATTGAAATGGCAATAGGTGGGCCACGTAGCGAAAAGATTGGATGAGAGGTGTACAAAACAACTGCTCGGATGGTACCCAAGAGAATGTAAAAGGCTGCAATGAAACCAACAAGTGATGTACATGTAGATGAAATAATAAAAATATGTTGGAAAAGCATTCATCCAGTAGTAGTACATATGTACATATGTATGTATAATACATGTGCATAAGACGGTGATGGTTTTTCAAATTTAATTGGTAACAGATTTGAACTAATGAGATGCCAAAATCTCAAGATATTAATAAAACAAAAAAAATCAGCATTTCGTTAATGTCAATTCTTAGAATGAGAGCACTTCTTTATAGCCACATCGAAATGTCACTCAACGGTAAAATGGGAATTGGGCGAATTAGAGGAGGATTGCGACGATCCAAATCATTTTTTTGAGTTGAGATTAGCTTTGAGTGAATTGCTTGTGGGTTAAAAATAACTACGGATATGCAGGTTGGGTTTAATACGCACCGCTGTGCGTTTAGCTCGAAATGTTATTATTGCATCGATAAACGGAATTGGAAATATATACATATGATGTAAATATTTTGAAAAGTACAATCTAGAACTTCGCACATGTATTACCATGCTAGACTCCAAGCATCCAGTTAAAATGTGCATTTTAAGATAAAATAGTGCGAGATCTGCGAGGTTAATTATTGTAATTAGCTATCAAAATCATTTCATCATGTATTCAACGTCGAATAATATAAAATAAGTGGAAGAAGTGAAAAAAATAACGTCTGAAGCAGAACCGTCATTCTAAGGCGGATATCATTCTCATACTGACCGTTGAGAGCGGCGCGTATTTAATTCCACCTCTCTCTCGCATCTGTGAGGCACGTGTACAAGTTACCGCAAAAATAGTTCTTTTTGATGATATTATCAATGTTTTTTTTTTATCTCATACTGGCATAATTCGAATCTTATGGGGTTTGATGAGGAATACACAATATATGAAGACTCTGTATTCAGTATATATTAACTCCTGGTCACTCGCTATCCATCACAGGGCGGCAAGTGTTAAGCTAAATCTTTTGATGACGTCCGAAAACGCGTCATTTACCACACCCAACTAAATACTTTATATGCGTAATACAATTCATATATGTAATATACGAAATTTCGATTAAATTACACACATAATATGTAAATTGTGCATATCGTTTGTTTACTAAAACACGACATAATGCCACCCCATTGGTTTCGTCCCACGTTGAAAATGTTCAATCAATGAACAAACATCACGCGATCATATTATAAATTTATTCCGTCGAAAGATGTGTTGATAAGACACAATGTGTATGCATGGAAAGTTTACAAATTCATCGAATTTCCACGCATCGGCTTTATTATGATTAAATTATTAATTTTTAGTATTAATGTACCGTCACTGTACTCTACATACATACGATAGTTACGAAAATTAATACTAGAGATGGCAGAATAATAAATTCTCGATGAACACAGGACTGCACAGTTGATGAAGATGGAATTTTGGTAATTGCGCTATTTTTGGAATTAATCCGTTCTTGTCTGGGTCGCTTTTACGAGCCACTGAAACTAAGTCTGTATATTTGCGGCTGACACGTACGAAAGGCACTCAAGTTGGGATGTTTCTACGTCACGCGAGATGAAAAAATACTATTTTATTACTAAAAATAGCTTTTCGAGGTTACACGGAAGCAATATTAGTCAACAATGATATTACGAATCCTAAAAAAGTTGCCACAAAGTATAAAAATGCAACTATTGTACAAAAACGGAATACATACTATACTTAGAGGTGTAACAAGTGTCGCGAGTCTTCTGAAGTTCATGTCTCAAGGTTTCGATCTAATTGTCGCTTGGAGTACGGTGCATCATGTGGGACACGGATTCTCAAACTATGGGTCGCGAATAGTGATTTCAAATCTGTGTATTCGAACACTTGTTATACGAACTTATTTTTTATTTTCAATCTACAGCACATTTGATTCTATTTGATGTAACAGATTAGGATTCTCTTAAAGTTTTAATAATATCTTAACCTTTCTAAAACTTAGTCTAAATAATTTAAAGCTACCATTCGATATTTGAATATTTGGTAAAACGCCAATATATTACAGTAATAAAATAAAAAAACAGGCGTAAAAATCGAAAGCGAAGTAAGAAGAGGCTAGTAAAAATGGACTACAATGCAATTTTCATTTTTAAACGGTGTCTTAACGTTTGAAAAATGTCAAAACTCAAACTTTGCTTAGAGACGAAGCAATCAGAACACACTAAAAATAATTATGTAGGAGTTCTGGATGTTCATCATGAAAGTACATAGTTGCATATGTTTTCAGCAAGAGAGTACAGCATTAGTGCAAGCATTATTTAAAGTCGCATCGGAAATTGCCTTCTGGCATACTTATATGACGAAACTTGGTTGAAAAGAGTCGCTAATCTAGGCGCTGTATTAAAATAAGCTTAACATAATTAATATAATTAAAATAGAAAAATAAGCTTAACCTGAAACTTCAGGGAAAGGAGACTACTTTCCGGGCATTTTTATCAAAGCTGCAAAGCTGTTGAAGAAAAATAGATCTTGGAAACATTGCCATGTTTGAGAAACTCCAATGTCATGTAGATGAATCTGGAGGTGATATAAATGAAAATTTGAAACAAGAGATAACTGGTTGACAAACGAGGAAGTTACATTTGGCACGAAATCCGTCGTCTGCTTCCCTTGATGTAGCCAGCATTTCAGATGAATTACAAAATTAATTCTTGAATTTACGGAATGATTCCTCGCTACCTACATATTTTGTTTAATGAAAAATTGCTCACTCAATTCTGGTGTGGATAATTATACCCAAAAGTGATGATGATCGCCTTTTGAGTCTTACTTCCAGTTGTGTCTGTTTCTCCAAGAGAGTGGATTTTCAACACTTAATCGTTTGAGAATAAAATAAAGAATTAAATTGAATTTCGAACATGACATGATTCTGGCTGAGCATAACATGCAATTTTAACCATCGCATTAATAACAAATAAACACAATTATGCTAAAAAAAACTTATTTTCTTAGGTTTTTTATGACCTTACGGATTCAAAATACGTTTATTAATTGTATCTGGGTCGTGGCTCACGTGGCTTTTATAAAAAAGGGGTTGCCACTACAACATGGTTGGGAATCTACGATATAGAATGAAAGCACACGATATTACTGTTCGGTTGGTATAGTTTAAGTTACGTGGTTTTCAAAGTCTAGCTTTTCATTTCTTGATTATTGGAAATCACGACACATTATAGTGCAATTACTGAATGTTGATTAATTGATATGGTAACCAAGTAAACAGATACCGTTTTTCCAACGTAGCGTCCATTAACCTCGTTAACGATTCAATGATTTTGAAAATATGTAGGTTTTTTGGGTCAATTTGGGTGAAAGCGGGTTTAAAATTGATTACAGGAATCCTTTTCCACCTGCAATATCCTCAAGATGCAAAACAATGTAAAAATGATAAGATGTTAATGAGGTTTACCGCTGAAAATCCGTTGACGTGATAATGGGTAAACATTAAAATTTGCTTCGTGTGTGTACTGAGCTTTAATTAAAACCGTCAGAGGAAATTGTGTTCCGTTCGCGGACGAAACCAGTCAGTGCTAACTGGTTTGAATGCAATTTGCATCAGAAGTTCCACTTTTTAATTGTTTGATATATAATCGCCCCAGCTTTTTAAAAGGAAAAAGTACTTCCGGTCATAGCACCGCGATTTGGTTTTATCAAATTAGTCGGGTATTTCTTAAACCTCTTCTTTCATAGTTCTATATGAGTTTGAGGATGGCCTAACCTTGGTTTTAATATAAAAACATAAATGCAAAACTTGTAATGAATTATTTATTACCAACTAATAATCTGAAAATTAGATTAAATAGCAAATGGATTTGAAATACTGCATGTTTTAATCGGTGTTGCGAAATTATCGAAAGCCGTACAAATTACATCTCCATTCAGTAATTGCAGTGGGAATATTAGAAAATGCATTTCATGCGAATATTATGAAAACGATAACATTTTTTTCTTCATATTTCTGACACGTCATCAGACTCATCACAGTAAAATTTTCGCACAACGTAATTTCAGAACAAAGCAAATTGACAAAAAAAAAAACAACAACAAAAATTTCAGTAAATACCCATCTAAAGAGATTTGAATCTTAATTTCAAAAGCAAAATGCTAAAACTACATAAATCATAACAAACTGTCCAAGTATTAAAAAAAACTTGAATTTAAAAATGATTTTTTTTCACTTAATTTCTGGAGAAAGGAAAGAAGAAGCAATTATTTAGCAGTGTCAATTTTGTACGGCACTATCGCAGCATATAAAATCAACAAATTTTAATACGTTTTCAAAAGCAAAAACAAACCTAATTGATTCCAAAACAAAATAATAAAAACCTTCTAAAAAAATACGAAAGACTCCAGACACAGAGTGAGCTACGAGGCACTTGTTTTTAGCACGCCCAATATGTACTGTCGTGTTCCCACGGCAAAACCCACCCCCTAGAGTGTTTTCGGTGATATTTTATCCTTGTATTGACAAAGGTTTGACATTGATTCACATATTTGAAGAAATGTAGAAGAAACTCGTCGAAATAATAAGATCGCACGAATTAACAAGATGGACAGCTGGATACCACGATAACGTCCCGTGCCACAGTTTTGAGTGGGTTCTTACCATGAAGTGCAGACAGATAGATACGTATACGATGATTCAGTCTACCATATGTACCGAAAATGTAGATATGTGATGTACTTGTATTTACATCATATATAAACACATTTGTAATTTAGACAATATCGAACATCTTCGGTTATCATCAGAAAATGTATAGTAGGCCAATTCTAATTTACAATGATCAGACCAGTGGCGTAACTAAAAATAAAAATGACGTTTTAAACGAAGACCGTGTGAAACGTAAAGGAGGTTTGTTAAAATTGGTCCGCATGCAAAAGTTACCATTTTTTTCAATGAAATAAATATACTCGCAAATTTTAAATGTCCTTCCTAGCCAATATTAAATTTGTAAATTTGAAAGTTCTGCAATGACGTATTTTAAGGACATTTTCTGAACTTCTTCATGTTAATATTGCAATTTCACCAAGTCAGATTTTTTTTATGTACATACGTACTTTTGATAGTTTCAATTGATTTTCCTATATGTTTTATTTATAACTTTATTTTTAAGTATTAATATTTGGAGATCACCGAGGGCCCTCCCGACCCCAAGGCCTCGCATGTACCGCATACCCCGCGTCATAAAAGCGCCACTGCATCAGACCACTCTATTGGTCTACTTAGTGGACGATGTACATTGTCAGTGCAAAGGACTCTTTTGGGTCAAAATTGTCATTTGTCAATTATTAAATATTTCTCACACGAAAATGTATCAAAAATCCTTTTATTTGAACCATAAATTCAATCCAGTTAATTAACTTTTGAATTAAGCTATCGTTATGGCCGCCATTAAAAGCTTAAGTTTTTATCGTTTATTCCCGGCACCCATAATAATCTTTCATAGCGTGCGAATACCATAAAATCAAAATAGCGAAACATGGATATAAAAAAAGGAGAAACATTAACAGCGTAATTTATGCCGAAAACGTATGTTGAGTTTGAATTAACCGACAAAAAAAGTGTTTTGCATGTAAACTATAGCTCATATGCGAGTTTTGATAGTACGCAAGTGCTACTTAGCATAGAGGCGTCAACTACTATGTGTATATGTATTTTTGTATATTCATATATCGGAAAAGACCTCGACCTATATCCGAGTTTTTCAGACTGCTATCTAGATTCGAATCAAGTCGAGGAAAATCCGATTGATGATCTAGAAAGGACCGCATTACCATTATATTATATTTGCTGTGCACAACTCCCAGCATAACAAATTGGCGATACTACCCCTGCACAATTAATATATTTATGTATTTAGGCACACACGTATGTGTTATTTACTGTCATGTTTAACGTTTTGTGATGTGGGGAGGAGAAAATGTCTCGTTTGTAGTTGTTGTCGAAGAGGAATTATGCGGTCTGCACACGTCTCAAAGGAATTATTTTGCTGACCCAAGGGCATGCGGAAAATGAAAGTGCGTGCCCTTAATTTTATTTATTGTCACGGGCGTGTGACAGTGTGTCACAATAAAGCGACCGGAATTGCTCTCCGGAAAAGCATTCCGCGTGTAAGACAAATACGCAATTAAAATTAACATAACAATGTATACAATAATATGAATAGTGTATTTATGAACGGGATATTTTCAGCGAAGAAACAAAATTGGGAAATGAGAGAGGAAGAAGTAGAAAAGGGGGAAGCCGACAGGAGAGTTGAGAGGAAGGCAGATAAATTTATAAGTCTAAAGGTTTGTTTATTAAACTTTAGATTATGGATTTATGCGCCAGTTTGTAGTAAGTTATGCTAAGTGCAAAGTTATTACCGGAATTTGAAATGTGTATATTTATTATACACTCTCATACTCCTGTATACATTATAGGAATAAAGTTTGGATACGCATTATATAAATGTATAAGCCATTGATGTATATCTTTAATTTGGCTATATCCTCAAGATCTTTTCCAAAGGAATGGAAAATGTCTTGAATACCTGTCCATAAAAATGGTGAATTAAACAACATCGTAAACTATAGACCTATGTATATCTGTGCTATCCTCCTTGGGTAAACTGTGTGAAATAGTTAATAACGTAAATAAAATTTCCAAACATATTGAACCCAAAATTGATGCCTCTCAACGTGGTTTCAGATTGAATAGATCTAACACCACCAATCTACTCATATTTAACATCAATATTTATCTTCAAAGATTGACCTTAAACATCAAGTCGATGTTATGTAATATATACTGACATTACGGAAGCCTTTGATAGTGACATACTCCTTATTAAACTCGCCAAAATTGGATTCACGAAGGGTATTCTATCACTATTTGCTTCTTATCTTGACGGTAGAAATCAGTATGTAGACATTGAGGGGCATGAATCTCCATATTTCATAACAAACTCTGGCGTACCCCAAGGTTCCGATCATAGACCTTTATTATTTAATATTTTTATTAATGATATTGCATCTGTTGACAAAAGCTCCTAAATACTTCTTTTTGCAGACGGTATAAACATATATAAGGAAATTATAACCTATAACGATCATTTTTCCTTGCAAAAAGATTTTAATGCCCTTTCACAGTGGTCACAAAACAATCTTATGTCCTTTTCCTTAGGCAAATGCAAAACGATCACTTTCACTAGATCACGAAACTTTTCATGTTTTCAATATTCAATGGAGGAGATTGTTTTAAATCGAGTTTATATGATTCGTGATCTTGGTGTAGTATTACTTTTGGTCGGTTTATAAGATCCATTAAAAATGTTGATTTTCCATAATATTATGATTTTACTATCTTTGTTTTCATTTATGTTTTTGTGATATGAGTATGCCATGTGATAAAAACGCATATTATTATTTTTAAATTGATATTGTTTCCTCTTATTGTTAATTTTTATATTATATGATTTACTTAAATGGGTTTTTACCTGTACAAATAGATAAATTATTACGTATGTTCATGTTATATGCCAGGAGAATAAAACAATATAGCAGCTTAGCCGCAACTGTCGACTGAATCAGTTAATCCCATATTATTTTTATTAAATTTATATTCGACCATGATGCCAATACTGGGAACCTCTCGGTGATTAGCATTATCGCAACCACCAAGCATACTGTTGGCTAATAATTCGACGAACTACCTTACAACATATGATATTAGGTATTATAAAACCAACTTTTAACTTTGTATTTAAAAAACATACAACTTGGACAGAGTAGTCTATTGTTAATGATAAACAATTATAACGTTAAAACATTGATACTTAAAATAGTCAATCGTTTAGCGCAAAGTTAAGATGTTTTTATGCTAATGTCAAAAAAATTAGCATTTTCTAAAATTGATTTGCATTTTTATTGCAACGCCGAATAATTTTTTATGCTATTGAAGTTTCGATGATGTAAGGAGCACGCTGGTGATGATGCAATGTCAACAATTGGGTCAGCGATAGTCCTTAAACCGGCCCTGGTCAATGGAGGTTAAATGCTGAAGATTCAGATTGATCATTCCATTGATACGAGACCGAATTTTGACGCGAAGAATATCGTATTTTTCATAAGTTGACACTTTTCCCACACCGATAATAATTTGTATGCGCATTATGTATGGAAATAAGTAAAAATTCCACGGTCACGACAATTTTTTGCGACTTCACTATAAAATTAAAATATTATTCTATAGATACAGCAAGAATAAAGAATTGTACACAAATTCTTTATTGTCACAACAAATCGAACTTTTGAACGAATCACCACATTGCGACATATGGCGGAGCAATTAACAGAATTGAGAGTAATTGAAACTACAAACTCGCTCTGACTATAGTGAAAAAGTAACGCATCATAAAAAATGAATACATACATAAAATGGAACAGGCTCATGATACTCGGATCAAAATATTTATGCATCTGGTCGTCGATAGTACACGAAACACGTGTCCACAGTATTGAACACCAGAAGGCGATAAAGCGAGTGTCATTCGTATAAATGGCGAAAAAATAATAAAACAGCTGTTTTCAACAACGATGCACAATTGTTCAATGTCAAATTTACATCAGTTTTGTCATCGGCGTTAAAATAGCATACGAGTTGAATCCGACTGTTGATAATGACTTTTAAAATGCATGTACCTACATACATATATCGTCAGAAATGACTCGCAATTCGTAACTCGACGTGATCCTGGTAATAATAACGATTTAACAGTTTTCTACAAAAATGTTTTAATCATGTCGGTATACGGATCTCAGAGCCAGTTGCTCCGTGCGTATTAAGTTTTTTCAAGTGGAGATTGGACGATTGCCCAGATTCGGAACCAACGGCCAATGAGCTAGCAGCACTCAATAGCCAATGAGGGCTCGCGACTAATAACCACTGCATTGAGTATAAAACGTTGGCGGATTTCTCCGTTTGATCATTTGAGGCTGACTGTCCGAGATGTTAACAGTAAACTACTTCTACCACAACTATTTACCGAGTCTTTCTCTCCGATCTGGAAACTCCTCTTCATGATTTAATCAAGCAAAATTTGTTGACAATGATGTCATAAACTCTAGTTTAAATAGCCACTGATAAATGAGAACATTAATTTGGATTTATTTGATGTGAATTTGTAGAAATACACTATGTATGTGTAAAAAATATTTGGACATAGCAGTGAAGTTTGCGAATGCGAATTGGATTCGTTTATAGATTTATGAAAGATTCTTAGAACGATAATGCGATTTTATTAGAAACTTGCACGCAGAAGGGTCGAAGAAACTCGCCATAGAAAGGACAGGAAGAGGAAGTAATAGAGGAAACGCCAGATTACGCGATCCGAGTAGGACACGTTTCCTGTCCTTTTTATTCTACAAGGAGAGATTGTTCCATGAATAAATCATAGACGAAGATGAAGTACTCGCTTTCTTCTCTATTGACAAATATTACATACATATTTATTTATTTCCAAAGCGTACTCCCTGTGAATGTTTATCTAATTTGCATTTTACAGAGGACGTAGCGATTTGGACTTGTACCGGTTAAGATTACCACCAACGATACAATATAAAATTTCTTTTCAACAATTCAACAAATACTTGCTACTAAAAACAGAATCACTTTCAAAGAAAATTGATACATTTCATAAACTTTGAAACACTGATTTAAACATTCATCTACTAAAATCAAGGTGATCAAAATCATTTCGCTGACGAAACGGTTTTTAAACTGACTCAAAATAACCAGATTTCTTGCATAAGATTTAATTTGTATATGCCTCACTTGATTTTTAAATTTAGAGAGCCAGTATGTAAGTGAGTAAATAAGAAATATTTACTCCATGGGCTAGTGTCGTATCATACTGTGGAAAACATCAACACATATGATGCTTGTAAAAACACGTATAAACATCACAGCACAAAAAACTGGATAGCGATAGTAAAAAGTGGTCCCAATTATGTTTGATCCAGACGGAGATCACAGTCCGGTATAAGTTGACCAATCCGAGAGAATCTAGACAGTTTTACGATCTCAATTAAATCAACATTCGTCGCCGCTACAACAGACTGAATATATTTTAATATTTATCTCACCCATGGTACAATGAACCACAAACAATAATGTAATATACATGTATGTATACCAATATTTAAAGTTTCGACTAGGATACTGAAATGAGTCAAAAGGCTCGTAAATTAACTTGTTCTGAATCATATAGAAAATGAAAAGCAATTACAGTTTCAATTAAAATAGAGTTCCGAATTGAATACAATGACTGGATGCGGCATTCATATTCAGCATGTATGATTGTTTTGGCAACACAATATGCATACGCAATATTATGCCGCCGTTGCGATAAGGTTTAGGCAAGTTTTCGTGAGTTGAATTGAGCAAATGTATGTAGAAGGAGTGAGAAAGACCTACAGTCAGGGAGAGCACGTGTAAAAAGACGTGGCAAAATTCGACAATAGCACCTAAACCTTGACACACAAGTTACATATATCAGTGTATTGCATTTTATTGTTACGCGTTTTGAATTAAATTATACATTCTTACGATTATATCAAAAATACAATTTGTCGCAATATTTCCAATTAGCAGTCGTTCTGCTTAATTTATTTCCAGATGATATGATAATCTAACGTTGATAATTGTTTGATAATAGATAATAGCTGAAACTGATTAGGATCAAAGCATGAAACCGCTACACCAATCAAAAACTCGAAATTGCACGTGTTTATGTTATGTATGTTTTTCTAGATTTGTTTTAGGATACAAATCAAAATACGCCCGTCGTTGTTTTATTTGTGAGCTTAAAATCGTTTGTTCCATAGAAGGCAACAATGGAATTTGAACTCACACCATATAAAATGGACTGAAAGAGTCTCTGAATATCTATAAAACGTCCTTTGATTAATGGTACAATATCAAATGACTGTAATTAATAGACTTCGGAGGGTGGTTAGGGCAATGGAAAATAACAATACATATTCTAACAGAGTTGAAAGCAAGAAAGCAAAAAAACATGTAAAAATTGGTTTTCGACAAAATTAACAATAGCAAAACTTATTTGTCCCGATCCCTACCCGGTGTCTACATAGTAATGATGTATACATATGTACATATATCATTTTAAGACTGTTTGAAGTAGGTAGGAAAAACTTGCCATTCCAATTGGTCAGCTAAAATGTTCTGAAATTGAGTATTTTGAGATTAACTAGTCTTAATAGATGCAAAAATTTAGTATTTTCTAATAAATATAATTGTATATACATATTTTTATTTGTTCTGTTAGCTTTAAATTGTGTTACAACTTATTAAAATTAATGTATATTTTGAAAATCATTTCTAAAATAAATTAATGCTAAAACTAAAAATTCTATTCGCGAAAATCAAGCGTGAAAAAGGTAACTTTGACCACTATTTAATTGAGTTGTGAAGGGGCGGTAGAAAGTCGCGTTTGGTGAGATACAAGATTCCGATGTAATTTTAATTCGTGGGTTCGTTATGATCCTCTAGCTTCATGTCAGCTTAATTAAATGTTAGCTAGCTCCTCGTATGTCGGTAAATTATTAGATCACAAATTTTTGACGTACAGGAATGTCAATGAACTTACAGAGTGAAGATAATAAATAAATAAGACAATATATGTATAAAAAAAACCTAATTAAGATATCACCAATTCTCTCCTTAAACTTTGATCATGAGTATGACAAAGTGCTCAATCTGCCATAGCGAGAGGGGGGCGAAAATGGAAAAAACGATCAGAACAGTGTGGACGATAGACGTCACCGTCAACGAGAGACGTCACCGTGTAGGAAGATGCAGTATTTTCAAACGAGTCTATTACGATTATTTTTCATCATGGTAATGGCGGACGTCATTTCCTGATGTCATTTCATATTGATGACCAAACCGAGCAAAAAGGCAAAGTTTGAAAACGATCGGATAAGAACCCAAACTTCGTCAGACGACAAAATTGATTCTGACCTAAGAGGTTAGTAAAAAACTTGTTAAAAAAGGAAATTAATGCAAAAAAATACAGGGTCTATTCTTAACAAAGCTTTGACCAATAGGAAGTGAGATTTATAGTTTGCTAACTGGAGATACTGCTGAAATTAAATACTGCATGTAAGAAGTATAATATAATATGTCAAAGAATATCATACATATGATTAGATTATTCGATATGATTAGATTAGTATAGATAATAGCAATGTATAAGTAAAATAGACACAGGATTTCCAAATCCGGATTCGTGGCCAAGGAATCGGAGATAAGCCGGGAAAAGTTACCTTACCACAAAATACCCAAAAATTCCCCGCGTAGTGCGGTTGAAAATATTACACGATGAAAAAAACTCCAACCGATAAGAACGAAAGATAGGTATACCGATCAATGGCGTGGGAAATAAATCAAGAGTTTCAGTTATTGAATTGCGTTAGAGAGTAATTACGAATTGAATGAAGAAGAGCGCTTCATAGCAGAAAGTCACACATGTTAGTAGCACGTACGTACATATGAACATATAAATCAAGATGGTGAAATTGGTAAAGTGGCCATGCAAGAGTGCGTGAATCACTAAACCAGACTGGTAGGAAAAGTGATTGTCGACGATTAACTAGATTCGTTAGAGTCGAAGATAGGCGGCGAATCTCATTTATATAGGAAGTGGCTAAGCCAATTAGCAGACTGCGGTGTACCCAACTAATGACATTTAGTATCATCTTGTCAAAATGAATAACTAGTTATCTGTCATGGTTATAATTATAATAGGATCGTCGAATCGAAGGCTGGAATACGATTTCATGGCGTTTACTTGTCGTCCTGGCTTGCTGTTAACGTTCGCTTATAATAATTGAATAGTACATATTGCATTTGAGTACATGTATATAATATGGAATGCATTTTCCGATGGCGCTAAGTAATCATGTGTGACAATTGCATGTGAACGCATCACGCGAAAAGTCGTCGTGATGCATTATTAAACGCGAAAAAATAACGAAAGTGTCGAATGCAAAAACTGGTTAAGTCAACACGCCACTTTTCCAATGTGTATTTTGCGAATATAATAATAGTACAACAATGCATGCAAAGAAACCGATTTTATATTTGCGTTCTGGTGCCAAATTGACGAATTTCACTTTTGATGCTACACGCTCTCACATGTGTTTCCAATAAGCAATATTAATACATAAATTGTATATTTGCATTGATCTTCCTTGAATTATGTACTACGTTTTATTGAAGTCAATAATTGATAGATATTGTGTGTGGCGGTATTCGTGTTCCTTTGATAGTTTCACGGTCAAGGTCACAGTTCGTTAAGGTCAAAGTATACAGAGAGGTATCTGACACGTGTTAAGACAATATTGCACATGTAAAAAACCATTGGTAGGTCAAATCTGTACCATCGCGCCTCTTCGCAAACCTCTAGCCTTGGAGCATTTTCGGTGATATTTTAACCTTGTATTGACATAGGTTCGACCAATGGCGTGCCGTGATTTTTAAAACAAGGAAGAAAATTATGTATACTAAAAATATTTTTGAATTATAATAATCTGTCTTGAAGTGATGAGTATAATTTTTCATTTTTGTGCTAACAGAACATCTTGTCTGTCTTCAAAACTTAATCTTCTCAATGATTCGTCGAATAATAATAATTGATCGAGAATGCAACATTCCAAGGTCTCGTTATATGTTCTCGGGCGCTCCGCACTGATTTGCTCCGAGTTAAATATGTGTTATTTTAACAAAAAAAGTGCAGAATGATGTTTGATAAGACACAAATCAGAATATTTTTAGTGAAAATTCAATAAATGCTTGAAAAGACGAGTAAATTAAAAAAACTTCTGTCTTCGACGGAACCCCTATACATAGCAAAAATGCGAAGGGAACAGAATTAAGTCGGCGAGTCCGTGCAAGCGGACCATACCATAACAATCTACTACCACTAACTACCTTACGTAGGGCCGATTTCGGTTTCTGAACTTAGCTAATTCGAGTGAAAATATCAATATGAACAACGATTTGAATTTATTGTAATTGAATTGTTGATATTTTTAAATTTTAGGGAACTACCCTTTAGTCCAATTATGACACGCCACTGGGTTCGATAACAATGATTTTCATTTAAGAAATATAGTAGAAAAATATCGAAATAATACGATCGTATGGATTAACATTAACATGAAGACAAGCCTATCGCAGTTATGCGTCCCGTACAGCACCTTTTGAGTGTTTTTTTTTGTTACCATAAGTATTATAGATATGCACATGTATTGACAAAACTAAATTTGGCATGTAAGATAAATTTTATAAATGCGTATGTTTGTGAATTATAATAGAATGACACTGTTGTCTTTAATTCGTATTTATAGTATACTCACACATAAAGACACGTCAAATCACGAGATTTTACTAGAATGATTACGTCAAAAAAACCGTTCGTATCCTAAAAATTCTCAAGCGATTTGATAATATTCTGAATGAATCACCAATGTGACCGGAGCGTTAAAATTACAAATGCAATAATAGTATAGTATTATTGCATTTGTATGTATGTATTATATGTATGCGTGTCATCGATAAATGGTGTTGAGGAGATTTATGACGTAGAATTGTTATATAGTATAATAATTATAAATAATTTGTGATTATTTTCAAATATTTTGACCGCAAATATGACAAAAGTATAATACAAAAAAAAAAAACAAGGAAAAACAATGACCCGTGCAAATTATGCAACGATGTTGCGATCACGAGGGTTTTCGAAGATAAACAATAAACACGGTTTAATTCGTGGTTTTGACCCTTCGATTGCCAAAATGTATTTATAAAATTTTAGGGACCCAAGCGTAGGAAGCGATCTCAGTGCCAAATTAATTTCGCCGCTCGCAATACGTAATCACAATGAATACCATATGAATAATTGAAGAGTTTTTACACTTAAATAGGTAGGCGAGTTTCGGAAAACCGCATGAGTAATGGTAAAAAAAATCAGAAATCATTTGCGCAAAAGATGCATTACGAATGTTTAAATTTTTTTTGGACCGACAACGTAAACAGATATTGCACATCTTCTTGGCTCTGTGTTTGTTACAAAAGAGTTTTTTAATTCAGGTATTCGACGACTGGATTGCAACTATAGACTTTGATCAACGGTATAAGGGGGCAATATGGAAAATCTCAACTTTCGATAGAAATAACGATGAAATTTATGGAATTTTATACAATTTATAGTAAATTAAATCTTTTTTTTTGGTTTTTTATATTATTCAACACTGCGCGTCAACACCTCGGCACATCACAGTACGAAAAACACTAGTTCTGTTTATACTCTACAGCAGCGGTTCCCAACCTTTTTTGACTCACGTACCACTTGGTAGTACATAGCGCTAAATTGTACCACCATATAAAAATGATTGTATTTCATGAAATTTGAATTTTGCAAGTGAAATTATTATACATAGTATTTGCATGGTAAGGAATGTGAGGGGATACACCCAATATGTAGATCTCTTTTGGTGAGAAATTTTGTGGAAAAAAAGTTATTTGCGGAGTCACAATTATAAAATGGTCAAAGTTTAATATATTTATCTACTATTTTGTCATACTTCTATTATTGATAAATGGTTTTAATAAATACCGTTTATCGCTAATAAGCTAAATGTAAGAAAGCTGTTCATATTCTTCACTAATACCTAGCCAAAAATTAATAACCTTAGTTATTTCGAATTCAGTTTTTAAATGCTATAATTTGAAAGTTCAATCAAGTTCTCCTTTTCCTTGTTAGCTGTTCGAAAATGTTCATTATCAAAGGGGTTTGGTGAAGCACTGCCTAAAAGACGATTTCATCCCAATTAAATGTTCAATTACTTTTTCACGTATATCCCGAGACATATTATACTATTCTTGTTTTCAGATAAGAAATTATGTAAAGTTTCAAATACTCCAGTTTGATCATTTTCGATACATGGATTCCAAAATCTAATTTTCTAATCATACTTTCAATTTTATCTGCAACATTAAATATCATTATCGAGTTGTTCTCAAGTGTCAAATTCAAGTTATTTATTTATTGGAGCGCTAAATTTAAAAATGCACTTCAAAATCCATGCCGGATCTGAGGAAAACGTATCGATTGCCAGATTTTCGATCATCAGCTGTACGTATTGACGTTGACGATGAATAATTAAGATAATGTTTATTAATTATATAAAAAATATTTCTATTTTTAAATACCTCCTTTACGTTTCTTATGATTGTAAATCATTCATTCCTGCATATCCGCCATTACTGATTTTTTTCGCGTACTACCAACCATCAACCGCGTACCACAGGTTGGGAACCGCTGCTCTACAGTATACAGCACCGGTCGTTTTCGTCAGGTTCATGCTTGTTATGATTTATGAATGAATCCAGGGCAAAGTCGGCTTACATATATGTACATTACAAAGTAAATACAATGATTTGTGGCTCAATTTAATTAATTCAAAAATTGACTGACTTATTTGTCAAATTTAACGAAAACAATTTGAAGCTACAAAGTGATTAATTAAATTTAATCAAAACTAAAAGTGTAATATATGTATCTGCGTTTGTTACAAACATTTTGCATTATCCACAAATGAGGAGCTGATACCAATGTTTGAACAAAAACGCCACAAATTCTGGTCACAAAAACATATATCAACTTTATGCATTATGGGTCCTGCCTGCCCGATGCTGCATTATGGGTCACCGTATAGAAGCTGTTGATTTCTTTCCCATCTTCATATTTAGTAGATCGTGGATTAGTGCAGTTATGAACCTCATCACGAAAAAAAGAAAATGACTGGAAATTAGTGCTCGTCGACACTTACAAATGTTACTCACAAACATAAAGCCGAACATAAATAATCTCATATCATCCCATCAGGCTCACCCATCTCATTAAAAAAAATGTGTTATTGTATTTTAAAACAAGTTATAATTTCAATAAATACTACTATGTATATGTATACTAAAATATATTAAACTAAAATGTTTTATTTATATTTTATTTTTACGTCACCATTTACCATTCAAGACATCAAAATTAAATTTTTCTATCATGCAGTTATGCAGAGTTATTTCACTTGGGGGTTCATTGTCAGGTTTTAGCTTTAAGAGGGGGTCCATGGGCCAAATAAGTTTGGGAACCACTGGTATAAACGAACCTTAATAAAATTGCACCGAATAAAAACTATGCTTATTTTACATTGTTTCATTGCGGTCATTAAACTGTTTTATGTGCATACATACGTATATAAACATAGACAGGATTTTTTTTTACACAAAAAACAATTTAACATTAAGTATAAACATACATACATACATATGTATATACGTATAAAGGTCGAATATTCGATAATTTTTCAGCAACGTCAGCGTTACCAAAGAACAATCTCGATAAGCGCGTTGATGAGATTTTGATTTCAACGGTCTAATATTAAAGCTATAGCGAACACCTCTTTAAATTCTTGTAACACTTCAGCAACAGAAGAGGAGTCAACATTGATCGATGTAGGCGCGAAAGAGAGAAAATGATTTTAGCCCAAAAACATCAACAATGTGGAGTAAAATTACAATGATCGTTAGTGTTTTCGAATTTCGGCGAAGATTATAGCAGCCAATCAATTTAATGTGTTATACGTATTATGTATGCATATCGAGCCATGCTGAACGGAATCGATCTTATCTGACTGACATAGTATATCTCGCAACCCACCCTAATACCCTTGTTGAGGTCAAGAGGGTATTTTGGAGTGTGTTCGCGATTGATGTATTGAAATTTATACGACCTCTTGCAGACGAGCGTAGGACGGTCGCAGATCATGAACGATACTGACCTGACTAAAATTTGACTTTGATGTTGATTACGACTAAGTAAACGAGTTTAAAAAGTCACGTTTCGATATAAAACGTCGATTGTGTACGTATCTAAGTACGGTCATATTCTTCGCTGAGAATTTAATAGCCGCCGTAATAACAGGTATGTACATATGCATGCTGTAGACTTGATCTTGACTGACCTAGGAAGGACTTTGAACTGATGCTTGCCCAGAGTACAAGGTCGAAAGGGGTATTAATCTCGCTCGATTAATATTTATTAAATGCATTTTAAGACGGTTGGATTTGACTCGAATGCAGCCGGGCGAGTGTATAAAGCTACCATGGATACATGTTTTAGTCATTAGATTATTATACATTTTAAATATTTCAAAAGTTTGGAGAGAGAAAACGGATTATTTTATCCGGAAAAGTTCTGATGGATTCTGATTAAACTCGGCAGTTATATGAGTACTAGTGTTGTTCCTGATGAAATATCATCGCATGGCATCATATTAAGTTATTAAATACAAAATAATTAAAATAAATATTTCGGTCCTATGTTCGATAAACACGCGGTCGAATTTTTTTCAACTACTTTTTAAATATATTTAATTTAATATTTAAGATTTTTGTAAATAAATTGTTAAATTTCAATTTATTAGTGGATTTACTTCAATAAAATTGGAGACTAGTTGACGCATACCGTAATACTCATAATAAAAGAAAATAATTAAAAGGAGTCAGAGTTGGTAGATTTTTTACGACTCCGACTCGGCTTGAAATGCTCCATCCCTGGAGCTCACTACAGCCCTGGTGGTAATAAAAAAATGAACATCATAATTATACTTTTTAACCAAAACGTATCGAATTTCGCGCGCTTTTTAGAAATCTACCGAAACGAATTCAGCATGCGAAAACAAGAGTGAACTTTATTTTGTTGCAATATCAGAGAAAGTTTTCAGTTCACAGCGGTGGAGTCTGCGAGAACAATTGACTTATTACAATAAAAAAAAATCATTAAAATTAAACAAAAACATACAAAATATTTTACAATAGGCAAAGTAAGTATCGGCGACATTAGACAGCAAAAAAAAGTTTTTCAAAGGTCACACGTAAAATTTTTAGATCAAATCGTCTACATATTAAACAATAGGACTGTATGTATTGCAATTCTATAGCATTTTGGCGTTGGTGGAGTCGTTAATGCGAAGGCGAAAAACTCGGTCTCGACTTGCTTAAAAGTGCTCTTGCACGATTATATCATTTTTATTCGGTGCGATCGCGAACCATTCGAGTTTCTAGTGAACCGCTATTTATGATGATGTCACCCCTTTGTGAATAAAATATCTACTAAACGGGGAATTAAGAGTTGAATGGCCAATGATGGCGATTCGTCACAGGGGTTTTCAAGTGATCGATAAAAGAACAATCATATGTAGATATATCTATACCTATGTATAGATAATCGACCGGTATGTACGCATGTCAGTTTACGTGTTGGAAACTCGATGTACAATGTAAGTGTGAGTCTAATGTATTATATTCTAATTACGTTGAAATAGCCAGCAACATAGTTCAGTGATTGGAGTATAATGCTAGCAACTGAGAGGTCACGGGTTCGAGCCCTGATCCAGCGTTGCTGCCCAGAACTTGGATATATGTGACTCCAGGTCGATCGTTTCCTGCCAGAGTTCCTATCTGATTTCATTGTTTAAACGGTTCCTATCGAATTGTCCACCTACCCTCATTTGTCACCATTATTGGAATTTAATTTCAAATTTATAATAACATCATAAAATTTATATATGGTATACATATGTATTATACAAAGTTGGTCATAGGTGTTGCCTTGGGGCAATCCCGTAATGATATCATGGTAGAAAAAAAATGCTAAGGCTACAGACACACTAGCGCGACGTGACACGACATGATCACTGATCAGCATGTCTCAAAAAAGTTGACGGAATCGTGGTTATCTGCTTGGTTAATTACCTAAAAAAAAAGTTTCTACATATGTACATATATGTATGTATATGAAATTAATACTCATTGGATTATAGGACAAATTTGAACTTAAGTCAATAGTTTGTGTGTATGTGTGAAAACTTATAATGATCGATCAATATGAAAATTCAGTTGACATTTTATTGTATACAAAAATGTATGCCGTTCGCCGCATAGTTACCAAATTGTTTAGAGTTGATGACTATTGACATTTATAGTCTATTCTTGAAATGAGTGATACGTCTACAAATCCGTTGATATTATCCAGGACTACACGCGGTGGTGTAGTGCTAAATAAAAAAAGTACCAGGGCACTGATTAATTTTTACGACCCTCCCCACCCCACTTTTTTCGTTACTTAAAAAATATGTATCCTAATATTGGTAGTACAAATATTTACAAACATTTGATATTTATAAAAAAAATCAAATGCTAAATAACTTGAAAAGTCAATAAAAATAGTCCGAGTAAGGTTTATTAGTTTTTGCAATATAATATACAGTTCTGAAAATTTTGTTAGATGATTCGTTTTCGGCATCATTCAAAGTGTCTATAATTTTTTCAATGGGTTGTTGTTGGGCTGTTTTTAAAATTGTTTCTGTACTCAAACGGGCATTTGAGTGTACCAGGACGGCGACCTGGCCCGACTACACGTCAACAGCTCGGCACAACACTACTAAAACTACGAAAAGACTACTTCTATTTATACTATACAGCACCGTCTGTTTTCGGCACGTTCGAACTTACTTTGGACGACTGCAAGGCAAATTCGGCTTACATATAAATTGCAGAGCGTGACGATACGGCAAAATATTGCTTGCATCGTATCATCGATTAAATATTGTCACAATATGACGTTTCCGAAAATATTCTAATGCACATGGCAATACCTTCGTTAGTACGGGTGCACTCGCCATTAAGACTTCACGTCATGCGTGAATATTTCCATTGGCTAAAGAAAACCGGTTCTATTTGACATGTTTTGGTGAAATATACTGCTGTATAATAAAGGTCTGACCACTCTAAGCGACACTGCGCTGCAGCGACGCAGTGCAGCACATTCAGAGTTGGTACAAAAGGCAACTTTGACGCGCAGTGGCAAGCCACTCATAGTGCGTTCTATCTCATACAATTTCGTACAAACAATATTTGGCTGCAGTGCAGTGCCGCCTAGTGCGGTCAGACCTTAAGAATATATCTTGTATGTAGTTGCTGTTTCGGATACACCAAGTACACATTACGGAAGATATGGAAGTGTCCGCATAGAATATACTAAAGAATATTTCGTACTGTTTACGTGCAGTTGCCGGCTTGAGCTGTGCTGGTATAAACAAACCTTTAAGCGATGAAGTTCGAGTTAGTACAACATTCGTTACATCAGCGGAACGACAGAAAAATGAGGTAAACAAAACGATATTTTGCTTTAAGGTATAGAAGGCAGGCTCAAAATAGTAAATAGATTTTTTGAAATGAGTATGTTATGAAAATTTTGTATTATTTTTTTTTATTACCACGAAATTATTTTAGTACAAATAAAGTCAGTCCCTTTAGTTTCGTGTTATATGAAAATGTACATTGAAAAATCAAACGACTTTGTAATGGAACGCAATACGGCGTTCGTGTTTTCAATGTTGTATGAGAGATACGCGTAATATTGTAAGCAGATATTCCTCAATTATAGATAAAAAAAAAAAATGCGCTTTTTAAAGCCCTGTCAAAACAGCAATAAATTCGCTAATGTGTGAAAATGAGCATTCAGAGCAATTAAACCGATGACAAGACCGGTGGATTATTTTTTCCAGGATTCCAATTCAAATTGTTCCACGAAAAAAAAGTAACATGACGCGAAATATTGATTAAAAGATCGAATAATTACGTAACCTGACGCACAAACATATAATAGTATTATGATGACAATAAAAATTTTGCAGCCGAATATCTTTACACATCTCAACGACATGGAAATGTTATCAAAGCTAATAAATATAATTTTAGAATATAGTCACGTTTAGGTAAGGAATGTTTTCAAGATAAAAATAAATATTTTTTATAGTGTAATAAATAATTATTGATAGACGGGTAATAACGCATAATGTTTTCACGGGGTAACGATCACTTTCGATCAGTTAAAATAAACACGACTCTTCAGCGTTTAGAATATTTATAAACCGATTTCATAAATGGGCCGACAACGCATAAAAACAGTTTGATTTCACCAAAATAACGACGAAACAACAAAAATTAAGTTTATTTGTCCAACGGTAGCGATTTATGAGTAATTTTTCAGATTCATGGTATGAATCATGGGTTTTAATAGTGCGATGCCAAGTATTGATGTTCTCGGGATAATGTCAGAAAGAAGCCAGCTATTGTGCACGTGCAATAATTGGTAGGCGTGCTTAATTTAGCTGAGAGTGAAAACTTACTCAGTGCGAGTTCGGAAAACTCATTTAGAATTTGTAGGAATCGTCCAGAAATACTCGAAACAAACAAAAGATGGGAAAAATTAGTTTGCAAGCATTTATTGTGTAGCGTTACTTCCGAAGCAAACTTTTGTTTCCAGATTTGGGCCCGAGTACAAAGCAATGGTCATCGAAACTTACCTAGTTACTTTTATCGCGTAACGAAAAAATATGTATACAGCATCGGTCACTGTAGTTTTTTCTATTTCGTTGTGATTGTTAACAACCACAATTTTTATTATAAACATAGCCCAAAATTAAAATCCATATTTTTATTATTATTATGAATTATCTGCTTCACTATAATGATGTTTGCATTAGACAAACTCTAAATCTTCATTCGATTCGGTCGAATTCCTTTGTTATGATTTTATGAACTTTTCAAAATTTCTATTGGTCATAACATTTTTTTTACGCATTTAATTTATATTTTCCCACTATTCCATTTCGGGTTGCCCTGAGCGACACCTATAATATTAAACTTGTACATATAAGTTCGAAATCATATTCAAATAGTGGCGAAATAGTCGGTAGGATGGTTTTGACAATTTGATGAGGGACCGTTTCAACAATGAAATCAGATAAGTTGGCAAACTCTGATAGGAAACGACCCACTTGGAGTCACAAATATCCAAGTCTGACCGGCGGCATTGCAGAAATACTCCGAATAAATTCTCTTTAATCGAGGTTAATTTAGGGCTTGAGCCCGGGAACCTCTCGGTGGTTGGCATTAAGGAAACCACCGAGCTTTACTGCTGGCTATTTTAGCTAATCAGTAGGAATCGCATATTATTCTATATACAGTCCCACGACAGGAAATTAGAGCACCTGATTGAACAGCGTGTACGTCCATTTTGACGGGTTAAGCTTATCCTTAGAGGCTGATACTGAAGCTGAAGAAAGAACGAGAAACTGGCAGTGTGGACCAACATAAAGGCACTGGACTGACTCGGAAGATGAATTCACGGGAAGATCGTTTGCTGACACGCCAATTTATTCAAAATCTTTTCAAAACATTTTAGAAGATTTTTCAATTAACATTAGTGTAGAAACTGTGATTGATTGAGAGAGGCTTTTATGCTCAGCTAAATGGTTTGGGGGTGTTTTTCATACTATGGGATTGGAGAACTTTGTTTTAAAAATGGTTTTGTAAATGGAAAGATGTACAAATCAATATTGGAGGAAAGCTTTGTCCCATCGATGGAAGAACATGTTTCATACTGCGGTGAAGTAATATTCCAAGACGTATCCAAGATGTATGCCGGCGATCAAAAGTGGTAAATAAATGTTTTATTTTATGTTTATGTATGTTATAAATAAAATTTAAAAATAAGAAATAAAAAAGTATACGATTTTTTGTAGGAAAAAAAATATATACAGAAAATGGGAGTTACGACATTACTATGGCCTGGAAAAGCCCCGACATGAACCCGATAGAAAATTTGTGGATGATTATAAAACGCCGATCAAGCAAAGTGAACATCAACACTGCGTCAAAATTAAAATTAAAATGTGTGGTACAATGAAATGCCGCGATGTATTATAGAAGAACTGATAAATTCCATGCCTGCTAGGATCGCATAGACAAAAAAGCGTTACTATGAATCGTCACATAAAACTGATCAATTTAGATGATTGTTGATATAATATTTATTGTCAGTTACATATACAAACAATTCATTTCAGATCCTAAATTTTCCATTTCAAATTTGAAATAAGGTTAATTTGTAAATCATCCAAATAAAAATAGTTGTTTTAATTACTCTTGTATTAAAATTTAAAACGTTATGAGCATATATTTAATTAAAAAGATGCAACAATCCGATTATGCAATGAATTAAACCAACTTCGATGACCGATACTGCAACTACAGCGAGAGTCAACTAGTGGAACACACAAAACACATCAATAACGTTCACTATGCAATATTAATACAAAATGTTGATAAAACTTTTCATTAGTTATACTTATTTATTCCGTTATCACACTCGACGACATTTGTTTACTATGTGTGCCCAGTAATGGACGGTTACGCGAGAGTAAAAACGGTTCAACCGTGAAATTAATTCGAACACAGATTCTCCAAAGGTCCCGCAACACGCCTTATCTGAATATTAACTAGCCAATTAATTTCTCATAATTAATGTCAAGCGAAAACAGGATTTCAACGTATGTACCCATAATCATTATAGAAATTTTAGTCGGTCAGATCTATCGCATTTTGCAGGGCGAATCAGTAGGTGTCCCGGCTGAATAGAACTGGGTCATTCCAGGGTTGGTCGACGCCCACCTCACCATAAATACGTTCATATATACGAAAGTATATAATAAAGGTCGGGTGGAAATATGTTATGCTGTCATATGGTGCAATTTAATAATGAAAGTATGTGATTTTTCGAATCATGTTTGTTTACAAGTAAGGAATCATTTTCACTTTTCTCTCTATCGTATTGGAGCGTGCTGTCAACAATTTGTCAATCAATATGTTCAGCATGCCAGTACCACTTTCACGACGAGAGAATACCATTACATACTCGATTTTCTTCTTGTCCTTATCTTATTTTCCGTTTCCTACCATTTTCCTTTTGTAAATATTTTTACTTAAATAAAATCAAACATTGAACCAAGTTATATGTATTTTATGTTATTTAACTCTCGTTATATTTATTGATTGCATTCTAAGTGTTTCTACATACAAACATACATATGTACCTACAATATATATGTACATAATGTAAATTTTAATTTGTATATACATGTGTATTTCAAATTCCATATTGGGGCGACCTATAATGCTACGACTAAAAATAAAATGAAAATAATATCAATTTGGATGTAAATGTCCGTTTATATTACCTAGCACTGCAAGCCAACCACTCGGCACTACACTGCACGGAAAATACTACTTCTATTCATACTATGTAGCACCGCCCGTTTCTGCACGTTCATACTTGCTTTGGACGAGTGCAAGGCAAAATCGGTTTACTTGTGCATTATACAGCACGATAATACGGGGTAATATTGCTTGCGTCGTATCGTCAAGTCAGTATTGTCATAATATTCATATTTATCTGGCAACACTTTCGTTAGTAAGGGTGCACTCACCACTATGACGAAATATTATGCGTTTATATTTTCTCAGTGGCCAAAGAGAACCAGTTCTGCTTGACACGTTTCAGTGACATGTACTGCTGTATAAAGGTCTATTCATACTAGCAGAGCACGTACCGGCAACTGCACGTTAACAGCAAGTTTATAAAGTATTCTTTGGTACATTATATATAGGGACACAATCATTTATTTCGACATAAGACTGCGACATTCATTTGCGTCCATATACTTTCCGTACTTGCTGAATACGTGCAGCTGCCGGTACGTGTTGTGCTTAATATGAATAGACCTTAATATGAATATATCGTGTCGAATGTTGCTGTTTCCGATACGCCACGTACACATTATGGAAGATATGAATGTGTGCATATAATTATGTACTAAATAATATTTTTAGTTGTTGTTTACGTGTTTAAGTTGCCGGCTTGAGCTGTTCTGATATAAACGAACCTTAATTCGTATGATTTTACGTATTATTCAATTGTATTTTCATTGACGATTTCTTTTTTATTAATGAGGAAGAACGACGAATTTTGGTTATAGAACGCGATATTCACATGTAACCTAGATACATAGTATGATGCTCACATAATGGCAACAATTGTAAGTTGTCTATAATTTTTGCTATTTTTTTCGGTAAGATACTGTCGTTATTTAGTTTTGAAAGATGTGAGGATAGTATGTTGGGTCAGGTTTTTTTTTTAAAATAGATTATTTTATCAAATGCAAGAGTTCCATATTAAATTCATATGTCAGAAGTCAAATGGCGCAGCTCGACCTGACCTATCTTTATAATGATGATATACATATAAAGTTCAATTTAGTCAGGTCAGGTGGCCTTCCTGAGAATTGATCACTCCAAGCAAGTAGTATAAATAAATAAAAAAATACTCGACCCGACAACAATAATATCTTAAGTTATGCAGAATTCAACTAGACGCTGTCACTGACAATACCCTAATTTGCATTTTCATCGTGCAACTTCTCTCGCCTTGGTTAACATTCAATCAAACGTACCAAATTGAATTTTGTTTAGAATGTGCTCCTAAGCGGTAACTATAGCGATCGCCGATCCAGAAGGCTCAACAATGACAGCCACGCACATTGACAGACGCTATTGCATAATCGAGAAAGGGATTTGGATATGCATCCATATTGGGAATTATATTATTTAACGTATAATTTTATTGAGACATCCAGCGCGTATACCAAACAGTAGAACCATAAATCGGCGCAGTGATGAGATCAGGACCAGCTCAAGGTATTCGAGCGCCTCAGGCTGGGATCACCTCGTAACAAATACGTCAACGAACATACATACCTACGATGTACATAACTATTATGCCAATAATCTCCACGAGACGAAAACTTGGATTTAATGCGATTTTACCCTTAAAGCCAAAGCAGAACTAAGAACATAGTTGGATCGTCAGATTAATGCATCAAATACGTATACATAAGGTTGGTGGTGAGATTCACGTTATAATCGAAAGATTACGTAAGACTTTTAGAACATATCAAAGACACGTAATCGGAGAGATGTAATAAGAAGAGAGTGGCCCTTACGAATAAATAATTGTTGTCAATTTTACGCGGTACGTCTCTATAAATACGCTACATCGCACGGAATACAATCGGATCAATTTACTTATAAAAATGTACCCCATGTTGTTTATTGTGTGTTTTTGAATGTATTGTGCAATTTTTACCGATGCTTGCCCATCTTGCGAGTAATATAAACAAACGGAGAAGTTTTTATCGGAAATACGTCGAGCACCAAGCGTCAGATACGACTGATGCCAAAATTATTTAGGGTTGTCTATGGACAAACCATCACTTGACAACAATATAACACCTAAAGCCACTTCTATTAGTATTACATTTCTCTGCAAGTAATGCTATAGTTTTTGATGTTGATTTTGTATTATTTAAGAACGGTTGCTTAGTAAATTGACACCACTTGTAAGCCCGGTACGAAAACGTTGAAAGGGTTTCCTATATTATACATATGTATATATGTACATACACATAATTACATGAGATAAGACAAAGGAAAAGCAAGTTGTTATATCATATACATGCAAACTTCTTAAGACGTGTTCAAACTTGCTGCTTATACACATAACAAGTAACAAGCTTTTGCGTGTAACAATACAATATACATATGTCGGTGAGACTTTTATACAAAATTTCCATCCATCATTACATGCTTTGGCCCCCTCCAGATGATGGAAAATTACATTTTTGGTCATTCCAATTGATGCTTCCTTAATTATAAAAAGAAAGAGTGACAGTACACGGGCATAAACAAATATCGGCCGACGTTATGCATAGACTTTTTAAAATAATTCTGAGAATGTGAAAAATCTGACTTAGATCATCCACGGCTTACGCTGCGTTTCTTCCTATATGTACGTGATGTTTTATGACCAGACTTAGGCGTTGGCTTGGTGCTCGTCTCCATTACCGTACAAAGCAAGAGAGCAAAAAAAACATAAATACCGGTGAGAGATTAGCTCCATATTTTACATATAAACTAACACTCTGATTGGCTCGGATAGAATCATTTTTTTTGCACATATGGATATACATATGTACATAGTAGGGTTTTTATTTTATTTACTAAAATTTTATATTGGGATCAATTTAAACGTCCCTTTTATAAAATAAATGTGCATTAAAAAAATTTTTTGTACATTAAAAAAAATTTCTGTACATTACAAAAAAATTGAGTGCATTTCTAAATGACGAATACAGATTGCATTAGAAACTTTGCGTTGATCATTGAAAAAAATATTTGCTACTTAAAAAGCGGATGTTTGCTACTTAAATGCGACCAGTGCTTCTCTCTACTGGATTCCTTCTTTTTTACTCTTCGGCTTGCGACCTTCGACACCGACCTTGGCTTCGATTCTACGACCACACATCATCATTCATAACAAAAGTAAACACTTTTGACAGTTGACATCTATTCTAATGCTAAAATCTATTTTTTTGAATGATTGTTTCATATTTTTTAATGGTGACTTTATAATGCCAAAATATTTTATTCGATGCACAATACGAGATTGTTTAATGCACCGAAAATAATGCAAAATTTTAATGCGCAAAAATTTTTTTTAAGATACAAAGTATTTTTTTCAATGTACGGTTAAATCGTACCGTATTTATATTATATTTACATGGCTCCATAGGTTTTACCCCAAGGCCACACATATGGCCAAATTTGTACGTATGTATGCACTTTATATAAATTTATAACATTATTATGTAATTTTTTGAAATTATATTTACATAGTGGTGACAAATGAGGATAGGTTACAAATTTGTTTGGAACCGTTTTAACAATGAAATCAGATACATTGGCAAACTGTGATAGGAAACGATCGACCTGGAGTCGCTTATATCCGAGGTGTGGCCAGCGGCACCGGACCAGGGATTGAAGCAATGACTCTTCAGTTGATAGCATTATATGTTGTTTCTCACGCGTCCATATTTAATTGTTTGTGGTTTAGGTGATGCCCAAAACCTTTTAAAAAAGTGGATACATTTTAGGAATATGTTTCCGACAAGCTTCGGAATTCACAGTTTCGAACAATTCACAAATCATTATACATCATTAATGTATGTGTGTATGTATATTGGAGCTTAACGATCGCTTCGGATATCAACTTCAAAAACAACGATAAAATTTTTTTTTCAACAATATCATTCGCAAATGAACATAATAGAGAATTTTAACAAAAGATTTTCGAAATGATCGCACTTTATTATTATTAGCGAATAAATGTTAACGAGCTTCACTTTATTTTCAGGAGCCACTTAGCGTTTTCAGCACGAAAGTGTACCGCACCGCGTACGAAGATAAAAGGAAATCTCTTGCTTATGGAAAGTAAATTATATGGAATTCGATTAGGAACTTTTATCAGCTACTTTTATCTTCCCCCTTTGAGACCGGATGCAACGCAGACACACACAGACAAAAAATGTATATCCAAATCAACTATTACATATGTCACATATGTGAGATATCTGACAACACCTGACAAATAATAATAATTGTAAAAAGGAGGTATGTAAAAATGAAACTGAACCAAAAATTCCAGACCGTAGAAATTTATCAAACATACATTACATATATACATACATATATGTGTTCATGACACGTAAAAGGAAACGCGAAAATGCTTTTCATCCGCACCGAAAATTTCTATTTAAATATGAAACACACAAGAATTCATATCATGATTTTTTTGTGTAAACTCAAAAAAAAACAGACTTACATACTTTTATAATGTGGCACTTCATACACATAATATATTTATAAATAGTATATCAATTTTAATATTACAATTTCCATGTCCTAAATGACGTCACACTTTTATCGCGGACTGAAAAGCGATATCGCATCCAGATTTTTTCTCATTAGAGCAGTGTTACAATGAAGGGTATATATATTATATTACGAATTGAAAGGTTTCATCGAAGTACGTCACAACTGTCAGAGAATAAATACATACGTATATCGAATGTGTGATCGATTGTGTCGATTAAAAGGATCGCTCATTACGACGAAAACATAGCACGTAAGTAAGTGCTTTCAAAGATTATCGATACGATTTTTGTGTAAATATAAACGAAACTCATGTAGATTTGCACGTATTTTAATGATTTTTTTCGCCAGTGACGTCAATGTTACACACTTAAGCGAGTCACAATAGTTTGAAAATTGCTATCGCACTGGTGTTGGTAGAACTTTTTCAGTCACGAAACAATTTCTAGCCAAGAATTTCTATAGAGACGAAGCGTATAAATATTTAATATAAGTATAATATTAATATTTTAATGCGACAAAGTAATGATGATCCAGAGGAATTTCGTTAGGGTAAACTATATTGCATTTACTATGCAGCAAATTAGTGTTAACATAAAAAAATAATATTTACGTTTAAGATCCTGTTCTATTTGTACGGGTTTTCCTGGAATATATCTACTGCGTAAATTAAAAAATGTTTGTAGTATATTTATAGTTACCCAAAACTATGTTTAGTCAAAAGCGAAAAAAAAAATGTGTTTATTCAATCGCCGTGTTATGTGTTAGAACGTGTTACAGTAGTTTTACAATATGTACTTATCTAATATGAGTACAGTTTTTTTTATATAAATATACATCTGGATATCAATATGTAAAATAAAAAAAATTAAATAAGTAGTGCAAATAGATTTTATTTTATATGTATATTACGGTTCGGTGATTATTCCGCAAAAAGCGATCTCGCGCACGTCACTAAAATCTCGATCACGGAACATCTGGAACCCAAAAACTTCATCAATCGAAAGCAACGAGAATTCGAGTGCCAGATATTCCGTATTCGCCATTTTTGTGGCAACGATTGTCGTGCATTTGCAAAATAATCCGTTTAATATATTAAATAATTCCAACATGGAATACATATATTCCAACTGGCGTTTTAGGTCATTCATATTCGAATACGATTCACCTAGTAAAAATAATATCTCTACGGGCGCAAACACACTTTCAATAATGTGCGCCAGTTGTAATATAACAGTCGAGTTTTGACAGCTCTGATGTTTTTACGAATGCTTGAGAATTCAATAATGCGTTGATATTTGCTAGGTATTACGAATAAAGTTAATGTGAAAAAATGTCACTTTCTAATTCAATTTACTAGTTGAGTGACGTTTGCACGAGGACCTAACCTCTCCATCTAACCTGGTACCAACTTATAGTTGAACTATTTTTCAGTTGTAATATATTTTGACCAGTTGAAATGCCATATGAATCAACTTCAGTGGGTCAGACGGAATGTATTCCAACTAGTCAAAATATATTACAATTGATAATATACTTCAACTATAATAGTAGTTGGTACTAGATTAGATGGAATATATTCTAAATTAACCAAAATATATTACAACTGGAAGATACACTGCAGCTGTAATTTTTGCAACTATATTTTTTATATTATTATAAATATTTAAATTTTTTTGTTACTATATTTTTTGCATAAACTAAATTGTTAATATGTAGTATGTGCATATTAAGAATTTTCATAAAATTGCCTTTAAAATACCATAAATATTGCACTTTTAGGAAACGGTTTCTTTCTTTCTTGGATTAATTAGAAACCATAAAAAATAAAGTAAAAATGATGGAGCTAGAAAAGCCAATAAAATTGTATGTATGCAAATCGCGGCCAAATAAGCACGCGTGTCAAATTTGATGTGGCGAAATTTCAAATGTGGCGAAAATTATTGATTTCTAATACACATATGTATTAAAGCAACAGCGTATTGCACTGGTAGAGCTATTTCATATCAGTACATAGATAGGTCGTGGGTTCAATCCCCGGCCAAATACGCTGCTAGCGGGGTCTTTTGGTTATTAAAAAATTTTCCAATTTTCCTAGCTTAATTGTTGCGACAGATCGATATCTTCCGCCTCAGTTTCTCGCAAATTCGAGTTATTAGCAGTTCGAATTTGTTGAATCTTATAAAATGCTACCTAAATAATGTATTTGTCGCAAATTGACCGTCCATATATGTCTCTACTTGCATTATATTGTATTTTATGTACTATTATGTTTAGAGACCAGCGTACCCGATACTCGATTGCTAAAAAAAATGGTTCAATATTGTTTATTTCTATTGTCAACCATTTTTTTGATCTCCTACTTTCTCGGAAAATGGAAACGTCTATTGTTATTTTATGGCGGAAACTTCACCGCCGAAGACTGGTTATGTATGTATGAACAATTGTTGGTACTTATGTACAAAAATTAATCTAACCATGTGTCTAACCACAGAAGAAATAAAAAAAAAAAGTATTTTACTAGTAAACAAACACACCTATTGTAATTACACCTGTATTTACGCGGCTTTTAAAATATAATAAGTTGTAATGTCTTGGGTAATCCTTGACGTAATGTTCTTGAAAATTTTCATTATTATTTATACATTTATTTTTTTCAGTGAAAATGACTCATTTCCGTACCTCATTATAATCACTATTGTTGTTGTTTTTATTACAGAAGGATTCAACCACTTGAAAAGTTATGATAAAAATTAGATGCATACTTCTAAATATGTTATTGTCCAAGTGTACATTTCCTTCGTTCATGAACATACTAGTTTGTCCATATGTCACAGTGAAATTATATTTCAAGTGAAAATATATTTTCACTGACGTTTCAGTGAAATCATAACCAGTTACATTTTCAGGGTTGGTTTTATTCATTTAAGATTAGATTGTTAGGGTTGGTATTATTTAAGGGTTAGGAGAGGTTAGGTTAAGTAAGGGTTAGCCCTATTCATTTAAGATTGGGTTGTTAGGGTTAAATTTATAGAGTAAAACGTTGTAAATTAATTGTTTGATACATTTTCACTGCTTGAATTGGTGATAATATATTTTCACTTGAAATATGATTTCACTGTAACAAATACACAAACCAATCTAACCAGTTATAGTGTAAATAAACAAAATAACAAATTGACAAACGAACTAATTAGTTCATGCACAAACTATTAGGCATAAATTTAAGTATTCTCAATCATTTGTCTCATCTTTTATACATTTACGCTTACCTTCGGTTGCAATATTTTAAATATTAACGGAAACGGGAATTATAGAAACTTCGTAATGTGGTTTCCATAGGATTAGGATCAAAAGTTTCATATGACACATGGTGAGTGTATTTGAAGATAGCTTTTGACTGATGGCACTTAAAATAAAACCAATAGTTAGTGTATGAACTAGCATGTTCATGAACGTACCGGAGTGAACACTTGAACTGTAACATATACATATAACGATCAAACTCTGTATGGTTTGACCTGCATTTACCGCAACAAAGTATGTATGCACATATATGTAACGATTTTGAAATAAAACCGATCAAGGGGGTTGTTAAAAGTTGCCAAGCGAGCATATCAAAGCTCCTCGAGCTCTGCTTTTTTTGACCCAGTTATTCCACAAGGCAAGTTCAACACCTTCAACTTCAATTTGAACTGTAACAATCAATATATATATATATATATATATATATATATATATATATAAAATAATAATCACCTGGCGCTGTACTCTTGAAAGTTGCCACCGTCGAGAAGTCGCACCTTGGCGAAGAGCACTCCAGCCACGAAAGGCACGTCGATCAGCTCCTCGACGCAGCATTCAACGTTGAACTTGTACCGCTTCTTCTTCATCATCATGAATGCCATGTCGTGGGGTGCCGGATCATCACACCACCACCTCCTTTCCTTCTGTTCAAAATACGAGTTTCTAGTACGACACTACTACACGATATCGCGCACGCACATCACTGAGACAACGCGGGCTATGCACAGCCTTCGTTTTAATTGATCACTATTTAATTATTATTTACCAATCACAATTCATTCGTTCATGCGAAAATCTTAGAACAACCTAGAAAAAGATCACAGTTCAAGTGTCGCGTAATCATTATCTTCTTCGACGGACCGAGTAGATCCGGGGTGTCGAGCGGCGCAGGTCGAAGAACATTCTGAAACAATATAATAATAATATATTATTATATATGTATGATTTGATTTAATATTTGTATAATCCAGACAACGGTCACGACATTCACACACATAATAACATTTTTTAGACAATACGGCCATAAATGCTTGCGGGTAAATATTTATGCTCGGTGATTTTGCATCTACATATTTTATTCATCGCATCGAATTCAGATACATATTTTATATAAATTTAAATATATTTCAATTCCGCTTCAAAACCAATCGTTGAAATATCAACGGGCACAACACTTGTTAGAATAGTACAAGTTCATTTTGAAAAATTACCTATAAGAAAAAAGAAGTATGAAAAGGGTAGTGGATATAGTGGAGAGAGTGAAGAGAGTGAAGAGAGTGAAAGAGTGTGGCAATGGCAATAAAATGGGCGAGTCATGTTATAGTTACCGGACCCCGAAGGTGCCGCGTATTGTTCAAAGGTTGTAAATGCATTGTTATTTATTTATTTATTTTATTTTATTTCATTTTATTTCATTACGGCATTACAGGTAAACCCCAATGCGCCTTCCTGGCCAAATTACAAACAATACAGCATTTTTTATTATATACATAAGTCGCTAAATTACGAGACACTGACAAACTCGACAATTAACGAGACATCTATGAATTGTACATTCATTTTTATTGTAATATTTACATTAATCATACTCAAATAGTGGTGACATAGTGGGTAGGAAGGATTTTTAGCCAATTTTTTAATCGGGAATCGTTTCAACAATGAAATCAGAGAAAATTGGCAAACTCTGATAGGAAACGATCAACCAGGAGTCACAAATCCTGGTCTGACCAGCAGCATTACAGATATACTCAGAAAAATTCTTTTTCAATCGAGGTCAGCTCAAGGGATCGAACTCGGCGCCTCTCAGTGTTAAGCAGAAGCTTAACGACCGAGCCACGCTGCTGGCTTTGCCGAACCTTTTTTACATATGATTTACAACAATGGAACAATGGATAGCACTGTGACTATCCTACCTCTAGTCATGTAGCTAGAAGAATGAACGGAAGGTAAACAAAACAAAAGCTGGGATAGTACCCAAGATAATGTATGTAAAAGGGTGGAAGGGAGGCCGGTTGATGGACTATTGGCGGAATAGACACTTGGCCGACTGATGTTTGGCCGAACGGACGTTAGTCCGACGGAAATATGGCCGAATGATATTTTAATTGTTTAAATTTACCAAAGATATAAAAAATTCGAAGTGATTTCTGCTTAATGTTCGTTCGGCCAAGCGTCCGTCGACCAAGTGTCCATTCGGCCAAAATATCCACGCACGGGGAGGCCGCAAAGAAGATGGTTGGACGAAATTAGAAAAAAAATCGAAAAGTGAAACTAAGATAAACCCTATAAAAATGTGTGGGGTGAGATAGATAAGAGTTGAGCAAAACCGGTGGGCTTGGTATCACCAATTCTCGTTAAATGAACTCCGTTTCTATACTTGAAATCAATTTTGAATAAGATTAATAATGTTATGTTTGTTACAGCAACATGCATAAGTATAGAAAAGGAGAGTTCAGTTAAGAATTGATGTTTCGCAGGGGACCCGCGCAAAATATGTAGAGACGAATGGAAGCATGTTAGAGAGGCCTTCATCCAGCAGTGGATGGTGAGCGACTGTAAATGATTGAAATAATTTGAAGCGAAATAAAAATCAATACTAAACGTGGTGTAGGTATTTGATACGAAGTGTTACCTCTTAAGTTTCTGATAAAGATTATTTTCTGTCTATGTTGAATACATAAAGTATAATGCTCCAAGTGACTTCCTATTGTCTTCTGGGGAAAATAAAAATATGTACTTACATAGATATAAGGAAACAGTGAACCACTTTGAACCTTCTTTCTAGTGTGTTTATAGTATGTATTTGTAATCGTGACAAAACTAAGCAAAATATGTAAACACGAAAATTTGAATGAATACATGATTTAACTGAGTTAGATTTGAGATACTGTAATTTATCATACTGTTAGATTAAGTAGACAAATAGTCTCGATTATTCGATCTAAACGAGATCGATGAAATGTCGGATTGCTCGAATGTTGAATAATATGGAAATGTAGGAGGAAAACATCCTCTTGTTCAATATAAATAAGTGCCGAGCTACTTTATTCGCATTTATTTTCTTAAGCTTTCCATTCTCAATTCATTTCACGTGCATTACGATTCTGATTCAAATGTCGGTTAAAAAATCGTTAAATCGAGACAATTGTAGTAAATATGAATGTGTATATGTATATAGGTACATACATGTTAAAACAACAGAATTTTTAGGGAAAAAGCTATTATTGTACACAATTTTCCCAAAGGCATTCAGTCATATAAAGAATTTTTAATCAGCATAGTTTTTAAGTTATGAGTTTTAGACTGAAACATTGTACGTATGACTAAGGGAATTTACCTCGTTTCAAAGCAAATATCCGTATGTACATATATCCTTATGTACGATAGATAAAATTAAAATCTATTCCATACAATCACAGAAAGGGACCAAAGTCCGGTTCGTAGACGATTTATTCGAATTTTATATGTACATATATAGTGACGAACACTGAACGGCGAATCAAAATTTCAGATTTTCAGAGGTCTATGGATGAGGGAAGGATTTCGAAATTCCGCCATCTGCTCAGAAATGCTAATAAACCAATCCGACGAAAGTAAACTATGTATGTACATGGATAATGTTTTCACAATATTACAGCGTGCAAATTCGCCATCTATACGCGCATCCTAATCTGATCATAGGTTATATAAATACTTATGTCCGCATTTCAGATTACGTGCAAGATAAAAGCAAAATATAAGCAATTGTTGAATCAATACCGCTTATGTGAGAACATTGAATTTGAGCTACATATCTTTAAAATTCAAATGCACACCGTCAAACACATTTCGATAACGGTTCAAAGTGAACTGATTACGAGAATGTGTATTTCCGTTCAAATCTCGACAGCGAAAATCATATTGAGAGATTTTTGTACTTGCACGTTATCTAAAAATTAATGTAGGCGTCGAAATCACGCAATAAAGCAAAAACTTTACAAGCCACGCGATGATTGAAAACTAGCATCCGGTCTGGACTGCGTTTAATCGTATTGTTATTATGCTTTTTTTTGTATTCTATCAGTGAGGGAGTGAGATCGACGAGCGATGAAAAGAGATGATAGTTTCCGTCTTTCAAAGCGCGAATTGATTCGAAAATCCCGAGAGATTATTTTCGAACTGAAAAACAATCGAGAACAGAACTAGATCGGTGAGCTGTCGACGCGCGTCTTTCAACGGGGTCGTTTTTGAAAAATTAAATTTCCACCAGGTTTATTTATTTATTAAACCATAAATGTAAAAGGCACACATTAAATAAAAAAAATCTTGGATATACTTGTAGATTTTTTAATATAAAATTCAATGCACGTACTGAGGCTGAATCGTTGTGGGCGTAAAGTGAAAAACCGCATTTTTTCTCACCCTATTATTTGCCCCTCTGGGGATTTCCAAAGAAAACGTTTTCATTTCGAGGGGATGAGGAGTTTGTTTGATTTCTTTTTGTGTATTTCGATTTAACGACGGGTCTTTGCCCGCGGCTATGGTCACTGGAAAACAAAGCGCATACGATTGACCCAAAGGGAGGAGATTGACCGCCGAGAAGCATAATTTAGCAAAAACTTGTAGTTATTAGTGTTATTATTTTGAGCACGCACATACATATATCATGTATGTTATGTACGCGAAATAAAGTACGATGACCTGTGTGTGTGTGTGTGTGGGTAATGAGTATTCGCACTGCTGAAAAATTTGACAGTGAAGGTCAAAATATTTTCCCAGTGGGAATTTTTGGACAGGGAGTTTGCTAAATGCTGTTAAGGTAGTTGGTTTTCGAATAATTAACTCGGTAGTTTGCTTTTTATCTCCCTTCCGAGAACTAATTGAAATTTTCCAAAATTTCCAGCAACAAAGAGAATGACGTGTGCGTCAAAACCTGTGAAAATGGAAGCGCAAAAACCCGTCGATCCCAGGGACGATTCAAAAGGGTGTGATGTCAAAACTTCTATCACAACAATAAATTGTATCTATATACATCATATATATAAAGACGGTAATCTGTGTGTGTGTGGGTGTGTGTGTGGGTGTGTGTGTGTGTCCTAACTCTCGCCGAACATGATGAATCAACCAGTATGGGGAACAAATTTTTTTTTTTTTCACATTTTTCATTTTTTCAGTTTTTTCATTTTTTTCATTTTTTCAGTTTTTTCATTTTTTTCAGTTTTTCAGTTTTTTCATTTTTTTCATTTTTTCAGTTTTTTCATTTTTTTCATTTTATCAGTTTTTTCATTTTTTCAGTTTTTTCATTTTTTTCATTTTTTCAGTTTTTTCATTTTTTTCATTTTTTCAGTTTTTTCAGGCCCCTGGGGGCATTATGGGCGCTGGGGGCGCCGGAGGCGTCGGCGGCGCTGGGGGCGAAGCCCCCGGGGTGCCGGAGGCATCGGGGGCGCTGGGGGCGAAGCCCCCGGGGTGCCGAAGGCATTGGGGGCGCCGGAGGCGCCGGCGGCGCTGGGGGCGAGGCCCCCGGGGTGCCGGAGGCATCAGGGGCGCTGGGTGCGCTGCGGGCGCCGGAGGCGTCGGCGGCGCTGGGGCCGAAGGCCCCGGAGCGACGGAAGCGCCGGGGGCGAAGGCCCCGGGGTGCCGGAGGCATCAGGGGCGCTGGGTGCGCTGCGGGCGCCGGAGGCGTCGGCGGCGCTGGGGCCGAAGGCCCCGGAGCGACGGAAGCGCCGGGGGCGAAGGCCCCGGGGTGCCGGAGGCGTCGGCGATACACAAAATGTAATTCGTAATTCGTAATCACTTCGTAATTTGTCATTCGTAATTCGTGCATCAATTTCTTTCCGAAACCAGTCGATTCAATATCTTTAACTTTATTTTTATTCGAGTTTCAATTCCTTTTCGAAACCACCCGTTGAAATCAACGGGTCTAACACTATTAAATATAATCTTTAGCATTCAACAATCATATATCATCATATATATAACGACGGTAATCTGTGTGTGTGTGGGTGTGTGGGTGTGTGTGTGTGTCCTAACTCTCGCCGAACATAATGAACGAATCGATAAAAATCGATTAATTCATTTTTCGACGAGACGACTTTGTCGCGACTCGAACCGATCACCTCAAATAGCCTGAATATGGGTCTAATGAGGTAATGGTCTCGGACATCGTGCCAAATCCAATTTTTCATTTCGCCTTTTTTTTTTAAACATTAATTGAAATATTCCTTCTCGCCATATAAAAATACGTAATTTTAATAATTTCATTTAGCGAGGTTTTGAACCATTTTTTTTTCTTTTCATATAAAACAATTAAATATATATTTTTAATTGAAATTATTGAAATTAATTTATATTTTAGCGATATTTGAAAAATAAAATTAATTCCAAAACGCGGGATCGAGCTGGGGTCCCCGCGTTCAGAACATTCACGCTAACCACTACACTGCCGTCTCGATAGAAAAAATGCTCTAAATTACGTACATAATATTCGATTACCCTTTACAAGTATGGGGAACCAATCATTCGCGTATCTTCGGCTTTCGTCGACAATCGACAATTGACTTCGGCTTTCGTCGACAATCGACAATCGACTTCGGCTTTCGTCGACAATCGACAATCGACTTCGGCTTTCGTCGACAATCGAAAATTTTTTTTTTTTTCATTTTTTTCATTTTTTTCATATTTTTCATATTTTTTATTATTTTCATATTTTTCATTATTTTCAGTTTTTACAGTTTTTTTCAGTTTTTTTCATTTTTTTTCATTTTTTTCAAATTTTTCATCTTTTTCATTGTTTCCATTTTTTTCAGTTTTTTCATTTTTTTCATATTTTTCATTTTTTTCATATTTTTCATTATTTTCATAATTTTCATTTTTTTCTGCCTTTGTCTTTCCGAAACCAGTCAATTCCATATCTTTAACTTTATTTTTATTCGAGTTTCGAAACCACCCGTTGAAATCAACGGGCCCTACACTAGTACATATATAATAATATAAAGCAGAATGTATGTAGGTATGTTCGCTTATTTGTTCCAAATACAAATATAAATACATATTATGTACAATTCTAAATAATTTAACAGATCTGAACCAAATTTTGAAGTTAACTCTTAAAATCAGGGCAAAATTGACTGCTGACATTCCGAAACTTCAAGAGAATTTCCTTAATTATTTTTGTGTAGATTACATACAAATGTATGTATGTACATAATAAGAACTGTATTTTATCGAAAATAAAAAAAATTATTACCATATAAAAATTTAATGTAGGCACCTAACAAAGTTGAGTACTTTTCTTATCAATAATATAATTGAAATGACTAATTTGAGCACGTAATGAATTCATTGTATCAAATGTTGATATTCAAATGCAATTAAACAATGTATGTTTGTGTTTCTAAAACAATGATTTACATTGAATGATCTATGTATATTTCAATTATTATCTTCGAATTTCTATTTTAGATAAAAATATAATAATTAATTTTCAAAAAAGGGGTTAGATACAGCATTAACTGAATTACGAAGTGCCTATTTGTAATATTATACTTGGAGTGCTTCATATAATACTATTACGATAGAGAATTTGCGATATGGTTTCGAAGATAATTTATAAGAATTTCTCACGGTCGATGATAATCACAATTTCAAACACAAATATTGTGGCTAGAATAGTTTGGGAAGCGATGTCGTAGATAAAAACGATAAAAAGTCCGGTCAAGTTGTCTATAATTGCGTTTCGAAAGATATCAATGCCGTTTATTGACCTTTGTTAAAGATAAAGAGCGATGCATTTAAAAGGTTAATATAATTTGAATTCAAAATTTAAAACACATTCTTTAGATTTTGAAAATTGAATGGACATTGTACAAAGTTAACCATGAAAAAAAAAAACAAAACACGTGATAAAATGGAAACGCGTGCTCAATTTTATGGGAATATTGGATTATTTTCATGAACACGCATTCTCTTGCGTTTGCAAGAATTGAAACGTGCAAAATACACATGAGCTGATTATATACTTCTTTATAATTTAATTTCATAATAATCATTGCAAACTCGACTAGATGATAATAAGTCGAGTTATCCGAGATAGTGTTGCTTCTACGCCGTATACATTTACGTATAAATTCACCTGGCGTATATGATTCGGCTTTGTTGGCAGCTTTTCGTGCGTGACAGCGGATATACAATACGAAAATAAAAAAAAATCAGTAATGAAAATGAGATGAAAGAAAAAAAGTAACATTTTCCGCGTAAAATTTATACAAAGGATTAACTTTGGCGCTATGAATTAAAAATAGCTCAAATATAATAAAAATGTTTTTCTAAAATTATACACACAAACAGCGTACCTCTCAACGGTCAATTTTCAAGAAAAATATCGAAAATTAATGAACAAAGAAAATATAGCCGAGATGAAAGCGAGAAGTTCTTGTTTATTTTCTCAACTTTAGAGAGCAAGCCTGGGAAGGAGAAATGCTTATGAACAAACGATAATAATTTCGAGTAATGTGTATATAAATTTTAAAGTATGTACACGTGTTCATGTTAATACTATTAAGCCTATTCCAGATTCACTTACAAGTACATAGTTAGTATCAATGCAAACTCCATATTGCTATATTTGAAAATTTTAGTCAAAATAACGCGTTTTCATTCAAATATATACATATGTATATTTTGTTCGTAGTAAAAAGTTAAGAATAATGTAAACGATCAATATATAAAATATAATATATAAATATATCAAAGAGTATAGAAATTAAGTTTACAGAAATCTCATCCCTACTTTTTCCGCAGACGGAGTTACATATGTACATATACCTACACTTACATATTATAGAAACCAGGGCTTTGGAGTCGCTTGGAGTAGCTTGAACGATTTTAGAAAGATAAAATATAAACCAACATAAAAGATTGGTATATATACATACGTAATAGCGATTTTCGAATTATAAAATATTATTGGTAATGAAATAGGTATGTAAATAAAACAATTTGAGAATAAATAAGTATGATAAGGAGGAAACGTGAAATTCAACGATTTTATTTATAATGTAATTTAAATTCACGACTTTTATAAATAAATTATTAAATTAAAATTTATCAGTGGATTTACTTCAATAAAATTGGAGACTCTAGTTGACACATACCGTAATACTATTAATTAAACATAAAAAGGAGTCGGTTGATGTTTTACGTCTCCGACTCCGACTCCACAGCCCCGATAGAAACGTCGCAAAACTATCCCAACAATACGGCGCTTCTCACACAAAACTTGAAGTAAATATTTACAACAACAAATTACTTTATTATGTACATATGGATATATAGTATTTAGAATTTAATTTTAATATGAATAATTTAACCTTTTTAAGATTTCATCAAGAAATTTCAGCCTGCCAGAATTCTACCAAACGTTTGATTTTTAAGATAGGAACACATTGAATGATAAACACTGCACGAGCATTTAAAATCAAGTACCGTCGTCTAGAACAGGTCGAGACAGATCGGCAACGTCAGGGTCGTTCGCCATAATCAGTGAGGTCGCGCCCGTCGTTGATCAAATTCAATCAGTGGTCAGGCTTTTTACTGACCGAGCTAAAAATTGACAAGAAAAATAACATCAACCTATCGAAGTGTTCCCGACATACATACATGTAAACACATATAGGGGAATTCGATGCGTTGGAAAATGATTTGTACCGCATTCCGGTCAATACGAAAGGGAAAACTCGCGTGTCGGCTTTGGACGCAGGCCAAAGAATTCCGAATGGTAAAAACGCGTCTTTAAGCGAGGCATGCCGCTTATTTCGTTGTGCGAGTCGTACACCGCGCTCTCGAATCGCAAACGGCTGAAACAATTATGCGAAACGCGAAAGTGGATTGTGGTTTATTTTCACCGAAAGCGATAGTCTTCTAATAATAGCATAGGTGTTCATAGTCGAAATATGACATGACACGAGATTTATCTACATCTTACATATGTACATACATATGTATGCATCTTCTCAATCTCTAGCCAGCGGCTCGACGAAGTTTTGTGGTTTGATCCTTGATAAGGTCGAAATATTTGACATTATTTCACTTTATATAAGATGAATTTTGCAGATTGCTCTGAATCGGTTCTTTGAAAATGTGTTTAACGCTTCAGCTGTTTATTTCTAGAAGATAAAGGGAAACTATTTTAGAGATTTCCTCATGAAATTTTAGTATGGAACATAAAGTAAAAATTTGTGTAATGGGGGATCGCAAGCTTGGAAAATATACACATATAATAAATCTAACATATAATTTCGAAAGAGACTTTGTATGTATGTTATGTTTTGGTTCGTAGAATCCCTGACGTTTAATTTAATAAAAATACAAATGAATATTCAAATAAATTTAAATAAAATAAAACTATTCAAATAAGTTTAATAAAATGTTAGATTAGCCATGTTTAAGCGGTTTATATTACAAATACCGAGCGGAGCCGGATAAAACCACTAGTAATATATATGTATGTACATATATATAAGTTACTTCAGATGTTCATTTATTTATGAATAATATTTTCATATTACAATTTTCTAATAAGGCATTTTATACTTTTATTGTTGGACTTAAATTGTATGCATTTTTAGATGTGTGATCTAGCAGAGGCAGCCTGATACAGTTGGAATCATACATATACATATAACTCACGTGTATAAGAGAAAAGTGCAAGTGAATCATGGTTTCCGAGATATAGCCAAGCTACAAAATTTGCCCATTGTTTCATTTTTTTTATTACATAATATGAATAAATCCGATTACAAAAAAGATTATCAAGTTTGATAAGATTAAAAAAATATAAATAAGTCGTTTGTTAATTTTTTATATCAAAATCTACTAAAAAGGGTCGAAGACTGCTCAAACTTACGATGTGATGTGAGCGTGTGACTGATCTTTGGATTCGTCTCGATAACCAGTTAGGCACCTATCCAAGTGCGCAAATGCTACTATAGGCGACTTTCGATGGAAAAAAGCAAAGCTTAAAAAAAAGAAGTTGAACTTGCCTCCCATTGCTTGGCTACCCCTGATCGCCGTTGAATGAGCGCGGTATGCTTGTGAATAGAAAATGCTTTCGGATCGTAATAAAAAGGGACGGCTTTGAACCGCCATTTCAGCTACAAAATGGTTCTTGGTCGGTTTAGACCCGTTTATATATAACTTTTATATCTACCTATGCATTTATATGTACATACATACATACATACATACATACAACGAACAGTGTGAAAAGCAGTGTTTTTCCACAAAGCGAGGAACAGCCACAGTTTATTTGACAAGGAACAGCGACAAAGAATTTTTTTTATTTTCAAAGTTCGTTATCCGTCTGAATATTATCAGACCTTGAACTACATACATATGTGCCATACATATTTTTTAGTTCAATACAGAGCGTTGAAACTGGAGCATTTTACCCTGGAGACTATTGATTTATTTTTTATTTTATTTATTTTTATTTTATTAATTGAAAAATCAACAGACAGGATGTACAGAGATAGGTATAAAAAACACAAAAAGTAAATAAATAATATATGTAACACCCGAGTCCAATAATAGATTTTTACAAAAATGAAAAAGATAAATATAAGGAAAACAAATTAAAAAGTAAAGAATAAAGGCATGACAAAATATGTAGTACATTGCATAATTAAACTATAGTATTAAAATATTTGGAAAAGGTTATAAGATAGAATATAAGAAGAAATTGAAATTTACAAATATAAAAAACAAATGAAAAAGGTAAATACAAAATAAACAAATGAAATGGAAAGGAATGAAAGCTATAATATGATTAAATAGCACATTACATAACTAAACTAAAGTATAAAAATAATGGAAATATTGGAAAAATAGAATAGAAGAAAAAATGAATCAATCGGTCAAGATTCTCTTGATGTTAGACCTGAATTGATGTAGGGAAATACCAAACAGATCAACCTCATTCAGCTCTCCGTTAAACATACGATAAACGCGCTGCAGATAAAAATATTTTTGGGAATTAGTATTGAAAGGATCAAGTGAAAAGAGTGTAACGCGTCTAGGGTATCGAACTGGGATTCTGAAATTAACCTTATTCAGTAAATCAGAACAATCAAGGAAACCATTTATGAGCTTAAAGAAGAATATAGCATCAGAATGTCGTCGCCTGACAGAAAGATTGTTAAAAGAAAGGATTTTTAAAATGTCGGAAACAGTAGAATGGGTATAGGTAGGAAAAAGGTAGCGTAAGGATTTAATAAATTTAAGTTGAACTTTCTCAATACAATTAATATGGGATAAATAAAAAGGTGACCAGATAATTGAGGCAAATTCAAGGTGAGACCTTACAAAGGAAAAATAAAGTAATTTTAGTACATAAGGATCATTAAAGGGTTTTGTTGAGCGGAGTAGGAATCCAAGAGATTTAAATGCTTTGTTGGTAATAAAAGAAATATGTTCAGAGAAATCTAGTTTATTATTGAGTATTACACCAAGATCCTTAATAGAAGATGACGTGTTAAGGATTGAATGATTTAATTGATATTGATTAGTAATAATTGACTTATTTCTAGTGAAATTTAAAATAGAGCATTTTTCTAGATTAATAAAAAGATCATTATTTAAACAATATATAGAGAATCTATCTAGATCTTCTTGTATCTTATGACAATCGTCTATGGTGTATATAGGTTTGTAAATTTTTAAATCATCAGCGTAAAGAAGTATAAAGGAATGTTTGAAGATGTATGAGATATCATTAATATAGAGTAAAAAGAATAAGGGACCTAAATGCGACCCTTGTGGGACACCGGAAGGAATATGTCTAAGTGATGATCTAAAACCATTGAGATTTACATAATTCTTTGTTACTAACAACTGTGAGGAATTATATACATTACTGTAAATGTTTGAAAATGAGGAAATTGTAGTTAATAAAGTAGTCGTTAAATCATATCATTAGTTTTCACCAGAGTGAGAAGGAAAATAAACAAAACTTGTGTAATTCGAATAGATTTAATTTATTTATGTAATTGAAACTACGTTTTTGCTTTTAGTATGCAGAAATGATGCATATGAGATTTAAAGTAGAGCTTAAACGGTTAAGATTGAGCCAGCAGTTAAGCTCGGTAGTTGCGTTAATACTAACCACCGAAGGTTCCCCGGTTCAAGCCCTGGGTTGATCTCGATGAAAAAAAATTTATTCCGAGTATTTCTGCAGTGATGCTGGTCAGACTTTTGTGACTCCAAGTCGATCGCTTTATATCAGAGTTTGCCAATTTATCTGATTTCATTGTTGAAACGGTTCCTCAAAAGTTTAGCAAGACCATCCTACCCACTATGTCACCACTATTTGAACATGATTTCAAATTTATAAATGTACAAGTTTAGTATTATAGCTGTCGCTCAGGGGCAACCCGAAATGGCATCATGGGAAAATATAAATTAAAGAAAGATGATTTAAAATCGAGTAAAAATTTGCAATAAGTACATATAAGTATGTTTATTGTTGATATTTTTTTGATCGCAGAAAATAGTGCAAAATTTTTGGCATAAGAGCGAAAACATTGCCAATGTTTCCATTCAATATTTCATCGAATAGAGTGCCGGGCCATTTATCTAATGAGCGGGAGAGAGCGAAAAATTTACGGTTCTCATTTCGCCAAATGAACTAATCAAACGTAATAGGAGAAGCAAAGACGGATTCGTCGGAAAAGTAACAATGTTTTTTTTTTAAATATTATTCGTTCGAATTCAAGCAGTTTAAAAAACAGTTACGCTGACCGTCGTTTAAAAGAACAGTTGCGATTTTGACATCTAAAAACGTAAGTAACTGTTCATTCGCACAAGAGAAGACGTATAGCGTGTAATTTTGCGTGAAAAATTAGCCAGGTCTATGCCGTCAATCAAAATGATACTTTTATTTACATATGCTAATTGTTTTGAGCATTGAATTAAACATGGAGAAAGTCGCGTGTTTGCAACAATAAACAAATAGCGTATCAGATGTGCATATATAAAAATCGCACTTTTTATCTAGCTCAGCTTGACTGCTATAATAGTTTGGAAAGGAGGATTTTCTGAAACATACATATTTGCGATTGACGATAAAGCTCAATCTTTTACTGGTTGAACCAAATGGCGGATAATATAATAAAAAATGTATCCCAATATGTCTAAATAATGATAAAATTCAGTTCGACCGTGTCCTTTCTGGAGACAGCAATTTATTTAACACGATATTATCTAGACGCTTTCCTACAAAAATTGTCACCGACAAAAATATACATTATACTTCTCTACCAGTGGCGTGCCTTGACTTTTAAAACAGGGGGCTAGGTATGGACAGAGAGTATAATTTCTCTTCAGTCTTTAAGAGTATAATTTCTCATTGTTGTGCTAACATAAATATCCTAAGTAGGTAGGCACCTATCTGAATAACATCTTATTTGTCTTCAAAACTTAATTTTCTGAATGATATGTCGGACAACCGATCGAAAATGCAACATCCCAGGCTTCGTTGTTAGTTTCCGCACTGATTTATTCTGTGGAAATCGTTTCGTGAGCCGAGTCCCTTGCTATATTTGCACTCAATAAGTTCTGTGTAAATATTTTATTTAAAATAAATACAGTTCAGAATGATGTTTGATAGGCATAAATCAGAATATTCTTAGTGAAAATTCCACATATGCTTGAAGAGACGAGTGAATTAAAAAATGTCTGTCAATACCGCGAAGGGAACAGAATCGAGACGGCGAGTCCGTGCAAGCGAACGCCATTGTCCTTTTCTTTTATCCATTCTATCATCTCTATGCCTCATTTCAATTTTGGCGACAATTAAATTTTAGATCTCGATTCCTATTAGTCGACGAGCTTTGTTATGAGCCCCTAGTATGAGCGAATTTAAAAACAACACTCATTTTGAACATGAATGACTTAGATATTCTAAACAATAGTGAGTTTTTCGTCCAATTGTCAAGTTAGTTAATATGTATGTAGTATACTAGTGTTGTGCCCGATGAAATATCATCGCATGGGTGAACGCACATTAACTTATTAAATAAAAAAAAATTAAAAGAAATGTGTCGGTCCTGGGTTCGATTCGCACGCGGTCGAATTTTTTTCAAATACCTTTTAAATATATTTAATTTAATATTTATATTTAATTATTTAATATGAAAAAAAATATGGTAAAAACTACCTACATACCAATGTACATATAAACAATATAAAACACCGATAGAAAAAATAATTAATTAATTAAATAAATTTTCAATAGATGGCGGTAATTTCTATACCAAGCGGAAACATTAGTAGCGATCAGTATATATAGATTATTTTTTATTTTGTTATTGTATTCGTATATACGTTTCGGCAGTGGTTTCGCTGTGACGTACATACATATGTATGTATGTCGAATCGAAACGATTATTATAGTACGGCGAGCGTTATCTCAGACATATAGCGATATTATATGTATATATGATATGATAAAGAAATCCATTTAAGAAAACTTCACTACATAGCAAATAGTAAAAGTGTTGTGAAGTGACTATGCTCGAAGTTGAGTATACAATTGAGAAAAGGAAGAAGTATATGATCCGTTGAGCGAATTACGATAGCCGAATTGAGCTGGCGTGTCAACGATAATAATGTCAAAACGATTCATGCATACAAAAGAGACAACTTCCACAGCGCTGCTGTAATCATAAATTTGCTCTGCACTCTGTTTTACTCATTGCACAATAGCCAGGGGATTCAAACATTTACGAACTGTCTGAAGTCTGAAAGTGTCCAGAACTGGCAATAAGAAGAATCTATAAATATATACACTGTCGTCGCAGAATTCATTAAATATTCCTAGAACGACAGAAGAATGCCTCTGGTTATTATCGCGTGTCACGCGCACACACCCAAGTTTCTATAAACATTTTTTCTCTTTGTTCACGTTAACAAGATCACACACATCGCTAATATCTATTGCCAGGCAGCATCGTCTGCCTGCGCCTTTCATCGCTGTAACAATTCAATAATAAATGAAAGTGAACCACTTCACTTGCACGGCCATCGCGAACCGCATGTCTAACACCCGTGAAATCTCTAAATATATTTGCAGTAATTGAAAACGATCGACACAAGTGTGGTGTGCGACCAACACGCGATTCTTTTCCACAGTTGTAGAGCTCAGAATCCACATGTGACATAAGAGCAAAGTGCCATTTCCGGTTGACCCAATTTACCGAGAATTTCCCAATCATTCCGTAAATACAACGAATGGTATCCATTTGAACCATGGGATGCGGTAGAGGCGGACAGACGCAGACGAGGACTTTTTGGAGTTTTCCTTTCATTACATTTTATTAGTATCTTAAATTTACATATCATGGAATATCTGATATACTTCAAATTTTTACGTAATCGCAAGACTGCATGGTGAAGCGACGGGCTTCTATCGAGGAAGTCATCATCAAAGATCGGTGCACATACTGGTATTTTGCCTCAAAAACTAGCCAAAAATCAAAAAATTTAAATTTTCACAAATTGAGTTTATGTTGGGGTCCCAAAACAGGAAGATAAATATGACGTTACACTGCGGAGTCCTTACCTGGGTTAAGCTCACTAGCCAAATGCAGTCGCAGTCGAATCCTGTCATTTGTGTGATACGCTTGTTTTCGTTAGCGGCATTTTCTTGTTAAACAACTTTCCTTGTGATTATTTTTATGCCAAAAGAGTTTTTGGTGGAAAAACTTAATATAGACGTTGAAGAACAAGATATATACACAAGATTAAACTAAGTTTCATTCCTTTTAAAATTTTATTTTACAAGGTTTCGATCTGTCAACAAACCCTACTATTTTCACTTACGTTTTTTTTTACCTTGTTGTACAAATTGATGTTTTTAAACGTATCGTGTCTATTTTAGCCGAATCAAATGTATGTGATATGAAACTTTAGGATCTCTACTTTTATTCTAGTTGAACGAAGTTTGCCCGAATTTGAATTTGAATAAAAAAATAATAATAATTGGAACTCCATTTTTTTTTATTTATTCTCATTTTTAATTTATATTCCAGTTCCTGGGGATTCTGTCATGTCTATGACCCGAAACCATCTACATGATATAATAAGAGGAAGCACCGAAAGGCTTTTTATTCAAAAATTAAAAGATGATAAGAAAAAATCTAGTAACTGTTACAAAGTGCCCTCCTGCGAAACTTGAGGAATTTCGAAAAATTATCAACAATTTTAAGATTGTTTACAATCGTTAATAGCTCGCATGTAATAGTACGGATAGCTATTTTCTGGTAAAAAGCGTAAAAAAATATTTTTGGCCAGGTTTTCAGGTCACATATCACTCTGTGCGGCGTTGGAAAAATGGTTCTATGTTGTCAAACAGGCATTTTTTCTTTATTGCTTTGTATATCAATGGAGCGGTCTATTTTTATTTGATGTAAACAGATTATTCCGCAAAAAGCGATCTCGCGCAAGTCACTAAAATCCCAATCACGGAACATGTGGCACTCGAGTTCTCGTTATTATAATATTGTATATTTCGCGTGGATTGATGGAGTTTTTAGGTGCCAGATGTTCCGTGATCGAGACTTTAGTATCGTGCGCAAAATCGCTTTTTGCGGAATAATCACCGAACCGTTATTTGACGAGCACCCAGACAACGCCGAAGACTAGTCATCATCAGAGCCGCCGAGAGGAATCCGGGGCCCTGGAAAAATAATTCTATACCCTATGACGAACCAAAAAAAAAAAATCTAATACATAGATATATTTTTAATGTGCGAAAAATCTATCAGAACTATTATAAAAATACATATGTTAAATGCTATTTTTTGAAATAATCGAATGATATAACAGGTACGATTTCACATGGACACAAAGAATGCGCGGATCGAAAAATAATAAACATTTACAATTAAAAAAGCATATGTATTTTTATGTAATATAAAATATCAATATCGATCGGTTGAACATCCCAACACGAAGCCCCTCAAGTAGTTCGGGCCCTGGAACTTTAGCCCCAGCTTCCCCCCCCCCTCTCAGCGGCCCTGGTCATCATCATCATCTTCATAGCTATTCACCATCCACTGCCGTATGAAGGCATCTCCGACATGCTTCCATTCATTTTTTGCGCAACTGCCATTTATCTCATCCCACACATTTTTATAATTTCGTCTACCCATCTTCCTTTTGGCCTTTTAATTTCTCTCGGGTACCATTCTAGCACTTCTATTGTCCACCTTTCGTTCATTCTTGTAGTTATTCAATCTCTTCACAATATCCACTCCCCTTGTTATACTTCTCACCCACGTATTTCATATATCTACTAGTTATACCAATCATACAGCATTGGACTTTGTGTAACATCTTGGCGTTCAATGTCCAAGTTTCACACCATACGTTATCACTGGCAAAACATTGATCAAAGAATTTTTTCTTCAGTAGCATTTTCGATTGAAAATAAAACAGCGTTCATTCGCCCAAATGCACTCCATTCTAATTTAAACGTCTCTTTATTTCCTTTTCTTTCGAGGAGATAGTGCCGTCAAATGAATGACAGAGGGTTTTCCGTCTTTTCATCGTGTCAACTGTCAAAAAATTAGAACTCGATATCGAAAATGATGAATTTCGAATTTTCAGAATTCCACTAATGTTTAAAGACATGAGGTTTACACATCAATACTGCTACGAAATGTGAATAGGAAATTATTTCCGACTAATGCTGTCACCATGGGATCGATAATCTACACAAATTAGCAGATAAGATAATAAATTAGCAGCGTGCGATCATCAATTATGAAGGTCGTAAAGATACATATGTACATATCTTGTCGTATTCCAAGAAACGTTTCGACACACCCACAACATCCCTTTGCTCCAGTTTATTATAAGTAGTCTTAAAACAAAACGCAAATCGTTAAGTTTTATGAGTTGTACATATGTACATATATTGAAATTGACAATGATTCAAAACGAAAATTTCATTCTTTGTGGTGGAATGTATAAAACAGTGTTCACATGGACAATTTCAAAAGTGGGATACAAGGCAATTAAACTCTTCGAAAACAAAGTACGAATTTGCACGTTCTACTTTTGTGTACGGAGTATAAATAAACGTATTGACATAAATGAAATTCCCACGCTGATGTAACGAAATTGGCAAATCTAATTTTAGACGAATGGAAATGTATTTATGCAATTCATTATTCAAGCAGTGATATGCAACTGGGCAGATGAAGGTGGCTTAATGAGGAAACAGTCAATTTGTTATCAGAATTGTGAGCGCGAAGCCCTGGGATATCCACATCCTAATGTGCATACATAATTTCAGCAGATAACAAATTTATACAATACCTGGTCTATGGAAAATGGAAGTGATCATTAATGAAAAATGGTGAATGTTGATGGATGTTTCCCCTCTTGATTAATCATATTACATATAATAATTAAATTCATATTTTAGTAAGTAAACATATTCTAGATTAGAAAAAAGATTTAATTAAAAATTTTATGAACGGAAGAAATCATAAATAAAAAATCAAATTGTTTAAAAAAATGTAACAAAAACTAAAAACAACAACGTAAAGCGTTATTACTAGTATTATTAAACTTATATTAAAATTTTGGTTAACATGTTAAAATAAAACAAAATTAAAAATGTTATACCTACTCTTTCAGTACAAACACTAATGGAAATTATGCATTTTTTGTTTAGTTAAAAGCATTTTATTGGCGATGATTAAAATAAATTTGTAATCAAATAGTGTTCATGAAATCATTTTAGTCATGTTGTTAGCTCAATGTGATAAGAGCAGTGTTAAAAAATAAAACGACAGTTATAATTGTGACAGTTATGCAAAAGTGATAAAGAAATTATAAATTTGGGCAATAATTGTATGTTGCATCATATATTTAATAAAAATCACTATGACAAAATTGTATTATTTATCACAAATATGATGCAAGCCACGCTTTTTTCAATATAAACTATTCAATTTTCAGTGGCTGTTTATATTGTTGAATCATGCCTAATTGATTATGCAGCCGTATATATTTTTTAGAGACGAAAAAATACATATTATAATAAAATCACCAGCACATTGAAGAATGAATATTTAAACTAATCGACGTAAAATTTCACAATATCAAATAAATTGGCTATAAAAATAACGATGCAACTAGAATTTGTGCAATAATAGTCGTCAACGTTTTCAGATACAGCGAACCGAACAGGTTAGGTCCGGTGGTTGTTTGAAGTAACGATCGCGAAGAGACGATCGAAAAGACAATGAAGATTTTCGGTCAGCGCGAGTGTACGAAATGTAGAGACGATTTGGCGAGAGATCGTGCGAATGTTTTATCACATAAAATAATAGAAAAGAGATATACTTACATAGAGGCCGTGCAAGGGAAGCGTACGATGAGAGCGAACGCGATATAAATATGGGGGTAGTCGAAGTCGTCATGGCAGGGGCGATCGCGACGCGGCCACTCGGGGATCCGAGGATTCGAGTCCCGCAGCGGAGCCCTACGATACCCTGCGCGAGGTGTTAACGACAGTCCCGAGAACGAGAACGAACGAGAGACACGGGACCGTTGTGGTTGTGGTTGTCGTTGCCGCCACCGTTGCGTCGCGTTCACGGAGATCGCACTGCGGCCGAAGCGCTACCTCACCGCCGACGTGCACAACCGCCACTGACAGCTGTTACATCTCATCACCTCGTATCGCGACCATGGCCGATTGCTCTTAGTTTTTATTTCAAATCTTTTTCATCGTCGAAAATTCCATTCCATTCCTTCATATCATATCATATCATATATAATGGTTATTGGATTATTAGTCACATTGCGATGATCACAAAGACAATTTTTGGTATGAAAATCGCGAATGCGGAATATTTAGCACTCGAGTTTTCGTTAGTATGATAGTTATGGTATGATGGTAAACGGACTACTAGTCATATGTGAACCAGTCACAGGACAACCGGTCACACGTGATCACCCGTCACACTAAAACTGGTCACACCCTAAAACTGGTCACGAGAAAACTGGTCTCACCCTAAAATCGGTCACGAGAAAACTGATTGACCGATTTTAAGGAGTGACCAATTTTAGGGTGTGACCAGTTTTCTCGTGACCAGTTTTAGTGTGACGGGTGATCACGTGTGACCGATCTAGAGCGACCGGTTATCCTGTGACCGGTTCACATTTGACTAGTAATCACTAGACACCGGATAGTCACAGTGCTATCCATTGTTCCATTGTTGTAAATCCTTTGTAAAAAAGGTTCGGCAAACCTTTACCAATGCATTTACAACCTTTGAACAATACGCGGCACTTTCTGGGTCCGGTGACTAGTAATCACCGAACCGGTATGATGGACTTTTCAGCTGCCAGATGTTCCGTTATAGAGATTTTAGTGACTTTTGGGGGAGCGCTTTGTGATCAATGATCACCGAACCATATATAATATCGCTATTCCACCTGTGTGTATGTCTCTCTGTCTGAAATAACGCTCGCTGTAATATAATAGTCGTTTCAATGCGATTATTATTATTATCTTTGACACGCCAGCTCAATGGCTACGTCCACACTACCGATATCTACACCCGATATTTACGAATTTTTCCATAACTAGTTCCTAATTAGCAACCACAGGTTGCAACATGGGAACTGTATATGGAAAATTCGAAAATATCGGGTGTAGATATCGGTAGTGTGGACGTGGACAATGGCGCCGTCCACACACACGATATCTACTACCGATATTTCCATATCCAGTTCCTAAATAGCAACCACAGGTTGCAATAAGGGAACTGGATATGGAAATATCGGTAGTAGATATCGTGTGTGTGGACGGCGCCAATTCGGCTATCGTAATTCGCTCAACGGATCATATACTTCTTCCTTTTCTCAATTGTATACTCGACTTTGAGCAGTCACTTCACAATACTTTTACTATTTGCCATGTAGTGAAGTTTTCTTAAATGGATTTCTTTATCATATCATATATATGTATGTATATACATACATATATAATATCGGTATTATGTGTGTTTGTCTGAGATAACGCTCGCTGTACTATAATAGTCATTTCAATTCGACATAGTCGTACATACATATTTACGTCACAGCGAAACCACTGCCGAAACGTATATACGAATACAATAACAAAATAAAAAAAACCCGATATATAGGTACTGATCGCTACAAATGAGTTGACAGAAAATAACAGAAATCTGAAGAAATTAATATTGAATCACGATACTTGCCAACTTGATCTTATATCTTTTCCCCGAAACCTCGTTGAAAAAGGATACTTTTCCAAAAAATATTTTAAGTGAATCAACCAGACTGGGATTGACATACATAGAACGTGGCTAGGTTATTTAGTAAAACTGAATAGAGCATTCTATTAACCGTGATGGCTTTTTGCTGACAAAAAAAAACAATATTAAAAAAAAAATCAAGTATTAAACCTAATCTTAAAATCAGTATTCAAGCGCGTTCTTAAAGTTCATACCTATGTTTGTACGTTTTGTTTATAATGGCATCCATGAATCTCGAAAAACCCAACAGATGTAACAAATGTGAGGCTCTGTCAAATGGGGAAATAAACGGTGACGAGGAACTCACAAAGACTTTGTGGACTTATATTTGGCTGAGTTTATATAAGGAATGAAGCTGGATATACACGACCCCTTCGAAACTATTCTTCGTTTCTGACAAAAGGTAGGAATAAATTTAAAAATTATTACTTACTACGTCAACTGTTAACAACGCGTCGAAACATGACGTTAAAACAATTTCGAAACGTGATGTCGCAGTGAAATGTATTAATTTTTTTTTGAGCGTGAAGCTCTAGCCTAACTATTAAACAAGTACTGATAATGATTTAGCTGTCTGAAAGTTCTCTTTTTTCAATTGATTTGAAACTTGTCAAACTATAGCCTCTGCGCTCTGCACGAAAGTCAGCGTTCTGCACAAGTAAAAAGAATGAGAACTGAGGCGGAAAAATTTACACAGTCATTTTTTGCAAATCAGCATGTTAAGTTTGACTAAGTCAATAATATAATTCATCAAAATATTGGTGATTTATTTTTGCATTCCCCTTGCCACCAAAGTATGTACCCTTTGGGGATGCGCGTACATGGATTGAAAATCGCTGCTCTAGAGTTATTTAAACATAAGCTTAATGGGAAAAAAATCAATTTGATGTTTTGTCCGATCAGTTTCAATTAGTCAATTGTATTTTTTGCGTCATCGTTAATTATTTGTAAGGGCAACACTACAGATATTTGACAGAAAATATAACCTATTAGTTACTCGTTTTATACGATCTGTTTTTTTAATTCAATTTAAAATATGTTGAATAATAGTAGTAAACTTTAAAAATTTGAAATATATCCATATTATTTTTCTCATTTGCATTGTCCTGCAAAATTTGGTTTTTATTGTTTTATTTGAAGAATAAAAATGTTCACTAAAGAAGCTTCTGTGGCATTTAAAGCTCTGTCAGGTGTAGTGTGTATTTATAAACCCAATGGCATCACCATGCAGAAGATTAAATCTACTGTTTTAGGAAATATTTGTACAGGTAAGATTTTCATATCTGAGCTACATTTATAAGTACAATATGTGTGGAATGTGTATATCTGGAAAATATTCCTCTTGAAACTTTTAGAATTGAATGAATTGCAATTATCGCCGCCGGATGGAATAGTGAAAATTATCGGCGCAACAAATGAACCTATGTCTCTTAAAGTGGAACCCAATTTAGCGCAACATCCTCTGGTTACTGGTCCTCAATATCAATATGTCGATATTAACTTCAATTATAATCCATATTTCAACACACACACGAGTGGAGTTTGTCGTAATTTAATTTTTACTCAATTTCAACAATATTATATTAAAATACCGTCAAACTTAATAGAAGTGTGTATGTATCTATATTTTTAATTGTTTTAGTACTGGGTATAAACGAAGGAGCAAGATTTGTGTCAAGGTTAAGGCATGCAAGAATAACAAAAGCGTATAAAATTCATGGAGTGTTAGGTTCAGCTACAGAGACGAATTATGCAAATGGGAAGGTTATTGAAAGAGCTCAATATAAACACATCAACCGTAGCACAATAGATAGGGTTGTTTCATACATTCAAACTATGCACCAAAGAAAAATGTTTGAGTAAGTTATCTATGATATGATATACTAATATGTTAAATTTTTTTTATATCCTTATAAATTTTTATATATTTCAGACTTCTTGGTGTGGATATACAGTCGCAAACTGCATATAAATTAGCAGTCCAAGGTCCAATCAGACCAACAGATGAGAAAATTCCTGTACTGTATGGCATTAAATGTGTTAATTTTGAACCTCCAAATTTTGTCATTGGTGGGTATATTTCTTGTAATTGAAAATAGGTATTTTTTAAATAATTTTTTTAATTGGTTTTATAATTATTATTTTGTAGAAGTTCAATGTGTCAACGAGTATGAAAACTATTTATATACTTTAATTCACGATATTGGAGTTCAGCTTAAAAGTTTAGCACATTGTACATCTGTGCAGTGCATTAGATATGGAAAATTTACTCTGGATCATGCACTTTTAAAGAAACATTGGCGTCTTCAATTCATTTTAGATTCTATTTCCAATAATAGGAAAATATTGTATGCCAGTAAAAAAATATTATTACAACCATCTGCTGCTCTTCAATAGCTTATAAATATTATATATTTCGAAATATATATAAGTATGTATACATTACATATATACTGAACTTAGTATTTTAAAATATGTGTAACTTGGTAAAAATATATGTATATTAAAATTCATTTTTCAAGAACCTATTTGTTTTTATTGTACTTAATCCAGTGTTTTCATATTTCAAAGGATAAACCTATGGTGTATTGTTTAACCTAGTGCTTCTGATTTTTAGCTGGTGCCTGTCCGCAGATCACCACTTTGGGAATCACTAGCCTAGCTAATTTTACTGAAATTTTATCCTGCCTTGAAGTTGATTGGTGCTTTTATTCTTTCAAAATGTAAAATACTTGCAATGATTCATACTAATCATAAAGATAGGCGTTCGATGGATGCTTTATAAATAACAATAGACCACTCCATTAGTGTTCAATGCAAGCGAGCCAAAAATAATGGTTTTTGTAAGAAATTTAAAATAGTGAACCGTTTTTTGTGAGAATAGCATCCATCGAACGCCGATCTTTGATCATAACACTAAATTTGAGAAAAATTTCACCGGAAATGAAATTTAAAAATTTACTTTATGGTTGAAGGTTATTTAAAATTTAAATAATTGCATGGCTGATGTTTAAATTTGGAATAAAACTGTTCTAAAAATAATAAAATCCTTATGTTCATAAAATCATCCAATGAATTTAACTTTAAAATTTTTTACATGAGGCTACCTTCCCCCCCAAAAAATGTTTATAGTAGGCCCGAGCAAAAACACGAATTTTAGGTATTCATTGATGTACCTAATAGAAAATTTTCGTTCTATCAAGGGAATGGTAGATAAAAAAGATTTTAATCAATGTCCTGTGCCTCCGACCAATCGATTTATCTCGATAAATGGTAAAAGTTGGTTTTTCCATATATCTCTTTCAAGGATAGTTTTGATTTTTATTTTATTTAACAGAATATATACTCTCAATAATCACCTATTGAAGTTTATTTGTGTCGATTATGATAATTTTTGACCAGGCCCGGCCCGTGGGTATATGGCACCCCTAGGCAGATTGGTTTCAGCGCACCCCCTCCCCCTTAAATTTTTAAACAATAAATTTCATGAAACTTCTTGAAATTTTATGTTGAAAAAAAATATATTAAGAAAAAAACAAAATGAAATTTACAATTTTTATTCAAATAGGCAAGTTTTATGTATAATAATGAAAATGGAAAAAAAACAAAAATTCGATAATGAAGACATTAATTTATATTCAACAATGAATTGAAGAATTTTATAAACTAACATTTCTTCATTCGAATATGATTGGTTAAGATATTTAATTTCGTGAAGTAAATCCATTCCTGATATACATACATATGTATATATATGTTTCAGCGGTATTTTATATAAAATACAATTCCAAATTACCATTTGTACCGACGACAGTTTATTATTTTACAAGTTTTATTCGTGAGTCGTTGATATTTGACAGTCAACTTCCTGCGTTCCTCGTAAATTATAATATTTTACAATCAGTATTGTTAGTTGGAGTAGAAGAATTGAATAAAATGTTTTTAAGAATATTCAACTCAATTTTATAATAAGTTCAAAGAAAGCCAAATTATTTATTTTATGTTTTAAATTTAATAATCAAAAAATAAAAATGAGGGCGTCCCTAGGCACGTGTCTAGTCTGCTGCACCTTTGAGCCGGCCCTGGTTTTGACTGATCAATGAGAATTAATTAAGTTGGTTGTATATAAACTATGGTTCACCCCTCTTATTAATTCGAAATATTTAATCATATAAAAAATAGACAAAGAAAAAAAGGGTTAAAAAATTAAAATAATGACTAAAAAGTTTTTAAATCAGTGGATTTAAAAATCTAGAGATCTAGAAAAATCTACTTCCTCACAATTTTTTTCGAAGATTGGTATCCGAATGCCGAAAAAAGTTATTATTTTTTACAAGCTTTTTATCATGCCCTTGATTGTGTTTCCGTAATTACTAATTGATAGCAATGTATTATTTAACAGTCAATTGGTTTTGATGTATTATTTTAGTAGTAAGTATCCAAATGGCTGACCTATACATTTTACTTGCTTTATTAAATGATTTTCATTTCATTATGTTGGGTAGAAAATAAACTCAAGCGTCTGGAAAAGCGGTAAAAGCGCATGGCTGTAATTTATATTCAATTTAGACCAGATCATCATATGTACATAGCCAAATGTATGTACATACATATATCGATTACTATTTTGTATGGATTAAGCTACCTTGACTTATATTATTGAGATGTACATATGCTTTGAAGATTTTAGATTAAATAATGTGTGCACATTCATCTAAAGATTTACCAGGTGATAAGCATTGGATGTCTCAGGTGATTATTTTATTTATTATATCAGAATGATAACAAATCTTTATAAAATTAATTATTTTATATCATACAGCATAATCAATATGTAATTGAGGCTAAAAAAAATCATGATTGTGATATATTAATGATTGGGGATTCTATTGTATATCAATTGCAATTCACAAATTTTTACAAAAATAATGCTCCAAAAGGTGTAATTTTTTTTCTTTTTTAAAAATGTTTTTTTTTTATTTTTATATATACAATTTTTAATAATTTATCTCTTTCGGCCAGGAAAAACTATCTTAAATTTTGGAATTGGTGGTGATAAAGTGGAGAATGTGTCATGGAGAATCAATGATGGTGATTGGTTAAATAATTTAAAACCCAAAGTGGTAAATATTATACATAAAGTCAATTCGTATGTTTTTTGTTCATAGTAGAAACTATTGTTTTATTTTTTATTACATTGCATCTATTTGTGATGGTTATATCAACTGTTTCATTCTCATAAAACGTAAATATGTTATATGTACTTGCAGTTAGTCTTATTTGTTGGTACAAACAATGTTAATTCAACACCAATGGAAATTAATGATTTGTTGGATAATTTAATACAAGTTATATATAAAAAAACACCATTAACGCAAATCGTTATGCCGGTTTGTTATTATCAAAATATTTTACATTAAATTACATAACGTGTTATACATTTGTGACTAAGTAAACATTTTTTATTTAGTTGTTATTACCTAAAGGTCAATTTCCTAATCAATGGAGGGAGAAAGTTTGTCAAACGAATGATTTAATTAAAGCGAGATTTAATAAAGAGAAGAATATTTATATAATTGATATGGAAAAAGACAAAAAAATTACTAGTAAGTATGTAGCTATGGTGGAATTTAATTAAATTAAATCTTGTATAAGTTTATCAATTTTTAAATATTTTCAGACAATGACGGTACTATTTCTAATACCATTTTACATGATTATCTTCATTTATCAGAAAAAGGATATGCTCTCACTTGGAAAAGTGTACTAAAACAGTGTGAAGTGATTTTAAATAGATGAACATTATTTGTATGCAAATGTATTTAGAATTTTTTAAATATAAAATATTGTTTGTACATACAGGAAATAAAAAGCCCGATTGAAAATAATTTATTCCGAGTATATCTGTAATGCTGCTGGATATTTGTAACCTCAGTTCGTTTGTTTCCTATCAGAGTTTGGCAATTTTTCTGATTTCACTGTTGAAACGGTTCCTCGATTAAATTGTCTAAAAATTTTCTACCTTACTATTTCACCACTATTTGAGTATGATTTATGTACAAGTTAAAATTCATAGATGTCTCGTTAATTTCGAGTTTTCACTTTCTCGTAATTCAGCGACTTATGTAATAAAAATGCTGCATTGTTTGTAATTGGTCAGGAAGGCACATTGGGTTTACCTGTTAGGCCTTCCTGGTATATATGTATGTATATAATAAAAATAAAATTGTAAATTATGTGTAAAATATTATTTTTTATTTATGTAATATTTTGTTTACATCTAAAATCCAGGGCAATTGTACAATCTATTCAATTTTGTAATATCTCTTTGGCTCATTTGGACTCGTTGTCCAATAGTCTCTGAAGTTGTCTGAAATTAATTCAATGCATTAAATGAAAAAATAAAATAAATGAAAAGTTTTTAATTGCAAACTCAAAATATCTATTATAAATTCTACCTTGAGAGGAACAATAGTTTTGCTTCCATCGGTGCTGAAGCCATATTCCGAATAATGCATCACACTTCCGTAATCGTATACAGTATTAAGATTGGTCACTTGTGAAGAAGTATATTTGTTGAAGTTGTGTTCAGTTCCTGAAATTTTTGTATTTTATTGAATGATAAATATTTACAAAATTATCATTCACACATCTTATGTATTATATTATACACATCTTATGTATCTTATGTATTATACACATCTGATGTGTATAATCTTAAGTATAATCTAATGTATAATCTAATGTATTATCTTAAGTATTATATATACCTGGCTGAATTTTGTCCCAGACAATTCTCACAAAGTCATCTCTGTCATGTGTGCTCTGCATATGGTAGAATCCAATACCGTGCAAGAATTCGTGGACAATAGTTCCATGACGGAAGCATCCAGATCCTGGTGTGTATGGTTGTAAATTTAATGTTTGAGCACCATTCGCATTGTATCCAACAGTAGCAAAGCAACCACCAGTTTTTCCCTAATAAAATATCACGTATTATATATTATATTTAATCATTAATTTCAATTAAATTGAATTGTTTGTTGTTAAAAATTAAAATAGTATTCATTTATAAATCGCATCAAATGAAATTATTGTTTTATCAAGATTAATAATTGAGAAACATTGACGAGAACTTCTTAAAAAATAATTACATAATAATTTGAATCTCATAAAATAAGTTGAAAAGTTTTTGCTAAATAATTATAGAGTTTTTTAAATTACAGATTGTTTACATACAATTTTAGGCGAAGTGTGTAAAAGGACGTACAAACAAACTTTCTTTGAATTAATCATAGCCCTTTACTAAATTAAACATCACCGTCTTCAAAAATTTAGCAAATTTAGAAGTATATGACGGGCTGAAAACCAGACTGGTAGAAGTGAAATTTTTAATAAAAAATGACTTCTTAAACGAAAACCATGTGAACTGTATAAGAGGTATGTAAAAAAAGCTGGTTTAAGTGCTAAAATAATAGCATTTCATATATGCTATTATTTTAGCACTTAAACCAGATTTTTTTATAAATGTCGCTTGTACCAGTCTGGTTTTCAGTCCGTCATTTATTACTATTATTTTTCACCATGGAACTATAAAAATCGATCGAAGTTTCAATCGTTCACCAAATGATCGGAAGATTGTAGGAAATTTAGATAAATCGTTTGCGAAGTCAAACATAGAAAAGCCTTGTAAAAACCCAATATTTTTTAGATACCTCAATATTGATGTAATCTCTGTCTCCGGGTGTCCTTTCTTTGAAAATGAGGCAGGAAAGACGAGCCATCTCAGCAATACCATCTTCGATTGCTTTAACTTGGGCACTTGCTAGAATATAATTTAATTTAAATTAATATCAAAAGTCAAAACGCTGAAGAAATATCTGTTTATATATTTTGAACTTACTGAAATACGATTTGTTAATGTTGTATACTACGACTCTATTAGGCCACAATCGATTCTGGTTGGTTATAGCGTTTCTTACACCTGAATATTCATCAACGAGTTCATCAATTTGATTTTCAGTCAAAAGAATATCTCCTTCGAACTTTCCGCTTCGTTCCCATTCTGGTTGTAATTCTTCCAACTCAGGTATAGCGGGTGCTATAAATTGTATGCATAATTTTATATTTGTTTGTTTTGATTAAATTTACATTTATTTTAATCAAAGTTATTACCTTGTGGTTTTCCATTCACGGATTTTTTTAGAAATTCAGCATAGTCATTGATGTCTTTGGAAGTTCTGATGGTTCCAGCATGAGTGTATGCAATGCATACCAATAAAAGAAACGCGAAATATTTCATTGTGAGTTTTAACTGTGTAAATAAAAATTATACATATTAATTATATTAAAAGTCATCGTGTTATGTTATATAATTTGAATAGTATTACTCACCGATCAAGCTTACAATGAAATGATGTGGAATTTACAAACCTTCTCGTTTATATAGGTTTTCAATGTATCAAAATTTTAAATAATTGCTCGTCGAGTATTAAACTGTAACAAGTCATACATTTTTTTTCCCGAAATTGATTTAGACTAAGAAGCAAATTAGCATACATTTTTATGAGAATCATATTGAAAATTGCCCATGTATGTATATCTTACTCCTTTGAGTGCTGACGTCTTTTCAGTTGAAAGCCATGCTGAAAATTTCGCCAACATTTCCAATTAGAATTATTTTGAAATCCAATAGAAAGCAGGTGTAAAAATTATAGCTAATCCAAACAAACCCTAGATAACTACCGCCGAGGATTTCGAGTTTTTTACAGGTATGTTTAGACTCTATATTATATCGTGCAACAATATAAAATAAGCATAAGTCTATAAATGAATGTATTTTTCCAAAACTAGTTCCATCTTCTTCATTGTTGTTAAAATGTAATGCTCACAATCTAAATGCCAAGCCACACTCTAAAATACTCAGCAGCTAGGGATTTCCATCGGGAAATTCTACTATGGTTATAAATTCAGAAATTCCGGTCTAAACCAGTCTTTATAAACGTTGACAAATGAATGGCATGGATTACACGACCCATGTTCAATGCATTTTTTTTTCAATGCTACCTGGAAAGGCTTAGCGGGTAGTATTCTTGTTTACTTTCTAAATGCTCAAAATATAAGGCCTATCGGCGTTTTTCAGGTCTATGGACTTGTTGGCAAAACGCCGATCGGCCTTTGTCAGCATTCAAAGGGTCAAATACATAGTTTGAAATTATTTTATTCAGTATATTCCGATTACATATATTCCAGCGAACTATTCTAATTATATTTATATGTGACAAGTTTATGTAAATAATTCATATTTTTTCGTATAAATGGTTAAATGGTTTTAAGTGTAGAAAATATGTATTATTTAAATTTGTACTGTATTGTACTACAATACATTACAGCAGTAATGTGCCAGAGCAACGATTCTGAATAAGCTAGTCGTAAGAAAGATAAGATTTTGATAAATTAATAAATTAAAAAATACCTTTACATTGTTATCGTTAGCTAATAAATTCAATTGATTACTCTGGAAAAGATTAACTCCTATCTTTGCATAAGTAGTGATAAAAATACAATTTCAATGAATAGTAAACAAGGTAAGATAGTGATGAACGTGGGAAGAAATTAAAATTATTAACTCAATCCACATTTTTAATCTTTTACATTTTTAAATACATAAAAATAGGTGTTTTAATATAATATACATAGAATTATAAACTTAGTTAAATATTTTATTGATTTGTAGATATAAATATAACAATTTCAATTATATGTAATGAATATTGTATGTATAACTAAAATCCAGGACATTTATAACGTTTATTTAATTTAATAATATCCCCTTCGCTCAACATTTCACGTTGTCCAATAGTAATATTAGTTTTCTGCAAAATGTAAAATGACAATAAAACTATTATAATATAATATAGTTAATATTATTATAATATAATATAGTTAATATTATAATATAATATAGTTAATATATATACATATAATATACTAAATATTAAATACCTGAATCGGTATAATTGTTTTACTTCCGTCAATACTGAAACTATACTCTGAATAATGAAGCACGCTACTATAGTCATATTTTACCCCTAGATTGGTAACTTGGCTAGATGTGTATTTATTGAAATTAAATTCATGGCCTACAAAATCATATTCAATCATAATAATTATAATTTTTGAATATATTTTATCAATAGATCAATTACCAGGTTTGATTTTGTTCCAAACGATATTGACAAAGTCATCTCTGTCATAAGTACTTTGCATGTGGTAGAATCCTAGAGAATGCAGCAGTTCATGAATAATGGTGCCCTGTTTAAAACAACCAGTTCCAACTTTACTCGGGTTTAAATTCAAAATCTGAGCACCAGATTCAGTATATCCTACTTTCGATCGGCACCCTCCATCTGCTCCCTAAAATGATAGTGCCAGAATGAAAGATTTGTGAATTGAAATTAAGTTAAATTTGGGCGTACAAGTGAATTAACCTGTATTAAAACGTAATCGTTGATATTGGAGGTTCTACGTTTGATTTTGACGCAAGAAACCTTCTGCAGAATATCAATTGATTTTTGAATTAATGTCACTTGATCTGGAGCTGTTTATTACATAAGTAAATTGAATGATCAGGATTATCGTTAAACATGAGTGGATTAATATGGACTTACTGAAATATCTTTCGTCTATGTGATAATACATAGTGTTATTGGGCCATAAGCTTATGGCACTCAGTACTGAATTTTTCATTCCGGAATATTCGGCTATCAAAGCTTCCCTTTGTTCTTTCGTTAAAATAATATCACCTTCAAAAGCACCACTTCTTTCCCATGCGTTTTGAAACTTCGCCATTTGGGGATTGAGAGGTTCTATATTTAAAAAAAGATTCCGATAAAAATACTTATAGGAAATCGAGCAAATATTCCCATATGGAATATATTAAATGTTTCTATTTATACTATAAATTATATAAAAAAAAACTCCCTAAAAATAATTTATAATACACCCATATATACTAACTTGAAAAAACTGCATGCCATATATAATATTCCGTTTATTACAGACATTACTAACAAACTAACCAGTAGATTCTATGACAGAATCACTAATAACCATACTAACACACTTGTGAAGAGTCTCGGTTATTACAACAAAATGTCTATACCCTTCGGGTATAAACACAGATTACCTAAACACAATCTGCTTTAGGTCATCGACTTTAGTGAGTCTTTAATTAATATTATGTATTAGATGTATTATGAGCATTTATAAGGATTGTTAATAGGTTTTTGAGCTCTTTTTCCTATTATGCTGTAGATTAACATTAGAATAATATAATACTATGATTACTAACCAAATTCATATCATATCATACCGAGACTCTTCACAAGTGTGTGAGTATAGTTATTAGTAATTAAATATTCTCATATGGAATATGTTAAATGTTTCTATTTATACTATAAATTATATAACAAAACGAATTTGTAAAATTACGATGCACTGTTTTTGTACATCACACGTCATGATTTTATCAAAACAAAAAATAACAATCAGTGTTACGAAATAAAACAATTAGTTATCGATGATGTATCTATTTGATATTGTACGGATTAATTAATTTTTTGATATCATACCTTCCGATTTTCCATGCACTGTAGCTTTAAGAAATGCTGCATATTTTCTGATTTCTTCTGTTGTTCTGGCGATCTTTATACCACAACATTGATATGTCAATGTGATACTTAATATCAATGCATATTTTAGAAAATTATTCATTTTCGAATAGATGTTTCAAACCGTATCACACCAGCTGCAGGTTCGTCCAACACTGCAGATGGACATTCAAATTCTTTCTACTATAATAGTATTTCGGGTGAGGCTATTTAACAGTAAATTTAATGACATTCAAACAGTGTTCTAACCCGATCTAGTCAGTGACCCACTTTAATGCGATTAGCTTGCGAATTCATTTTATCGTCTGGTCTTCGTTATATTCCGAGAATTCGTGAAAGTAATTAATTATAATCGTAAAAAAATTATACATATTATCCTTGATGTTTAATTTATGATTCTTATACGTATGTATGTAGATGTGAAATTCGATTAAAATTTCTTACATAATTACTTAAGGTACCTACCTAATACATTTAAATTAATCAAATATTTTTTTATATATGCAAATGTGATTTTTAATTAATACTCCTACTATTAAAAATAAATAATATTTCAGATGTATTTTTTTTATTTTTATATATTCTTACACAGATCTCTATATGTGTACATTATTTGTCAAATGAATACGTGAAGTTTATATTGTAAGTATTTTTAAAATAGAAATGAAATAACTTATATTTTTTTGTAAATTTTATTGACGTTATTTTCAAATCCAATTTATTTGAGAATATTTTGTCACTAATAATATTGTATTATCTTACGAATACTGTATTTTTAGATACACTATTCAATATTTGAAACTTCATATTAATTGTTTTAAATTCATCCTGCAGTTTGACTGTTAAGTCGTCAACAGTGTTTTGAATGTTGCTAGGTTGAATTTTATCTTTACAATGGTACAGTCTGTTTAATTTTAAAATATCTTTATCAGTCATTTTTTTTCTTTGTCCCATTCTCATTTTCAATTTTCTTGGCTAAAAAGAAATTGTAGTCTTTAAAATTGATTCGAAAAAATAATGTTTTGATATTGAAGAAGTCTCACCTTCAATGGAATCATTGTTTTATTTCTATTTTTACTAAAAGCATGATTTGAATAGTGAAGAACGCTTTCATAATCATACTCTACACCAAGAGAAGATGTTTCACGAGCAGTGTACTTGGCGAAATTGTGAACGCGATCTATAAGTTATATTTGTTAATATAAGTTATATTTGTTAATAGTCTATAAATACAAAAAAGCATACATATACATATTTCCAGGTTTCTAAAAATTTAAATACTATAACACTTAAAAATAACTTAGCAATACCTACATTTTTTTTAAATATTACTAATATGAAGATTTTTTACTTTGTGCTATATTTATTACTGAACCGACTGTTACTTTGTTACAGTTCCTTACCTGGTAATATATTTTCCCACACAATTTTTACATAATCATCTCTATCAACCGTGCTTTGCATATGGAAAAATCCCAAGGCGTGTAAAAGTTCATGTATCAAACTGCCTGCTCGGAAGCATTTCCTTCCCATTGGGCTTGGATACACATTCACAATTTGCTCTCCACCTTCCATTCCAACATTTGAAAAACAACCTTTTATATTACCCTAAAATCATTGAATTCATTTTTAATTTTAACAAAGCAATCATAGATAATCAGAAGATTTAAAAAAAATTATAAAATGGATGTAATATAAATATTCATATCAATTAAATTATTTTACTTACAAATGTGGATTGATTACTTATTATAAAAGTTATTATAATATAATATTGCAAAAAATACAATTTATATAAAAGCATTTTAAAAATATGAGATTCAAATAATTATTTTATTGTTAATACTAAATTCATAAAAATAGTTTAAAATTAGCATTATTAGTGCACTACAATTTTATGATAGAAAAGACGAGAAGTTTTATGTAGATTTACTTTCATTATTTCGACAATAACAAAAGGATAGCCATATAATTCAAAATATGTAAGTAAAAATAAAAACATGACTTGAAATTTAATTTTAAATAAAAAATATGCATTTATAATGAATTAAGTGGCACGTTTATTACCGTTATAGTTATATAATTTTTTTCTTCTGGTGGAATGTGATTTATGAATTTTACGCAAGAGACATTTTGTATGTCGTTTAATGCCTTTTGGATTGCAGATATGTGACTGGGGTCTGTAAAATGCAATTAATCAAAATATTCAATTATCTAGATTATTTGATTTGTGAGGTTTTGAAAATTAAATACAGACTGAAATGAGTTTCTATGATCCTATAATGCACTGTTGCATTTGGCCAGAGTCTGGAAGGAATGGTCATAGCGTTCCTTTGATTAGAAAACATTTGATTAAGTGCTTTTCTTTGTTTACTATTTAGAATAATGTCTCCTTCAAATAAATCGTCTTCTTTTAAATCAAATTCTACGTCATATAACGGTGATGAAGGATCTAAAAGTTATAATCACTGATATTCTTAAAACTTATAAATATATAGAACATTGGTAATTACGATACATTTTTGAAAAAAATGAAACCATTATTAATTACTAGAGTTGCATTGTCAATATCTTTCTTAATTCGTTGTATTGGAATTGTCGATAGTTTATTAATTACAGATGACAATGTAATAACCAGTACTGCAAAAACTTTCATTTTTTGTTTTCAACTGAAATAAATACTCAATTTTATTTATTATTTTTCATTATAAAACAATTTGCATACATAATCAAATTATACTATTATTTAATATCATATACATAACCCATGATTTAATAATTATGATCATTTTTATGGATGTGATGGAATTATGTTGGCCTCTGTCTTGATTATCAAATGCTTCTTAATGATGGTACCAAAAATAACTTAGTACCATCGAAAATGACTTGAAATTTTATATATTGTAGTACCTATATGTATATATGAAATACATATAATAAAAGAAGGAAAAGTAGGAAAATGTTAGTTATTTATTATGTGACGCTAAACATTAGTCTAAATACAACTTTAAATTTACACAACAGGTAAAATCCTCTTATCTGTAGATAAATTTGTTTTTAAATTATAATGATAAAAACAAGTATTGTTTGAAATAAAACGCATTAATTAAAACCGATAAATTGGACTTACACAAATGAGATCTACGAAATTCAATTGCGATTGGATTCTGTTCAGCTAACGATAAACTCAGAATGATCTTGATAATGCAGCTATTGAAAATAAATTGACAAATTTTTAGCACAGACCTTCATGCCAAAATGATGGTTTTTTTATAACTATTATAAAATTCAATCAAAGATTTTTATAATGCGATATAATCGTATTTTTAGCGTAACCGTTCTACATACATTTGTTATTATTAAAGAAAAAAGCTCTTTGTTTTACGTGCTACATAAATGTATGTATATACATATATATGTGTCCTCAATCATAAGTACATACATATATATGTATCATCTAAAAAAATAAAAAAAAATCTTATCGCTTATGTTTTGCCTTTATAAGATAAATCAGATTTATTAAAACATTTTTCAAAATAATTAATCTATATGTGAGGATTGGAATATCATGGATAAGTGATTTGGAGTATATTTACTGCGGTAAGTAAAATTCACATAAAGATTTTCTCAATAATGTGGATCCAATATGTGCATAGGTATATAAACATTTTTTATTGTATGATGTTTTCTTTTACATAAAAACCAAACAAAATTTACAAATCAAATGAAAAACATAAAAAAAATATTTTAATATTTGAAGGCAAGTACAACTATATCTTTTGATGTAAATATTTTACATATTTTGTGACAAATTATTATACTTATCATTCATGTTGGTTGGAAAAATTACATTTGTTATACTTTTAAAGTCAAAATTATTTTTAAAAATTACACTTTCACAGTGATATCTTTTACAAAGTTAAATTAGAATTTGATAATCTCTAGGAAGTTTTTCATATTATAAAAATACATATTATATTATGACATTCAATTTAAGTCGTTTAATAAAATATTTCTATTACCTACAAGCATAATACGTATACGTATATTATATAATAGATATGAGAACATTTTATAATTAGCCTTGTCTGTAGTGCGTACTATGTACATATGCTAGATTTTATATCTGAATAGAATTGAAATCTTATTGATTGACTTAAAAATGATAATACATATGTACATATCAGCGTTGCCAGATAATTATTTTACCAATGTTATGTGAAATAAAAAAAAAATCGGAATTTAGTAGCAAAAATCGGGACAACATAAAAAAACGCATAGTTCAATATTTCTCATGTATCTTCTCTTAATCTATAATTTGGAAAGAGACTTTGTATGTATGTAAATATCCTTGGTCGTCGTCGTCGTCTTCGTCCGTAGATCGGTGACGTCATCGAACACGTGATTCGATTTTTTTTTTTTCGATCCATGGGCGCCGATTTGTTTTTTTCGTTTCAATGGATTCACCCCCGCGGGGGCGCAAGGCGAGTAGCTTCATGGGGCCCCGCCAGGGGCGCCACAAGGGGCGCAGCCCCGTGGGGCCCCAGCCTCATGGGGCGCAGCCCCATGGGGCTCAAAAGGGGGCGCCACAAGGGGCGCAGTCCCATGGGGCTCAAAAGGGGGCGCCACGAGGGGCGCAGCCCCGTGGGGCCCCGGGGGGGCCCACCCTCATGGGGCGCAGCCCCATGGGGCTCAAAAGGGGGCGCCACGAGGGGCGCAGCCCCGTGGGGCCCCAGCCTCATGGGGCGCAGCCCCATGGGGCTCAAAAGGGGGCGCCAACAGGGGCACAGCCCCGTGGGGCCCCGAAGGGGGCCCGGGGGGCCGAGCCTCATGGGGCGCAGCCCCATGGGGCTCAAAAGGGGGCGCCACAAGGGGCGCAGCCCCGTGGGGCCCCGAAGGGGGCCCGGGGGGCCCAGCCTCATGGGGCGCAGCCCCATGAGGCTCAAAAGGGGGCGCCACAAGGGGCGCAGCCCCGTGGGGCCCCGAAGGGGGCCCGGGGGGCCCAGCCTCATGGGGCGCAGCCCCATGGGGCTCAAAAGGGGGCGCCACAAGGGGCGCAGCCCCATGGGGCTCAAAAGGGGGTGCCACAAGGGGCGCAGCCCCGTGAAGCCCCGAAGGGGGCGCGGGGGGCCCAGCCTCATGGGGCGCAGCCCCATGGGGCTCAAAAGGGGGCGCCACAAGGGGCGCAGCCCCGTGGGGCCCCGAAGGGGGCCCGGGGGGCCCAGCCTCATGGGGCGCAGCCCCATGAGGCTCAAAAGGGGGCGCCACAAGGGGCGCAGCCCCGTGGGGCCCCGAAGGGGGCCCGGGGGGCCCAGCCTCATGGGGCGCAGCCCCATGAGGCTCAAAAGGGGGCGCCACAAGGGGCGCAGCCCCGTGGGGCCCCGAAGGGGGCCCGGGGGGCCCAGCCTCATGGGGCGCAGCCCCATGGGGCTCAAAAGGGGGCGCCACAAGGGGCGCAGCCCCGTGGGGCCCCGAAGGGGGCCCGGGGGGCCCAGCCTCATGGGGCGCAAGCCCTAATAGGCATTAACTAAGGGGGGCGAAGCCCTAGACGGCAATTAATCATGGGGGCGCGGAGGGGCGAAGCCCTAAAAGGCAACTGATCATGGGGGCGAAGCCTTAGACGGCATTTAATCATGGGGGCGCGGAGGGGCGAAGCCCTAAAAGGCATTAACTAAGGGGGGCGAAGCCCTAAACGGCAATTAATCTTGGGGGCGCGGGGGGCGAAGCCCTAAAAGGCAACTGATCATGGGGGCGAAGCCTTAGACGGCATTTAATCATGGGGGCGCGGAGGGGCGAAGCCCTAAAAGGCATTAACTAAGGGGGGCGAAGCCCTAAACGGCAATTAATCTTGGGGGCGTGGGGGGCGAAGCCCTAAAAGGCAACTGATCATGGGAGCGAAGCCTTAGACGGCATTTAATCATGGGGGCGCGGAGGGGCGAAGCCCTAAAAGGCATTAACTAAGGGGGGCGAAGCCCTAAACGGCAATTAATCTTGGGGGCGCGGGGGGCGAAGCCCTAAAAGGCATTAACTAAGGGGGGCGAAGCCCTAGACGGCATTTAATCATGGGGGTGCGGAGGGGCGAAGCCCTAAAAGGCATTAACTAAGGGGGGCGAAGCCCTAAACGGCAATTGCTCATGGGGCGTGGAGGGGCGAAGCCCTAGAAGGCAAAGGCTCAGGGGGGCGCCGAGGGCGAAGCCCTAGAAGGCAAAAAAAATTTTGATTTTTTTTTTTGATTTTTTAAAAAAATTTTTTTTAATTTTTTTTTAATTTTTTTTTAATTTTTTTTTTATTTTTTTTTTAATTTTTTTTTTGATTTTTTTTTTTATTTTTTTTTTATTTTTTTTTTTAATTTTTAAATTTTTTTTTAATTTTTTTTTTTTTTTAATTAAATTAGCTTAGTCATGTTTAAGCGGTTTATATTATAAACACTGAGCGAAGCCGGGTAATACAGCTAGTCTAATCTATAATTTGGAAAGAGACTTTGTATGTATCCTTGGTCGTCGTTTTCGTCGTTTTCGTCCGTAGATCGGTGACGTCATCGAACACGTGATTCGATTTTTTTTTTTTCGATCCATGGGCGCCGATTTGTTTTTTTCGTTTCAATGGATTCACCCCCGCGGGGGCGCAAGGCGAGTAGCTTCATGGGGCCCCGCCAGGGGCGCCACAAGGGGCGCAGCCCCGTGGGGCCCCAGCCTCATGGGGCGCAACCCCATGGGGCTCAAAAGGGGGCGCCACAAGGGGCGCAGCCCCGTGGGGCCCCGAAGGGGGCCCGGGGGGCCCAGCCTCATGGGGCGCAGCCCCATGGGGCTCAAAAGGGGGCGCCACGAGGGGCGCAGCCCCGTGGGGCCCCGGGGGGGCCCAGCCTCATGGGGCGCAGCCCCATGGGGCTCAAAAGGGGGCGCAGCCCCATGGGGCTCAAAAGGAGGCGCCACAAGGGGCGCAGCCCCGTGGGGCCCCGTGGGGCCCCGAAGGGGGCCCGGGGGGCCCAGCCTCATGGGGCGCAGCCCCATGGGGCTCAAAAGGGGGCGCCACAAGGGACGCAGCCCCGTGGGGCCCCGAAGGGGGCCCGGGGGGCCCAGCCTCATGGGGCGCAGCCCCATGGGGCTCAAAAGGGGGCGCCACAAGGGGCGCAGCCCCGTGGGGCCCCGGGGGGGCCCAGCCTCATGGGGCGCAGCCCCATGGGGCTCAAAAGGGGGCGCCACATGGGGCGCAGCCCCGTGGGGCCCCGAAGGGGGCCCGGGGGGCCCAGCCTCATGGGGCTCAAAAGGTGGCGCCACAAGGGGCGCAGCCCCGTGGGGCCCCGAATGGGGGCCCGGGGGGCCCAGCCTCATGGGGCGCAGCCCCATGGGGCTCAAAAGGGGGCGCAGCCCCATGGGGCTCAAAAGGAGGCGCCACAAGGGGCGCAGCCCCGTGGGGCCCCGTGGGGCCCCGAAGGGGGCCCGGGGGGCCCAGCCTCATGGGGCGCAGCCCCATGGGGCTCAAAAGGGGGCGCCACAAGGGACGCAGCCCCGTGGGGCCCCGAAGGGGGCCCGGGGGGCCCAGCCTCATGGGGCGCAGCCCCATGGGGCTCAAAAGGGGGCGCCACAAGGGGCGCAGCCCCGTGGGGCCCCGGGGGGGCCCAGCCTCATGGGGCGCAGCCCCATGGGGCTCAAAAGGGGGCGCCACATGGGGCGCAGCCCCGTGGGGCCCCGAAGGGGGCCCGGGGGGCCCAGCCTCATGGGGCTCAAAAGGTGGCGCCACAAGGGGCGCAGCCCCGTGGGGCCCCGAATGGGGGCCCGGGGGGCCCAGCCTCATGGGGCTCAAAAGGTGGCGCCACAAGGGGCGCAGCCCCGTGGGGCCCCGAATGGGGGCCCGGGGGGCCCAGCCTCATGGGGCGCAGCCCCATGGGGCTCAAAAGGGGGCGCCACAAGGGGCGCAGCCCCGTGGGGCCCCGAAGGGGGCCCGGGGGGCCCAGCCTCATGGGGCGCAAGCCCTAATAGGCATTAACTAAGGGGGGCGAAGCCCTAGACGGCAATTAATCATGGGGGCGCGGAGGGGCGAAGCCCTAAAAGGCAACTGATCATGGAAGCGAAGCCTTAGACGGCATTTAATCGTGGGGGCGCGGAGGGGCGAAGCCCTAAAAGGCATTAACTAAGGGGGGCGAAGCCCTAAACGGCAATTAATCTTGGGGGCGCGGGAGGCGAAGCCCTAAAAGGCATTAACTAAGGGGGGCGAAGCCCTAGACGGCTTTGAATCATGGGGGCGCGGAGGGGCGAAGCCCTAAAAGGCATTAACTAAGGGGGGCGAAGCCCTAAACGGCAATTAATCTTGGGGGCGCGGGGGGCGAAGCCCTAAAAGGCATTAACTAGGGGGGGCGAAGCCCTAGACGGCATTTAATCATGGGGGTGCGGAGGGGCGAAGCCCTAAAAGGCATTAACTAAGGGGGGCGAAGCCCGAAACGGCAATTAATCTTGGGGGCGCGGGGGGCGAAGCCCTAAAAGGCATTAACTAAGGGGGGCGAAGCCCTAGACGGCTTTGAATCATGGGGGCGCGGAGGGGCGAAGCCCTAAAAGGCAACTGATCATGGGGGCGAAGCCCTAAACGGCAATTGCTCATGGGGCGTGGAGGGGCGAAGCCCTAGAAGGCAAAGGCTCAGGGGGGTGCCGAGGGCGAAGCCCTAGAAGGCAAAAAAAAAATTTGATGAATTTGAAAAAAAAAATGATGAATTTGAAAAAAAAAATGATTTTTTTTTTTGATTTTTTTAAATTTTTTTTTTGATTTTTTTTTTATTTTTTTTTTGATTTTTTTTTATTTTTTTTTAATTTTTTTTTTATTTTTTTTTTTAATTTTTAATTTTTTTTTTTTTTTTTAATTAAATTAGCTTAGTCATGTTTAAGCGGTTTATATTATAAACACTGAGCGAAGCCGGGTAATACAGCTAGTATTTTTATAAAATCAAAATCGTAAATGAGAGAACACAAACTACAAAATAATAAGATTATATAATATTTTTTCCCGACACTCGCTTATTTGTACTAGGCTGAAGATTTTACTTCCTGGAGAGTTTCTTTTTGCTGCTTAATGTATTGGTAAAATTCAGTACATGAGTACATATATCATTTTGAATCGAACAAGTAATTCCAATTTTATCACATTAGTAGAACATTTGTTTTGTGCATCTGATCATTTTAAATTCATATGATAAAATACCTGTTCGATATAGCAATTAAATGTTTGTATGCTTAAAATAAATTAAATTGGCTTGAAAATGTTTTTTAATTAATCAATCAATTTAAAGTATATTTAACCCTTTGACTGCTACAACAACGATAAATCGTTGTTTTGAAATTGGCGAAGATTGCTACGACGATCGTTGTTGTCGACATTAATTGTCGTATTTCAATACTTTCTTTGAGCCACCAGCGCATCAGTGGCACGAAACATTTTTTTTATATACGTATTTATATTTATTTTTCAATCAAGCTTTATAAATATTTATCAATTTTTTAAATAAAAGCTCTTCAATTTCGGGTTCATCATCAAAGTAAATTTCGGGTTCGTTGTCAATCTAATCTATAATTTGGAAAGAGACTTTGTATGTAAGTATCCTTGGTCGTCGTCGTCGTCGTCTTCGTCGTCTTCGTCGTCTTCGTCCGTAGATCGGTGACGTCATCGAACACGTGATTCGATTTTTTTTTTTTTTCGATCCATGGGCGCCGATTTTTTTTTTCGTTTCAATGGATTCACCCCCGCGGGGGCGCAAGGCGAGTAGCTTCATGGGGCCCCGCCAGGGGCGCCACAAGGGGCGCAGCCCCGTGGGGCTCAAAAGGGGGCGCCACAAGGGGCGCAGCCCCGTGGGGCCCCGAAGGGGGCCCGGGGGGCCCAGCCTCATGGGGCGCAGCCCCATGGGGCTCAAAAGGGGGTGCCACAAGGGGCGCAGCCCCGTGAAGCCCCGAAGGGGGCGCGGGGGGCCCAGCCTCATGGGGCTCAAAAGGGGGCGCCACAAGGGGCGCAGCCCCGTGGGGCCCAGCCTCATGGGGCGCAGCCCCATGAGGTTCAAAAGGGGGCGCCACAAGGGGCGCAGCCCCGTGGGGCCCCGAAGGGGGCCCGGGGGGCCCAGCCTCATGGGGCGCAGCCCCATGGGGCTCAAAAGGGGGCGCCACAAGGGGCGCAGCCCCGTGGGGCCCCGAAGGGGGCCCGGGGGGCCCAGCCTCATGGGGCGCAGCCCCATGGGGCTCAAAAGGGGGTGCCACAAGGGGCGCAGCCCCGTGAAGCCCCGAAGGGGGCGCGGGGGGCCCAGCCTCATGGGGCGCAGCCCCATGGGGCTCAAAAGAGGGCGCCACAAGGGGCGCAGCCCCGTGGGGCCCCGAAGGGGGCCCGGGGGGCCCAGCCTCATGGGGCGCAGCCCCATGAGGCTCAAAAGGGGGCGCCACAAGGGGCGCAGCCCCGTGGGGTCCCGAAGGGGGCCCGGGGGGCCCAGCCTCATGGGGCGCAGCCCCATGGGGCTCAAAAGGGGGCGCCACAAGGGGCGCAGCCCCGTGGGGCCCCGAAGGGGGCCCGGGGGGCCCAGCCTCATGGGGCGCAGCCCCATGGGGCTCAAAAGGGGGTGCCACAAGGGGCGCAGCCCCGTGAAGCCCCGAAGGGGGCGCGGGGGGCCCAGCCTCATGGGGCGCAGCCCCATGGGGCTCAAAAGGGGGTGCCACAAGGGGCGCAGCCCCGTGAAGCCCTGAAGGGGGCGCGGGGGGCCCAGCCTCATGGGGCGCAGCCCCATGGGGCTCAAAAGGGGGCGCCACAAGGGGCGCAGCCCCGTGGGGCCCCAGCCTCATGGGGCGCAGCCCCATGAGGCTCAAAAGGGGGCGCCACAAGGGGCGCAGCCCCGTGGGGCCCCGAAGGGGGCCCGGGGGGCCCAGCCTCATGGGGCGCAGCCCCATGGGGCTCAAAAGGGGGCGCCACAAGGGGCGCAGCCCCGTGGGGCCCCGAAGGGGGCCCGGGGGGCCCAGCCTCATGGGGCGCAGCCCCATGGGGCTCAAAAGGGGGCGCCACAAGGGGCGCAGCCCCGTGGGGCCCAGCCTCATGGGGCGCAGCCCCATGGGGCTCAAAAGGGGGCGCCACAAGGGGCGCAGCCCCGTGGGGCCCCGAAGGGGGCCCGGGGGGCCCAGCCTCATGGGGCGCAAGCCCTAATAGGCATTAACTAAGGGGGGCGAAGCCCTAGACGGCAATTAATCATGGGGGCGCGGAGGGGCGAAGCCCTAAAAGGCAACTGATCATGGGGGCGAAGCCTTAGACGGCATTTAATCATGGGGGCGCGGAGGGGCGAAGCCCTAAAAGGCATTAACTAAGGGGGGCGAAGCCCTAAACGGCAATTAATCTTGGGGGCGCGGGGGGCGAAGCCCTAAAAGGCAACTGATCATGGGGGCGAAGCCTTAGACGGCATTTAATCATGGGGGCGCGGAGGGGCGAAGCCCTAAAAGGCATTAACTAAGGGGGGCGAAGCCCTAAACGGCAATTAATCTTGGGGGCGCGGGGGGCGAAGCCCTAAAAGGCAACTGATCATGGGAGCGAAGCCTTAGACGGCATTTAATCATGGGGGCGCGGAGGGGCGAAGCCCTAAAAGGCATTAACTAAGGGGGGCGAAGCCCTAAACGGCAATTAATCTTGGGGGCGCGGGGGGCGAAGCCCTAAAAGGCATTAACTAAGGGGGGCGAAGCCCTAGACGGCATTTAATCATGGGGGTGCGGAGGGGCGAAGCCCTAAAAGGCATTAACTAAGGGGGGCGAAGCCCTAAACGGCAATTGCTCATGGGGCGTGGAGGGGCGAAGCCCTAGAAGGCAAAGGCTCAGGGGGGCGCCGAGGGCGAAGCCCTAGAAGGCAAAAAAAATTTTGATTTTTTTTTTTTGATTTTTTAAAATTTTTTTTTTTAATTTTTTTTTATTTTTTTTTTATTTTTTTTTATTTTTTTTTTTGATTTTTTTTTTATTTTTTTTTTATTATTTTTTTTAATTTTTAAATTTTTTTTAATTTTTTTTTTTTTTTAATTAAATTAGCTTAGTCATGTTTAAGCGGTTTATATTATAAACACTGAGCGAAGCCGGGTAATACAGCTAGTCTAATCTATAATTTGGAAAGAGACTTTGTATGTAAATATCCTTGGTCGTCGTCGTCGTCGTCGTCGTCATCGTCCGTAGATCGGTGACGTCATCGAACACGTGATTCGATTTTTTTTTTTTCGATCCATGGGCGCCGATTTTTTTTTTCATTTCAATGGATTCACCCCCGCGGGGGCGCAAGGCGAGTAGTTTCATGGGGCCCCGCCAGGGGCGCCACAAGGGGCGCAGCCCCGTGGGGCTCAAAAGGGGGCGCCACAAGGGGCGCAGCCCCGTGGGGCCCCGAAGGGGGCCCGGGGGGCCCAGCCTCATGGGGCGCAGCCCCATGGGGCTCAAAAGGGGGTGCCACAAGGGGCGCAGCCCCGTGAAGCCCCGAAGGGGGCGCGGGGGGCCCAGCCTCATGGGGCGCAGCCCCATGGGGCTCAAAAGGGGGCGCCACAAGGGGCGCAGCCCCGTGGGGCCCCAGCCTCATGGGGCGCAGCCCCATGAGGCTCAAAAGGGGGCGCCACAAGGGGCGCAGCCCCGTGGGGCCCCGAAGGGGGCCCGGGGGGCCCAGCCTCATGGGGCGCAGCCCCATGGGGCTCAAAAGGGGGCGCCACAAGGGGCGCAGCCCCGTGGGGCCCCGAAGGGGGCCCGGGGGGCCCAGCCTCATGGGGCGCAGCCCCATGGGGCTCAAAAGGGGGTGCCACAAGGGGCGCAGCCCCGTGAAGCCTCATGGGGCGCAGCCCCATGAGGCTCAAAAGGGGGCGCCACAAGGGGCGCAGCCCCGTGGGGCCCCGAAGGGGGCCCGGGGGGCCCAGCCTCATGGGGCGCAGCCCCATGGGGCTCAAAAGGGGGCGCCACAAGGGGCGCAGCCCCGTGGGGCCCCGAAGGGGGCCCGGGGGGCCCAGCCTCATGGGGCGCAGCCCCATGGGGCTCAAAAGGGGGTGCCACAAGGGGCGCAGCCCCGTGAAGCCCCGAAGGGGGCGCGGGGGGCCCAGCCTCATGGGGCGCAGCCCCATGGGGCTCAAAAGGGGGCGCCACAAGGGGCGCAGCCCCGTGGGGCCCCAGCCTCATGGGGCGCAAGCCCTAATAGGCATTAACTAAGGGGGGCGAAGCCCTAGACGGCAATTAATCATGGGGGCGCGGAGGGGCGAAGCCCTAAAAGGCAACTGATCATGGGGGCGAAGCCTTAGACGGCATTTAATCATGGGGGCGAAGCCTTAGACGGCATTTAATCATGGGGGCGCGGAGGGGCGAAGCCCTAAAAGGCATTAACTAAGGGGAGCGAAGCCCTAAACGGCAATTTATCTTGGGGGCGCGGGGGGCGAAGCCCTAAAAGGCAACTGATCATGGGGGCGAAGCCTTAGACGGCATTTAATCATGGGGGCGCGGAGGGGCGAAGCCCTAAAAGGCATTAACTAAGGGGGGCGAAGCCCTAAACGGCAATTAATCTTGGGGGCGCGGGGGGCGAAGCCCTAAAAGGCAACTGATCATGGGGGCGAAGCCTTAGACGGCATTTAATCATGGGGGCGCGGAGGGGCGAAGCCCTAAAAGGCATTAACTAAGGGGGGCGAAGCCCTAAACGGCAATTAATCTTGGGGGCGTGGGGGGCGAAGCCCTAAAAGGCAACTGATCATGGGAGCGAAGCCTTAGACGGCATTTAATCATGGGGGCGCGGAGGGGCGAAGCCCTAAAAGGCATTAACTAAGGGGGGCGAAGCCCTAAACGGCAATTAATCTTGGGGGCGTGGGGGGCGAAGCCCTAAAAGGCAACTGATCATGGGAGCGAAGCCTTAGACGGCATTTAATCATGGGGGCGCGGAGGGGCGAAGCCCTAAAAGGCATTAACTAAGGGGGGCGAAGCCCTAAACGGCAATTAATCTTGGGGGCGCGGGGGGCGAAGCCCTAAAAGGCATTAACTAAGGGGGGCGAAGCCCTAGACGGCATTTAATCATGGGGGTGCGGAGGGGCGAAGCCCTAAAAGGCATTAACTAAGGGGGGCGAAGCCCTAAACGGCAATTGCTCATGGGGCGTGGAGGGGCGAAGCCCTAGAAGGCAAAGGCTCAGGGGGGTGCCGAGGGCGAAGCCCTAGAAGGCAAAAAAAAAAAAATGATTTTTTTTTTTGATTTTTTTAAATTTTTTTTTTGATTTTTTTTTTATTTTTTTTTAGATTTTTTTTTTGTTTTTTTTTTTAATTTTTTTTTTTATTTTTTTTTTTAATTTTTTAATTTTTTTTTTTTTTTTAATTAAATTAGCTTAGTCATGTTTAAGCGGTTTATATTATAAACACTGAGCGAAGCCGGGTAATACAGCTAGTGTCCTATAAGGAGTTATTACTTGGGAATTGATTATTGTCGATAAATTCAATTATATAGGTCACGAGACGTCACGAATTCATGCAATCAATCAAATGCAACTGAAATGCATACAAAATGTTTATGATACATGTTGAAAAATTATTTGATTATTAGAAACTTCGCATCCTTGTGTGTCTCGCTCACACGTACACAATTAAAACCAAGAAAGAAAGAGAGAAAGACCGCTACCTGTTTCGAATATATCGCATGTTGTAAGGCTACATCGATGTCTAAAAATAGATTATTGAAAAAAATAAAGCGTCGGGAAAACAATCGTCAAAACTTATTTAGTGTATATATGTAGGTATCTCTTTCGTACGCACGCATGTAAAAGCAAGACAGAAAGAGAGAGCACGAGTCCACGACTGCTTCTTAAAAATGTATATAAAGTATTATAAAAATTACGAGTGATCGGCGAAGTAAGTATGTAAAAAAAAATATTATATTTTTTTTTTTCAAAATAATTACAAATGTTAGCATTTTTCGCTTGGACATTGAAAAACCTCGTAGCAGCCAAAGGGTTAAGGCGGTCGGTGGAGTAGTTCCATCCATCGAACATACAGTGAAGAGTGCAAATGAGAAAATGCAGCAGCAAGAAGACCATTAGACGATAAAAATACACGAAGATGTAGAGAGGCTGCTCTCACCCTGAGAATGGCCTCAAAGTGAGGTATGTGCCCCTGCACGAACATTTGCGACGCGCTGCAACCCCTTGGTAGCCTGAAGAGAGCACGGTAGCAGTTGTTATATTGAATTTTTATCTTCCTCATCGTCTACCGCTTGTATTGTATAAATATGTCAGCATATTTGCCTTTATACAAATAGCTCTCCTTTGCCTTTCGATGTCACAGTCACAGTCATCAGTGAGATCCTACGTAAGCAGATGTCCCAGGTAATTGACTTCCCTCAGGGTTTCAAGATTACGTCCATCCCAAATTATGTTACATACATATGTATATATGTACTTCTACATTTTATTTAGATATATATTTGGAACAATATTTATTGCAAAAGATTGAAGTGATTAACTAGAAACATTGATCGAAAGATAATTCAGAATAATATTTTTACTTTATCTACATACATACATATGTACGTAATAACAATAGATGAAGTTTTGTGATCATGCGAAAATTCTAACTCGAGATATTGACTGATTCGAACTCAGAATCAATTACTGATCACGTTTTCATAATCTAGAAAAAAATTGGATACCTGTGTGTGTCTGTGTGCCTGTGTATTTTGAGGATTTTTTGAATACCGTTACTCCTATCGAACTGAAACTTAGTATCGGTTACTGAAATTCTTATCGATACGACGTTAATTTTTTTCAAATTTTTAAGTTGACCCGAAATGGTACCTCCCCTTATATGTAGGTATCCCCCTTTTTTAAGTTTTTGAATTCAATTATCTCCCAAACCGCAAACTAAATCGGACTGAAATTTTTTTACATGTAATAGAAATAACAATTTTTATAACCTAATATTTTTAAATATTATTATCTGAACTCGAAGTAGTACTTTTACTCTAGAGAATTGGGGTTTTTTTTATGTTTTTATAAAAACACCTTTTGATTTATTAAACTGAAATTTCATATCTAGAAGCTAAAGCTTAATACCAAATTATTTATAAAATTTGGTAAGCATCCGTCAACCGAAAGTGGCAGTTTACTCTTGTTCGATTTTTCTTCCACTATTGTTTTCGACCCCTTAAACATATGTGCTCGTCACAAAAAAATTCAAGTATAATGTGTATTCAATCTTGTATCAATGTGATGAAAATAAAAGAAATCATTAAATTTTATAAACCAGAAATGGGATTCTTTCTTCTTAGAGAGGTCAAAAATGTTGTCGCCACTACTCTGTCCACACCCCTGAACGTATCAAACTGAAAATTTATATTTGTATTCTTTATGTACTAACTTAGAGCTGATGAGATTTTGGTCAGAATTCGTAAACCGGGAGTAGTTTTTTTTTTCAATATTTCATTATTTTATTTTGACCTTTTAAATTATTTTAATCTTTTTGATATTTATTATGTATAATACTGATAGTGATATTAATTAATAAAAAAAATTTGAACAAAATCTGACAACCAGAAGTAGAACTTTTGTCTTGTGCAAGTTTCCATACATTTGCGCTCAATTTGTATTGAAAATGCTGTCATAGCTATTAGTATTTCATAATGTGTCTGTACGGTTCAATATCGAATTTTGTTTTGTGACCTTCTTAAATTCCTCAAATACATAGATTCCGGTTTACGAAGTCATAGGTTGGTTACATCCGAATTTTTTTGTTTCGAACGTTGTAGTCAACGTTAAAAATGATTTCATAATTTATACACTATAAAATGTCGGTCTCCCTCACGGGCCCGAATGTGAAACGCCCGAAAACGCAAATATCGGAAGGCAAAGATCGAAAATCAAAAGATCTCAAGTCGAAAGATCAAAAAAAAAAAAGCGTGCTTGGTAAACGGTACTATGTATATATAATATATATATGAGTGGCATGCGGTGAAATTATCTCTCTTTTTGTCATACAGCCTTGTTTAATGTGCACGCGCAGAATACGGGAGGAAAAGCCTGTTCCTCTTGTTCCTGTTGTATCCTGCTCGCGCAAATTAAGTGAGTATATACGACGGGGGGAGAGACCCTTTTTTTATCTTTCGACTTAAGATCTTTCGATTTTCGATCTTTGTCTTCCGATATTTGCGTTTTCGGGCGTTTCACATTCGGGCCCGTGAGGTAGACCCATAAAATGTATATGTTTATACAATAGGCGCGTATTGTCAATTTTATTTTTACACTATAAAGACAATGCACATAGGCGTATAAAAGTGTGTTATGGGCTGCGCGGGACAAGAGAGAATCCTCGTCCTTCGTTCGCTGGCAATTTCTAGAAACAGTCGGTTCGGTGTTTCTTTGTCGGTTGTTTCGCAATATTATTGACAGGATGGCGACCGCTAATAAGATGGCGGAGGTAGTCAAATTGTTTGTTTCGAACACGTTTCGAGCTTTCTTTGTTAAGTTATTTCATTCATTCAAGACTAACTCGACACAGTTCATAACCTACACTATTAATTGCGACTGGAAAAAATATTTATCGTCACTCGCTATTTGAAGCATATCGGAACCATATTATTAGATTATTTAATCACCAATATAATTCAATCATTTTCTTTCTTGCGATGTAGAAATTGCTTTGTAATCACAACTGTGCAATTTGTGCAATTGATTACTTCCTATTTTAGAGACTCATTGCCGATGAATTTCTTGTACTTATTTATAATGTTATAAAGTAATTATTATTAAAGAGCGTTTGAATTTTTTTTAAATAAATATATGTACATAGTATAATATTTTACACATTTTAACCTATGTAGTCCAATTCATTATATCACATTGAAATTTGCCCGGAGGTATCTAAAATAAAAAAGATTCATATTATTTACATGATTATAAATGTAAAATGGAGTCCTACCTATTTGTGTCAAAATATTTTTTCCCCAAGCAAAATCTCATCTATTCCTCTTTTTTAGATAAAAATCGATATTGAGGAGCTAGAATCGTTGAAGAAACAGGCCACTCGAAGATATGTCAGTGATCTGCTATCTCTGGAAATACGAAAGTTGGAGACACAGCTTTCAAAGCTGCACGATGATCGAATCAATGAATCGGCAGCGGCACTTGCAAATAATGTAATCACTGAAAAGTCTGATAGTAAACGATACCAAATAAAGCTGAATGGATATGGTAAAATAATTATGCTGTTGGTGTGCTCATTCAGTTTGTTTATATATGTTTTTAAATCGTTTTTTTCTTTCAGGTTGGGACCAATCTGATAAATTTGTGAAGGTTTTTGTCACTTTGAAAAATGCCCAAACGTTAGCCAGCGAGAATGTTTACTGTAACCTCACTGAAAATTCGATGGAGCTTAATGTGAAAGATCTGGATAATAAAGATTATGTATTGGTCATAAACAAATTGTTGAACCACGTAAATGTCAAGGCTAGTTACTGGAAACAAAAAACTGGTAAATATAAAGATTATATGTATTTATAAAAATAAATTTTGCGGCCGAATGAAAATACGTGAAATTTTTCCAATTGTGAACAAATTATGTTAGTGTTTTCACTACAAAAAGGTGTATTTTAAAAATTGTAATTTCCGGATTTTAAATTATAAGAAACAAATATTATTGTAATGAGATGCATTATTTTAGATGAGAAACATTATTTTAATGGCACATGGGAAAAACTACTAATTTTTGCTACATATTCAAAAATTAAACCCACGGGTCTTTCCGATTGTATATTATTGCTATTGAAGTTGTCGCGATATGCTGTCAATTCTAAGGGTTTATAATTTGGAAAACATACAGTAAATCAGATTTCAGCCTCCAGCTAATCATGTGTATTTATATTATTATTATTAATCAGAATGTGTAACTAATTTTGTAACTCACTGTCATTCGGTGAATCTAATTTTTTTATTCAATAATTGGAAAGTATATAAATGAAGTTTTTTGAATTCCTAAAATTTGATTATGTACAGAGGTGTCACAAAAAAACCTTTTTTTCTTCAGATATGGTGGTCGTATTTCTCTCTAAATCGATTCCAGGAACAAATTGGTCACACATGACAGAAATAGAAAAGCGTTTTGATGAAAATAAGGCTAATAAATTCAAAACGGACAACATGGATGGAAAAGGTCCTCAAGACTCTCTCATGGGATTGATGAAAAATATGTGTGTATTTATGAATATTTATTTGTATAATTTCTTATACTTTTATGTCTTTATATTACAATATATGTATGTACATTTTATTTTAGGTATGAATCTGGCGATGACGATATGAAACGAATGATCAAAAAGGCTTGGACAGAGGGTCAGGACAAACAAGCATCGGCAAGATCCATGGATTTTTAAATGTTGTTTTAAAGCTTAATAAACCAGAATTAATAAAAAAAAAACTACATTCCCCAATTAGATTTCTATTATGTTGGTGTTGAAATCTTGATTCATAAATGTAATTTGGTGTCGTTAAATTTCCTCTACTTGGAAGGTTATTCATGTATTTTTTGTATCCATAATGTATTGCACTGATATGTGTATATACATATATATATTGTCTCATTATTATAGTAAGTAATTACATAAGAAGTCTCGGTTTTTACGGTTGCCCTGGATTAGCGACTGGCCATCAATTTACATGTATTCAATGTATTAAAAAATAAAGAGTAAACGTATTATGTAACATTTTGTTTTATTTCTTTCTTTGATGGAATTTTGAGAACTCTGTTTATGCGAAACTATAGTGTATAATTAATTCCCAACAAAAGTAGCAAATGATTACAGTGTATAAATGATTTCGGTTTACTCGCTTGTAAAGTGCTAAGTGGGCAAACTAGCGGTGTGCGTAGGGTTGCCAACCATCCCGGATTGTCCCGGAATTGGAATCACTGTCCCGTATCCCGGATGAATGCTAAATTTTGAGGAAACTTACATTTATTTTTATTGAAATTGACATCGTGTACATATATCCGTTGAACGTCCTTCCAACGTACATACAGTCCCAGGACAGAATATTACACCACCCCATTGAACCGCGTTCGCGCCCATTTGTAACGGTTATAAATAATTCACAATAAGATCTTTTGGGCTAGTTTTGTTTGTAAGCTCATCCTTATTTACTACTCTATTCACCAACAAAAAATAATACAACATTATCCTTCAAAATGTCTTCAAAAATTAAAGTGAAATGAGTTTGCTCCTGAATTACGTAAAGCATATACGAGCGTTTCTGCGAAGATTTTTTATTATTTCGTTAATAACACCGTGATTTGTTCTTTTGCTGCAGCTTTACTATATTTTTAGGGTAAGTTGGTGATTAATTTAAAAAAAAAAATACTTTCATTTATGTTTTAAATTGCTTGTGAGTCTTAAATAGATTTTTTTTTAGATTAGTCGAAAAGCAATTCTTTTTAAAGAGAGAAATGCAAGTATTATAGCATTAATAAAAACTAAAATAAACATAAAATCACGACAATAGAGGGTGTAAGTTATACGGGTGTTTGCAAAATAAGGAAACACCTGCAACAAAGTGGCGATTCCACTTTCTTCCAAATGTTAGACAAGCAAAATGATGACAAGATATGGGCAGAGTATTTCAAAAAGCATGAAAAATCGGTTGAGCTGATGAAAATAGTATCTTTCAATATGTCCATCCCCGCAGTAATGCTTACACAGAAAGAGTATTTAGTCACATGAAGTGTGTGGACGAAGGCCAGGAATAACATGAATATCGACTAAGTAAAGGCGGAATTGCAAATAAGACCTCTTTTACTCTTATGTATGTATTCGAATAAAGGAACCAAATTTAACGAGGCGTGAAAGCCAGTTAAATTTTGATGACTGAACATGATGACAATTTTTTTTCCAGAGTAATATTTTCCGCATGTAAAAACTATAAAATATGCTCCGAACGAATAAAAAAATATATATAAAAATTGAGTTTTGAGCTATTTGTCCCGGAATTGTCTCAGAAAAAGTTGGCAACCCTAGGTGTGCGAGCTTTGACCAGTTAAATTTCTTTGGTCCTCATATTTTACTCAGTAAACGGACTATTGCGTAAATTGCGATTGCGCGCGCATGACAATCGTTGCCACAAAAATTGCAAATAGGGAATATCTAGCATTCGAGTTCTCGTTGGTACAATATTTCGTGTGGTGGGATTGATGGATTTTTTAGGTTGCAGATCCAATGTTCCGTGATCGAGATTTTAGTGACATGCGCGAGATCACTTTTTGCGGAATAATCACCGAGCTATTTTACTCGGTCTTACAAAATGTGAATGATGGTCGTAATTAGTGGTGTTACGGTAGTCCCCGGCCAAAAATTGTGCGCGTGTGTGTGTAGTTGGTAATCGAGGTTGTGTGGTGTCTACCGGCTGACATGTCGGTGTTTCGCGGTGTCCTCTGCGGCGTGGCGGTCGGGAGGGCGGCTTCCCGGCTGAGGGTCTCCGCCCGTCCCGCGACTCCTTTGCTCGTCACTGTCAGACACCGTTAGTGCTCTTTCAGGCATCTTCAGTTGCGTCACACACACACACATGTGTGCAACTGTCAAACTTACACAACACCGCACGCGAACTCCTCACCATTATATTCATTTGTTTATTTTTTAAATTGAATTTTCATTTGTTATCTTCATATATTCAGGGGTGAACATATTTATTTATGAGTTACGAGTAGGTTTGACAACCAAGAAGGAAAAAAATGAGAGCATGTTTTAAATTTAATTTTCTTGAAAAATTACAATAAAGTCTATGTATAACCAAATAATTTAAGGGTTTAATTTTGTATGTTCATAATAATATACATGTATAAAAATAGTTAGGAACATGTATTTATATATTAGACTTATGTTTGTGGTTAGAGCATTTTAAAATTCGTTTTAATACTCTGGTTGACACAGAGATGCTCGGACGTTACTCGTAATGTGGTAAGAGGTGACTCAACCGTTTTTGGACGATAATATCTGACCTGAGTTAGGTCGGCTTTTGCGATTGAATGCGTAAGAAAATAAATTCAGAACTAGAGATAATACGGTTTTTGGAGCTATATGAGATGTAGGCAGTGCCATGGAATGTGCGATTGCTGCATCGATACCTTGCAGTACCATATCTACTATTTTGAAACTGTTCCGGGTGTTTCCGAGCACTCGGAAACGTGTCAACCACTTTTCCGAGTATGCTTACATAGCTGATGGTTGGTCTGGGTGGATTCTACCTGAGTGCACCCGTATTGTATATAACTTTGCTTTTTCCTTTTTAGGACTAAGCAAATTTAAATGGAACGACTCAAATGTAATCAAATTACAAAACATTTTTATCACCGCCATGATTTGGTTAAACTTAGAAAAAAGAAAAATCATGTCGAAAAAGAGAACATGTTTGTTGATACTCGTAGACAATTCAGAAATTACATGTACTTTTTTCGCGATACACAAGCTATTATTTGCTATAACGTGATTTGATCATAATTTATGTCAAATTATATAATTTGTATTTATGATTATAGATTGGAATAAGGATTTCAAGGCGGGTCCATATCCAACTACTCCCGAAGAGCGCAAAGCTGCTGCAAAAAAATATAACCTTCCTGAGGAATGGTACGAAGTATACCCCGACGATGGGCTTGGTTATGGTGATTATCCAAAGCTTCCTTTAGTATCAACTGAAGCAAGGAGCGATTATTATCCTTGGGATTATCCAGAATTTAAAAGAAATTTCAACGAACCGGTAATTTTAATTACGTCTTTCCATTAATAATATGAATGTAAAGAATTTTAAAAGGAGCTATGTTAAAATATTAATTTTATAATTTCAGGTTCACATAGATGAGGATATAATCAACGATACTCGAATTAATGTATCACACAGATATTTGGTGCCAATATGGGAGCAAATTTTGTGGCTATTGGGAACCGTAGCTGGTGCATTCGGTCTCTATTTTTATTTTGATGACTATGATTGGAAAATGTACCATGTCGTTCTTCCCAAACAAATGCCACACATGGGAGAGGTTCATTATACTTTTGAATCACCGAAAAGCGATAAAAAGTGATCGAATTTGAATTAAAAACATACATATGTATATGTAATTCTTTATACATTTAGTTTTCAGTAATAGATTGCTACTTTATGTTATATTAAAACCAATTAGTTCGAAAACATCAATTATTGGTTAAATAAATCGCACTGTTAGAAAAAAATATTTATTGACGCATCACATGTAAATATTTGTTTAAATAAAATTTTAAATAAATAAAGTGTTTATTTATATATATTATCTAAAACTGATCTTAAAATTATGATTTGGATGCTGTTTGCTTTCATTGCTACTTTTTCCCCTTTGTTCCTGGCATGTGAAAAAGTATTTTAAGCATTTCCCCGACGTGATCCAGACTTTGAATCGTAATTATTCTTCAAGTATTTGTATTATTTGTTAGATTTTTTTTAACGTAGATCTAGTATTTGAACTGATATAAAGGTTATCCACATGAGGATTACTTGGCAGATAATTCATTTGTATATGCTAGTAAAATATTCCTCTTCTAAGTCATACAAATCAGCAGCAATATCGTCTCGAAGAGTCATTAACTTCTGGTCGCATTCTTGTTGTGTAGTTCTGAACAATTTTGAATTTGAAGTGATAGCTTCGTTTACTGAGGGGAAGTCGTTCAAGATTAGATACTGTTTTATGTCGGAAACTAATTTCATTAAAGATTCACCGGCTCTCACTGTAAAAGAAAAAGTGAGTATGTATTAAAATTGATTGTATAGAAATACTGAATTATAAGACACAAAAAAATAAATTAAAAGACAATAAAATATGATTTTGGATGTGTTTATTCTAACTAAATTTTAAATAAACAAAACAAGCGAAATTACCAATATTTGCTGCCCGTACTTGCATTTCAAATGTATCCTGTTCGATTTGAGTCATTCGACTTAATTGTGATTCATTCTCGCCTTTGGCTAATTTGATAATTTCTGAAACGTGTTAAATTGGGATTTATGCGATTGTATGTCTGGAGTTCTGTTAAAATAAATTAATAAAAAATGATGAATGATGATTACCTTCGAAATTTTCCAACATACTTTTGACGTCATCTTTTAACCTGGTAGTATAAGACTTCAATAACGCCTCTTTAGACTGTGGCAAGCTTCTTTGCATTTCAACGGCAGAGTGAAGCCGACTAATAACCGCTTGAAGTTGACACTTGACAGCTAACAAGCGTGCATGCACGATTTGGTCCTAGCAACTAATACTACGTCCACTAGTCAAAATTAATTTTATTTATACATTTTACTATCGACGGAAATAATTGAGGAAAATATAATAGCAAATATGCTTAAAATCTAAATAAATATAGTATTACTAATACTTTTCCACTAATATTGATCGATCATATAAATTATTATTCATAACCATAAGCTACAATTTTTAATCAATATCACGTAGAAAAGAAACTACATGAACCATCATAGAGATTGGCTACACGTGGGTTCCACTAGTCCGTCAATTTCTTAGAAAAGACATGTTTTTACAACCTTCTATCCCTATTTCTTTCTACCCTGGTTTTTCTAAGAAATTGACATTTTCTAAGAAATGCATCCTCAGTATTTATGAGTAAAGCCCGGACCCTGAGGGGGCTGTATATTGTTCAAATGTTGTAAATGCATTGTTAAAGGTTTGCCGAACCTTTTTTACAAAGGATTTACAACAATTGAACAATAAACGGAACGCTTCCGGTCCTACCTCTATTTATGATATATTAGCCAGCAGTACGTCTTGGAGGTTACGATTATGTTTAGCACCGAGAGGTTACCAAGTTCCATCCCGTGCTAATCTGCTAGTCGGACTTATATATTTGTGACTCCAAGTCGATCATTTCCTATCAGATTTTGCCAATTTATCTGATTTCATTGTTGAAACGGTTCCTCAAATTGGCAAAAACCATCCTACCCAACATGTCACCAATATCTGAATTTGATTTATGTACAATATGTAAAAAATTATGGACAATTCTAAATCCATAGATGTCTCTATGGATTAATGAAATGTTAATTTCGTGTTCTTTTGCACCTCGAAATACAGCGATTTATGTAATAAAAAATGCTGCAATGCGTGTAATTACATAATTGTTTAGGAAGGCGCATTGGGGCAACTGTTAGGCATTCCTGGTATATTATATATCTATGTAAAAATAAAAACAAAATATGTATATCTATACAAAAAAATGGAAATACACGTTGGCAGCACTTCCACTGTTCTGTTTTGCCGTTATATCAGATTTAATTTTACCAATTGCTTTTTTTATTTAGCGCGTGTAAATTAAATTTCCTTATTTTAAAAAAATATATACATTCCTCGTCTGATTTTGGACATCCCAATGTTCCGTTTGTGTCACAAATAAATATGGTAAGCATGATCATCCTGGGAAAAATATAAAAAAGATGGAGATTGGCAAATAGAAGAATATCGTGGTTGAAAAATGGCTTGCGAAGATTATGACTCATAATTTATGAGTCTTTGTTACGTACGCATCGTGTCGGACAACGGTTTCCAAAGTACATACATATGTATTATAATGATTTCGATAAATATTTACACGAAAAAAAGTTTGGAAAAAATATAATGTGTATATAGATATGTATGTAATTGTGAAAGTCAAAAGATCAATTAAATTTAGATTGTAATGAATGCTAAATTCTCGATACTCGATATTTTTTATTCAAATTTATTAATCTTTGATATTTTCATGGTTACAATTTGGAAACCACCTTTTTCTTTATTTCATTAAGATTTGCGGCTTTGAATATGTTTTATATTCATTTTCAAGAATAGACTAATAATTATCATGAAAATATTAGACGCATCCGGGATTTGCATGCAACTAATCTTTCGTAATTTCATAATTTTTAATGGTTCTTTATGTACATTTATATCAAATTAAATGTCACTATAAGAATCGATTACTTTAATAAGCAACAATGCAAAAAAAACAAATCTTGAATAAAAGACAAAGTTGAGTATTTGAAAAAGTTGATAACGTGCTAAGTTAGGAGTACATATTATAATAATTAAATAAATTATTGTGCAAAATAGCGATGCAAAAACACGATCATTAGCTAATATCTACCTACATATAATGTACGAATTATGATGAAAATTAATTCATTTCTCAATGTATTTTTGGTTAAATTATTCGTAATTACTTTATGTTTGAATATGTTCCCAGTGCTTTTGAGATTATTAACTACATCACATTAAATGATTCGACCTTTCAAATTATGTATTTTCAGTCGTTCAAAAAATATTGGTATAAATACAATTATGTATATCAGCATACATTTTTTTCAAAGTTAATTTATTTGATATATGTATGTACATATAAATAATATATATTTTGGTTATTGAACACAAATACTATTATAATCTAGTATAATATTAATAATTCAGTAAACAAAATTTCAAACTAACAACTTTAATTTTTGAGTAAAGTCGTGGGTAGGTCACTCGAATGTTTTAATAATTTGAGATCGGAATACATACGAGGTAGTAAGATACATACGAGAATTTTGCGTAAATGAATGATTTTCTTACAAGTGCAGCAGTTGACCCTCAACCAGTTTTCTGAGAGCGTACGAAAGTTTCAGTCATAGTTAAACCATCGCCACGAACGATTGACATTTAACATACATAGTACTGAAATAAAAATCGGGCATCACTTGAAACTCTATTGAACAGTTTGAAGAACTGAAATGGGATCTACCAGTAGAAATGGAGCCAAGAAAAATGAAGATATGATCAATAGTGAAGATGTTATGAATTCATCGCTGAAAATTCTCACCAACATGGCAAAGAGACCCGAAATCGACATCGAATTTAGGAATTTAACATATACCATCAGAAGTGGCTTCAGTTTAAACAGTGAGTTTATTTTGGGCTAAAATTAATAAACAAATTCATCGCTATAACATAAAACATAAAAAATGTCGAAAATATTAAATAAACTTATACATATATATCGATGACTATAACTATACGTTTCAGAAATTAAATAAAGTAAATATTAAATATTGTTACACTAACTCTCATAAACCTAGTTATTTCGAAGATTATATTGTATTTCGTGACATTGAAGTACAATGTACATACATACATATTTCATAAATCTTTCGCGCTTTTACACTGTATTTTTACAATGATGATTTTAAAATTTTACACAAAAGTGTAACTCTTAAAATAAAATTTTTGAATAGTCCTGAATGATAATATAAAAATATTGATTTTAACCAAAATTGTATTTACGAGATTTACAAAATTTTTTGACAATATTGCTACGTTTATAATTTTTGCAAGTCATATCTTTAGTAGCAATTCAACAGAAAACATAATATAATATGATATATGTATATTTTGTATTATTAAATCCTTTACGTAATTTCCCAATAACTTTCTTAATAATTCAATTTTTTTTTAAATTTCTTATTCCTTGATTTTTAATGATTGATTTTTTAAAAGTTACATTTTTCAAACTGCTAAATAAATTGAAATTACTTGATTTTAAATTTGTTTTGATATATTTACATATATATTATATGATTTGATATGCGGTATTAGAATAAATTTGAAACAGGAAGAAAACCAAGTGAACTGTATAAGAGGTATGTATAAGAGGTATACAATTTCATTCCAGTTTGGTGAAGTATTGGATGAAATTTTATAATTAATAATCAGTAAAGGTCTATTCATACTATCCAGCAGTTCACGTATACACCAGTATCGTGCGGTGAAATTCTCTCTCTTTTTTTGTTATTGTACAGCCTTACTTAATGTGCACGAACAGGATATAAGGGGAACAGGCTGTTATACTGTACAGCAACGCACGTTTCGGCATATTTCGGCACATTTAGACAAGTTTTGGCTAAACGTGCCGAAACGGGCTTACAGAGCGCAACGATATCGAGCATTATTGCTTGCGTCTTATTGTCGAGTCAATATTGTCACAATCAAGGTTGTACATATAGAATAGCCGATACGCGCCGGGTCGGCGTCCCGGTACCTTTTATCGGCACCGGGTCGTGACCCGGCGTATAAAAATTTCAAAAATCAAAATAGTATAAAACTTTAATTTTTTCGAAAAGTTTTACCACTTTTATAATATTTTTCACCCAAGCTCGATGAAAAGAAGGCAACAGATTTGTCTTTAGCACATTTAAATATTGGTCCCCATTCATGGACCCATTAACGAAACAAATGGGCCGTGGACCTTTTTTCGTTTATTGCAGCTCAAACCATTGTCTAGGGTGGGTGTTTAATTGTGGGTAGGAAGTGTTCTCAGAGGCGGCAACAAACAGCTTTGTGTCATGAACTGAAGGATACATTCATCGCTTGAAGATTGCTTTGAGGATACATTGATGCATTTCTTGCAGAATGCAAAAAAGGGTCTGATTTTTTTGTATGATCGCGAGAAGTTACGTAATAAATTAAGCAGTAATGGATGCGTATAAAAAAAAGCATTCACTAGATGTACTGTATTTTCTTTAGTTCGTTCTCATCCTTTAAGTTAAACGAGCGATAATATTTTTCTTTTTATTTTAAATAGTCAATATAGTTGTTAATTCCTAGTTTTAAATTAGTTAATTTAATTCTAGTTAATAATAATAATATTTTAGAAACAGTGCTAAATAGTTTTATGTCGTAATTAAAATTCATGTTTAGTCATTAAGTAGTTTAAACATATGTTGAATAGTGATTTTTTACTGCATTATACATTTACAATATACGTATTTAATTTTGATTTTAAATAATAAAAATAGTTTTTCTTAAATAAAATGCGCGCGCACATTAATACGGGAGGAAAAGCCTGTTCCTCTTGTTCCTGTTGTATCCTGCTCGCGCAAATTAAGTGAGTATGTACGACGGGGGGAGAGTCCCTTTTTTATCTTTCGACTTTTTTTGATTTTTCGATTTTCGATCTTTGCCTTCCGATATTTGCGTTTTCGGGCGTTTCACTTTCGGTCCCGTAAGGTAGACCCGTACATCACTTATAGGTGTGCACAACATTATTTAAGTATATTACAAATTATTTTTAAATGTTAAACAATTAATCTAGAATACAGTAGAACAATTAAGACAATAATAATATTATTACATATGCTATCTTCTATCCTCCTCCTTCATTTTTACTTTATCTATGTACGTAGTAACAATAGATGAACTTTTGTTTTTAAATAATACCAACACATTTTAAATGATTAAAGTGCATTAATACAAATATAATTGTTTAAAAGTTTTGGAAATATTACTATCAAATGCTTCATGCTGTTGTTTTCTTTTCTGTGCCCCACTCAGTGTATTTTTCAAATTATCCATTTTGGATTGTTGTAATTACTTTTATATTGCAATCGACTTATTTATTTACACTCAATTTTATTCGTACACCTAATTAATTTAAAATGTCCGATTAAAATAGTAGAAAAGGAATTCAAAAATTATGTTTGAAAAAAACACACCAGTACATCACATTATCGAATATTTCATCTTATATACATATTTAAAATTGAATGTCTGTCTGTGTGTCTTGTATAGGCTCCTTAATCACTGAACCGATTACGATGGAACTTTCAGTATTTGTTGTATGCATGTCCGGGAAGATTAGATGTGAAAAATAATCGCCCAAAAACGGGAACGGAAACGGGAAAACCGGGAATGAGTGTCATTGTAACGCAATAATTTCAGATGTGCTCGCTGCCTGCGCTTTTCCGACAAATGGGAACGGGAACGAGAACGGGAATGGGAATTGCATGCGTTATTGTGGCATTGCAACGCATGCCGGGTTCAGCTAGTTTAAAATAAAATAACTATCCAAAATCTCGAACGATATCAAATGCGAGAACGTGTCTCTAGCGTTTCTGAAAGAAAACTCGATATTCACAATACACAAATGAAATGAAAATATTTTACTAACCATTGTTTTTATTTTATTTTAACATCGTTTTATATGTAGATCATATCAAACCATCATTATTACTGTACCATAACGGAAAACTATAGGAAATGTAAATTGCGTGAGATGGAGTAACCCTTCGAATGCTGAACAACGCCAATCGGCGTTTTGCCAACAAGTCCATGAGCCTGAAATCCCCCGATAGGTCTTGTTTTTTGAGTATATAAAAAATAAACAAGAATAATACCCGCTAAGCCTTTCCAGGCAGCATTGAAAAAAAATGCATTGAACATGGGTCGTGTTATCCGTGTCACTGTTTATAAAGACTGGTTTACACCGGAATTTCTGAATTTATAACCATAGCAGAGTTTCTCGTTGAAACTCCCCAACTGCTGAGTAGTTTAGATTGTGTCTTGGCATTTAGATTGTGGGCAACAATGAAGAAGATGGAACTAGTTTTGGAAAAATACATACAGACTTCTTTTGTTGATTTTATATTGTTGCAAGATATATTACAGAGTCTTACACACCTTTACAAAACTCGGTACTTTACAAAAGGCGGCAGTTATCTAGGGTAGTGATCTAGGGTTTTTATACCTGCTATCTATTGCATTTCTAAATAATTCTAGTTGGAAATGTTGGCGAAATTTTCAGCGTGGCGGGCTTTCAACAGAAAAGACCGCATAGTAGTTACGTACATGATACAAAACAAAATTTTGAATCGTGATTAAATCATAGCGACAGATTAATTACACATAATATAATAAGTGCAAACGAGCATGTGGAAGTTGGCATAACAATATTATTATACACACGCAAATGTTACTGAATAATGAAGTAGGACAAAGTAATTTTGAAACGACAATTTTATCTATATATGCAAATGAGCGTGATTTTTAATTGTCAACGGTTAAGGTTGATATTTTAAATACATATCTAAATCGAGAAACTGTAGTTAAGAAAATAGCTGCAGAAAAGTGGCTGCTAATATTATATATGTATGTATACATAAATATTCCCACAAAAGACTGGTATATACATACTATGTATATTAGTTCAAAGGAGAAGTTCTACATCGAAGCACTTACTAAGTAAAATATAATTTAAATCAAAGCAGTTTATTTCAAGACATTGATTATTCAAAGGTGTTATTACTGTACCTATATAATTGTTTCAAACACGCCAAAACAATTACACTACTCATTCGTTGATTGTTTTATGTTCATTTATTATTATTCGATTTTAATTACTATGTATTTTTTTATTAATATTTTTACAGTGTGAATGAATATTGTGGACTTTTCGGAAATGTGATTCTAATTTTTAGGTAGAAAGGCTTCCAATCCCGGGATCCCGGTGTTTTCTGGTACCGCGAATCCCGGTGCTGAAACTATTCTGAATACTGGGATTACGGCGCTGGCAGAAAATTCTTTAAAAATATTATTTTTACAAAAATAATATGGAAAAAAACATAAAACAACATTGTATAATGAACAATGGTGGGATGATAAATGACAGTCATAGTCCATTTGTTTGCCACCCGTGTCGACGCCGGCTTGCCGTTTCCACGAAATAGTATGAACGGCCTGTATTGTGTCGCAGATGTCGCAATGATATTTGAAGCATATTTTAACTGATTCGAACCAAAATCGACCACTGATCACGTTTTCATGATCTAGAAAAAATATGTATGTGTGTGTGTGTCTGTGTTTCTATGTGAGTGTCTGTATGTTTATTGTGTGTCAGTGTATTTTGGGGAATTTTTGAACACTGTCCGTCCTATTGAACTGAAACATAGTATTGGTTACTGACATTTTTATCGATACACCGTAATTTTTTTTCAAATTTTTAAGTTGACCGGAAATGGTACCTCTCCTTATACATAAGTTTTTGAATTAAATTATCTCCCAAACCACTAATCAAATCGGACTGAAATTTCTTACTCGTAATAGAAATTATTAATATTATACCCCAATAATTTTTAAATATTTTTTCCCAAACCGAAAGTGGTACTTTTAATTTAGAGAATCAAGGTTTTTTTATGGTTTTCTAAGAAATCCTTTAATTTATTGAACTGAAATTTTATATCTAGAGTTTTAAGTTTAATACCAAGTTATATATAAATGTTGGTAAGCATCCGTGAACCGCAAGTGGCAGTTTACTCTTGTTCAATTTTTTCTTCCACTATTATTTTCGATCCCTTTAACACGTAAAAATTCAAGTATAATTGTTTTTATCAATGTGATGAAAAGAAAAAAAAATCACTTAATATAATAAACCGGAAGCGGGATTTTTTCCTATTAGAAAAGTCAAAAATGTTGTGTCAACGATTCTTTCCACGCCCTGAACATATTTAGCTGAAAATTTATATTTGTATTATTTTTGTACTAACATAGAGTTGATAAGGTTTTGGTCGGAATTAGCCTGTGGGTGCTGAAGTAACCTTCCGTGATTGGAAGCAGTAGTAGGTAGTCAAGCACAAGTATGTATGTAGGTAGTCAAGTTCAGAGGGACATGCAAGACTAAACTTTAGTCATTTAATTCAAATAAGAAAGCTGAAAATTTAAAATGAAATGAAATGGCTTCATAGAAGTTCATAGAAATCCCATTTGTCGGCCTCTTGAATTTAGCGAACGTAAAGCAATAATGATTAATTTGAGAAACCTTGACTCATCACAAACAAAAAGATGTCAATTTATAATGAATACATATAAATTATTATAAATTATTATTATTATTTACATATAAATTATTATTATAAATTACATATATGAATACATATTAATTATTATTATTATTATTATTGTAATCGAATTATTATTATTATTATTATTGTCTTAATTGTTCTACTGTATTCTACATTAATTGTTTAACATTTAAAAATAGTTTGTAATATACTTAAATAATGTTGTGCACACCTATAAGTTATGTACATATATACCAGAATCATATTAGGTGTAAAGAATATATTGTGTAATGTATATACATTGTTGGTGAGCCTTTTTAAATAACATAAAAAATAAAATATATGTATATATGTATGTACATACATATGGACATATGAAGACTTTTGAAGATACCTTCTTCGAACAATGACCCATCATTTTACACAGGCTTTCTCAAAAAGATGAAAATTTTTGATAAATATACTTTTTTAAATTAAACATAATATTTATATTTTAAATTAAACATTATAAAAATAATATTTTATTTCCAATGTTCTAATTTAAAAATAATACGTAAAAACTCATATTTTACACATTCTGAATATAAATTATATAATGTTTTTAAATTAAAAGTCATTTATCACCTCATTTATTCATTAAGATTAAGCCCTCTCTTAAATATTATATGTGTAATTTCTTATTTTGCTTAAGAAATACTCACAGAGGGGCGCACATTTACATAGTTCCAATTCTGATATATGTAACTATATTAATAAAAAAAATTAAAACTATGTTTTGAAAATTATAGAGCGCTCTCATTCGTGAAAATTTCCATTTCGAGCCCTGAGTTCATTGTAAATATGTAAATGTATAGCAAATATGTGGTTCACGTGAATATTAAACATTCGTAATCCAAGTTTTCCCTGACCTTCTTTTACCTATCGCCAAAGCTGTCTATTGCTTATAAGTAAGATGTTGTACATACATACATTGCGTACATAGTATGTAGGTACTGTGTTTCTTATACCTATGTACATATAATAGTTACATGTATGTATGTAGGTACGTATCATATGTTCTAAAAGTTGACGGTGGCCTAGATACCGCTTTCTTATAATATATAATGTATAATGTATATATTATATGAAAGCAAATTTGGGAAGCGGGCATATATATATATATATATATATATATATATATATATATATATATATATATATATATATATATATATATATATATATATATATATATATATATATATATTTATATATATTTATATATATATATATATATATATATATATATATATATATATATATATATATATATATATATATATATATATATTTATATATATATATATATATATATATATATATATATATATATATATATATATATATATATTTATAGAATTTTTTTTCAATAAATATACAAAAAAATATAACGTGAACTTATTATTGATAATTTGCAATATGAATCAATTTTTTTTGTATAAAGCTACTCGTTCAAGCTACTTGCATCTTGTCAACCCGGTATGGACACCGAACATATTTTTTTGCGAATTCTACGGTAAACGGACTACTAGTCATATGTGAACCAGTCACAGGACAACCAGTCGCTCTAGATCGGTCACACGTGATCCCCCGTCACACTAAAACTGGTCACGAGAAAACTGGTCACACCCTAAAATCGGTCAACCAGTTTTCTCGTGACCGATTTTAGGGTGTGACGGGTGATCACGTGTGACGGATCTAGAGCGACCGATTGTCCTGTGACCGGTTCACATTTTGACTAGTAATTACCGAACCCATACATATTTTTTCAGTATACATTTTTATACATATGTAATTTAGTTCTCTTAATCCATTTTTAGCATTTTATCTTACTCACAATTTGAAATTAATATACATTATAATAATCATAAAGAATAATTATTTATTTTTGGAATTTTGAACTCTACACCATGAATCCTATGTCTCAAGGATAATGTGTATGTACAGACATGTCGGTGCAATGGCACATTTACATTCTCAGTGTAATATAATGGTGTACCTTCAATTTAACTGGAAAAGATATTTTTAAATTAAATACATATGCATTTAAGGGACTTGAATGCACTAAATTTACATACAATTGAAAATATGCATTGTAAACATGTATTTACATATATGTATATAAATATATGTTTAGAACATGGGCCAAATATTCTTTTAAAAAGTGAAATATTCATTATTCTCATTGATATAATTTTAAAATAAGCATGGAAATTATATATTAACTCATTCATTTCAGAAAAAAAGAATATATTGGACGATATATCAGGAGCTTTTCATACTGGTCAGCTTACAGGAATTTTAGGCCCATCTGGTTCGGGGAAAAGTTCTTTAATGAATATACTTGCAGATTACAGGTAAATTTATCGATATGAAATAAAATGTACTGATGAAAATTATGTATTCGAAAGCAAGAGAAATATAATGCATTGTAGTTCTGTAGGTGTTACTGGAGATATAGACATAAATGGACGACCTCGAAATAAACATCTTTTCCGCAAACTATCATGTTATATTATGCAAGATGATTTAATACAATCAGGTATCACTGTTGAGGAGGCCATGAACATAGCAGCTAATTTGAAATTAGGTTCAGAATTGAAACAAGATGAAAAGTTTTTGGTGGTAAGTACCGATTTAAATATGTGTATATACTACAATGGTGAGTTAATTTACGTATGTATGTACATATATGTATACATAGATAGAAGAAATACTTGTCACACTCGGCCTTACTAAAAGTAGAAGCACAAGAGCTGAAAAACTATCAGGTGGTCAACGTAAACGCTTATCAGTTGCATTAGAATTGGTAAACAACCCCCCAATTATAATTTTGGATGAACCTTCTTCGTAAGTTAAATGATCATGATAATTAAAAGTGTTTTTTTTTTTTTTTTTCTGTTATATAATTTCATATAATAACATTAAATTACAGTGGATTGGACACAGTTTCAACGCAGCAGTTAATAAAACTGTTAAAACATTTGGCACACACTGGAAGAACCGTTATATGCACCATTCATCAACCACCCGCTTCAATATTTTCATTATTCGATCACGTTTATTTTCTCTCTAAGGGAAAATGTGTTTATCAAGGAAATCCCAAATTGCTAGTTCCATTTATGACTAAATTGAATTTTCATTGTCCGGTGACGCACAATCCGGCTGATTTCATTCTTGAAATCTTACATATTAATTTAGAGAATATGAAAATATTTGTGAATGCAATAAAAAATGGCCAAAAATCTGAATGTATAGGAGACATCATTATTAAAAATGATAAACAAATAAAACCTTCCCAAATGAACATTGAGGATGTCTTACCTCCGACAGTAACTAAAGATATGAATTTACCAACAACGCTCGTAACTCAATTCGTTATATTATATAAAAGAATGTTGTTACAAAAACGAAGGAATTTGGTGAGAAAAAAAAAGTTGATACGTACTGATTGTATAACAGTTACATATGTATACATATTTGTATTATATTATGTGTAATTAATTTCAGACTTCTTTATGGATTCTAATAGCTCATCATGTGATATCAGGTCTATTAGTGGGTGCAATATTTTATGATATAGGAAACGATGGATCAATTCCGATAGCTAATTTTAAATTTTGTTTAAGTGTGGTGGTATTTTTTATGTACACATACACTATGTCACCAATATTACTATGTAAGTGATAATAAGATTTAATTATATGAATGTATATATACATACATATATTGTACGTTGAAATTGTATTCTTTTAGTTCCAACAGAATTTCAGATTCTACGAAGGGAACATTTCAATAGGTGGTATGGACTGAAAGCCTATTTTTTGGCGATGACATTTTCAAGCATTCCCAGTATTGTAAGTTCAATATTTCAGAAATATTTAGATATTTCAAAGGAACATAGTCTTATGCAAACCAATTTACAGATAATTTTAGGTGTGGAATTTATATTTGTAACATATTGGATGTCCGGTCAAATTATGGATTTAAAAAGATTTGCACTATTTTCAATAGCTAGTATTTTAACTGCATTGTGTTCAGAAGGATTTGGATTGGCAATTGGAACTATTTTTGCAGTTCGGGTAATGTGACGTCATATAATTATTTAATATGAAAGTAAATGTGTTTATAATATTTAGTTTTTTTCTTTCAGAATGGAAGTATTATTGGGCCAGGTACAATTGCACCACTTTTAGCTCTCAGTGTATATGGAATGGGATTTGGTCCTAATATTGAAACAATAATGTATGTTCTGATGCGCCTATCTTTTATACGATATGGAATAGTTGGACTATGTATCGCACTTTATGATCAAAGAGATAAAATGAATTGTATCAATGAACCATATTGTCATTATGGAGATTATAGAATTTTTTTTAGAGATATGGGGATGTCAAATACAACATATTTATTTGAAATTCTGGGACTCCTTGGATTCACTATACTGCACAGGATTGTAGCATATTTAGCACTTCATTTTAGATTACAAGAAGAATTTTCTGATAGAATAAGGAAATATTTAATTTTAATATTAAGAAATAAATAGAATAATTATAAAATATAACCAATCAAAAGTGTTTAATAATGATAAATTACTGAATTATTTTTTATATTTATTGAATTCAAGTCCGACATGATTTCAAAATTAATTAATTTGAATAAAATACCAATTTATATGGACGTAAATAAATAAAAAATGACAGAATATTGTTTTATAAAATTAAATAGTTTCTTTGCATGTATGAATTATTATGACGATGAATGAATTCACTTTGGAAAAGTAAGTAATTTGTATTCATGCACAATTTTTAAATATACGTGTACATATTCTAGAAATATTTAATACACATTTGAATCATAATGGTTGTTGATTATTTTAAATTGTTTAAATTGAGTTTATGAAATTTAAACAGTCGAGTATATGCTAAACTTGTAACTAAAACCTGTATATTTTAGTTTAATGAAAGTTTCACTCCAACAAAAATTTTATATATCCAATATATAAAAAGATAATTTGTGGATGGCAAGCTTTAACTGATTTTTATAAATATATTTTTCTTTTCTTTTGAATTTGAGAGATCTTAATTTAATGCTGAATCTGAAGCTCCAGAATGCCCAGAGAAAGGTTGCATAAAAGAACAGTGAGTAAAATAATCAAGGAGCGATCCAGTTAGGATTATTATAAGATATCCATTCGTCAATTTAAGCGGTTTTAATTAAATATGATTTTACAAAATGGGATATTTTTGGTTATTTTATTTTATTAATGTGATTATTCCGCACAAAGCGATCCCGCACACGTCACTAAAATTTATATCACGGAACATCCGGCACTCGAAAATTCCATACATCGACAAAATATTAAAATTTGTTTTTTTGTAATATTTTTTATATTCCCTTTGTATATTAATTACACTGAGCAACAAAAAAAAATTACCAGAGCGGAGACTAACCAATCTTTACTAAGTTTAACCCACTGAATTCGAATATGATATTGATTTTTGTTGGTTAGTGATCGTTTACGAGATACGAGCGTTTTTTGGCTTTTGCGGTCTTTAACTAAAAATCTAGTACTGTTGTGCTCAAAGTGAGTACTGGAATCAATAGTCAGATGTTTTTCCTATTGATTGTGATATTTCATTGCTTTAAAGACTTATAATTAATTGTCTAGCTAATTTTAAAAGTCAAAAATATATTTTTTTACGGATTTTTTCTCCATGCTATTTTGCATTTATTTGACATTTTTTTTTATTTCACCACGTTTAAAAGGATTGGTTTTATATCCCTTTTTTTATTTAAAGGTACTAACTAGAGCGGTAACTGCAATTTAAATGCTTTCGTTGTGTATTTGGTTGTAACGCGAAATGTGTTGGAGCAAGCGAAATGGCATGTAATCCACCTCACAGAGTACAGCGGTTGGACTATTTAGAATTAACTGTGAGATTTTGGTGTTTTTACTACTCGGTATTCTTACTTTTTTAATTTTAATTTTCTAGTGGCTAGATTTCATTGGCACAATGGAAGATTTACTTTATTAGGTGCCCAAAACGTTACAAATTTGTGGTGGCCCAATTTACGTATGTATTTGCAGTGGCGGATCAAGTAAATGGGGGACCCCATGCGCATTTGAAATTTGAGGCCCCCACTTCAGTAAAACGCTATCAATGTTTTTTACCATGCTTTTCAGTATATGGTTTTTTATTAGGATTTTACATCATATAGTTTTTATTATTTATTTTTTTACTATATGTACTTAAAACACTAAATAAGTTTTTGAAATGAAATAGGTACTATTTTAAAATACCATGTAAAATACATATTAATTTCATTTATTCTTGGCTTACAAACGTATTGTGGACAACGATAATAATTTGTAAGTTGTAAATTTTGGTAGCAAAGGTCTATTTTGGGGTCCCCAAGCGCGCGATTATTTTCAATGTATGCGAAATCGTTGCTGTGTATATATATATGTATAAAAGATTTGGAGCAATTAAATTTACATTAAAAAATCCGCTCGGAGAAGACCACGAGAAGGTGGAAATTAGAATGCCTGATTTAGACTGAAAATCAACGATTTTCAACTCAAAATTCACGGATTGAAAAAATTGTGTTAGTTATCGAATGAAGATGAAAGCAGTATTTAAGGCATTTTTGAAAATGCGCACGTCCCATGCAATGGTGTCACCCCAATTTTGGAACAACGAGTTTCCATTTTTTTTTCAATTTATATATAAATATTTGGAAAAAATGTCATTTCCCTTTACTTGCTATGAAATCGACTGCGTCTTAACTGTCGAAAATAATTTTCAAGATTTGTAAATAATTTCCAAGTTCAAGGCGAGGATGTTAAAATTTCTACTATAAATAAGTTTTAACTAATAAGTGCAAATATGGAACTTCTCGGGTATGTGATTCATTTAGTAAAATAGCCAACGGTATTTGTGTAAACTTTTTGCGAATGCCATTGGCTACGTCCACACTACCGATATCTACACCCGATATTTTCGAATTTTCCATATCCAGTTCCCATATTGCAACCTGTGGTTGCTATTTAGGAACTGGTTATGGAAAAGTTCATAAATATCGGGTTGTAGATATCGGTAGTGTGGACGTAGCCATTCAACTTTCATGATATCGTATTAGATTGATATAAAAAAACTTGAATAATTATTTTTAAAATGCAAATCCTGTACACAAATCTGCCACTGGATTGGGGCCTTCGTCACAGTCAATATTTTTATGGGAGCTGGATACGGATGATACTGTTAGAAATAAGGCCCTATTAGCGAAGGTGTCGTCGGAGAAAATTTTCGATTCGTCCATGGCCGAAAGTGGCACCTACATAGACTTGAGGTTCGCGGTTCGCGTTCGGTGAGCATCAGGTGCAACAACAGCAGTGGCGCGTGTTGACTGCGTCGTCTCTAGGTGAGGACTTTTTCGATTACCGCTATTTTGCCGCCGGACTATGTTCGAAAAAGGGGGCGCCGAGTGGGGCTGGAGGTCGCGGGAAGTCCGAGGGGGCGCGCCCGGGGGCGGAGTCGCCGCTCGGAGTTGCGAGCGACGACCGACCGGTCTCGGCCTCTGCCCACCGGCGGCCATATTTGCTCGGTCGGCGGCCCCCCCGCATACGACCTAATCCCTAATCGGCCCGCATCCGACCCGAGAGCCCCGGCTCAGGGCTGCGCCCCCGCGTCTCCGCGCCCCCAGCCCGCACTCGGCCCCTCTACCGACGCCGCCCCCCCTCCCCGCCCCCCGATCGCCCCTAGCTACGCTTCGGCGGCGGCCTCTATTCGTCGTCAGTGTTTGTCGCTGCGCAGACGTGTCCGTTGTGTGTACTTTTGGGGCGCACCTTCGCAACAGGAGCACCCGCCGCCGAGACTGCGCCCTCCGCTTTCGCCCCCCCCCTCACCCCCCTCACCTCGGCCGGCCGACGTTGCAATAACACAGGTCAGAGTTTCGCTCAAGTATTTCCTTGCAACAAGACTCCCCATTGTCCTTATGAAGTCGTACATATGTATATTGCGGTTTTGTAATTGTAATTTGTTGACGTGTTCCGTGCGATAGTGACCAGCATGTTATTATTGCCATCATTGGCTTCTACTGCGAGGAATTTATTGCACAATAAATGAGCAGGACGGTCAGTCGGTGTATACCTTCTGTGATTGTACCAAAATCTTCAGGTAGATTATTATAGTCATAAAACTCATCACTAATTAATTTTATGAATTACAACGAAAATTGTAGCCTTTGAGAGGACTTCATTCGAATTTTTGCACAATTGAAAATCGTCAGTAATTACCATGATGTTTGAAACGCGTTTAAATGAAGTTTCTTATTCATTTTAATTGTGGTAAAAAATGCAAATTTGGTAGTCATTTATTTTATTGTAAGTCAATAATTTGCATATAAAAACTACCTACTGTAGTATAATTTTTTTGTTGAATTTTTGAATTAAAATAAGTAAATTAATATTGTTATTTTTACAGCTGCTTAGACTGCCCCATATTGCAATATAAAGTTGAATGTACACATTTGTAACGTATTTTTTTAAATGCGAGGTAGAAAGAAAAGACGACTGTGTGTCTGTATTAAAAATGTACTCTATGATGTATTTAAAAATATTTTTTAATTCTATTTCAGAAAAGTCGCCGATGAACACGATTTCTCAGACTGAATGTTCAGCGCCGCGCTGTTAACTTGACTCGAGTGTGAGCCGTTTATTTGTGATTTGTGCAGTGAGTTTTCTCTAGTGACATTTAATTAATGACCAAATAATTAACTATTTATAATCGAATTATACTACATACGTATATATTTGTATATACGTATCGGAACACTGTGCGAAGTGGGTGCGTGTGCGTGTGTGGGTGACATTGTTGATCTCTTTATTTTTCGTGTTAAGTGCTAAAAGACTGTGAAAATGATGACAGAAAATAGGTTAGCTTCTAATAATCACGTTATGAACAACGTCAATAGTCAGGGTAAAGGGTGAGTTTGTTTCGTTTTTTTTTCTTCTTTTTTTTAATGTTTACTTTTTATAAAAATTAATCTGTGTACTAATTTTTTTTCAATCGGTTTTCAGAGAGACGGATAAAGTTGAAGACATAGGATGGAAAGCCAAATTGAAAATACCACCCAAAGATATGAGAATCAAAACGACAGTGAGTTTCAGTTTCGTCAACGATGATTTAATGCGTTTTTTTTTTAACTCGCCCACCATTAGTATTGTTGCAAATTTGACCAGAAATGTATTACAACACGTATTGGTTTTTAGTTGGATCAAAATTTAGATTTTCTAAAATAATGTCGCAATCGAATAAAAACCGATTGCTTGAAATTATTATCAATGCTTCTCACTCATTTTAAATAATCTTAATTATTAGATTTGTTTGCGATAATTGCACATGACTAATTCGAATTGCCTTCTAACATATCTTATGAAGGTTTGAGTTTGTTTGCATTTGTTTCTTGTATAGTCGTGAGACTACCACCGTCTATTCATTTCCATAACAATTGTTAGCTTAGCGTAATGAAGGCATTGAAATTACAAATAGTTTAATTTAAATATTTGCATACTATTTTTATTATTATTTATGAATATGTTTGTTTTATTTGCATTTAAGAAGAACATTTATGTTTGTTAGGACGTTACGGATACGAGAGGTAATGAATTTGAAGAATTTTGCTTGAAGCGGGAATTGCTGATGGGAATATTTGAAAAAGGTTGGGAGAAACCATCGCCTATTCAAGAGGCGTCTATACCCATAGCTTTAAGTGGTAAAGATGTTTTGGCCAGAGCTAAAAATGGTACGGGCAAAACTGGAGCATACTGCATTCCTGTATTGGAGCAAGTCGATCCGAAGAAAGATTGTATTCAAGCTTTGGTGATAGTTCCTACCAGAGAATTGGCTTTGCAAACGTCCCAAATATGTATAGAGCTTGCCAAGCACACGGACATTCGTGTTATGGTTACAACTGGAGGCACAGATCTGAAAGACGATATTATGCGCATTTACCTAAAAGGTATTATTTTTGTTGACTAGTTTTATTATTATTCAACCATATGTATATAAGCGTTTAGGCTAAGCGGTCATTTCATTGCAAAGTATGAATGCATTTAAAAAAAATCATTTTATTACTTTCCAAATTTATATGTTCCTTTTGTATTGATAGATGAACGTTGCGATGTGAATTTAATTTTACTATTCAGCATAGAATCAGTATTTTTATAATTGAGAATAACAACTATATCTATATCTTTTTCAATTTTCAGTTCAAGTAATCATTGCCACTCCTGGCAGAATTTTAGATTTGATGGATAAACAAGTTGCGAAAACTGACCAATGCAGGATGTTGGTATTAGACGAAGCAGATAAATTGCTTTCACAAGATTTTAAAGGAATGCTCTCAATGATTATATCAAGGTATATGCATATTTTGCGTATTTAGACTAGCGACTTCAGTTTAAGTACTCTATTTATAATTGAACAATTTGATAATAGTGTCATTCAAAAGCGTGTTTTATGATTTGTTGTTAGGTTACCGCGAGAGAGACAAATATTGCTGTTTTCAGCTACATTCCCACTGAGTGTGAAACAATTTATGGAAAAACACTTGAAAGATCCCTATGAAATAAATCTAATGGAGGAGTTGACACTTAAAGGTGTTACTCAATATTATGCTTTTGTACAAGAACGACAAAAAGTTCATTGCCTGAATACACTGTTTTCTAAAGTAAGTTTCGTTTATTTTTATGCCAAAGTCAATGATATATTGAGTTAAGAATATTGTTTGATGTTTATCTGTGTTTTTTCTTTTTTTTTTAGCTTCAAATAACTCAATCTATTATATTCTGCAATTCAACTCAGCGTGTCGAGCTGTTAGCAAAGAAGATCACTGAATTAGGTTATTGCTGTTATTATATACATGCACGAATGGCGCAAGCTCACCGTAACAGAGTGTTCCACGATTTTCGCTCTGGGTTGTGCCGTAACTTAGTATGCTCAGATCTGTTCACCAGAGGTATTGACGTGCAAGCAGTTAACGTGGTCATTAATTTTGATTTCCCGAAAATGGCCGAGACTTATTTGCATAGGATTGGCAGATCAGGACGTTTCGGCCACTTAGGTTAGTTAAATTTGAATTTTTAAAATAAATAGTGTAAGAACAGCTCGTGCATGTTTGCATACAGTAATGCATGTTTTACAATTTTATGGGTTTTTGAGTTACATATGTATATTTAATAATAGAATTTTTCTTCCAGGTATTGCTATCAATTTAATCACCTATGAAGATCGTTTAAATCTTCATCGCATCGAACAGGAGTTGGGAACTGAGATTAAACCGATTCCCAAAAACATTGATCCCGCCCTATATGTGGCTCACTCGGATGAACAATCCTTGGAAGATAGCAACGTCAGCAAGTAATCGCATCTGGCACCATGTTTTGTAAATATAGTGTAAAGAAATATAAGTTAAAACCTTATGAATAAAGTGTCGGGTGGTAAATGTGTCTCAGTGGATGAATCAAAATAATTGTGAAGACAAACCAGTCATTGTTGCATATTTGATAAATGTGTGAGGGAATTTTCCTCTTTTGTAAATATATTTCTAAGAATTGGACAATTGTGAGCATATTGCTGATATGCCAGTGATATAAATGCGTTCATTTATAGGTGAAGAAAAACAAGAGAACAACAATCAGATTTTTGGAGTATTCCATTTTTTTAGAATGTAAGGACTTGAATTTATAATTTCATTTTTTCCTGAACTGTATATGAATTTATATTCCCCAAATGGAAATTAAAGCCGATAGTTTTCTTCACTGTGTGGATGGCTGTCTAGATTTATAAATTTATTTTTATAATAAACAGTAATTAGATAACGTGTCAGAATTGAATTTTATTTTATTTTTATTTACAGTTTATCATATTTTGTCCTGTCAAAATTTTGAAGTTTTTTTTATGAACAACTAATATTGGATCTCCTTCAGAGTTTTGATCAGGGCGTTTTGTTTGTCTTAGCAATTAATTTAGAAATAAAATTCAATTCTCACGTTTTCGTTCATTAAACTTAAGATATGTAGGAAATTGAATAACAAAAAAAAGATGCCGAGTGAGATTGTATTTGTGAAAAAGAAACACTTAAATTAATTTGTGATTTGAGTCATTTGGTGAGATAGAGTCAGTTATTTTTCAAATGTTAGAATTGAATAAATCAATACATATATGTATATAATTTATACTTATAATAATGGAACGTGATATATTTTTACTTGATTATTGATGACTAAATTGCTTTGCATAAATTAAAACTTCACAATGGAAAATTATATTTTATCTATTATCAAGATCAAAGATTGTTCAGCAAACATCATATCAGAACAATTTTACTCAAAATATTATTTTTTTTGCCTTTTGTATATCTTCAGTCAAGTTTTTGTGTAATATTAATTCATATCATTTAATATTATATATATATATATATATATATATATATATATATATATATATATATATATATATATATATATATATATATATATATATATATATATATATATATATATATATATATATATATATATATATATATATATATATATATATATATATATATATATATATATATATATATATATATATATATATATATATATATATATATATATATATATATATATATATATATATATATATATATATATATATATATATATATATATATATATATATATATATATATATATATATATATATATATATATATATATATATATATATATATATATATATATATATATATATATATATATATATATATATATATATATATATATATATATATATATATATATATATATATATATATATATATATATATATTTTTGAAATAAGGTTTCACTATCGACATCTTTGCTCACAATTTTACTGAAACCAGAGCGTGAAACCTCCAAAGAGATCCAGAACAAATTCTAAGGTTAGAAATGGGCTTGAAAAAACCTTTGAATTTGCTTTTAACATCTTTGCGCTTGTCTTTGATGTATCGATAATACTAGAAAAAGGATGTGTACATCAGGTGATACCGAGCGCGAATTTAGCCCCCTTTTTTTTAGATTTGCGTGTTGCAAATTGTAAATGTAACTAACTGCATGTGACTCTTTAATATGACAAATATTTTCAGGGGAAACAGTATTTTTTTTTGATATAACATTTACTATCTGTGATGAAAGAGTCATGCATTTACAAAATATTTCGGTTTATCATTTCAAAATTCGACTGCATTAGAATCAGAACATAATTGCAGTGAAAACAAATCAAAACATAATTGCATTATTGCAATTTGTTTGCAAATACTCGTTTCATATTTGAGCCTATAATTTCAACAAAGCTCTCAACAATTTGGTCGTTCTGCGTTCATGTCAGCATACGTAGATCGGATGTAAACTTAACTTCAGAAACGAGAAAACGGGGTGGGGATAAAGTCAAATAAACATTAGAAAATTTTGGGATGTCAAGTGAAGAGTAAATATTGTTTTTAATCCATTTTGATTAGTAGTTTATTTTTACCATTATATATATTTCATGATTATTGAAATGCTTCTACTCTGTATTTTGGCTCGATTTAAACTGTGTTTTTTACTTTTTTAAAAGAGAAAAATACCTGCATGTATTTTACTATCCATAAATACGTTTTATATAATGATATAAAATCGAATTGTCAACTTTTTAACTGTGAATTAATGAGATTTGGAAAATTTATGTGATGAATTTTAAAGACTTCCAATGAATGTCACAGTTTACAAATGTAGAATGGATTTTTCCTTCATTTTCTTTTATTTTTTATTATCAGTATTGTAATCGTTTTATCTTTGAACGTATTTCAGATACAATAAATATATTACTCTTCACGAAAAATTGATGTATTTTTTTTTTATTCTTCCTATCATTTTTTGTATCAACATGTATTAATTCTACCTTCTATGTATATAACTTTGTATGTAGATTAGTTGCATAAACTCTGTTTTCATTCTTATTCATTTATCGCACGTTTTGTTTTCATAACTTACTGATGATCAAGTGGGGGAGATTTTCCTTGCTAAAATATGTGATTTTCATTTCAGAACTGACAATAGTGCAATAGGGTAGGTGACTGAAGTTTAGGTCTTCAATATATATATGTTATATGGATTTTATTCATAAGAAAAACATTGCACTGTTTGAATTATTTCTGTGATGAGAAGAGCCTGTTAACAAAAAACATTTCCCAACTCCGAACGGAACTTTCTCGGTTGCCCGTCTCCTCCCGAGAAACTTCTCGGTTGAATTATTAATCCAGCACAACACGTGGTGCAACTATTTAAATTAGCGTTAGCGCCGCGGTAACTTTCTTTTTAAAAGTTTTCACGGCGAGATTTATGCATTGGCGCAGGGTCGTCCAGAATGGCGACATTTAAAATCCTCATTGCATTATAATTTTTAACATTAGTTTCTATATATAACATATGTTGCATATTGGTCAACTGCATATGTACATATAGTACCATGCGAATATATTATGCGCTATAAATAAAACTGGTTTATAAATTAGCTTCTAAACTGTACCATTCAACAGCTATTGGTGCACACTTTTAATGTGATGAGGATTAAGAGCTGATTGTGATTTTCAATTAATGCTTCTCATGCTGCAAGACAATTCTTTTTGAAGTAAGACTAGAGAATTGCTTTGATGTGACGTCATCGGGTGCGTATTGGCACCGTTTACACTAGCGATATCTACACCAATATGTATGAAATTTTCCATATCCAGTATATATATATCAATATATATATATATCAATATATATATATCAATATATATATATATATATATATATATATATATATATATATAATATATATATATATATATATATATATATATATATATATATATATATATATATATATATATATATATATATATATATATATATATATATATATATATATATATATATATATATATATATATATATATATATATATATATATATATATATATATATATATATATATATATATATATATATATATATATATATATATATATATATATATATATATATATATATATATATATATATATATATATATATATATATATATATATATATATATATATATATATATATATATATATATATATATATATATATATATATATATATATATATATATATATATATATATATATATATATATATATATATATATATACACATATATATATAAACATATATATATATATATATATATATATATATATATATATATATATATATACATATATATATATATATATATATATATATATATATATATATACATGTAGCTGTATATATATACAGAAAGCTGTATATATACAGAAAGCTGTATATATACAGAAAGCTGTATATATACAGAAAGCTGTATATATACAGAAATTGCAATAAGGCATGTAGCTGCTCGAGGACCGTAATACAACGAATATGTCGAATTAACGTTTTTTAATTAGAACAATTTGGTGTCACCTGGTGCAGACCGCACTCCCCACACGGGCTTATCGACGCTACTGCATATTAATATTATGTTGATATGTATGGTATTTCGAGTAGCCGCATTGTTATTGTTCATCGCATTGAAGTTTCAATCGTTAAAATAATTTCTATCTGCACGTTGCGGATTTGTTGGATCGGCCTTGTATGCACACTTGCACATCCAAATTTGGACCGCATTTGGCGCATCGGCTTTGCATCGCACGACTTGCATTTTACAATGTTTCATCAGATTCGACGGCCAACTGAACTCTCCCCCTGCTCCCGATTTGCAATTTAAATTTTTTCACATTCATTTTTTTTCATTGGTCATTTTGATTGAAATACTAAATAGCACTAATTAATTTTAAATTTATATACAGCCGCTCACCTTCCGGTGCTGGATGAAGGCCTCTTAAACGCGCTTCCACTCGTCTCTATTTTGCGCAACTTTTATCCATCTCACTCCACACATTTTCCTTATTACGTCTACCCATCTTTCCTGTGGTTTTCCTTTAACCCTTTTGCATTCTCTCGGATACCATTCTAGTACTTATTTTGTCCACCTTTCGTCCATTCTTCTAGCCAATCACAAATGTCTTTAACCAATCCATCCAATCACAAACGATTTTAACGACAGCCAATGAGAAACGAATTACAAACGCCGTTTCAGTTTTATTTTTACGGGTGGGTGGAGGCTCCAAATGAAAGGCCAAAACTATTATGAATTACAAGACTCGGATGTTACATATATTATTTATTTACTTTTTGTTTTTTTATACCTATCTCTGTACATCCTGTCTGTTGATTTTTCAATTAATAAAATAAAAATAAAAAATAATAAAAAACTAAAGTCACCATCGAACTTAGCACGGCCAAAGACTGTATTTCACCCACTATGTATGGATATATGTATTTTACATATGTAATTTATTTTATTTTATTTTAGGCATACGACACGTTGAACGTCAGACAGTTTTTAATTTTATTTTCATTTTCATTTGTATTTTTCCCAATTTTCAGGGGATAACCGTTGCAAGTTACTACCCAATTTCACATTGTTTAATGTCAATTTATATTACATTATTTTGTATATGATTAAAAAATGTATCAAATAACGTCAATGTATGCGAAAGATATCGCGTGACTTTATATTTACGACATTTCGTAATACGTATGCAAAACAGTCAATTAACCCCTTTCCGGTCACACTATTGCATTATGTAATTAATGCACTCGCTCTAATTTTTTCGAAATATCTTAACTCGGAACTACATATGTACATTACTTAAAATGTTGTTAATTGTAGTTTTATTATCTTTTTTTGAAAATATGTAAGTAGAGTGATGATGCTACACGTTTGTTTGCAGATGAATGTGCTCATTTTCTTGTCCACTTTCGATGCGAATTTTCAGCATGCTTACAAATTACTTTTCCGAGATATATTGCAGTAATTACGTGCATTCCCGACTGAGGACTTGCGATGGTCTTAGCTAACGTGCCCCAGTAGCATCCAGCTACGTCTTGCAAAAACCCATTTTTCGCATGGCTTTCAACCTTTTATGTAAAATTGACGGATTAATTTTAGAAAGTGGTGGAATCAATTACGTTATATTTACTGTGTATACTGAGAGATCTCAAATAAAAGGCTGCCAAAACGACCTTCCTAATATAGAGAGATAAAAGATTAATGGCAAGAACACACAAATAGAGGTTGTGATCGAGAAATCTTGTCTCGAGATTTCTAGAGAATTCTCGAGAAATTTTGATTCTCGTTTCTCGAGAATATTTTATTGTAAAATTTCGAGATTCTTATTTCTCGAGAATATTTTATTATGAAAATTCGAGATTCTCGTATCTCGAGAAATCGTTTATTAGAATCTCGAAAATATCGAGAATATTCTTAATTTATCACTATATGTTTTTTCTCAATAAACTGACTGATTTGTATACTTGTTAACTCGTAAATAATTTTGTGAAGTATTGTAATATGTATAGATGGTCAGTATTTTTATTATTTGTCCGGTAAGTTATTATTCAATCGTCATATAAGTACATATACACATATTACAAAGAAATCGCACCATTTTTAAGTTACATATACATATGTATGTGCATGTAGGTACTAGTCACTAGTGCGAAAGTATTCGGTTATGATATCACTAAAACGCTAGTGAAAATATATTTTCACTGACAATATGACCCCACATAAAACAAAGATTTTTGATTTATTATTTATTTATTCGAGTATTTGTTCCTTAGATATTAATCAATTTATAGTCAGTATTTTAATATGACATAATAGATGGTCAGTATTTTTATTATTTGTCCGGTTACGAAAGCACGGGCAAACACTGGGAATTTTATAAAATTCTTTTTTACATATTGTTATTTTTACTATTTTAAATTACTTTTGTAACGCAACGTTCTCCCCATCGTCCCATAGGGCAACACTCGCCCTTTATTTCGAGTGGCCACACTGGAAAAAGCCTTATATCCACCGAGGAAGAAAGATCTCTCCTGTGCACGTCTCCAGGGGGAGACGGGGCCCAGAGATCCACCATCTTGCTGAAGAACCGCTGTGAGATCGAGTGCAGCATCACTCCCTCCCCTGAGTTCCAGCACAACGTCCCCTGTATTCCTCACGCCGTTTCCGGAGAAACAGCAGCCGTGAGAGGACCGACCGACCAGAGGACCGCAGAGCCAGCTTCCCGACCACGAGGAAGCTGTTATCAAAGAGACGATTTGCAGTCAGGAACCTCCCCGACTATATATAACTGTATCCCAAGGTTAGTCCACGTTTCCATATAACCCGACCCTTGGAAGAAGAACGACGTAAACGCCCTCTGCATCGACCATCGCGAGATCAGATAAGCGCGCGTAAAACCGTTCGTTACACTTTTGTATATTTTTATTTTCTTTTCATGCCTTCTTTTATAATATTTTTTTTTATATAATTTTACTTTTTTTTCTATTCAATGTTCTATATAATAATAATAATAATAATAATATCTCTCTATATCTTTCTTTCGTCATGTCTTTAATAAAGTTGTAAACCCCTGATATATGTAATATACCGGTTTCCGTGATTTGACAGAATGTTAAATTACAGAAAACGCAAATATCAGAATGCAAAGATCAAAAATCGAAAGATCTTAAGTCGAAAGATCAAAAAAAAATGGTGCATGGTAAACGGTACATACTCACGTACATACTCACTTAATTTGCGCGAGCAGGATACAACAGGAACAAGAGGAACATGCTTTTCCTCCCGTGTTAATGTGCGCGCGCAGAATATGGGAGGAAAAGCATGTTCCTCTTGTTCCTGTTGTATCCTGTTATAATCGTTTAAACAGTAGAATAGACTAGTGGTTAGCGTATGTATAATGCGTTGAACAGAGTGGTCACGGGTTCAAATCCCACTGGTTTCTGCTGGTCAGACCTTGGATTTGTGACTCCAGTTCGATCGTTTCCTATCTGAGTTTGCCAATTTATCTGATTTTCAATGAAATTTTCATTGAAATTTTCAATAAATGTCTCTGTGGATATTAATTGATATGTATTTATGTACTTTGTATAATACTAATAATATTTGTATCAAATTTAAAATATTTCTGGCCAGGAAGGCGTATTCTGCCTTTCTGGTATAAATTAAAAATAAAATATAAAAACCGTTTAGCCTGTGAGCTATGAAGGGGCGGTAGAAAGACGTTTTTGGATAGCTAGATGTCTTCGCTCAATCTGACACAAGATTCCGATGTAATTTTTAATGAGTTCATTGATGATTAAACTCATCTAGCTTCATGTCAGAGATATTAGCTTACTTAAATATTAGCAAACCCCCCGTATGTCAGTAAGATCAAAGCGAGCCGAAGAGTGGAAGTGGTTCAAAATCAGATTACAAATGTTTGACCGTCAGGAATGTCACAGAACTAAGGTGGATTAAACCAATTGGATATTGGTTTTCCACAAGATTTATTTTATTTTATTTTTAATTTAATCAATCTAAATATGTACACTCGTCATTACAGATCGCTCCAATGTGACGAGTGTAATATACAGATCAAGAAACACACCAAATTATATACATAATTATTACATAATTCGAAATTATACATGACATCTATGGTCAAACATAGCAAAGTGCATTGCAAACATCGTATACATATGTACAATGCGATCAACACATATTTATACAACAATACGAATTTTTATACAATGTTCATCCACAGAGCCATATATGGAGAGAAACCCGACGAACCTTGAGATATAACATAATAACTCAAGATTTTGCGAGAGAAATGGGGAGGGAAATCCAATTTTTCTGGAATCGTTTCAATGAAAAACAGAAAAATTGGCAAAATCTGATAGGAAACGACCGACCTGGTCACAAACCAAGGTCTGGCCAGCACCAACCAGTGTGACTCGAACTCGTAACCACACTGGCCGTAGCAAGATATGCTAACCACTAGTCCATTCTGTAAGATGTATGAACATATCAGTTTGAAGAAGCCATAACTCCTAGTAAGTACTGATGAAGTGTTCATATACTATACGTATATATGTATATGTACATAATAATAGATCAAACAACGTAGGTGAAGCATTATTTTACGACAGATTCTGTCACGGCTGGGACAGTTTTGCAGTTTATAGATGAAATCGGATTCAGCACAAGTCCCAAAGTCGTTAAAGGCCAAAATCGTAAAACAAGATACACTAGGGATAGTAGTAGTAATAGTAGTAGTAGTAGTAGTATATAGTACGTTGTAGTAATGGTCGACCTTTGTAGTTTTATCTGATGGGTGTCGCGGACAAACACGTCAGAAAGGGATGATTTGTTTTTCGACCTTCGGAATAAACACCAATCTTCATATCTCGGCACGTGTGCGATTCATCCGTCGAATATAAAACGGTGGGTCTACCACCCCTCTCCCCCCTCCTTATTTTTTAAATTCTCAATTTTTCCGAAAAATACTAAATGGAATATGTATTGTAAATATATTTATGTATTCGTTTTCTTGGAACTGTTTGTATTGGATGCGCATCTCTTCTTGCCTCTTCAGATTTATAGTTTTCATTAAAATGTACTGAAGCGACTGTGCACCATTCGACAGTGCAAAAAATGAGCAAAAAAGACGTTCCCATTCGATCCCCTAATTAAACTGTAAATCGATCCTATTTATTGGCCGGCATCTGGTGTGTGACTACCGAAGTGTGCGCTGGAAATAAATCACTTCACAGCAATGCTACTGTTTAAATCGATCGGGTCACAGCAGCTGATATTTGAATCGCATAGTTCTAAACTACGAAGTGCGGTTTTTCTGCTACGGACGTATTTGTTATATTGCATTTATCAAATACTAGTGTTATGCCCGTTGATTTCAACGTGTGGCTTCGGAAAGGAATTGATGCACGAATTCAAATAAGATTATATGTGCGTTACGTATACTCCTGTGCATAACGTATATTTCTGGTATTCTAAAATTTATCTTTTTGATATATCCGTTTGCCACATACATACACACATCGCGTCTGTTTTTATATTTATTTTATTTTATTCTTATATTTTTTACATATATACCAGGAAGGCCTTACAGGTAAATCCCAATGTGCCTTCCTGGCCAATTACAAATTACAATTACAATTACAAATGCAGCATTTTTATTAAAAGTCGTTGAATTACGAGACACTGAAAAACTCGCAAATTAACGAGACATCTATGTATTGTACATAAATTTTATTGTACATCAATCATATTTCAAATAGTGGTGACATAGTAGGTAGGAAGGATTTTTAGCCAATTTTTTTTCCGGGAACCGTTTCAACAATGAAATCAGAGAAAATTGGCAAACTCTGATAGGAAATGATCAACTTGGAGTCACAAATGCAGGTCTGACCAATAGCATACTCTGAAAAAATCATTTTAATTCGAGGCCCGGACCCAGGGATCGAACCCGGTGCCTTCTCGACGCTAAGCAGAAGCTTAACGACCGAGCTATGCTGCTGGTTAACATATATTATATACTAGTGGTTTTACCCGGCATCACTCGGTATTTGTAATATAAACCGCTTAAACATGACTAATTTAATAGTAAACATTTTATTAAATTTATTTGAATACTCATTTGTTTTTTTATTAAATTGACTGTCACGAACAAACAAACATATATACTAATTCTCTTTCGAAATGATATGTATACCAGAATCCGGCGCCTGCAGAAAACTCATTCCTCAGTACTTCAACCCTAACGTTTATTACACGTTATGAAGTCGCGGTTTTCATTCGAAATATGCGTTGCGTTGTACATAGTTATTTATTAATTAAAGCAAATCGCTCACAGCACATGCAACTTCATTAAGCAGGCGTGCAATGTGAACGATCATTGAATAATAAATAAATTCTGTCAATAATAATTAATAGTGGTAGACAAAGCCAGTGAGAGTTTCAAGGAATCGATTTTATTAAGCGAACAATCGATGGGAATAATTGAAAAGCTGATTGAACCGTTGCCGATTCGACGATATTCATTCGTCATACTATATGTCAACTACCACTGCTGTAATTGAAAATTTCACTGTGCTTCGCGAAATTCCATTTCACCACATGCTCGCAATTTGTATGTGCATACATTTGGAATAGAGTAGAATAGCAATCAACGTTTTCGAGTCAATGAAAATATTCTTCGCAAGTTTGTGTCTCGACGTACGTACATACATATACAGTAAATGAAGCATTGTATTGGATACTCACAGTGGAATAGTTCGACGAGAATTATTGTCTTCATATTTATCTATGCACTGAGCAATTATTACAATGTAACGCTATTTTATGTAGTAAAAGATTTAAGTGTATGTCAAAACGTAAGTGGATTGATTTTTAATATTTGTGTTAATTTCTAGAGATTTTTGAATATACTCCGATTAAATAAATCTAAAAAGTCTGAGGACGAACTCTCACTCGTCTTTCTCTCTACATACCTACCAATGTAAACATTATTCTCGAGTCAAACCAAATATTATCCGGTCAGAATGAAACCAATAAACGAAGGGCTCGAACCCTGTTTTGTGTGTGCCGGTCCCTAGATAATATATTCGAAATATGTCTATACACATATCCGGTCTTTGATATAAAAGCTACATATTTTCTTTGCAATAAGGCGAAATTTGTCTCTTATTAAAATTTTTGAATAGGCCTTATTTTTTATGAATATGTGTAATAATAAAGTTCATTATAATATATCGTAAAGATATGTACATATGCGGTCTCCGTGACGAGCCGAAATGTGAAATTACCGAAAACGCAAATATCGGAAGGCAAAGATCGAAAATCGAAAGATCTTAAGTCGAAAGATAAAAAAAGGGTGCATGGTAAACGGTTATTAAATACGTTGGCCTAATTGATTTAAAGAAAACATTACCATTTGTGACTAAAGGCGAAAACACACTGAATCGAACGGCATCATCACGTTCTTGGCATCCCACTGTGAAATATCTGCTTGGGTTTTTTTTTCGACAAGTTTATCCTAAATTTTTCAAATATGGGTATATACGTTATTGATCACTGTCAAACCTATGTCAATACAAGGATTTAAGTCTGGGTACCATAGCATAGACTATGCGTGTCAGCGTTTTTTACATGTGCAAAGTTATATAAAAAAAATCACGTGCTGTGGACTACATATGTGCTTCTCTAAGTGTTTTCGCCCTAAAGGTTTGTTTGTAACAGAACAGCTCAAGCAGGCAACTGCACGTAAATAGCAGTAGGGAAAGTATTCCTCAACATATTTTACTAGTGAATAGCCCGATGAAATATCATCGCATGGGTATAAAATTATTATATACCCGTATAAAACTAAAAAAAAATCCGGAACCGGAACCGTTATTTTCGTAGACTCTCATAGATAGTTTTCAATTCTTTATTTGTAATAATTTTCAATTCTTAAAGTTAACGTTAACAAAATGTAATATTTTCCGATTATACACAAACGGTCATTGACCTCGTAACGTTAAATATTATTATTACACATAACAAATTACGTGCATATACATATGATGTGTATTTACAACACGTATTCTGGGCGAGGATATGGCATGCGACGCGAGCTCGTGAGGGCCATTGCGTTTGGATCGGAGGGTCCGAGGTTCGATTCCCGGCGCCCGCGGTCAATGAAATCAATTTTTTTCTCGAATATCGTCAAAATATAAATAATTTAAATTATAATTATAATTTAATTGAAAATAAATACATAAAAAAATGGTTCAAAGCCTCGCTAAATGAAATTATTAAAATTACGTATTTTTATATGGCGAGAAGGAATATTTCAATTAATGTTTAAAAAAAAAGGCGAAATGAAAAATTGGATTTGGCGTGATGTCCGAGATCATTAGCTCAATTTAGACCCATATTCAGGCTATTTGGGGTGATCGGTTCGAGTTGCGACAAAGTCGTCTCGTCGAAAAATGAATTAATCGATTTTTATCGATTCGTTCATTATGTTCGGTGAGAGTTAGGACACACACACACACACACACACACACACACACACACACACACAGATTACCGTTTTTTATATATATGATATGGATAACATATTTGTATGTGGCGTACCGTTACAGCTGCAACCGACACGATCTATTCATATTATACGGTATTAAATGCCGCCGAAACGTATCAAGCAGAACCAGTGTTATTTGGCCACTGGAAATATTCACGCATGACGTAATAGCAAGTCATAGTATCCAGGTTACCCGTACTAACGAAAGTTTTGCCATTTGCATATGAATACTTTCAGAAACGCATTGTGTGACAGTATTGGCTCTAAGATACGACGCAAGCAATATTGCGCCGTATCGTCGCGCTCTGTATATGTAAGTCAATTTTGTCTTGCACTCATCCAAAATGGGTGGTGCTGTATAGTATAACTTGAAGTAGATACGTGCATTGTTGTGCCAAGCTGTTGAGGTAAAGTGCTGGATAATATAAAGGGACCTTAATTCATTACGTTTTGGTTAAATGAATTGAAGTAAGTAGTAACTGCATTGGTGATGTTAGAAATATACACTGCATATTTTATTATATTTTTATTTTTACATAGATATATACATACTTGCAAGGAAGGCTTAACAGGAAGACCCCAATGAACCTTCCTGGACAATTAATTACAAACAATGCAGCATTTTATTATTACACAAATCACTGCATTTCCACAAGCTGGAGAACAAGAAAAAACAATTAATTAATTAATTACAGAATTAATCCATTGATACATCTATGGATTTTAGATTTGTACATAATTTTTACAAATTGTACATACAATAAATACAGAAGATGTGACAACAGGAAATATGATTTTTTACCAATTTTGAGGAACCGTTTTAACAATGATCAGATAAAATTGGCAATCTCTGATAAGAAACGATCGATTTGGAGTCACAAATACCCCCAAATCTAACCAGCAGTATAGCGGATCGAACCCACTGATCACTTGGTGCTAAACATACACGCTACCATTAAGCCACACTGCTGGCTTTATATGTAAGATTTACTTTAAATTTGTTTGCCGGGTCGAAACATTTCAAAATAGCATCCTTCGCCTACAAACACTTTCGGAATCCGATTCGATCTGATATTTATTAATAAGAAATGGATCAAATCTAGACTAAATCCACTCCATGCGGTGCACACGCCCTCACAAAGCGAACCGAGCGAGATAAGCTCCACAAAGGAGTGTTCAATCCGACATGAAATGATTTTCGCCCGAATCTCGGGTCCGGTTTACGCCCCAGCTGGCTCACTTTTCCGGATACACACATATATTGTATCCCCCTCCACCCACTTAAAGCCCTCCCATGAATGTATATTTTGAGTGTGTGTGTGTGTAGGATGTCGATGGGGTCACGTCACCGGGACCAATCTCGTAAAATCTAAAACGTCATCGCAAAACCGGATTACGGTCCCCCGAGTGGATAACCGGAGGAAACCGGACGTGTGCCCATGTAGCTACTCCATATATAAACGACTGTTTTAATATGTCAAAAGTGTTTTTCCAGATGCGGATTTTCCGACGTCGGAAAATTGCATTGCAGCCGCACAATTTCCTATCAGCCAAACGTGTCAAATGCACAACTCAGTAATGAAAAAAGTAAATTAATAGAGTTTCAACACTTTGCTTTGAGAAGCGTTTACAGTTTTTTTTCTTACATTTTCCCTTCCGATGAAATAGACGTGCTCGCTCTAGACGTCGTTACAAGAAGCAGGAAATGAAAAACAGGCGTACAGAGTAACTACAAAGACGTGAATTTTAGATTAAGTTTATATACATGCATATGTACATATATATGTAAACTCAATCCCATAATTAAACGAGTAATCACCATGGAATCCTTTTATTTTGTTACAAATGCTGTAGTTTAATAAATAGTGAAGTTTGTCGACGTGGTAATTATAATTTTAGCATTTTAATATTAATAAAATTAACACAAAAAAATATTTATCTTACCGATAAGTCTAGTGTTTCAAGATCCAGGGTGACTTCACATCTGGAACCACAGTCGAAAGTGCCTAAATATTTTCCAGACATTAGGTTGGAGGCACATGCAAAAGTAATAGAAAGTATTTTGAATAGTAACAGTTACAGCGCTGATGCCCTCTTTATCTCATACATACCTTTATCAAATTATATAGGAAGATGGCCTTCAATTGAATTTTCCTTTACTTGTGATAATGGGGGAAGTGGGGGGTTTGAAGAGTTTTAAATTGCAATGGTTCCCAACGTAGTTTGAATGTGTTAGAGTGGGGGGGGGGGGGGGGGGGCAATGAGTAAGTTTATTTCGTTTACTACTCATGATGTTTATTTAGGGTCTACCTCATGGCACCGAAAGTCAAAAGATCGAAAAAGCAAATATCGGAAGGCAAAGATCTAAAATCGAAAGATCTTAAGACGAAAGATCAAAAAAAAGGGTGCATGGTAAACGGTACTATGTATATATAATATTTGTATATGAGTGGTATGTGTTGAAATTATCTCTCTTTTTGTCATGCAGCCTTGTTTAATGTGCGCGCGCAGGATACGGGAGGAAAAGCCTGTTCCTCTTGTTCCAATAGATGAAGTTTTGTGATCATGCGAAAATTCGAACTCGATTCTGATCACGTTTTAATGATCTAGAAAATAATGTGTGTCTGTGTATTTTGGGATTTTTTGAACACCGTATTTTTGTTCTATCGAACCGAAACTTAGTATCGGTTTTCAGAAGTATCATGAGCTCTAAATTGAAAACTACATATATATTTACATAGAGGATAAATAAATGAATAAACATGCGCAAATGTATACAACGATATGAATCTAAGTATTACCTACCTGAGCAGAATTTCTAAAACCTATTTTTATTTATTTATTTATTTATATATATTTTAGCTATCAAGCTAATTTAAAAATACATCTTAATTATTATACTTAACTCTAAAATTTATAATTAACTTATATGTACTGTCCCTCACAGAGGTGTCTCTTTGCACCTCGCAGGAATGCATCCATGTTTTTAGCTGACCTGACGCACTCAGGGAGGGCATTATACATGAGCACACCCCTGTGAAAAACACCCCCAGCCGTCTTATTCTTTCTTACTCTACTTACAACTAGTTTGTCCTTATTTCTAGTATAAAAACTATGTATCTCTATTCCTTATTATATAATCATCAAAATACTTAGGTAATAACTTATGATCTAACTTATAAACAAAAGACAATGTACTAATATTTAGACTAATTCTAATACTCATCCATCCTAATTCATCTAACATACTTCCAATACTCTTAAATCTACTCACATTTAAAATAGCTCTCATAGCTTTATTCTGTATTTTTTGCATTTTTTCTAAATCTTGGCCACTAAACAAATTAAGCACAGTGGCACAATAAACCACATGTGGCAAGACAATTGAATTAAACACTAAAATTTTACTTTTTTTACTTAAAATATTTCTTAATCTACATAATACACCATCTTTTCTAGCCATTTTTTTTATTATATAGTCAGCGTGCATTTTAAAATTTAGTCCTGAATCTATGTATACACCTAAGTATTTTATATTTTCAACTTTTTCAATTAACTTATCATCAATTCTAATTTCATTCAATATATTTTTATTTTTACCATTCAACCACATCATTTTTGTTTTATTCACATTCAACTTTAATTTATTTTCACACAACCAGTCATCCACATAATTTAATTCTATATTTAAAATCTCAGACATTACATCAACATTCTTTCCAATTATATATATCAATGTATCATCTGCAAACAAATGTATTTTACACATCTTAATTACCTTAACAATATCGTTTATATATAATATAAATAATAAGGGTCCCAATTTGGACCCTTGCGGCACTCCATGAGGTGTTACAAATTCAGAGGATAACACCTTATCAATTTTTACTATTTGCCTTCTATTATTTAAGTATGATTGAAGCCACTTTAATACTATACCATTTATTCCTAACTTATATAATTTTTGTAATAAAATATTCCTATCTACTGTCTCGAACGCTCGCTTAAAATCTAGAAAAACTGCTCCAACAACCATGCTAGATTCATCCATCGTCTCCATCCAATCAGAAACCACCAATTGGATAGCGGTTTCTGTTGAATGTTTCACTCTAAATCCAGACTGTTCCACAACCAAACAATCATTTATACTAATGAACTCTTTCAATTGAATCATAACGATTTCCTCCAGCATCTTCTCAACAATTGGTAACATATTGATGGGCCTCATTTCACTGGCTTTATGTGTGCCAGTAACCTTTGGTACCGGTACAATAGTAGACACCTTCCATGCATCCGGGACGGATCCCACTTCTAACGATTCATTTATTAATTTCAGTAACTGAGGTCCAACCTTGTCCCAAGTGTTGATTAAAATATCTAGAGTCAATCCATCCATACTAGAAACTGATTTCATGCCCTTCAATACACCATTTAATCCCCCCATTTCCACTAATTTAAACCTTTCAAACTTATTTAAACCCAAATTAATATCATCATTCACACTATTATGCCTTGTTTGTATTGAATTAACTATATCATTCACACTATTGATGTAAAACTCATTCAATCTTTCAACCATATCCTCTTTATCATTATATACTATTCCCTCGACTTCTAATTCATTCAAAGAAACATTTTTTCCCCCGGAAATCAAAGTTTTAATTATTCGCCACATTTTTGTGGGATCTTTTTTTGCACCATCAATATTTCTTTCATGCCAATCCCTCTTCGCATTACGTAAAACATTCACACATTTATTCCTCTTTCTTTTATACTCTAACCAAGCCTTTTCTAATTGGATTCCATCCATAGCCTTAATAATTTTATATCTTTTATAACTAACATTCTTATCAACTAAGCTTTCCTTTACTTCCTTGGTAAACCAAGGTTTCAGCTTATGCTTATGCATGATTCTTGTGGTTTTTACGCATTTAATTTTAGAATATGTTATATTACGATACATTATCTCCCACATTTCATTCACACTATCACCATCCTTTCCCCATACACACTCCTTTAACAATAACCTATGTATAAATGTTACTAAAAACGTCAGGTAAACCAGGTACATATTGAATGAATAAATAAAAATCGTAAGTAAATATAATATTCGTAAAGATAATTGTTTCGAATTTGACCATATTAAAAAATTCGTATGAAAAAACAACTCAATTGTTTTTCTTTATTATTTTTTTTTCTCATTTGTTTTCGAAAGTGTCATAATCGTAATCGTGATATCGAAAGTGTCGTAACTTTTATACATATATCCTAATTTAGGTAAGAATTATTATTAAAATTAAAAGATGAGTGCATGTATGAATGGTTGGGTCGAAACGCACGAGTGGAATAAATGATTATTATCGTTTTATTTCACGTGTATTTAAAAAAAGATATGAAAAAAGACCGGTATGTTACATTTTTATATAAAATAATGTGCAATTGGTGTCTCGAACGAAAGGCGCTAAACTACATAAATGGAGACGCGATTTATATGAAATATTTTTTTAAAACATATCTTAGTATCGTATTTATGTCGGTTTACATTGTATATTTTTGTATTTTTAGCACCCAGAAAAGGTTTGTCACAATATTTTTGAAGAAGACTAAAACATGACATGTGAGTAATTTAATTAACGCATTATAAATATGGTATGTTTTTTGTCTGGTCAGTATAATTTATATACGTATGAGGTATGATGTTATAAAATTTTATACGATTTATATTATAAGTACATAATATATACATACATATATTTTTATGAAATTTTTAAGCGACATTTTATAAGCGTAGTCAAAAAATATGAAATGCACTCTTTTACGAGTAGATTTTGAAGTAGCGGAATAGTCAACAGCGTTTCGTTCGACTCCATTTGTTTTACACACGCGAAGTTACTAGCTAGCCAGCTTTCTAGTGGTTGTAAAATTTTATATTTTCAATCTTGGACCTATCACGCTGTATAAACTAGGAAAAGCTTTGATGAGCCCGTAGCTCCGGGAAGGCGAGAAAAAGAAAGAAAATCGTTTCTTTCTGGAAGGATTGGCCGCCGACGAGTGCTCACTTTTTAAAGCGATTCTACGCGCGATTTCCCGCCAATTTCCCTATTTGTACCCCCCTCTTCTTCGCGCCACACTCTAGTCGAGAGGAAAAATGATAAATCAGGCTTTTCGCAAAGTGGGAGAGAGAAAGGCGGCAGCTCAAATGGGACGCGTAATTTCCAGATATAGAGCCATAATCGTCTCATTGCCGTAGCAAAACACGCCCATACCCACGTTTGATCCGCACAAATTGACTATTTATATGTTATTTTATATACATATATATGTGTTTATGTATGTAGGTTATATACTCGCTGTGTGAGAGGTTGTTCTGAGACAAGATACTGGAGGTGTTTCCCCTCTGTAATCAAATTAGTGAGTTGACGAGTGAGCGCTCTTTGTCGCATAAATGGGTGGAAAAGGATTGCCAGTTAAATTGGAAGAGAATTTTATTCCTTTCAAAAGATTCTCGAGAATGCTTTCTGCAGATAATTGTTATGTTCCGTTGATTTGTAATAAGTGTAATCATGCGAGTAATTACATATTTCACAGTAGTGTGAAATATTTAATCTACATATATTGGAGAATTCTACGTTATCTGTACCAGTGGCGGCAGGTAAACAAATCCACGGAACATTGTAAAAAAACATACATAGTTCCAAATAGCAAACTACCCGAAGAATAAGACCCGGGCCACACCGTGCAACTTTGTCGGCCGTGCAAGTTCCGCAACCAGAAAAAAATGTATGGAAATGTAAGCGACAAAGAAGTTGACGGGTGTGGCATGCTCCATCTAACTGCATACATTAGTCTGGTCGCCCTCAACCAAATCGCTCGCAAGTTGCACGGTGTGGCCCCGGCTTTCGTTGACAAAACTCGTGACATTGAAGCGTTGATCCATATTAGCTTTTTTTTGTATGGTAATCATCATCATCATCCACTGCTTCTCCAACACGCTTCCACTTGTCTCTGTATTGTGCAATTTTCATCCATCTCACCCCCACACCTTTTTCCTAATTTCGTCTACTCATCTTCCTTTTACCCTTTTGCATTCTCTCGGGTACTATTCCAGCATTTATTTTGTCCACCTTTCGTCCATTCTTCTAGCCACGTGGCCCGCCCATTGCCATTTCAATCTCTTCACTATATTCACAACCCTTGTCATACTTATTTTGTATGGTCATATAAACTTTTATTTAGTTTACGTGTCTTTATCTCTTTCAGTGGTTTGTCTCTGACAATTCATATAGAGAATTTTTCAAAAGGAGCGCACCGGGCTCGGCACGAACAATTGTATGTTCTATTATCCTACCATATATTTCATCAGTGTATGTATAATACGCATAACTTCTTGATAATACCCATAAAATTGATATAAATTTGTTAATTTTGACTGGAGGGTTCATCGCACCAGCGATCCTTGGGATGAGCCACCCCTGATCTGAACCTAGGTAAAAATTAAAAATCAATCAATCGGTTGATTCTTCAGTCTAATCAAAGTTATTAATTATTGAGTTGAATGATATTCAAAGAAATCGAAAGAAAAATTAAATTTAGGTAAATTAATTTGTTTTATTATGATACTTTGAAAATGGAAATTTTTTAAATTGTTATGTGTATTAATATGTATGTAATATTAATCAGATGTTCCTGTATAAAACTTCGCCTTGTTAATTTATGTGTAGTAAACTGTTTACTGTAACGGTTTATTTGATAAGGCTGACTTTAATTATCTCTCATTATTTTGGGAAAATACATACATACATACATGCATATGTATGTATATACTAGTGAGAAAATATACATATGTATTTAAATCGCTAAAAAACATTTATATGTCAATGTGTACATATGTACATACATACATCTTTGAAGTGGAACGATCTTAAGATTGTTTATCAATGGTGTAAGACAATTTTGTAAAAAATTAAAATTTGTAAAAAAGTTTTCGGAATTTTAAATTGTGACTGGTTTTCCAGCGTACTCCAATTAAAAATCGGTTCAATTGCAAGCTAAAATTTCGAACATTTAATGATATTGTCATTTTATATATTTCCACTATATTGCTAGATTTTAAATTTAGCTTCTTGTATACCTACAATCTAATCTAAATCTAATATATAATTTCGAAAGAGACTTTGTATGTAAGTATGTAAATATATAATTTTGATTCGATATATATAATGACGATTCGATATATATTTCTTTTGATTCAAATTAATTCGCCGATTCTGGTATAATATATAATACATCTAATTTATAATTTCGAAAGAGACTTTGTATCTTTGATTGGGAACTTCGTATACAAAACAGTTTCTATGGCGATTCGGTATATTTTTTTTCAATTCAAATAAATTTAATATAAAAACAAATGAATATTTACTATTAGATTCGCCATGTTTCAGCTGTTTATATTACAAATACTGAGCGAAGCCGGGTAAAACAACTCGTTTTACTATAAAAAATAGAGTATGTAAGGTTCGCGCGTTTATTCTATGGTTTAAAACGAAAGACCCAATGAGTGGCCTGAATGAAAGGAATTTAGTGAACAATTAAACGGCTATGCGAGCAGAATGCTGATTCTGTGTGATATATGGCAACACCGAGTCGTTGTAACCGCTATGGTTACATACATATGTACATATGTATATGCATGGCAGTTGTATATTTTCAGGGAGATGTATTATATTTAGGTATATGTATATATGTATACATAAATAGATTCAATTCGAAGATGAGACCACCACGACATAAGACCCCCCCTTTCACCCCGCGAAAGTTTAATTCTCTATGTATTTCGACCTTAAATCTAATTTACGAGTTCAAACGGTTTGGGACCTTATCTGCGAGCGTCGACAAAGCGCGAAATTTATCGCCGCATTCTTATTTAACCCGCACGCGGCCCGAATGGACTCGATCGTGCAATGCGACTCAAAAGTAGTGCACGCCATACTTTCAGGTTTATTCTATTGAGTTTCGGCCCTCAAGGCTGAACCATGTGATCGCTAATGGTTGGGAAAATTATGTAACATTTTTATTTAATTAGATTTTCAGTTTAAGAAAAGTCTTTTATAAAATAGTGCTATTTTTTTATTTTAATTGGCAAATAAATACGTTCTTTCGACTTTCGAATAAGTAAATTTCTAATGAAATGTTTACAGACACTTTTACAGTTTCTTTTTTTATCAAAAATTACTTTCTATGGTGAAAATTTTGGTGATCGTATGTACAAACGTTCTTATTTAACCCTTTCCTCCGCCAACTTTCGCGGTACATTTTTAACGAATTTGTAAATCGGATTTTCGACCATAAATATATCTTGTAAGATTTATTCAAGTGACCAATTATTATTTTAAACAGTGAATCACGTCTAAAGTACATATTTTGTTTACACATTGGGTCACGCCATTTTCGCATTTTACGCATGATTCCCATGAGTCATCCGTGGACAAATTGGTTAAGAGGATAGTCCTTTATTTCACTATTATCTCAATTAGATTCAATTATTTCCTAAAATTTACTTTTTGTCCTTTATTTGTAATATCGACTATTGCCAAAAAAATATAATATAACGCCGAAATATTTATAGATGCACATAATAAATTTTATCAAACCCGTATTGATTACACTGAGCAACAAAAAAAAATAATACCGGAGCGGAGACATAAATCTTCACTAAATTTGGCCCATTGAATTCGAATATGATAATGATTTTTGTTTATGAGATGTGTTTAAAAAAATGTGCAATTTTTACAGTTTTTCGGCTTTTGCTGTCTTTATCTTGAAATTTAGTATTGATATGTTAAAAGTGAGTTTTGGAATCAATAATCAGATATTTTTAGTATTGATTGTGATTTTTCAATGCTTTAAAATACTTATATTTGATTATCTAGCAAATTTTAAAAGTCAAAAATATACTTTTGTTTTTACACACCTTTTTCCTTGATGCAATTTGTTTATTTCGTTAATTTTTCACTTAACCACGTTTATAAGGATTGGTTTTCCATCTCAATATTTTTTTTCCAAACTTACTAATTCAGGCGGTATATGTCTTTTAAATTTCAATAATATGTAATAAATATGATTGTCTAAAATTCTAAATTTTGTATGCTAATATTTTATAACAAATGTTATTATAAGAGTTTTTTTTAGTTTTAAAACGATTCTTACATGTGCTTTATTTTCTCCATAAAAATATTCTCACCTTAATTATAAGACTAAAATTGAGGATACGATAACTTAACGTAATTAGAATAATTACATCGAATCAATCGATTCTAATTGTATGACGCAGTGATTATACGTGTCGGCAGAATAAAATTTCATCGACATACTTATGTAATTTATGCGTTCTATATTGTTGAAATCACATTATGTAATGGTGGCGATCAATGTGCTAATTTGAATATTGAACTATTGGATGTAATTTGACTTTTGGTACACGCTGTAAACGATTGGATTTATTGTGAGGACTGGTGGGTGGGGTTTGGCAGTGCATTCGGAATAACGCTCTGCGGTTAACTAGCTATTCTATTCACTGCCGTAATTGAAAACCAGTCCAAAAGGTCGCAATCAATTAACAATAATAGTATTGAGGGGTTGAAGGGGTTGCCGATTACATCGAAATACATACATGTGTGTGTGTGTATGGTATGTACATATATCGGCATTTCGAAAATTTGTGTGATGTACTTAAAATTTGATTTGATTAAATTGACCGTCTGAATGAGACGTCCTCGTCTAGAAAGTGGATGATTGTTAGGGGTGTGGGTGTTGCATTGTCGTCGTCGAGTGGGGGTGCGAGTCAAAGCTGTTGGGGGGCGGGATGAGAGGTGTTGAAGTTGCACATGCAATGCATTTAATTGGCCGACTACCCCTGCTTCACTTCGAAATGTCCCTTCTCTATTTCCCTAAGGAATCTGCAAGCTCGTTGAAAGCGGTTTGCGACTTGCGCGTGTAGAATTCACAAATTTTACTATCCTTGACGATAATATTTACGTACATACATATGTATGTATGTATTGCTACATATATTGCGTCATCAGTATTCGTGTGCGATGTTCGATAGTTGATTATCAAAATAAATATTTTTCTTGCAGAATTTCCTGTAAAGTTTTCATTTAAAATGTATTTTTGAAGTATGTATTAACATTGATAAAGACAGTCATTATGTTTCTATATACTAGTGGTAATTTCATATGAAAAGTGTTTACAAAGTTCATACGAATTACGTTAAAAGTATTTTTAATTATTGTTAGTAAATTCTTATGGAAATCATTCTACTTGTTGACTTTCAAAGTTTGTTTACTTTTAACTTATTTTTAGGGGAAAAAAATTGTTTTATCGACTTTTACCCATAATGTATCACTTTTCATCGCATTTTTTATGATTATTTTTTATAGCTATACGTAGTTTTTAAACATTCACACAGGTGGATTTCAAATAGTTCTATAAGTTAACATAAAATATTGCTACTAGGGGTTCTGTCTTGGTCGACCCGGGACGAAAATTCCCGAGAATTCACGGAACTTTTGGTGTGCCATGTCCCGGGAATTTTTAGGTTTTTTTAGCGGCTAAAATATATGAATCAAAACGTTCTTTAAATGTAATAATGAAGGCGAATGTATATGATACGATGAAACTATTTATTATGAAGCTAATATACAATTTATTTATTTACAAAATATTAAAAAACGTAAACGATATATTTTTTAACTGGGAAAAATGTAATTATAAAAGTAAATTTATTTGAAATACCTTCTTAAGAATACTAAAATATTTAAATGAGAATCCAAAATCCTATTTCTAGATTTGGCACAAATATTGCCAGTAATGGAAAAAAATTGGGATGAAATTTTGGTTAAATGGGATGAAACTATCTGTTTTTTCTCTTATCAGCATGTGTATATTTTTTCATTTTTTGTTTAAAAATCGAGGCTTTTTTTATTCACGTTATTTTGTATATTTGTGATAGCTCCTTATTTAATTCGTTATTGTGATAGCTCCTCATTTATCGTTAGATACAAAATTGTCATTTCCAATCATCAGAATCCAAAAGAATTTCTTCCATTGTAGAATCTTCAATACAAGAAGGATACACTCACTTCATAATAGTTTCACCGTGGGATATTCATAAATTCGCCTGTATTATTATAACATTTAAATAGAACGTTGATTTAAATACTTTTCCCGGGATTCAAAATAAGATTTCCCGGGAATTTTTGTCGTGGGTCGATCCGGGCAGAAATCCCAGTCTGTAGACGATTCGTTGTATCAAAGTATCATAATATAGATATGTACATACATACAAATGTACATATGCATGAGTCAAATTCTATGCTTTTTTTTACGGTGCGGTAAACTTAGCAATGTTTAAAAGATGACTTTTTTGTTTCCGGAGCTAGAAACGTGAGAAGTTTGCTCGAGGCCTGTGAAATCCGGTTTAATTCAATCCTGGTCGCGGTTTTAATTAGTTTTCCGAGGCGCGAGAGGGACGCACGTATTCCGCGTACGCTTCGAAAGACAGAGATGCAAATATTGACCGAGCGAAAGAAATTCCATTATGCTTTCGTACAGGCTGAGTCGTTCCCCGTGTCGGATTGTTTTCACATTTAAACTCGAGCGTGACATGGCGCCTGATATGTACGTTAACGGTTTCGTTTGACACCTACATACATACGTATGTACATAAATACATATTGTACTTTGTATTGTACTCTTCGACAACGTTCCGGAGACTTTCCAGCCGATTGTGATGGTGTAATAATGAATTCCGATGGAGCATCCCGTAGCCGAGTCAAAGCGAGGCAATGCTCGTGCACTAACTATCTGTCTGTGAATTTCCGTGTTTTGGTTCGAGTCGCCCACTAAATCTCATTTCAATTGTGGATTATTCGGTAATCTGGCAATTTTGTGCCGAATAAAGCGCTTAATAACTTCGTCCCGCCGAACTTTGTCCCGTTTTGTGTTTTAACGGCCGCATTTACTGTGCAAAATAGCGATTGTATTCATATATTTATTTGTAAAACATGGCGCTTTACGACAAACGTTTGAAATTCATTGACATTCAATTTTTTTTCGTGAAATGGCGTGCGAAGTACCAAGGAATTTTTATTACACCATAAACCAGGGCTGTGGAGTTGGAGCCGGAGTCGTGGAGTCGGAGCATTTCAAGCGGAGTCAGAGTCGTAAAAAATCAACTTAATCCTATTCCTTTACATTATTTTCTTTATTGCTTTATGTATCAACTAGAGTTTTCAATTATATTGAAGTAAATTCACTAATATATTGAAATTTAATAATTTCTTTATAAAAATCATAAATAAAATCGTTGAATTGCATGTGTTTATATTTATGCTTTTTTATTAGCATTTTTACTATCATTTTTTATATTATATTGATTTGCTTGACTATTCTTTCCATGATATAAGGAGAGAAAGATAGACGGGCAATAGTTTGTGGGTACTTCAAGCTCCGTCTCTTTTCATGATATACGATTCCAAGGGGAGAAAGAGAGTCGGATCATGTTAACGACATATACGATTCAATAAATTCCGTAGCATGTTAATTTTTAGTGATTTTTTTAATTCCCTTAATTTTTTTATTTTGAAAATCGCTTTTACATATTTTCATTATTAATAATTTTATACGTTGGCGAGAAAGTCGATCTTACTAAAATGGGAGTCGGAGTCAATTCATAACAAAAAGTTGGAGTCAGAGTCGGTAAATTTTGATCCGACTACACAGCCCTGCTATAAACATAAATATTATATTTTGTTGATTTTTACTTTATCTATGTTTTTATTGTATTACTATTGTATCGTATTTTTTTAAATTTTCGTTAGGTTTTGTTGTTATATATCATGTAGTGAAATGTATTAAAAACATAAACAATAAAAAATAAAAATTAGCCATTGTGAAAAATTCTCATTTTTCACGACATTTTCGTATTATAAATTGCCTTAAAAATCTCAAAAAGTCGATTGTTAATTTAAATTTTAATATTTTTTCGGGTCCAACTTTGTACGATGCTCGCGCAAACTTTTTTTTTTAATTGCTGCCATACTAATTCGTTTCATCGTCCCGATAAATTGGGAGCATTTCATTAGGAAGCCGCAACGGAGACGCTAATTCTGATTAATATGACCGTCAACCGGCTTTATGGCGACGTATAATTTTATGCGAGCTGCGAACGGGTTGAAGGGTACAGAAGAGGGGTGAGGAAAAAGGTGTCACTCCATTTTTGATTTAATTTTTCTCGGCGGGCGCCGAACCGCACTTTTCCCAGGCTTTTGTCGATGAAATTTTAGCCGTAATTAAAATGTGCAAAATGTACGAGCTGCTGAATAATGATGGGGATTGTGTTATATAACTGTACATTTTGATGTTTTTTTTTTGATACAAACAACACCGACGCTTTTTCTCGAGCTGTTTCTATAGAACATTGAGTGACATGTTCGCTTTTGTTTCGCTATCGTAATAATTATAATAAATTCGTCGTTGAAATAGTGTGCGGCACGACGTTTGAGATGAAACCGATTAAGGTATAAATTAATGTGAGGCTGATGTTGAAATACGAACGGGTAGTGTGTGGCTTATGGGTTATTTGTACCGGGGAATTGTGTGCTTAGCCAGGGATGATAACAACACGAAGGGATGTTGCTCGAAACAAAGGGTGTATGTATATAGCACACGGGGGCTAGGACTAATGCGTCTTGTACTGTCATTTAGGGCTTAGCACATCATACCTCATTGTGTCTGTGCAGACGTGCAACATTTGTATTTGTGTCTGTGGATGAATCGCTTGTTTTTGGTGCGACACTAATGGAAACCCCGCGAATGTTTGGAAAGAACTGTAAATTTGATGTTATGTAATGTATATTTATGTAGAAATGTACGTGAGTCTATTTTTTTCACAAAATGTAATGGTGATTTTCTTTTTTTTATTTGATAGTTTTTCGACAGTCTTTGTGAAATATGAACTTATTTAAACAGGAAATTGAATTTTGCTATGTATAATTATGAAAACAGCACAAACTTTTATTGCACAAACGCTTCTGTTATACGCATTACGGGATCTGAATGAAAATCTTTCTTACGCAAAAACCGCTCGAGTTAGTACGTTTAGATAAAAAAATATTGGAATAGAAAACCAATCCTTATAAACGTGGTGAAATAAAAAAAATGGGCAAATAAACGCAAAATAGCACGGAGAAAAAATCCGTAAAAAAAATATATATTTTTGACTTTTAAAATTCGCTAGACAATTTATTATAAGTGTTTAAAGCAATAAAATATAACAATTAATAGGAAAAATATCTGACTTGATTTCAATACTCACTTTGAGCATAAAAATCCTAAATTTTGAGTTAAAGACCGGAAAAACCAAAAAACTGTAAAAATCGCGGATTTTTTTAAACGCTCATATCTCGTAAACGATCACCCACCAAAAAAAATCAATATATCATATTCAAATTCACTGGGTCAAACTTAGTAAAGATTGGTTAGTCTCCGCTCTGGTAACTCAAAAACGTGATTTTTTGTTGCTCAGTGTTATGAATGAACTTCTCGATATGTGTTTTCATTTTGTATTGACACTTGTCGTTTTTAATTTTTTTAAATTCATATGAAAGCAATCATTTTTCTATATAAAATAGTAAGCGATAAAATTTTCAAAATATGAATATTAAAACATAATATTGAATCCATATTTTGCATTCCTCTATAATATTATTTTTCACCATATCAGATTCACACGTATGTGTGTAGTGTAATTTTTTTACTTTATCTATGTACGTAGTAACAATAGATGAAGTTTTGTGATCATGCGAAAATTCGAACTCGAGATTTTGACTGATTCGAACTCAGAATCGATTACTGATCACGTTTTAATGATCTAGAAAAAATGTGTGTGTGTGTGTCTGTGTGTGTGTCTGTGTACTTTGGGGAGTTTTTCAACACCGTTAGTCCTATAGAACCGAAACTTAGTATCGGTTAATGAAATTCTTATAGACACTACGTTAATTTTTTTCAAATTTTTAAATTGACCGGAAATGGTACCTCCCCTTATAGGTGTCCTCTTTTTTTTAAGTTTTTGAATTCGATTTTCTCCCAAACTACTAACTAAATTTGATTTTTTTTTACATGTACTAGAAATAATAATTTTTATAATTTTATATTTTTTTAATATTTTTATCTGAACCGGAAGTAGTACTTTTACTCTAGAGAATCAAGGTTTTTTATGTTTTCCTCAAAAGCCTTTTGATTTATCAAACTGAAATTTCATATCGATCAGTTTAAGCTCAATACCAAGTTATGTATAAAATTTGGTAAGCGTCCGTCGACCGGAAGTGGCAGTTTACTCTTGTTCGATTTGTCTTCCACTACTTTTTTCGACCCCTTAAACATGTGTGGTCTTCACGAAAAAATTCAAGTATAATTCTTGTATCAATGTGATTAAAATAAAAAAAAATCACTAAATTTAATAAACCGGAAGTGGGATTTTTTCCCTTCCGGAAGCATCCGGAAGGAAGGTCAAAAATGTTGTCGCCTGGATCCTGACCACACCCCTGAACGTATTAAGCTGAAAATTTATATTTATATTCTTTATGTACTCACTTAGATTTGGTAACGTTTTGGTCAGAATTCGTAAACCAGAAGTAGTATTTTTTTAAAAAACAATATTTCATTATTTTTTCATTATTTTATTTTGACCTTTTAAATTATTTTAAGCGTCTTAATATTTATTGTGTATAATAAAGATAGTGATTTTAAGTAAAAATAAAAAATAAAACCATCAAATTTTATGAACCGGAAGTGAGATTTTCTCCTATTAGAAAGGTCAAAAATGTTGTCGCCTAGATGCTGTCCACACCCCTGAACGTATTAAGCTGAAAATTTATATTAGTGTTGTTAATAAACTAACTTAGATTTGGTAACGTTTTAGTCAGAATTCGTACACCGGAAGTAGTATTTTTTTTAAAAACAATATTTCATTATTTTTTCATTATTTTATTTTGACCTTTTAAATTATTTTAAGCGTCTTGATATTTATTGTTTACAATAGAGATAGTGATTTTAAGTAAAAATAAAAAATAAAATCAGCAAATTTAATGAACCGGAAGTGGGATTTTCTCCTATTAGAAAGGTCAAAAATGTTGTCGCCTGGATCCTGTCCACACCCCTGAACGTATAAAGCTGAAAATTTATATTTGTATTCTTTATGTACTAACTTAGATTTGGTAACGTTTTGGTCAGAATTCGTAAACCGGAAGTAGCATTTTTTTTAAAACAATATTTCATTATTTTTTCATTATTTTATTTTGACCTATTAAATTATTTTAAGCGTCTTGATATTTATTGTGTATAATAAAGATAGTGATTATAAATAAAAATAAAAAATAAAATCACCAAATTTAACGAACCGGAAGTGGGATTTTCTCCTCTTAGAAAGGTCAAAAATGTTGTCGCCTGGATCCTGTCCACACCCCTGAACGTATTAAGCTGAAAATTTATATTTGTATTCTTTATGTACTAACTTAGATTTGGTAACGTTTTGGTCAGAATTCGTAAACCGGAAGTAGCATTTTTTTTTAAAACAATATTTCATTATTTTATTTTGACCTATTAAATTATTTTAAGCGTCTTGATATTTATTGTGTATAATAAAGATAGTGATTATAAATAAAAATAAAAAATAAATCACCAAATTTAACGAACCGGAAGTGGGATTTTCTCCTCTTAGAAAGGTCAAAAATGTTGTCGCCTGGATCCTGTCCACACCCCTGAACGTATTAAGCTGAAAATTTATATTTGTATTCTTTATGTACTAACTTAGATTTGGTAACGTTTTGGTCAGAATTCGTAAACCGGAAGTAGCATTTTTTTTTAAAACAATATTTCATTATTTTTTCATTCATTTATTTTGACCTTTTAAATTATTTTAAGCGTCTTGATATTTATTGTGTATAATAAAGATAGTGATTATAAATAAAAAAAAAATAAAATCACCAAATTTAACGAACCGGAAGTGGGATTTTCTCCTCTTAGAAAGGTCAAAAATGTTGTCGCCTGGATCCTGTCCACACCCCTGAACGTATTAAGCTGAAAATTTATATTTGTATGCTTTATGTACCAACTTAGATTTGGTAACGTTTTGGTCAGAATTCGTAAACCGGAAGTAGTATTTTTTTTAAAAACAATATTTCATTATTTTATTTTGACCTTTTAAATTATTTTTATCCTCTTGATATTTAATGTGTATAATAATTATACTGATTTTAAATAATTAAAAAAATTTGAACAAAATCCGCCAACCGGAAGTAGAAATTTTGTCTTGTGCAAGTATTTGCATATATTTGCGCTCAATTTGTTTCGCTATCATAGTTATTAGTTCAATATCGAATTTTGTTTTGTAACCTTCTTATATTCCTCAAATACATAGATAAAGTCATGGGTTGGTCACACCCGAATTTTTTAATTATACTGAAAGCCTTGTTATGTGTCGTATGAATTTAAAACTCAATATTACATGAATTTATTGTAGAAAAAGCTTGTAAAATAAAGTAAAAAAGTCAAAGCGAATATCTTATTTCATATTACACACGTATGTAAATATATATTTATTCATATATGTATGTATAGTAGATATGTAGATAATATAGAGAGCATTCGGTGATGTTAAGTCTTTGTTGGCGTGATGATATATAACACCGGCAAGTCACCCTCTCGATCTCGAATTTCCCTTAATGAACCGTAAATTTAGTCCACTTCTTGTAATCGTAGATCCCTTTTTGCCACCGAGGCTGGATGGCAAACAAATCACCCTTCTGTTTACGCAATCACACGAACCACCCAGCGCGCGTTCATCAACTTTCATCAACCATCCCAATACCTATAGATACGTACACAATATTTTTCCTCATTTTTCTCATATGTTATCCACGGCGGTCGGTGACCTATGTATGTACATATATGTATATTTCACGTGGCACAAAACGGCATGTGAGAGCCCGTTTTATTCAATTTACTTAAGATGATTATGGGGAACCGTCCACATCTTCGGGAACATTCTTCCTTAGAGATTCATTCCAATATCTATTCAAATATATTCCAATCTCTATTTATATTTCATCGATAATGTTTACTTCAGTGTGTAAGCTGTGTATATGTGTTTAATGGTTCAAATTCATTTTGCAATACATAAACATGTACATGTGTATTTCACTACAATATGTCATATTTTAATTGGGGTATGAAAGTATGAATTTCCGTTCCAGTTCCCTGTATGATTTTGTATGAAAGACTTTTCAAGGACATCTGTTACCTACTGGATTGTTGTTGGAAAATCTATGAAATATTTTATTGTATTTTGACATTTAAATATTCAAATAATTTTATGGTAATTTATATCGAATTGTTTGTATAATATCATATTTTGTACGTTTGAAGGTTATTCCATTAGATTTAAAATCAATTTCCCCTGAAAATTTTATTACACACATAAAAAGACATCTGAGAACATTTATCAATTATGTGTTTGTTCGGAAAAACTCATCAGACTTTATTTTTGCAAAAAAAATCATACAGTCAATATACATATTTAGAAACATGTATTGATATTGTATGTATAATTGATATTGTATGTATATATCGCATAGTCTAAATATGTTTCTTTGGGGATTTGTAAAATTGCCGAATTTAAAGATACTTTTCCGTGGATTTCTCGAAATTTGCTAGATAAATTTACGGACAAAGTTGCAGCATTTTATAAATCAGCGAATTCGAGATGCTCTAAGCTCTGCGGGAAATATAAATAGGGTTGCCAATTCGTTGGAAACGTTTTAATGAAAATCAGATACACTGAAAAACTATTGACCTTGGAGTAATATATTCAAGTTCTGGCCAGGAGCACAGCCAGGTATTGAACCCGTGATCACAAAATTGAAAGCATTACTCGCTAACCATTGATCTATGCTGCTGATTGCTTTCAATAATATTTGACTTTTGTTTACGTATTTTCAAATATGGACAAAATTTTAATTATTTTTATTAAGTAAGTTTTATTATTTATTTATGCATTAGAGTATTAAAGCATCATTCATTTCCTGTTCAATATTGTACATTCAGAATTCGGGTGAACAGTTTTGCGGTTGCAATTTTAGTTTCGTATAAAATTCCACACACCGCCGAACAGAGAGTCATTGTGCGATTCTAGTCAATGTTGACGGGATCGTTTCAGCATATCAATTGGTCAATTACGTACTTATTCGCAATTCGACAATCCAGCGTATACACCCAACCATACGGGTTATATGTATGTATGTACAGATGTATCTATCAATCTAATATATAACGCACACTCGAATTGGGGTAGGTATATTGCGCACGATTGACTAATTGCTATCGGTAACAAGTTCGGTCACGATTTACTACCAACATATTGCGCAAATCACCGCCAATTCAGTCGGTCACCGGGTCAATCGTAGCAGCATCGCGCACAAATTTAAACAAAATCCAGTTCTAACTGCGCCCAACGACTCACCAGTCGGTTTAACGAGCTCGTAGTTAATTAACGAGGGTGTAGCCCGACAGACGACCGGGTGAAACCTTCGGTGTGAATTTATCATGTTATTGAAATATTAACTTGGTTATGCGAAAACAAGATTATTAGTATTATCATTAAGTGGGTTTTTATTTAATATGATGACGATGTACATACATACATATGTACATATGTAGGTATGTATATTGAGAAAGATTTCCGTGATCATTTACATATTCCAAGGCCAATTTTCTTGAAATTATGCAAATATAAAAATGTATATACATACATATAATCACAGTGCAACATTATGCCCTGAAAAATATTATTTATGGAATCTTTGCACTGCTAGGGAGAGATGATAGAAGCGATGTTGCATAAATTATGTCTGTTTATATCATTATGCTCCTTATGATAAATCACACGCTTCTTTTATTTATTTATTTGTACAGGTATACATCAATTTATTTTATTTTACACGACCTCTATCGTCAAACATTGTACATACATAAGTATTATTGGAGGCCAATTACAAACTGTCGCTCCTTCTAATATTTCTCAAACCGTAATGTCTTCTTTTGTATATATGTATATTTGTTAAAACATAAATTAAAGTTTTTTTATTATTTTTAAATATCGTTATATTATTTTCTAATTATACGAACAAAAAATTTCCAGAAGTTTTTTTTTACGAAAATAATGAATAAATATAGGTACTGTATAGCGTGTTTTATGCAAGATGCAGGTAGACGCGCGTTCCAAGAACTGTCTAGACCCCCACACTGTCAAAACATTTATGAGACAGCTATTTTATAAAATATCAACATAGCACGAAAACAATAGATTCTAGCTCAGCATTGAAAGTGTTAACAATCATAGATATGTAAATCTATGGAGAAATTCGCAGTATTTTATAAATCGGTGAATTCGATATGTTGTAAACTTGAATTTTGCGATAAATATGACAGGGTTGTCATTTGTTAGAACCGTTTCAATGAAATCAGATATATTGGCAGACTTTGATAGGAAATGATCGGTCACGGTTCAAGGTTTGGTTAGCAGCACAGCCAGGTATTGAACCCGGGACCACACAATTAAAAGAATTACACGCTAACCACTGATGTATGCTACTGGTTCTTACGATTAATCACAAACATATTACACACATATGAGTAATCACATGTTTTTTATGCTTATTCTCAAGGTTCTCATGATTCATCAAAAAATCCCCATAATTGATTACAAGTTCTTTATGATTGATCACAAGCACCTTATATATGAGTAATCACAAGCTCTTTAGGATTATTCTCAAGTTTCTTATGATTCATAAAAAATGCTGCATAATTGATTTCAAGTTCCTTATGATTGATCACAAAGACCTTATGTTCATACGAGTGATCACAAGCTTCTTATGATTGTTCTCAAGGTTCTTATGAATCATCAAAAGTTACTTATAATTGATATCAAGTTCCTTATAATTTTCCACAAGCTCATTATTATACGAGCCGCTATATTTGAAACACCATTTCTGTTTGACTTAATTCACAAATCGTTATAATTTATTTAATGTTCAGAATCTCGGAAAAGCAGGATAAACGTATGACAGGCCACCAGTATTTTAAATATTGTAAAACGTAAAACATTATATGTATTTATTGTTTTACGAGATATTTCTCAAAATGAAGAAAAGTGGACTTACACCAATTTCAAATATAACGGCCCATATGTATGTAGTTGTTATTTTAATAGCCAGCAGCATGACTCGGTGGTTGGGCTTTTGCCTAACGCCAAGAGGTCGCCGGGTTCGATCCCGTGAGTTGACCTCAATTGAAAAGAATGTATTCTGAGTTATCTGTAATGTTACTGGTCAGACTTGGATATTTGTGACTCCAAGTCTTGTGACTTCAACATTGTTGAAACGATTCCTCCATTAAATTGGCTAAAAAGCCACCCTCCCACTATGTCACCACTATTTGAGTATGATTTATGTACAAAATTCATAGACGTCTCGTAATTCAGCGACTTTCGTAATAAAAATATTGCATTGTTTGTAATTGGCGCATTGGGGTTTACCTTTTAGGCCTTCCATTTTTTTTATATATGTATGTAAAAAAAAATACATGGGATAGATTTTGGTGTGGTTACTTTATCAATTTTGGTGTCGATTTGAATAACTCTCAATCTATAATTCAATACACGATAATTTATCATCACATGCCTTTGTGCTTTTTCCGGACAATGATAATATAATAAAAAAAATTGATAGTTGTCTGGTTTCTTTGCATACTATATAATGTATAATTAGGTATATAAAACATGCATCAAAGTAAAAAAAATAAGTGCATGAATTTAATCGTCTGCGAAACTGATTGTATTACGCCGGAAACGATATACAACGGTTCGAATCTCGGAAAATAATGTGAAGGCAAAGTAATCACTCGTTCGCTAAATGAGAACAGGGCCCATCAACTTATTAAAACAAAACATGAACGTTTTCTCTGTTTTCATCTCGCAGTTTTCCCCGTAGGATGGTATGATTTAATGAAACATTCTGTCTTTCTTTGGATTGTGCGGCGGGGGGAAGATCGTGCCGGGTACCGGGAAACCCCCAACGGGGTTAACCCTTTAACCGCCGCACGCCCCCGTCTCTAAACTAATCACTCACTGCGGTAACACTCCCGCGGGGACGCGAAATCTGACTTCGCTGAATCGCCTGGTTTTTTTCCCCCCGCCTGCCTTATACCATCGTTATTTTACCGGTATTTATGTATGTATGTATGTATGTATGGACATTTTTTTTTCATTCAGACTTTTATTTGTATGTATGTATATGGGTTGAGAGCTTTTATGCCAGATGCGAGTGCAAAAATCAACATTAACGAATCATAGAGCAATTAGAACAGTGCGAAGGTTGGCAGTTCCAGCGGTCTCTCGCCGTATAGCACAATACATCAGGGATCGTAAACCCGTTAAGCCATATTGCAATGCATTAATAACGGCGGCATCAAAACACAGTATAATATCATTAGTGCAAGTGCATAAGCCTGGATAATAGACACGCCATGCCGTACATTGGACGTAACGCGTAATCCACCGCCAAATTGCCATAAATAAGTCGAACGGGTGGCTCAACATTAACATTTTGTTTTGGGCTTTCCTAATGACTGTCTATTGAAATGCTATGCGCCAGTTTCGTAATCACACGTGGCATAAACGCGCGCGATAATATCAAATGTGAAATATTTTGTGATACGTATGTACATATGTAGTAAGAAGAAAAAAAAAATGGAAATGTCCGTCGACAATAGATTTGACGGGTCGCGGTCCGTATATTTTCACATAAAATATTTTATTGCTTTCATAATACTTTTCCGATAATGGGTATTTTATTGTTCACCAGCGGGTGTCCGGGCTTAAAAAACGATATTTAAGATCGATCGGCGTACGCGTGACAGGCTTTCGTCGCAAATCATCGTTCTTATCCGAAGTTTTCACCATTAGCCGCCATCTTGTTGACGTGCGTGCAAATTTGTGTTTCTTAATTCAAACTGCACACATTGATGAGTGTTTTCTTAAAATCACAAAAAGTTTGCCATTATGGTAAATTGGTCTCCTATTGTTGTATTACATCTTTATTCTCCAACCGTTTGTCTTTTCGCTTGTAAGAAACAAGCTAGATTATAGTGCAATTTAGATTATAGTGCAATTGTTTGGAATCCGTATGAAGCAAATTACTCTCTTATGATTGGCAAAGTGCAAATAGCATTTCTTCGTTTCCTATATAGGAAAGAGTTTGGGTATTACCCATATATTTACCTTACTCATTTCCTTTTGGGCATGCTTGGGTATATGTATGTACATAATTCCCTTGAATTTCGAAGAATATTCTCATTACTTCCTTTAGTTCTCCGGATTCTACTTGGTAATACGTCATGCCCGTCTTTGCTGGAATTACCCTAATTATTATGTGCATGGTAGACGTCATCATTTGATGGTTGTATTTGATTTGATGGTTGTCTTCATCCTGGCTCCTATTCCAAGAGCTCTCCGAATTCTCAATGAAATTATCTACCTCAGCGAGGGTAGGTTATCGGAAATTATTTTAACTGTCTGGTAGACTGCACTCATCATTATTTTTATAATTGCATGCGATGTACGAGTGGAATTTTGTTCTTCTCTCGTCCATTTGGGCCTCGCAGGGATGCTTTATATTTACGGCTGGTTCTTATTTATTGGTGCTGGCTATAGATGCAAGACATTCCATACTATGTGTTGTTTATTTGATATTTTTACTTTATCTACTATTATTATAATACTATTGTTTTATATGATTGTTTACAAATGTATTTTCGTTTGTATAAATGTTTTTTTCTCTCTTTTTTGTTATATTTTCGACCATTGTGGTGCATAAGGGATTCCTGTAATGCCCCAACGGTCTAAACTTAAATATGAATAAATAAAATTACATCTTGATTCTAGTCTTGCCGTTTTTTTATTTATTAATTTGTATAGTTTTGTATTCGTTCTACTTTGCCACTTCTTCTCTCTCTCTAAAAGAAGAAGGGAAAACTAATCGGTGTTTGTTGTATTAGTAACTACGACATTTTATCTTTGTAACTACGACAAAGCATTTTATTGATCATAAGGGAGGTTTGTACATTATTAATGTTTCTACATATGTATATAATATACATACATTAATAATGCGTTTCATACCGAGTTGACATGATATTAACTGACTAATTAATTTATTTTATTTCAATCAATCATGCACACTCATCTTAATAGATTGTTCCAAAGCGACGCAAATACCAATAAAATTTAGGAAGAGATGAAAATCAGACCAATACTTCCCATCGTGATGATTTGTTAATACGTAGATCGATAAACATTAGGGAAATTCATGCTAAGTTCTACAGCTGTTTTCAATTTTTCGGTGATGACAGACGGGCGCCTGCTTTCGTTGAATGGCCGACCTTTGCTTTGGTCACTATAACTTCTTCATACACTTCGGTGAGATTGACAATCCGCAAACTAAATAAAATGTTACTGAAAAATAGCGTCCGATGCGAATTAACTCACAGCGTTACAGAAATGCTCAGGACCAAGTTGCATTCTAAAGCGTCTACTTGTACTGCAGTATTATACATGCATACTTCGTTTTCTTAAAAAAATGACCGTCGTATCTAAGTTTTCGTTGAAAAAAAAGGAAACCGTCACTGGTTCGAATATAATTCATTGCAGCTTCGGATTCGAACGTTCGAATTATCCGTCAATCGAGACGGAATTGATTCGTGACGGTTCGCTACGTTGTCGATATTTGCATATAAATGGGGGACCGGATCATCGCGGCGGATACCTACACCCCGTCCGCCCATCCCTCGCCATTCTGCCGTAGTGGGCGTGGGCGGGGTGTGGATGTGACTGTGTGTGTGTGTTTTTTGTCGGCGAGCCGGATTTAAATTAATGGCGAAATGTTTGCGAGGCACTAAACGCGAGTGGTGCTCCCGCGAGGGTAGCTCTGCCACTTTGACTGGAAGTTGGCACTTCACTCCAGGGTAATTGGGCTCCATCCCCATTCCCATACGCCGCCCACACTGTTAATGGGGTTTATTTTTGTGCACCAGACCGACACTCGTATACACACCTCTAAAACTATCAAAAATAGTGTCTGGTTCGAAACGATTCAATAATATCTGTGCATTTCGAATATAAATTTTTAATCATTTCTCATTTCGAGTTGACTTTTTTGAAAGTTTCCACATCATTTCGATGAAAGTACAGCAGTAGTTGCCACAGGCCACATAGGGGTGAACCTTTTTTTCTCCGACTAATTAAGGACGAATACTAGTCAAGAAATTGATATTGTTCCCGCATCTTTTGAAAATAATTAACGGTAACGAATACTTATGGTACATATATTTGTACCTGCTATGCTCGTTCATTGAGACTATTTTGTATGAAATTACTGTTAACTGAATACTTTTTTTCTGTAAGCAAGACATTATTAAGCTGCCAGCAGGGAAGCTAATTTTTATTTTTATTTATTTAGGTAAAAACCGTCATATACAATTATTTAATAAAACACATATAAACAAACAGACCTTAATTTCCATAAATTTGAACAATTTTATGAAGAAATGGCAGTCGAAATTAAACAAAATACTTAATAACTATGAAATAATAACAATGTACTCAATAACTTTGAAATAATAACAATATACTTAATAACTATGAAATAATACAATATATTTACTTAAAACTATGAAATAATAACAATATACTTAAAACTATGAAATAATAACAATATACTTAAAACTATGAAACTAATGCAACAGCAAATCTATTCTATAAACTATGAAACTAGTGCAACATCAAATGTGATCTTTTCCTAAAAACAAATGTATTGGAAAATATATCAAGGTCATTCAAAACTTTATTAAAATGTAAACAGGACCGTCTGAAAAAGGTATTTTTCGCGTAGTTCGTATGAAAAGAGGCGATACAGAATGTATCTTTTGAACGTGAGGAGAAAGACCGAGGAATTTTAAAATTTTAATTTTGTTCAAATAATACTTTTAAACGAGCCGAGTAGTTAAAAAAGGAAATATTGTTTATCGCGGACAGATGGTATGATGTTGTTAAATGTAAGTGCAAGTCTAAATACAAAAGTTGGTATAAACCTCCCCGACAAAGAGAAAAAGGAAATGATGGATCTTATCTACGATATTTATACGAAAATATTTACATTGTTATTGATTTTTTTTTATTATAATAGTAGTACTTGTCTGTTTTTTTAATTGTAGTTTATTTTATTAAAATACATATCATATTATGTGTTGAAAACCCCTGTCCAATGCATCTATAGATAAAAAATAGGTCAATAGACAATGTTGGAAAAAAAAAACTAGCTAAACTGGAAAAAAGCCCACGTGGCTTTTAACCCCCCCCCCAAAATCGAAAATTTTTATCTTTGTGTAGAATTACGTAAATTAAAAGTTACTGTGAGCGAACTGAGCGATAACTGTGTCTTCATTGAAAATTTGCAGATAGTATTCAACTGTATTATAAGCAACTCACAAACACGCTTTATAAATTAAATCATAACAAATTATGCATACGAATAGTATGCGGCTTGAACGTATCTGTTACTGAGTAGTTTAATTAGTCGAACAATGTGCCAGTTGGAGAATGTTGAATCAAACTAAGGTTTGTTTGTCTGTTGTTGTTATATGTATGTACATAATATGTATTATACATATGTTCATATATAGGGCAATTTTTACCACCAATAGCTGTTTGCTATTTCTTTTCATTTAAAAGAGAAAATTATATGTGTGTATGGTGCTTTATATTCGTCATGTCAGTGTGTATGTGACGACCTAGTGCGCAATTCAATGCGAATTTTCCGATATCAAATATTATCGTTTTTCTTAGCATTGAAACGTGACGGGCTTCGAAATCGATTTAGCACTCCGAGGAGCAAACCTCACTCTTAATATATTTTGGATTACATTGAAATCAAAGATTATCTATATAAAGTGTACCCTTTTCACTTGGATGAACATTATTTTAAATTTTAACTATGATGTTGTTTCTTGAGTATTTTTTAATCAAATTTTATTTGCTTAATTTAGTTGATTTTGCAATGCTAGAACGAAAAGGTTGATTTACAAAAAATGATTCTCAGTAAGTTCACGTCCGATGCGCTAGTGTCATTTTATACAATAAGGCTGTCGTTATAGGGTTAACGGGGAGTCGGAAACTTAGCGTTTAAACTAGCGAGCGTGCTCAGAGGTTTTTACTGACCATTGGAAAAACGCTCGTGGAAAAATGAAAATTCATTTTCATTTCTATGTAATTTTTGCACTAAAAGTCTGTTATAGCTAGATAAAATGTCAGTTTAAATGAAATTATGTACTTCATATGCACTAAAAAAATTCAAAATCTTAATATATAATTTCGAAAGAGACTTTGTATGTATGTATGTATGTATGTAAGTTTTGGTTCGTAGAATGCGTGACGTTATCGAAAAAATCAAATTTTCTATGACGACAATATCGATATCGATTTCGATTCTGTTTTCGATTTAGATTATGATTTCAGTTCCAATACCCGGTTCTGATTTCAATTCTGATTCCGGATTTCTTTTTCAGTTCCGGTTCCGAATTCTTTTTTTATTTACGGATCCGGATTCCTGTTTCAGTTTCGATAACCGATTTCTTTTTTTCATTTTTGTTTCAGAATGTTTACTATTATATTAGCCATGTTTAAGCGGTTTATATTACAAATACCGAGCGAATTCGGGTAAACCGGCTAGTATGAAATAAATATAGTACAGGGTTTCTTATATTTAAGTGCATTTCGAGAATTATTGATTTACTGTGAAAACATTTTTGAGAAACAATGGCTTAGTAGGACTTTACCACATGTGGATTGACAATGATTACACATTTTGAACTAATAGGATTGTGGCATATATGTATGTACATATGTATGTACTCTCACTCCATCAGTGTTAAAAGCTCGTTCTGTTCGGCTCGTGGTTGTTATCTATCAGCACCATATAGGAAACGTACCGTATTCTGAGACCGCAGCGGCGAATGGACCATTGTTTTGTTCACCCTAAAGGGGTTATCAACTTCGACCTGGTAATGGGATGAAGACCACGTCCGAAGCGCATATGCACCTCTTCCTCCTCGTCGTCCTCAACCCTTCGTCCTGGTTATAACACAGTGCTAAAGCCAATTTTTGCCTCATACGTGAGCGCGCGCGCGTGTGTTCGTTTGACCCCATAAATATCCGTCTGCTAACCTTCTTTCGGCGAAATATCATCGTTTCCATTAAATCAAAAGTCAATTACCCGCAAGTTAAGTGCGCCGTTCGATACGCCGAGGTCGTTTTTTTATGACGTTGGAGACATTTTTATGTCATTTATATATGTACATACATATATACGATAGTAGGCTTCTTCCTATTTTTAGACGTACAAACTGCAAGTAAAATTCCGGAATAGAAATGGAAAAAAAATTGAATGTGCTACAAAAAAAGGACATTGTATTTTAAAAACCTTTTCCTTTTCGTTTCTTCGCCTCTGCCGCTGTCTATTTTTGTATAAAATATATTTATATACTGTTTTTCTGAAGTGCATATGTGAATGCATATGTACATATGTATGCACTTTAATTTTTCTTAGATGCTTTTTTTTTCATTTTTTTTATACCAGGAAGCCTTTACAGGTAAACCCCAATGTGCCTTCCTGGCCAATTAAAAACAATACAGTATTTTTTATTATACAAGTCGCTGAATTACGAGACATCTATGAATTGTACATAAATTTTATTGTACATTAATCATACTCAAATAGTGGTGACATATGAAGTAGGTAGGAGGGATTTTCGCCAATTTTTAATCGGGAACCATTTCAACAATGAAATCGGAGAAAATTTGGCAAACTCTGATAGGAAACGATCGACCTGGAGTTACAAATATCCAGGTCTGACCAGCAGCACTACAGATATATTCAGAAAAATTATTTTCAATCGAAGTCAGCTCATGGGATCGAACCCGGCACCACTCGGTGTTACGCGGAAGCTTAACGACCGAGCTATGCTGCTGGCTAAACTATGTTTATGAGCTGTTATGAAACTTTTTTTCCACACAAGGTCGTGGGTTCAAGTCCTGGCCAAATACGCTGCTGACGAGATTTTGTGGTTAAAAAAACACAGATTGACCGTCTGCTGTTAGAATTTTCCAATTTTTGTAGCTTAATTTAATTTTTATTGTATTCAATAATGTACATACTTAATATACATACATTTATAATACGTTTTATACCACGTTGACATGATATTAACTTATCTTATTTTTATGTTTTTATTTCAATCAATCAATCATGCCCAAACGTCTTAACAGATTACTCCAATGCGATGAGTGTGCTGTGCTGTACAGATTAAGAATTATTAATTATATATAAGGTAAAGAATAATTAATTATATATTTACATTAAAACGACATCTATGGTCAAACATTGTATGGAAGTATTGTATTACATATATAAGACAAAAGAAATATCATCCACATAGACATCTATGGACAAATTTACAGCATTTATACAAATCAGTGAAAATCGAGATGCTGAATATCTTGAATTTTTGTGAGAGAGACAGGGATGCCAATTTATTGGAACCATTTCAATGAAATCAGATTAATTGGCAAACTCTGATAAGAAACGATCGACCTTGCAGTCACATATCCAAGGTCTGGCTAGCAGCACACACCAGGGATAGAACCTGCGATCCACAATTGAAAGCATCACATGCTAATCAACGATCTAATTGTTGTGACGGATCCAAAATACCAGCATCTTCCCCCTCATTTTCTCGCGAATTCCAGTTATTAGAATCTAGAATTTTTTGCATCTTATAAATGCAAAAAATTACCTACATAATGTATTTCTTGCAAATTTGCTGTGTATCAAAAAATATTGTATTTGATGTACTGTTTGAAAATATTTTAGTATTTACATACATACATGTATGTATGTACAAAAATTATCTAACCAAATGCGTCGCCTTGGAGTAATTTCTGTCGTATCACATATGATACTATTTCACCTAAGCATTGTTTTTGTAACCAAATTTACTTTTATTAGATACTCGATTTCAAAATTTTCGATTGTTTGTCATACATATGTATGTACATATGTACATACATATATAGCTATAATGTTGCTAATGAGGTTTTTTTAGACGGGTTTTTTCTTACTGTTTACTCTTAGCTTTTGGAGAGAAGGAAATGGAAAGTTTAGCAGGTGAACGATTTTGGTGGTGCTTATTTTTGTATAACAAAAATATACATATGTATGTATATATATACATACATTAAACTAAAATATAATGATCTAGTTGAGGGATTGTGTAATTTGGGATGGGTAAAATCTTCTATTATTATATTTGTTTTTGATTATTTGTATTATATTTAGGCTTATTTCGTTTTCACTTTATTGTATATATTTTTTTTTTTAGCCATAGTGACGATTTGGAACTACTCTGTAATGTCACTGGCAAAATTGTTATAAATAAATAAATATGCCAAATGAAATTGACAGACTGATAGGATGCGGTATATTGGTAGCAACTGTGGCCATAACTGTCTTTTAGAGAACCATTTTTACTTTTTTACGTACGTAGTAATAATATATGAAGTTATTTTATTTTGTTCAAAATTTTAACTTTCGTTAAATTCAACCGAAAGTGAAGAGATAGAGGGAGAGAGAGTTTTAAATTCCGGTGGGCTGCGAACCAATGAATTACGTTTTGATTTAATCTTAATTTAATTAAGTTACAGATAATTTTGTACATGTTATACAATCTCGATATTACGAGTCTATATATTTAACGTGCAAGGTTGTAAACAAATCATTCATAAGGAAAAAAAGTTCTGTAGTGGGCCATTCTGATTTTAGGTGTTCAAATATGCACATGCTTTTTTATTTTCAGAAAAGTGTGATGGCTGCTTTGAATTAAATCTGGAATATTTCCGATTATGGAGGAGAGGCAATGCAAAAGTAAAATTTTATGGCGTGTTAAGTATCGTCGAAAATCATAAAACATTAAATTAAGGCTATTCGTTTGATTTTGGCGCAGTTTAAATTGTGAGCGGCGGAAGTGAAAGCGCGCCGGAAATACGATCGTTATTTTTATGTAGTACGTATAGCGTATGACCTCATAATAAATAATGTGTAATATATTACTAATGGTCTTTACAACCCCACTTAGGGATTATTTTTGGGCTTTAAGCGATTTCATGGACAGATTTTAATGCGGTTCCAGTCGACATTAGACGCAGGTGTTGCGTGGGCACAAAAATACATTTTCGAAATGCGTAAAACACAAAGAGCGCTTCTAAATAACGCTGCCTCTATTGGATATAGATACGTGTATATGTATGTATGCATATGTATATTGAAAATGTATATGTAAAATATTAGTATTTTTATTGTACGGGCTTTTACATATTACGTTCCCTGGAGTATGCAGTAAAATTTTATATATCACAACTTGTTTTTCCGCTTTGAAAAGATTAAGTTCTTGGTTTTTGAAGCGAGGGTCCCCCAAGGCACCGCAGGGTTTTTCGTGTTTTTCCCCCACCTCCTTCTGCTCTGTAGGATTTTTTTTGTGACCCTCAAGACGAAGTTTTTCTAATAATTCAGGGGTCCGGTGGCGTTTTAAAGTGTCGTAACGACCGCAATAAAATATTTGTATGGTACACGCCTGTTAATGACCCTCCACCAAAGTTTCACTAACAATCGTTTGATTTACGCAATTCAACTTTACTTACTCCACCCTCTTGACCTGGGTAAGTTTTGCGTGAAGTTTGCGAATTATTATCAAATCTTTTGGAAAAAAAAATATTAATTTAGCCAGCTATGTACATACATATGTATACATATAATCCCAGCAAGGTTGGACAATTGAATACACATACGTATGTAGTGTACTTGTGTATATAGATACATATAAAATTAATGTTTGTTTATAAGTATTTATGTATATTTGTTTGTCATAAGTTTCTCTTTGAAGATTTTTTAAATTTCATTCGCTTTAGCAATGCCAGAATCGTCGGTTAGTGTTAAAATCTAATATTTTATATAGATAATAGTGTAACGTATAGATTAAGAGAAGCGCTCGTGGACCAATGGTTCACTAGCGTCGATCACCTGATCTCGCGTTGGCGCCGAAATGGCGTCAACGTATAGAGGAGTCGGGTACAACGCCCAATAGGATCGCACGACTCATCGACCAATAGGATCTCGTGAATATCTGTATGCAGTGAGCGCCTAATAAGTATAAATATTGGGCGCTCTCAAACTGTGATATATTCGGAACCTGGCTACCACCAGAGGATCAACGGTAAAGATCTGAAACCTATGTACCTCTAGTTTTTTTTTTTTTTTTAGTTTATTTACAGTTTCGTCTAGTGCGGTCTACCTAGCGGAAAAATTAAGCATCGTAAGTAAATATATAAATCGAAGCATGTCGACATTCTGCAGAATCTCTTCCCTTGGATCTGTATATATATATATATATATATATATATATATATATATATATATATATATATATATATATATATATATATATATATATATATATATATATATATATATATATATATATATTTATTTTTATTTTTATTTTGATCCAATTATATTTTTTATTGGATTGGAAGCATCAAAAATGAAATAATTTGTATTAATCTCTAATACATTAATACTTACCAGTAAAATACAAGTCATAGTAAGCGGACTAGTAATAATAATATTGAATAGTAACATAATATTAACTTACTATGGCATCGAAATTAATTTTGGTTTCTTTCCAATGACATCTAAAAATATCCTGTGATACTAATGAAATTGAAAAAAGCCAATATTTTTCGTGAGGTGGTGTCAAGGGTTGGCACTAAACACGAAAATAAAATAATCAATTTTCATCGAAAAAAATTATCAATTATTTATTTATAAACGATAATGAATTATGTTACTTATTATTTTAAAATGTGAAAAATCACGATTAGTTTCATTTTATTTGTTTTTTGAATAGAACAATTTAATTTCGTGTGAGGCAGATTCTTTACGAGATGTGTCATTGCGTACGAAACACACGTGTTTCGTGTATTGCTAACACGTGATAATAATAATCAGTTGATTTGTTGTGATTACAACTAGTTTGTCTCGAGCTTTCTTCGTGAGTTGTTGTATACATTTTTTATTGATCTATTGTGTGGCAGCCCTAGTGAAAAAAAAGTGTTTTTTTCAGTGAAATTTTTTGTTGGATCGATTGCGGCTCACCAATTATGTAAGTTAAAATGTTAAAATAATTTAATTTTTAGTAAAAGTACGTTTTTTTTGTAAATTGAAAATACGTGGCGCTGGGGCGCGGGGTTTCTACAAACGCGTGGTGATTAAGTGGTTAAAGAATAACATAGTAAGAATTTATATTGAGACATTCTGAATTATGTGTGAAATCTGGTCGGTACCTTTTTAAGCCGTGGCAAAAGTGTATAATACTCTCCTTCTTCATTTCGTGAATTTGAAATGTCATGTAGCCATATTTTTCGGTTTATTCTTGTCACATCTTCTACCTCGCATAGCGAAGATACTATAGGTACAATTGCGTTAATTTCGTCCATCTTGCTCAGAGTTACCGAAATAATGATTGACGTAATTTGCTGCGTAGTGTCGCGTTGCTTTCGGTCAAATGCGGCTTACCGAATATTGCCGCGAAGTGCCGCGCTGCGTCGCAGCAGTGCAGTGCGGCCAGACCTTAAGAGGGCTGGACACCAGCGCCTTGTCCATACAAACGTATTACACTTCTCCCTTCCCCAAATATGGCACTAAAGAAATTATTTTTTAATATGCTATGGATATCCACTATTGGGATGCATCTATTGTCGATTTAAAATACGTATTATCTGGTCGAAGCGCAACTGTCGTATTCACTCAATATACATATATATTGATATATATTGTCGCATTCACTCAATATATGTATATATCGAAGAAAGGAACGGCAACAAAATTAAGGTTTCGGGTGTACAGCCCTCTTAACAGGTAAACCCCGATGAACCTTCCTGACCAATTATAAACATCGATAAACAATTTACAGATAAATTTTGCAGAGCATCATGGAGACATACATACATACATATATGGAAAAATTTGACAAACATTTTTACAGTTTTTTATATATCGGTAAATTCGAGATGGTAAAAGCTCGAATTTTTGCGAGAGATAGGGCAGATTGCTAATTTGTTGAAACAGTTTCAATGAAATCTGATAAAATGGCAATCTCTGATAGGAAATGATTAACCTAGAATCACATATCCAATGTCTGGTCAGCAGTACCGGGTTGGGGAATGAACCTGTGACCACTCACTTGAAAGTATTTCACGCTAACCACTGAGCTATCCTACTGGTTAATTGGTGATATCTACTGAATGTATGTACATACATATGTATGTAGGATGAGGTACAAGTGGTAGTTAAAGTGCGCACGCGTGTAGCAATTATAACCGTCGCGTCTAGTACAATTAAAACTAGCAACGTAAAGGCGCACAATGGGCGCCCGCATAATGAGCGCGTTCCATATTGAAAAAGCTCGGGATCCCCTAAAGGCGCCTTTTGGGCCTTTGTCCGCTTTGTCAATGTCACAAAGCAACTTGGCGCCCCATATCTCGCGAAGCTCACCCGCCGATTACAAACTCTATTACCGGCCATACACAAATTCTAACGGAAGCATAACTATGCAATGTGTTTTTCGAATATAAATATGTATGTATATATGATATCGAAAATTATTCAGAAAAATTTTGTATTGATTTAAAGTTCCTTGTGATAAAAAATGTCATCTCAATATGTTACAACTCACATTATTTACAACAAATAAAATCAACAAATATAATAAAATCAACAAATAAACAAATAACAAATAAAATCAACAAATAAATCACATTATTTACAACTCAATGACTTATGACAGTGGAATGTATTCCATTCATTCGATATAAAGTCTTTCATATAAAATCTCCACCTCAATGAGTTTTTTTTCATTGATCTTATAGCTGTTCTATTTTTCTTTAGCCCTAATCCGGATAATCCAATGGAACCACTCGCCTCTTAAAATTTTAATAACAGAATTATAGAAAAAAAATTGGCTAGTATTCTTCTGCTACATCCTTTATTGACTTATTAATTAATTTATTTATTATACTTACTGATGCTACATTATTTTTTAAGCTCCTTAATGGTTTCCTTGATTGTTCCGATTTACTGAGTAAGGTTGGTTTCAGGATCCCAATTAGGTATTCTATACACGTTGCACTCTTTTCACTTAATCCTTTCAAAACAAATTTCCTAAAATATTCCTATCTACAGCGTGTTTATCGTATGCTTAACGGGGAGCTGAATGAGGTTGATCTATTCGGTATTTCCTTACATCAATTCAGGACTGCCATCAGGAGAGTCTTGATTGATTGATCTATTTCTATTTCTATTTATATTATATATTCTTTATCCAATTATATTATATCACTTTATGTTTATCCAATTATATTACATATATCACTTTATGTTTAATTATGCATTGTCATATTTAGTCATATTTTAGTTTTTATTATTTTCTTTTTCATTAGTTTGTCTATATGTACTAGATATACTGTGTATTCTGTAAAAATCTATAATTGGGCTCAGATGTTATTTTGTTATATTTATTGTTTATTTTTATGAATTTCTACATCTGAGGCCTGTTGATTTTTCAATAAATAAATAAACTTATACGTTCGTCAGAACGTATACGTATAACTTTTACTATTTCAGATATTTGGGACGAAATAAACGATAATATTTTATATCAAAGATTACCTTATATTCAACCATCAATTTATTCCATTCATATAATTATACGTCGTAATGAGTTTTTGAATGTTTATTTTGACAATATGTTATCAAAAGCCTGCTAAGTGTGGAATAAAATTTAGTTATTTTTATTACGCATTTTTACCACTAAAAACTGCGGTTCGCGAGCCGCCGGTTGATTATCACGGCTCTAACAGGAGACGTTATTTTAATTAATATAGATTTCTATTTTTAATCAAATAATATATATAGATAGAACTAAATAAACTAACTTACTTATCTTTTCCAAAGGGCCATTTATTATTTTGAATTAAAATATATTTTATTTTATCAATACAAATCATATTATGAATTTTATAGTCAATTATCGTTCATATAAAATATAAATAAGCAAAAAACATTTAAAAAGCAGACCGATCCACCGAAACCTAGAAAATTGTAGTATCCGTACTAGGGTTAAAAGTAGAGATACATGTATAATATGTAGGTTGCTCGTAAAAGCGTTTTAAATAGGGATTTTTGCGTGTTAGTTGCACTTAGAACGTTCTTTGTAAAGATGCTTTTTAAAAAAGCGCATTTCACACTTCTTTCGCCATTTTTCCACGGTTAAAAAATAAAGTAAAAAGACTGCGAAATGCTGCACAAAACCATGAGAGTCTACAACAGAGAAATTTCTTTGATGCCCCTCTCCAGTCGGTTTATCTTTAAAGTGTATACTAAAATTAAAATATTGTTCACCTTGCACTTCCGGTCAATTTTCTACACTATTTTAACACGCCAACGTGGAAATTCTGAAAGGAAAATTTCAGTATGTGAATAATGTACATAAATGAACTCATATATATTTTGCAAACAAATAAACAAACATACGTACAAATTTTGTGCTAATTTTGAAAGAAAAAATATGTTAAAATATAATAAAATATCTTTAAATATAATAAAATATCTTTGTTATATTTAAAGAATTTGGTTCAAATTAGTCTGAATATGTAAGCATTTGTAAAAATACATGTAGAGGTACAAATTCTAAACATATTTTAAAAAGATGTATTGCAAAATTCAAGGATACAAACTTGTTTTGTAATAATTTGCATTTCCTTGTCATTCCTTTGTTCCTTTTTGAAATGTTATTGAGTTTAACACGTTTTTGAATAATAAAATACCTTGATAGTACACTTGGAAAAAATACGCGAAGAGGCGCTTATACCGCTATTTATTCAACGTGCAAATTTCTACACTCCAGTCGGTCTATTGTTGTGGCGAGGTTTGTAGGCTTTTGTGAAAGTCAAGAAATTTATACGCGTATATTAAACTTTGCAATTGCTTTGATAAATTTCACATGCTCGGTTTACTTCCCAATTAACCACGGCACTAGTTCAGTAGTTAACGCATTTAACTTACAGAAGCAATCGCATGGAAGTTCTGCACAATCTAGTATTACATCCACACACATGTATGTATGTATGTATCGTGTGTATGTATCATGTTTCAAAGCATTATAAGCCAGTGCGATATTGCGATAATTATGTACATATATTTTTCAATTCCATTCTGTCCGAAATTCAAGTGTTATGGGGGTCGAGAACGATGTTAGTCCATTAGCGATTTAAATTTGAAGAGTCTCATTTCGAGTTACATAGTACAGATGGGGCTCTTAAGTGAAGTGGAGTGTATACTTCATTCAATTCGATGAAATTTTGAATGTTTACTGAATTGTTAGCGTTTGGTACTATATTTGTAACGATAATGGAAAATTATCCAGGTTCTGGTGTATCAAATGTAATAAGTGATATTCAGATTGAATTCTCAAATAACTAGTATTTTACGTATTTGATATGAAATATGAATTTGTTAAACAAAAAAAAAAATACTGGATATTTGTTTTGGAGATGTTAGTTCAAGGAGTGGAATGAAGGACCGGTCCTTTCTGGTATAAATATTCATCTTGCATTTGTGAGACGGTGGCTTCAGCTCATAAGATATGCATTACGTTTTGTTTTTCCCTCCACATCCTCATTGCTGAGCAGAGCAGAGGTCCTGCAGAGCAACGTCTCATTTGCATACAGGTTTTATACGATAAGCTCACTGCCAGCAAGGCAGGATTGTTTTATTTTGTGATCTTACTCGCAATTGAGTCGCTCTTGTTCTTCAGTAGACTAGGAATCGAGAATAAATTTTAGCTTGAATATCGGTGAAGTTTACATGAATATTTATCGCAAATACTTTTATTTCATCAGAACAATATCATATAATACAATACAAACTATCAATTAAATACATATGAACTTACTATACATATTGCCTTTCATCATCTACATCCATTCACCATCCACTGCTGGATGAAGGCCTCCCAGGAGTTTTCTACTCGTCTCTGTTTTGCGCAATTCTCATCCACCTCATCCCATAAATTTTCCTAATTTCATCTACCCATTTTCCCTACGGTCTTCCTTTTTTACCCTTTTGCATTCTCTCGGGTACCATTCTAGCATTTTTTTTCGTCCAGCTTTCGTTCATTCTTCTAGCCACATGGTCCACCCATTGCCATTTGAATTTCTCCACTCTCCATTATATCCACTACTCTTGTCATACTTCTCACCCTCTTATTCCGTTTCATATTTTTCCTCGTTATGCCAAGCATATAAGGTTTCACACTTATTTGAGTGCATTGGAGTTTGTGTAGTAACTTGGCGTTCAATGTCCAAGTTTCACATCCATACATCATCACTTGTAAAACACATTGATCGATCTTTTTATTCAGGCAAAGTGGCATTTTGGATTTAAAACCTGTATTCATTCGTTCAAATGCATCGTAATTTCACACGTGTCTCTTTATTTTTTCTTCATTACATATTGTCTTTATAAAGTGGAAATATTGCAATTTTTATGTGGGTAGTAATTTTTTTATGTTTTATTATACATAGATAAAAATATGCTCTATATATTATACCATTTTTTAAATGTTGTTATTCCCGTGTAATTGAATCCGTATCAAATTTAACAAAATTTAATTACGACAATGTCCTAAGCAGGAGAAAACTTCGGCTACGCTTTTCTTACATCCCCAACCCTTACGACAGTGAAAAAAATATAATAAAAGGAGGCAAACTAAAACGGCGGACGTCTGTCCCGCGAAATGAATAGACGCGACGCAAAATGGGCAAAATTTCGAGTGAAAAATGACACCTTTAAAAATTACGAGAACAAGGGAGCCCCGCGGCCTAGGGACAAAAAAGACGGAGATATGATAGCAAATTAAATTTGAGCCGGAAGATAAAAAAAATAAGGCAAAAAGAAAAAGTCCATGGTTGTCCTTTTGGGAGGAATCGTGCGGGTGTCTCGAGCCCGCGGATGGGAGACTTTCGCTGCGACTAAAATCTCCATTCTTAACGAAATTTCTTGCTTAGTCCCGGAGATGGTATAAATCACTTCAGCATCACTGAAATGGCGCGTTACTAACGCCATCTCAGACGGTGCCGCTGTCGCCTCGAGTTAATTCAACCCCTACGCGACTGGCGCGGCGCCCTCGCTTATTAAAGAATATAAAGTTTGATTTAAACTTTGCCGGCGGATATTACGGGCTGAATGTGTTTGTACGCCGGATATGAAATAGCGTCCCGTTTAACCGATACTTACGACTGACGCCCCTTTAGTGTTACAATTTCGTATTATTACGCATCTACCCCCCCCCCTCCCACTTCCAGTACATCAAATATGCAAGCTAACGAAAAACACATCTTGTCGAAAATTTTGTATATATAAAGTTTTATTCATTTTTTGAGTATTTATAAAATGAGTTTGTTATACCAGAATCAGTATACATATATTATATTTCCACTAGGGATGTATTTATATATTTATGTACTAGTGGTTTTACCCGGCTTCGCTCGGTATTTGTAATAGGGTACCATTTATCGGGCCGACAAATAAAAACAATGCCCCTCTCTAAAATAGCTCGTACGACAGGTTCAGTTGTCGCCCGGCAAATCAAACGTCAAATGGGTAACAAAAATAAAATTTGATAAAAATAAATACCGACCCTAACAACATATTAATCTTAAATTAATAGAGCCAACCTTAACTTAACCTAACCCCTAAATAAATGAGTGTTGGCTGCTTAGATATTACGATTACCCAGTGAAAATGTAACTGGTTATGATTTCATTAAAATGTCAAATTTTATTTTTGTTACTGGTAACCCGTTTGACTTTTGATTTGCCGGGTGAATGCCAATTCTGTCGTACGAGATATTTTGGAGATGTTAATTTGACATTAAATGTTGTTTTGACATTTGTCGTGTAATTTATTTTACAGACGTGCCAAAAATATTATCCCTTTGTAATATAAATCGATTAAACAGGATTACGGAACAGGAACTGAAACAAAAGGAATTCAGAACCGGAACTGAAAAAGGAATCCTGAACCGGAACTGAAAAAGGAATCTGGATCTGGAACTGAAAAACGGAATCGAAATTGATATCGATATCGTCATCATAGAAAATTATTTTTTTTCGATAACGTCACGGATTCGACGAACCAAAACTTACATACACACTAAGTCTCCTTCGAAATTATATATTAGATTAAAAACATAAACATACAGTATTATATAACCAGCAGTATGGACTAGTGGCTAGCATATTTTGCTATGGTGAGTGTGGTTACGGGTTCGAGTCACACTGGTTGCTGTTAGCCAGACCTTGATTTGTGATCAGGTCGGTCGTTTCCTATCAGAGTTTGCCAATTTTTCTGATTTTCATTGAAACGATTCCTGCAAAATTGGCTTTTCCTCCCCATTTCTCTCGCAAAATCTTGAGCTATTATGTTATATCTCAAGGTTCGCCAGGTTTCTCTCCATAGATGTCTCCGTGGATGATTATTGTATAAAAAATCGTATTGTTGTACAAATATTTGTTGATCGTATTGTATGCGATGTTTGCAATGCACTTTTTTATGTTTGACCAGAGATGTCATGTATAATTTCGAATTATGTAAAAATTATGTATATAATTTGGTGTGTTTCTTGATCTGTATAGTACACTCGTCGCATTAGAGCGATCTGTAATGACGAGTGTAAAACGCTGACACCAAATTTTCTTTTAAATATTTATTTAGCCATTACATATATATTAAACTCGACCATAGGTGCCACTATAGGTTGTTTTTTTTTTTTTTTGATTTTTAAATGCTTTTTATTATTACGAAATTATGTTCACAATACATCTTATATCTATTTTAATAGCTACTGATCTACTGATCATTTTCTATTTTACAATTTTAATTTAATTTGGTTAGTAATCACAGTATTATATTATTCTAATGTTAATCTAAAGCATAATAGGAAAAAGAGCTCAAAAACCTATTTACAATCCTTATAAATGCTCATAATACATCTAATACATAATATTAATTAAAGACTATCTAAAGTCGATGACCTAAAGCAGATTGTGTTTAGGTAATCTGTGTTTATACCTGAAGGGTATAGACATTTTGTTGTAATCACCGAGACTCTTCACAAGTGTGTTAGTATGGTTATTAGTGATTCTTTCATAGAATCTACTGGTTAGTTTGTTAGTAATGTCTGTAACAAACGGAATATTATATATAGCATGCAGTTTTTTCAGGTTAGTATATATGGGTGTATTATAAATTATTTTAAGGGATTTATTTTGTATTACTTGGAGCTTGGAAAGGTTAGTATTCGAGGCGTTATTCCATACAGGTGAAGCATAGGTTAATAATGGTAATATGAGCGCGCGATATAATTTTATTTTATTTAGCGTTGATAAAGAACTATGGCGATTAAATATTGGATATATTGAGGATATACCCCGCATCGCCTTGCATTTCGCTGCCTCAATGTGAGGTGCCCATCTCATTCTTTTATCAAACGTTACTCCTAAATATTTTATTACTGACTGCCATTTCAGACTTTCTCCAGAGGGGATTTTCAGATCTGAACTTGGCTTATGTTTTCTAACACTAAAGAATATGGCGTCTGTTTTGGTTTGATTAATTTGAATTTTCCACTTAGTGAAGTGTTCAGTCATTGTTTTAATTGCAAATTCAAGATTTTTAAGAATGGTGTCTGGTTTTTTGCTACTTGTGAAGCAAGCTGTATCATCTGCATATAGGGCTATGTGACAGTTTTTTGGAATAGGTATGTCATTTATATATATGGAGAACAAGAGTGGGCCAAGCAAGCTCCCCTGCGGAACGCCAGCTGCGATTATTTTTGGAGACGATAATTCATTATTTACGCTAACCACTAGCTTTCTACGAGTTAAGTACGATTTGATGATGAGAATTAGGTAGTTTGGTATTTTGTTAATAAGGAGCTTATGAATGAGTCCATCGTGCCAAACCGTGTCGAAGGCCTTTTCTATGTCGAGACATACCATTCCGGTACTTCTCTTCATATTAAAGTTCTTCGTCACGTGTTCAGTTAGTCTTGTTAGTTGTTGGGTCGTGGAATGTCCAGTGCGAAATCCAAATTGTTCATTTATTAATTTCTTATTTACGACTTTAAGTAAACGTGTGTAGATTATTTTTTCTAGAATTTTTGAAAGCGTGCAAAGTAAGCTAATGGGTCGATAATTGGCCGGGTTTTTTGAGCTTTTATCGGGCTTAAGTATGGGAATTACGTTGGCTGTTTTCCAGTATTCTGGGAAATACCCGGTGAGTAAACATGCGTTGAATATTTTAGATAGTGAGACTAAAGCTTTAAATGGAAGTTGTTTGATTGTGATGTTATCTATTGAATCTCGCCCAGGTGCCTTTTTATTTTTTAAATTACGTATTATATTTTGGATTTCACACGGATGCACCAATTTCATATTTTTAGTACTGTTAGTGGGAGTTTTTGTGATGATTTTAATGGACCGGTTGACTTTATTATGCGTTGGTATGTGATTGTAATGTTGTGTGAGTGTATGATGTTTTTGGAAGGATTTTGATAATAGTTCTGCTTTGTCGCAATCACGCGTCACTGAGATTCCTGCATCATCTAATGGAGGAATCGAGTTTTTTGTCCTGCGAATCGCTTTAGCTAATTTCCATAGAGAGCCATCAACTGAGCTCAATTTTTCTAATTTTTTAGACCAAGCTTCATTTTTGATTTCTTTGATTCTAATTTTAATTTGATATGTGAGCTTATTAATTAATGTTTTCAATGCTGGATTTTTTGATGTTTGCCAAATTTTACGGAGTTTATTTTTACTTTTAATTAGATTTGCAACAAAGTCAGTTATCTCTAGTTTGTGTTCAATATATTGTGTCTTAGGTATGTGAAGGTGTTTGGATCGAGCTATTGATTCCGTCAGGTGTATTATGGAGCTGTCGATTTCTGTTTTGTTTGTGAGTGTGGTAGAAGTTAGAATAGTTTGGTCGTTTATGTACGACTTGAACTCTCGCCAGTTAGCTTTCCCGTAATCCCAACTATGCTTGATGATTTCCTCGGGTTTCCCGTCGATTGAGAAGATTATCGGGAGATGATCAGACGACAGGGTTTGAAGGGCATTTGGTGTCGATATTTTTGGGAAGTTCTTGACGAGGACAAGATCTAGTGTGGATGGTTGTGAGTTATTTGTAGGATAGTGTGTGTATGTATCCGGATGAAGCAAGATTGTATCTGTTATTTGAATGTATTTAAAAAGAGTTGTGCCTTGTTGGTCAGTGTTTACGCAACTCCATAATGGATGTTTAGCATTAAAGTCACCAGCTACCACTACCGAACTACCAATGTTAAATATTTTGTTAAGATCGGATGCCAATAATCGTTTTTGGGGAGGATTGTAAGCGGATGCTACTATGTGACGGGTGTTGTTAATTGTTAGTTCGATGGCGGTTAGTTCTAAATTTTTTAGTGGCGGAGTTATTACGCGACAATGTTTAATTGACGATTTTATAAAAATGGCAACTCCCCCTCCATGCTGTTCTCGGTCTTCGCGATAGCAGTTAAAGTTAGGTAGGTTAATACGGATATGAGGTTTTAAGAAGGTCTCGGAGATTAAAACTATGTCAACACAGTACTCACCGATCGCCGACTCTAGTTCGTCAATCTTATTCTTAAGTCCACGAGCATTCCAAGCTAGAATGTTCAGGCGCCTCCCGTTAAGTTTGTTGTTTAAGACTACATCTATGATTGAACTTTTGTATATAAGTACCAAATACCATCATTACACATAATGATTTTACACAAAATACGAGTTGAAAACACGGTGTGACAACCCTTGCCACTCAATTATTGCACTGTGGAAGTCCCTATAGCAGCTCCGTCATATTTATATGTTTTTCATCCGAATTTATCGAACAAAACTAAAGAGTTGATGAGGTGCGCCTCAATATTACTGCTGCTTTACTAAATTCAACTGGGAAGGTTCTGACATTACATGGTCTTTGCTATCGTCCAGTGTTGAGATTATTGATGTGAATTAATAATTGTGAAACACTTTTTTCAATCTGTTGTATAAATCTTTCACTATCACTTATTTTTAATACGATACTACTAAATTATTTAAAAATGAAAATGTTTCAAATTTATTTTTGTACGAAGAAACAATTGATAATGCTTAATATGTTTTTCCATTTATGTACATATGTATATATGTATTATGTATTAGTTTACGACATTATCAAAGCCTGTCATGTGAATGTGTAAAACTGCTTTACGGTAGGGTATGTATAGTGAATTGTTTTTGGCTGGAAATTTTGCAACGTTGAAACATTCCACGAAACATAAGTGAAACTACGGGGATGAAAATCCATTGTCCAACTTATCCCTTCCAAAACTCTTCTCTTCTTCCTCCCGTTGCAATCCATTGCATGAAACTAGAGGCGGCACTGGGAGAGCGCCTTTGACTCTCCTTTTTCCCTTCCGTGAGAATTATCAACAAGTCTAACCCTTTTCTTACATATACATATACATATGGTGTGTATTAGGGATCCCAAATATTCGAATATATTGGAATATATTCGAATATCGAATATCGAATAGTAGCTTTAAATTATTTATTTGTAGTTTTAAGAAGTTGAAGATATCATTAAAGTTTTAAGAGAACCATTATCCGGAACATCAAATAGAACTAAATGTGCTGTAGATTGAAAATAAAAAGATAAGATTAAAACTACAAATGTTAAAAGATGTTAAAAGTGCAAATGATAAGATGCAAAGAAAATTATCCGATTTCAGTGACGTGTCTATTGAATTACATTTTAACAAATTTCTTAATTGTCTGTCATTTATCTCATAGCATACAAAAACGTCTGAATGTTTTATATTTAAAACGGTCGTACTGAAACAAATTTCATTGCGCGGTCGTAAATAATAAATGAAAATAAAATAAATGAGAGCGCGTAGCGGAGGAAAATTTTCTCAACGATACAAACGAAATAATAAAATAAAAAGAGCGAAAGAAAATTTCCAATGAAGAAATTTTGAAGAAAACGATTGAGATTGAACTTTATTTGAACTCCTATAATAAATTAGTAATAGCGTTGATTTTAAATCATTCCATCCTGAATGGAAATACGTTTCAAGTAAATAATTAAAGAAAACAAAAAAATAATAAACGAAATTTATTTACCTTCTTAATTTGAAAGTTAATTGAATGTTCGTTCATTCTTCATAAAAATATATTATATATATATACATACATATGTAGTATAGAATAAAATATATTATTATTATATTATCATCATTCACAGTAATTCGCCATCCACTGCTAGATGAAGGGTTCTCCAACATGCTCCCGTTTTTCTGATTTCATCCACTTATCTCCCTTACAGCCTTCTTTGCATACTTTTTTCATTGATCTATCGTACGTTCTTCTAGCTACGTGACATTTTTTATCAATTTATATTGTACCATGATGATATTACGGGTTTTTCTCTGGGGGACACCTACGGTTTTAAACTTGTACATATGTAAATTTATAGATTATAAATATTTAATATCGGTGATTAATAGTACATAGGTAGGGTGGTTTATGCCAATTTGATGAGGAACCATTTCAGCAATGAAATCAGATAAATTGGCAAACTCTGATAGGAAACGATTTACTTGGAGTCACCAATATCCAAGCCCGACCAGCAGCATTGCAGAAATACTCCGAATAAATTTTCTGCAAATGAGGTCTGGCCATGGTTTGAACACGGGAACCTCCGGTGGTTAGTATTAACGCAACCACTGAGCTACATACATACACATGTATAGTGCTGGCCTACAATTTCAATCTCTTTATCCCATTACTTTAATCACCTTTTTCACACTTTTTTCTCACGTATTACCTTTTCTACCACTCATCGTTATGCCAAGCAAACAGCATTCCACAATTTTTTGATTGCAATGGACCTTATGTAGCATTCTCGTGTTCATTGCCGAAGTTCCCATAAGTCATAATTGGCAATTCTCTTTATTTCCTCTTCTTTACTACCGGACATTTCAAAGATTTGACCGATGTTGATATAAATATTTTTAACTACTTCTACTGTTCTATTGGTTTATGTAATACTATCGCGCATATGTGTACGTGCCAATATCGTATTTCTGAATAAAAATCCTAGATTATTTTGTCGTTAAATATGAAACTATTAATTTTATTTCGCCGTATAAAATATCAATCATTTGGAACATTTGGATTGAAAGTTAGCGTTTAATAGCTTTATAAGCATTCGGAATGATGAAATTTAGCAGTACGAAATTTAACTGAAAGTAAATAAGGCGCATAGATAAACCGCATTGCGAATTTCCGCTAATGGACAATCGAAATAATCAATTCGCCGCATCGAACACAAACGATAGCAGCAATCGAACAAATAAATGGCAACAAACAAAACGAGTGCAGCCGAATGTCAACGTTGAATAGCTTTGCAGTTTTTGCGCGCGTTTCGATCGGCGCGTGTTTGGTTTTATGTTTTTATTCATTTTATTTAACCGTTTCGATTATCCAGAAACGTTCTGCGTCAACCGGGGGGCAACGGAGCGTAAAAATTTCGGAAGCTGTGGTGCAATCGCCGTCGAATCGCTAGAGATTAGGTGCAATCGCGCGAAATTATTAATCAAAAGCCGTCTGTTGTACTACAATATTGCACATACAATATACATACGTGTATATTATACTCATACAACATAGTCGGGCTTAGCTTTGACTATAATCAAGCATATCGGGAAAATTATGTATGTAGATCAAAATCAAAACTACAAACATACATATGTATATAGATTTATATACATATGTATGTTTAAATAGATTTAAATAGATACATATATAGATTAAAAATTTTCAGCAGAAACGTATGTACTTCTAGTAAAGTGACAAGATTAAATTAACATTTTTTTAAGGGACTTTATTGAGTCGTTTTATTGCAATAATAATAATAATATTAAATAATTAATAATAATAAAGAATAATTATAATAACCTATGAGTGAAGTAAAAATATATATGAGATATAATGAGAGCTTATAATGCAAATTATATAAGATATAGTGTGAAAAAGATAAAGTTATAGGCGTTCAAACTATTAAAATCTGACAAAACGAGAGGGTGGCGGAGAGGAAATATATAAGTCTACTTACCAGTAAGTGTCAAAATGGTCAAAATTTTAGTATTTTTAAACGAGTCTATTACGATTATTTTTACCATTGAACTATCAAAATCGACTTAAATTTCCATCGTTGACCAAACCGCGCAAAATGACAAAGTTTCAAGACGATCGGAAGACTGTAAGAAAAGGTACTGAATCGTTTGCGAAGTAAACCTTAGAAAAGCCTTGTAAAAATAAATAATAATAAGAAAGTTGGAGAAAGAGTTCCACCCACCGAACATACAGATAAGAGTGGCAACAAGCAAACAATTTGATGACACAAATACAAGACGACGAAGGGAGGCCACTCTCTGAGGCCACGCTGAGAATGGCTTCAAGGTGAGGCACGTGCCCTTCAACAAATATCTGCCACGCGCTGCAACCACTCGATAGCAGTTATTGTATTATAATTTTATGCTCTTAATTGTTTCCTGATTGTATATCGTCCATGTTCGCCGGTATAGAGGCTATGTAGTACAAAAGGGCATACATAATTATATCTTTACCTCTAGTTATAATATTCATATGATGTCATCATTTATTAAAAAAACAATGCAATTTATGTTTAAAAATATGAATTGTGGAGGTTTTTAATAACGTTTATCTGCACATATTCGTACATTAGTGGTGCGCTGACTTGTGTATAGGTATTATATGTAGATACTTCATCCAACTGGCAAAAGTATTTGAAAATTCTTTTTCTTTTATTGAAAAAAATTTGATTGTTCGCCTCAATTCAACTCAACGGGATGTTAAAAAGTATTAAATTAATCGGAATTTTGAATACATTTCGGTGATTCTTTCAAATTGGTTCGATTGGGGTATGAGAATTTCCGATACAATGCGAGGGGTTACGTCGAAGAGAAGGTGTCAGGTGTTGTAAGATGGTAAGGGAGAGGAGGGGAAGGGGGGGGGGGTAGAAGGGCACGAAATTATTCACCTTTACCGAATAAGGAAAGTTCCCCATTAAGAATTTAATCCATTTAAAAAGTTGGCGCTGATGGAGCTCCGGCAAATTGAATTCGTCTCATCTGTTTGAAAGCTTCATATGAAAAGACTAACGAAAATTGTTCGAGAAGGAGGCGTTAAGATGATTTAGTAAAGTCGCAACAACCCTTCGCCTAAAGAGACGTTGATTTAAGCGTGTTACACGTCATACAATATTTAGTCAAATTTACACGGAAGTGTAAAACGCAAATTCGAGGAGTATTTTTAGTAGGTATTATATTACCTATGTATATGTATATAAAATAGGCAATTAGACCGTTATATAATGATTAATGCACTATTTTTAAAAGTTTCATTACTTGAAAATAAGTCCATCATGGAAATGAACAGTAATACTGCTTTTTTAATTACGAAAATATTTACATATGTATGTATGTATATACGAAAAAGAAAAAAAAAATGTCGAGGATATTACTAACCTAATCGTACAATTTAGTGAACGTCTAAAATTTGACGTAGATAACGAAGACATCAACCAACTTCTTGAAAATGATTCAGAAGATCTAACCAATGCAAAATTATTAGATCTTGAAACTCAAATGGTTGCAGAGGAGGATATTGATGAAAATTAATCAATCACATCTGCGGAACCGCTGAAAAAATTTGTTTTGAAAGAAATGGCTGCTGCTTTTAATTTAATTAATCAAGGAATACAAAAGTTTGAAATGATGGACCCAGACAGTGAAAGATTTTCAAATGTGAACCGCAGGATTCAAGAAAATCTCGCATGCTATCAAGAAATATATAGAGAAAAAAAACAGGATACTTTTCAAACAAAATTGGACACATTTTTCAAAAAAACTCAAACTGAAGATGAAGAAATGGATTATACTTATGTGATAAGTGATGAGGATGTATAATTTATAATTAATAAATACGGATGATGTAGATGTTTAATTTTTTTTAAATTTAAATATGAATTCATTTGAATTACTGTATTAATAAAAGTAAGTAAAATCACCGAAAAAAAAAAATGTATATTCCTCGACTTACGACGGATTCGACTTACGAACGAGGTTCAGGAACGTATCTCCGTCGTAAGTCGAGGAATACCTGTACACCATACACATAATTCAATCTTAGGTATAAGTATGTATGTATACAATAAGCCCTTAATAAAAATCTTCTTATGTACCTATAAAAAATATGAAACTAATTATTGTACTGCAATTCTATCGTGATTGATGTGTGGGTTATATCTTGAATATATGTATGTATGTACCTATTGATTCTATTTTTCGATTTAGCAATTTGCATAATTTTTATTTAGCGGCGATCGCGAGCAACACCGACGTCTCTTCGCGAATATTTTAAAATACTACGGCGCGCAATTTCACTTTCATATATTCATGGAAATTCATCCATTTCACTTTGTGAAAAGTATGCAAATTTCAATTAAGCTGATTCGTATTAAAAAAAAAAAAAAACGTAAAAAGAGAGGGAAAAAATTATGCCCTCCGTAATGAAGTATATTGTATGTACACCGCTGCAACTCTTATATGAATGTAAAAAATATTTTATAATACATATATGAACGTGTAATGAACGGTGGGATATAAAGCTCAAATGTGATACATGGTTCGATTTGTAATGTAAAATAATGCAGTTTTTTGCTTTTTTTAAGCTTTGTAATTTGAATATAACTTTTATGACACTGAACACGAATATGAGTTTTTCCTTTATTAGTTAAACAAATTAATAGCAAAAATGCTGAAATAAAATAGTATTTCAATGACGTTGAAAAAATACAGTTATTTTCATACTCAGTGGGAAAAAAATGTATTTTAAGAAAATCAATACAATAGAATTTCTTTTATACATACATAGTTAGGCAGTGGAATTGTTATACATACATAGTTAGGCAGTGGAATTGGCGAAATATTTAGCGACTAACAAAAAAATTTTATTTAAAAAATAGAATTTATGCATAAAATATCCAGTATTTTTGTTTGTGTGAAATAAATTGGTACATATAATATTTTAAAGAACGTTTTTTGTGATTTTAGATTCACTATAAAGATTTTCAAGGAACCGACTGTATGTATATTATATTATATACAATGTTCTTTTCTAACTGTGTTTGTTTTAAAACAATTGAAATCCTGTTTTCTAATATAAATTTGATTTTTCAGTTTTAAAGGATATTTCAATTATATTTTTTGGAAAAATGAGACGCGTATGAAAAATTACCACAGCGTTTGAAAATAAAGTCGGTAAATTAAGCTCGGATTGCGGCACTCAAAAGTTAATTGCATTTGGCGCACCACCCCCCCCCCCTTTCATTTTTCTACCCCCACAGTCAATTTTCCGAGCGTAGAAAAAAGGGCGGTGCGTGATTAATGTGAGAGCAAGAGTGCTATTCTGGTTTCAGTACGATTTATTGAAAATTTGTCATGAAAATTAACAAGAATAAAATCCGAAGATTTTTCGTCTGTTTGAGATGGTAAACTTTTAATTTTCCTTTTGTACTTCAGATATTATATATTTCTTTATTCGTACATGATGTACGTACATATTAATATTTTTTTCATGTATGTACATATAAATATATGTACGTACATACATATGTATATATATCTCAATTTTATTTCAATTTGGATGTATAATCGAATAAAAATAATATGTTTTCGAAACAACAACAAATTTTTGGTTAGGTAACGTTACGTGTCATAATTCATGTATATTTATGAATTTACAAAATGTCGATCTGGAACGAATGTATTATAACGCATATCCGGATATCATCGTGCATATAATAGGTGTATAATAGGGTCACCAATTAAATGGATTTAATTGAAAATGAGCCGGGCCAAGTGATTAGAGTCATTACCAATTCATCCGGTGGGGATGGTATGTGCACCAATGCCCTTGTCGACAATGACTGCTGTTTACCACCATAATCAACATCAATTATTCCGCGACGGCGAGGGTTCAGCTGAAAACGAGCGCATTCTACTTACATGATAATGGTCGCGTTTTGTTGTTTGGGAAATTTACAGGTTACTTGCATTTCATCTCGCTTTCTATCCGATGTTTAAGTTGTAATTTATGTACATAGACATTTATAGTACAGTACGGTAAAAATTTTCCATGTATTTTATTAAATTAGTATTATTTCGATATTGATTGCGTTTGAAGTAAATAAACATTGAAACAATAAGGGAGTCCATGAAATTAGAATAAAAATTATGGTTTTCTAAGCTAAAAATTATCACAACTCATGGCTGTTTCATGTAAAATAAAAAAAAAATCTATTTAATGCAGTTTTTAGAGATACATATATCGCCAAGTAGAGTCTTAGATAGGGTGACTATATTTCCCATGGCTCAAAATGGGACGCTCCGAAAAAAAATTGTCCCCCCATATATAAAACAATGTTTTGCACGTCCAATAATTTTATAATTTTTCCCTCAAATAATATTAATATTTTTAAGGAATTATAGTTTTCTTTTAAAATGTACAATTATTATGCACAATGAAAATAGGAAGAAGATAAAATAAAATAATATTTCATGTTTATATTAAATAATATTTGATGCGCCACAGGCTGATTGTTTACTGAAACGTGTAAACTAAAACAAATAAAATAATTAAAAAATTTCCAAAAATATATTCTCGGTTTCTTTTAATCTATTTAACCCATATTTCTTAGAAGAAAATAAAACAAGGTAAAAATTAAATACAATAAAATATTGTGTTTTACAAGTATTTAAAAATAATAGCCCAAAGCGATTTTTTCTTCAGAAGCATGTAAAATGAATCATAATAAGATATTTAAATGTTACTTTAAAATGAATATGTTTGTAATTAAATGTATATTTACATAAATAATAATATTTGTTTTTGGGAAAAACAATGAAAAAAACGGAAAAATATATAATAACAATATCGAAAAAATAAAAAAAAATCTTCTGTCCATCAGTGGACGGGACAAATCAAACAACTTTACGAAAACGACGGGACGAACACAAGGGACGTAAGAAACGGGACTATCACGGCCAAAGCGGGGCGTATGGTCACCCTGGTCTTAGTTTATTTTTAATAATCGATTTGTAGCGGAAAAGCCAAAATTCCCATTGTCCCATCTCATCGTCCTTATTTGAATTTAATAATTTTTAGAACTAATTGATTGACGTTTTCAATAAAGAACATTATATTTATAGCTCGTAAACGTCGATTTTACGGCCTAGCGTCGTGCAAAGTTAAAAAATTAACGTCGCTTAAGAAACGACATTCGAAGAGAGACTTCGTGATGACGTCACTGTCGCTCGACAGGGGCGCCCAACCGTCGGGCAATCGATACGCGACTCTTCCAAATAAAATAAATAAATCAGTACGTGTCGGTGCGGACGAGGGGGGTCGGAGGGTGTCGGATTCCCGCCACGTATTTCATAATGCCCGTAATACGTACCACGTATATGGGGGTGGTTGTGGGCGGAAAATGGGGGAGGGGACGCGCCCAGGTCGCGCACGTGAGCGCATTTACATTATTATCATCGCCTGCCGGTATTCTGTTTTCTGATACGCGGCCCGAGCGCGTGATGTTTCGGCGTCGGCTCCGGGGTTTTTCTAACCCCCCCCCCCTACCCACCCACCCATTCCACCAACCATTTTCTTTTTGGTTGCTGTTTTATGAATAAAAAAGAGTAGTCGCCCCGGGGACGTAGGGTTGGGGGTGTCGGCTCCAGGGAGCGTGCCCCGCATACTATCCGGCGGGGGACTGACACGGTTTTTTATTTTTACTATTTTTTCATGTGTGCCTTTTTTTCAAAATTTGTCTGAGAGATTTTTCGATTACGGCACGAGCTGTTCGCCAAGCGAAGGTTCCATTATGTGTAATCGAATTTTACTCGCTGTGTGTTATGACGTAAAGGTGGCCACTCGCGTTAAGATTGGCCTACAGAAAAACCGGCAGACAAGTCTCTAACAATTCCAGTATATTTTCGGCCAGATACTAGCAACTTGCCTGGCAATAAGTACACAAGGCTTCTGTTTATAAGATCACAACAAAATTCACAATAGTACAAGTACAGAAAAAGTACACCTTGCAAATATGCATCAATGGTTTTACATACATACATAGAACTTCTGATGCAATAAGGTAGATTTTTGTCAATATTATGTATGGAATCCGCATGAATCAAATTACTGTTTAGTGATTGCGAAGGTGAAAAAAGTATTTCTTCGTCTCCTATACAGGAAAGAATATGATATTACCAATATTTCTACCACACCTTTCCTTTTGGGCGTGCTTGGTTATAATTCTCTTAAACTTCGGAAAAACTTCTCATTAATTCGTTTTGTTCTCCAGCTTCTACGTTTTAATACTTCATGCCTTTCGTTGCTCGAACAGTTGGGACTTTATGTCCCTAATAATTATGTGCGTGGAAGACATCATCATTTGATGGTTGTATCTCCTGTCCGCACAGTTCTTTATCGAATATTTTTAATTATTTAATTATTATTTCAACCTATTTGTCTAGTAACCAAAGCTGACTGAAGATGTAAGACATTCCCTAAAATGTATTTTGTTATTTGTTTTTTTTTTTACTTATCTTACTATTATAATAATGCTATTTAACATATATAAATGTTTTTTGTCTGAATATGTAAATATTTTTTTTCTCATCTCTGTGTATTTTCAACCATTGTGGCGTATTAGGGACGCCGATAATGCCACAATGGTTCAAACTTAAGCTCAACTGAATCATATATTACAAAATTTGCATTCGACGAAGTCTAGATGATTAATTGCTTTTAGTTGTCTGTGGCGTCTCTAGTTATGAAAAATGTCGTATTTATGTTCCTAGATAAATTTCTACGTACCTACATACATTGTTACTATGCTCATCATCTCGCGGTTGTATGTACATACATACTATAAGGCAAATTTTAAGTCAAATGTCGTGGTGTTTACTATTTGCACGCGGAATTGCTAAGGTAAATTTTGATCGAAGATATTATTACAGTAGAGTTTATCAATTGGGTTACTACCAGTAATTGGGTACCAATTGGGTACTGAATCTATACATGGACTTGAGCCTTAGATTGCATTTTCTATGAAATTCTAGGAATAAGCTATCCATGTATATTGCTAGCTCGCCTCGATTTTCCAAACTTGTTAATACTATTGACTATAAGGAGAGAACGTGATTTAATTGAATTGAAGCAAAGGCGTTCTTGGAAAATCATCTCCTTATTGTAGAAATAATTAATATAAAATTAGTCATACTGAGTAAGCTAACTTTTAATAAACATTCAGTTATATTTTATTTATTTTCATTGTATTTATAAGCGAATAATCTACGTATTGAATATTTACTTAGTTTTATGGTCATAATTTTGAACGTACTGGAATCATTCAAACATATTATAATAGACTTTTATTATAATTATCACAATGTTTTTAGTAAAATTGCCTAAACTTTTATTGATCATAAGGAGTGGAGGAGAAAAAATTAGGGCTAAAGCAGAGCCTTCATTCCAAGGCAGATATCATTTAAAAAAATTATGTAAAAAGAATCGCCCTTGAAAATGATGACTTCTATTCAGTGCAATGTAGTGCATCTTTCCGGGAACCAAAAGATAGTGGTGGAGGTCTAGTGAATCCAATCTTGTTCATTAGAAGTGCAATCCTTCTATGAACAATTTGTCAAGTCATTTTATACATACATATGTACATACGAACATATGTATGTACATATATTAGCCATATTGACGATATGGAACTACTCTGTAATGTCACTATGGTAAAATTGTAATAAATAAATACATACATATAATCGAGGCAAAGTTTATAGTGTAGCTCTATTTTTATACGCTTGCATAAGTTGTATATATTATGTGTATAGAGTAGAGCGTTTCACACTAATGACTTTATTTATGGCGAGCGGGCAAGTTTTAATTAATTCAATATGTCGGGCGAAAAAGGGCGTCAAGGTGGTGGCGGTAGTGCGAAATCCAGTTTTTAAGCACTTCCCTGGAAAAAAGGGGAATTCCACCGGCGTTTACCGGCACCCCTGATTAGAGAGACAGGAGATAAAGGGGGCGCCATGGGGCGAGTGATACACAGGGGCGCCGGAGAAATTACACGAACCACAATTAAGAGGACTCGTTCATTAATATTTTTTACGCTCGCTCCCCCTTTGTGTCCCACTTTCGATGGCGCCATTTTGAATATGACTAAGTGCGTCATTAATTTTTTCCCTTCTATCCCGTATAAAATATTGACGATGTCTTCGACGGCGAAAGTTAAGCGTAATCCGGCCGTAATCTCCTTCTTTCAGATATTTAATAACCATTTAAGGCAACCGGTAGCTTTTCAGCAAAGTCGGCTCTTCTTCGGCATAATATTGCATTTTTCATGTTAAATTGCGGCATTGAAAAGAAATTCCATTTTTTTATTTCATATTATCTAGAGCGTAGAGTTTATACGTTCGATTCAGGCGTGTAATTATTTATGGAGTCTACCTTTATGATTTGTATATATGTACAAATACGGGGGTGGGGGGAGGGGAGAGAAACGATATATGAACATGTATTAAATTAAATCATTTAAATGAAAAAAATCCATAATATATTGCTCCCACCATTCTAAGATTTTCCGATTGAAATCAGTGATTTTTGATTCTAGTCCGTATAAAATTCTGGATATCGTGATTTAACGTATATTTTACATAGAATACTTTTTGTTGATCCTACGTACATATTTTCAATTTTATGATATTTGATGATCTCTCAATCATTAAAACATTTTATCCTGAATAATAATTTTCTTTAGTGCATTGTCTTTATAAACACTCTTATCATATAACAAAGTTTGCATAAGAGAGTAGGGAGAAAAATATCCCATCTATTTAGTAGACGATGAAAAAAAATTAAAAAGAGTTTGTAAGGTTTCGAAAATTTCGTTTGTTCGGTCAATTTGTCAGAGCTCAAAAGTATTAAAAGTAAAACATGTACATATAACTACATATGTATGAGTTATGTACTGTTTTATGTAGTCATGTTTTAGTTTTTATTCTTCTGTGTACCATTTTATGTAATTTATAAAATCTATTATTGGGCTCAGATGTTATTTTATTTTGTTACATTTATTATTTATTTTTATGCATTTCTACATCTGCTGTCTTTTGATTTTTCAATAAATAAATAAAAAAACGCTCTCTCGAACAAAGTACATAATTTAAACATAATATAGGTATATATACATAGAGATAAGAATCGAAAATTTTGATGCTCGCATTTGTGACTGTTTCGTAAGAAATATTTCACTTAAAACTGTACGTACCTAGATAATAGATACGGAAGCCATATCAGATTATAGGAGTAAGCGCTGCCTACGCGAGGACCTCCTGAATCATTCAATCAATGCTGTGAAGCGACTTTGGCCTTTCATTTGGATCACCCCTACACAACAATATTTAATTTTTTTTTAATGCAAATACTACTAAAATGAACTTTAATGTTAGGGCTCATTCAAAATTTAAAACTGTAGGGATAATTTCATACTGAAATAATACCACGGATTAAACAAGTCTCAAAAAGTTAATAATCGCATTAATAAATTTCGAGTACAAATATACATAGCATTATGTTTATGAATAATAATAACTTTCTGACAACTTATTTGTGTGTGTTTAATATTATACATATGGTAGATTAAGGACTCGTCATATTAATTCGATATACTTTTTCTATTATATTAATGTATGTAGATGGAATGGCAAGGCTCTTTCTGGTAGTATGGCGTTTATGGGAACGAAACTTGTTGATTTATGGGGTGGTGTCCATGTGGGGTGGGTGCACAAAAGGTTCGCTCGTCGGAAACTGTTAAGCCATTAGGACGCCATTTCATTATGAAGTGCAATTTAACCCGCGGATCCGCTGAAATATTTATCTTCGAGCTCGGCACGCTCGAGAAGCGCTAAATCAACAGTTATTTCCCAGTTTGGGTCCAGCCGAGAAAGGGTCATCGCTTATCCTATACCACCACCCACTAGAAATAATTCGTATGACATTATATTATGCGATGTATGAAAGCACATTTTATACATACAGGTCTTTTAAACTTTGAGAATTCTAATTTTTGGTTTACCTTTCCATATGTACCTTACTTGTTACTTACTTGGAAATTACATGTATATTAAAAAAAATCACACTAATATTTATCTCCTATTTAGTTGTTTATGAAATCTAACCGTGATAATACACTCATTGCTTACGAGCTTTTCATGAAAATTAATTTTTATATATTATATTTATTATTATTCTTTGATTTATAGGTTCATTCTATGCGATTGATATATTTGATTTTTTCTCTTTGTATTTCAATATATATCTTCATCATACTTTCGGGGGTATAAAACGCTTGTTGATTTTATTATTCGTTTGTTAAAGATTCGTATAGCAAGAATGGGAATATAAGGCTACCTCTTGCCTAAACAAAGATCTAAAAGACTCGATTCTGCTGGGCGTGAATAACTATATACATATGTATGTACAATATGTACTCTAATTTTATTTTTCACAAGGACCATACGTGAATTTATTTTATTTTATTCAATCAATCATGCATACTCGTCTAACAGATTTCTCCAACGCGTCGAGTGTGCTATACAGATTAAAAATTATTTATATTGATGATTTAAACAGGTGCACACCCACTTATTAAAAACGACATGTATGGTCAAACGATTAATAGCCGCCGAGACATAAATTGACAAATTTTTGCAGCACTTCTATAATAATCAGCGAAAATCAAGATAATGAATAACTCGAATTTTTGTGAAAGGGATAGGACAGGGTTGCAAATTTGTTGGAACCTTTTCAATGAAATCAGATAAATTGGCAAACTTTGGTGGGAAACCATCGACCTTGGAGTCACATATCCATGGTCTGGCGAGCAGCATACGGGATAGAATCCGAGACCACACAATTGAAAGCATTACATTGGACAGAATTACTGCTGGACAAAGAATAACAAATTTATAAAAATATTTGCTCTAAGATATTTGTGATAAGACATGAATGTCAGACATTGGTAATAAGTTATTCAGTATATTCGAACGACACTTTTTATCGACGATTTAGATACATATATAGTCGATTCTTATCGACTTATTAGTAATAACAAGTCGATAAGAATCGACTATATGTATATGTATGTATGTAAATCGCAACTTCGATGCGACCGTAAGTCAGGACATTAGATCAAGCTATGTATATAAATTAGAACGGGCGGAAGCTCCTAATAAAAAGTTATACGCGACTCTCAAAGTCTTCGTAGTTAAAGATAAAAGTGTTGTTCGAATATACTGAAGTCATAGTTAAAAAGTTTTAAAACTATAATACCTTTCACAAGTTATTATAAAAAAGTTTTATTTATAATAACTTGTGAACTTAATAAGATTTTAATACAATTTATGAAATATTGTATTAAAATTTAATGAAATATTGATTGGAATGTTGGCTGCATCTTCATCATCCTTAATGAACTTTTTAAAAATATAAACAGTCCCCGAAACGTGACACTGCTTATACATACAAATGTATGTACCTTGAATTTTTCTTAATACGTCTCACGTTGAATTTGCCTCAATTATCTGGTCACCTTTTTATTTATCCCATATTAATTGTATTGAAAAAGTCCAACTAAAGTTGATTAAATACTTACGCTACCGTTTTCCTACCTACGCGCATACTAATGTTCCCGATATTTTAAAAATCCAATCCTTCAACAATCTTTCTGTCAGGCAACGACTCACTGATGCTACATTCTTTTTAAAGCTCCTAAATGGTTTCCTTGATTGTTCCGATTTACTGAGTAAGGTTGGTTTCAGGATCCCATTTAGGTATTCTAGACATGTTGCACTCTTTTCACTTAATTATTTCAAAACCAATTCCCTAAAATATTCCTATCCACAGCGTGTTTATCGTATGCTTAGCGGGGAGCTGAATGAGGTCGATCTATTCGGTATTTCCTTACATCAATTCAGGACTGCTATCAGGAGAGTCTTGATTGATTGATATATTTCTATTTTTATTTATATTCTTTATCCAATTATATTATATCACTTTATGTTTAATTATGCATTGTCCTATTTGGTATATTTTAGTTTTTACTAGTTGAACCCGGCATGCGTTGCAATGCCACAATAACGCGTGCAATTCCCGTTTCCGTTCTCGTTCCCGTTCCCGTTCCCGTTCCCGTTCTCATTCTCGTTTCACAGACATTCAATTTTATTATATAGGTATAGATATATTTGTTGACGTGGGCCATCCGCTGTGTGTTTGTGGTACAGCCCTGAATGATCAGTATATTTAAGTGCGAGGTAGGCGTGGCGTGATTATTGTCACACTCGCGGCGTGATGCGTTGAAGGCGGGATAGCTTTACCTTCGCGTCAGTAAAATCGTAATTATTACGAATAATTACGCATAGTTCAGCTAGTACGAATATTATTATTAAGCGGCTATATCCCGTTTTTTTTCACAGCAATCTTCCAGGACATGCATACAACAAATCCTGAAAGTTCCATCGTAATCGGTTCAGTGGTTTAGGAGCCTATTCGAGACACACACGCACAGACATTCATTTTTATATACATACTAGCTGAACCAGGCATGCGTTGCAATGCCACAATAACGCATGCAATTCCCGTTCCCGTTCTCTTTCCCGTACCCGTTCTCGTTCCCGTTTCCGTTCCCATTTGTCGGAAAAACGCAGGCAGCGAACACATTGGTCGCGATGCGAAAACATTTGAAATTATAGCGTTGCAATGAGACTCATTCCCGTTTTTCCCGTTTCCGTTCCCGTTTTATCCCGAATTTTTTTTCACAGTAATCTTCCGTAATCGGCTGAGTGGTATAGGAGCCTATTCGACACACACACACACACACACACACATACACACAGCCATTCATTTTTATACACATACATATGTACATATATAGGAGAGTCTTGATTGATTGATCTATTTCTATTTCTATTTATATTATATACTAGTGTTGGACCCGTTGATTTCAACGGGTGGTTTCGAAAAGGAATTGAAACTCGAATAAAAATAAAGTTAAAGATATTGAATCGACTGGTTTCGGAAAGAAATTGATGCACGAATTACGAAGTGATTACGAATTACGAACTACGTTTTGTGCATCGCCGACCTCCTGACGCCTTTGCCCCCGATGCCTCCGTCGCTCCGGGGCCTTCGGCCCCAGCGCCGCCGACGCCTCCGGCGCCCCCGACGCCTTCGGCACCCCGGGGGCTTCGCCCCCAGCGCCGCCGACGCCTCCGGCGCCCCCAGCACCCCCGATGCCTTCGGCACCCCGGGGGCTTCGCCCCCAGCGCCGCCGACGCCTCCGGCGCCCCCAGCCCCCCCGATGCCTTCGGCACCCCGGGGGCTTCGCCCCCAGCGTCCCCGATGCCTTCGGCATCCCGTCGCCCCCAGCCCCCCCGATGCCTTCGGCACCCCGGGGGCTTCGCCCCCAGCGTCCCCGATGCCTTCGGCATCCCGTGGGCTTCGCCCCCAGCGCCGCCGACGCCTCCGGCGCCCCCAGCGCCCCGATGCCTTTGGCACCCCGGGGGCTTCGCCCCCAGCGCCGCCAGCTCCCCCGGCAATGAAAAAACTGAAAAAATGAAAAAAATGAAAAAAATGAAAAACTGAAAAAATGAAAAAAATGAAAAAACTGAAAAAATGAAAAAAATGAAAAAAATGAAAAAACTGAAAAAATGAAAAAAATGAAAAAACTGAAAAAATGAAAAAAATGAAAAAACTGAAAAAATGAAAAAAATGAAAAAAATGAAAAAACTGAAAAAATGAAAAAAATGAAAAAACTGAATAAATGAAAAAAATGAAAAAAATGAAAAAACTGAAAAAATGAAAAAAATGAAAAAACTGAAAAAATGAAAAAAATGAAAAAAATGAAAAAACTGAAAAAATGAAAAAAATGAAAAAACTGAAAAAATGAAAAAAATGAAAAAACTGAAAAAATGAAAAAAATTAAAAAACTGAAAAATATGAAAAAAAAAAAAAATTTGTTCCCCATACTGGTTGATGGTTGATCGTCCGTCACATACAAATATACAAATATACAAATATACAAATATACAAATATACAAATATACAAATATATTTAGCGACAGTCCGTTTTTATATATAGTATTCTTTATCCAATTATATTATATCACTTTATGTTAAATTATGCATTGTCCTATTTAGTCATATTTTAGTTTTTATTATTTTCTTTTTCATTTGTTTGTCTATATGTACTAGAAATATTATGCATTTTGTAAAAATCTATAATTGGGCTCAGATGTTATTTTGTTATATACATATACTCTTTATTTTTATGAATATCTACATATGAGGCCTGTTGATTTTTCAATGAATAAATAAATATATTTGTGTCACTTTTAGATCTTTGATTTATTGCTTTATTTGCAAAATTAAATATATGAATTTCGTTATATTAGGTATTAAATATTTTTGGACGAAACATAATTTTCAAAGTAGAACATCTCAATCAATGCTTGTTTACTGTTTTCGGTCTATTGTGCGAATTCTTTCTTCGTCCCGCAAATTCGCTTTGTCCTTTTTCCTCGTCTAGGTGAACATCTTAACTGTCCCGTTTCAGAGCAGGCGATTTTTACTCCATCGGCCCCTAGGTTGAATCCCCCTGTTCGCGGTCATCTCATCAATCACGCCGGAAAGCGTTTCCCCTTCCAAGAACTGGCACCGCGCTTCGACGCCCTTTCACGGCGTCCTTCAAATGTCACCGCTTTTCTTATTAAAAAAGGGGGAAAACTCGGCTACAGTGACGGTGAACCGGCGGCTCGGGGACGTAGACGGATTAGCCACAGTTGAAACGATGACTTCATGAAAGCTTGGTGAAAAAAAATCGCTAAAAGAAAAAGGGGGTCTAAAAATTAAGCCGTTCAATTAAGCTGCACAGATCGATATGATTGTTAAATATTCATGCTTCAAAAATATGTATTTATGGATATTTTGTGCACACATATTTAAATTTTATCTACGTATGTACATTAAAAGGAAGCATTATTGGTTATTAAATTTAATAATATGATAAAACCAGGTTGGGATAATAATACACAAAGGCATAATATATTAGATTTTTTATATGTAGATATATTATGTAATTAAAGGAATTTTTAATATGCGTTGTACATATGTACATACATACATATATGGCGTGAAAGCGAATGGTACAATATATACGAATACAACGAATGGTAATTATTCTATGTGATTTATGGAGGAATTTTATATATGAAAGAAAAAAAAGCTCTAATTTTTTGCTAAATTGAAAACACCATGAATAATTAATTTGCCGTTCAATTAACAAGAAAATCTAGATTTGAATTTTAAATAGATTTTACAAGGAAATTCGCTTTTGTAATACATAATATAAAGCGGGGTATGTGTATAAAATTTTAATTGCATGTAATAAAATTGAAAAGGTTTCATTGTAATTTATTGTTTTTATTGAATTATGTAGGGTGAAAATTTGTATAATAATTAAGTTTGGGGGAAACTCATTTTGTACTGTGCATTCGATAAACTTAGCATTGGCCCATAATTTTTATTTTTCCTTCCGGTTCGATATCATCGATAGGCGGATCACGTAGTAGGCTAAGGACTGCTCATTTGAGCACCGGTGTTCTTAATTTATGTAAAGTCGTAAAACTCGGAATGAGGAGAGCTTGCCGAACAGTGTTGTACGCCGAGAAAAACCGACGGGCCGAACGGCGTGTGGACGACCAAAGAGAAAAAAAAAACGAAAATATAGAAGAATAAGATGAGAAGAAGTAGACGAAGAAAGGGAGAACTTAAAAAATTGTGCACCAGCTCGTAAAGACGTCCTCAACTTTAAAACGGCAATTACGTATGCAAAATACAACATCGGACTATGTATAGTCGGCGCGGCCAACACAGCCACCGCTCAAAAGAAAACTTAATTCGCATAAATACATACGAAATATTGTCACTGCGTGGGCGTGATCTTAATGCCAAATTGTCTTTAGATTGCGGAAGATAGGGATGCAAATGCAGTTTTTTTAAATTTTACATTATTCGTATTTTGTAAATCACACATAAATTTAAATAATAATCAATTCACAAATATCCACGGTTTATGTTAAATTAATTACAGCGATTGCATATAATAAAAGAATGTTTAATCAACTATAAGGACTACGTTTAGTAGGTTGAAGTTTTGATTTTATTAGGAAAATTCAAAAAAAATCTCAAAAATCGATAATCCTTACTATATTTGAATTGTCATTCTTCACTCAAATATCTTGTAATAAGTACTTAATAAAATATTTTTTTATATGCCTCGGTTAAAACTAAAAATATTTAATATTTTTTAATTTAGCCAAACTTTCATTTAATAATGTTTTTTTATTATCTCCACGTATATGTATATATGTACTATAGGTAGATTAAGTTGAATGCTTGTTTGTGTATTTGTTCATGATGAAAATCTATAGTTTTCTTTTTAGAACCAACAAATTTTGGTTTACTGTTTTATAGTACTATATCCTTAGATAGTAGATATACATATGTATAGACGCAAGGAGAAAATTCGGGCCCGGGTTAAAACTTTTTTTGGTGAAAAAAAAATATAGTAAAAAGAGTGGTTAAAAATAAAAATAAAAATAATTGTGCGTTTAATAAGTACATATGTATATTTATGTAGTTACTTGAAGGTTTTTGGCGAATTTTGTCGACGAATTCATCACCGCTGGGCAGACGGAAATTTGCAAGCTTCGTTTACATCGCTTACCATTTCGGACCGGTTCCAGGCCCCGGGAGTTTGTACCGTCTCCAACCCTTCTTATCGGCCCTGCGTAGATGTACATATTATATACATATGTACTATACATATTATATATATATTTCATATTTATGTACATACATATAATATGTATTATACATATTATATATGTATAATAATATGAATATATAAACATAACCAGCAGCGTGGTCTAGTGGTGAATGTTGAATTATTTCGTACTTGATGTTACGAGTTCGATTCCCGCTAAGTCTCGCTGTTGGCCAGACCTTGGTTTGTTGAGGTCGATCGTTTCTTATCAGAATTTGCCAATTTTTTTTGATTTTCATTGAAACGATTCCTGTAAAATTGGCGTTTCCTTCCCAGTTTTCTGCTGTGAACCTTTAGTTATTGTTATATCTTAGGTTTCGCCATATTGCTCACCATAGATGTCTCTGTGGCTGTTTATCGAATATAAAAAAAAATCGTATTGTTACATGAAAGTTATTCATCGTCATTTATCGTATTAATACGATGTTTGTAATATCTGACCATAGATGTCAGATTTTGTTTAGATTTACACGTATCTATGTAATAATTATGTGGACCAGGAAGGCGCTTTTGGAGTTTACGTGTATATTACGTTCCTGGTATATTTGTATGTAAAATATGTAGAATTTTCATTTCATATTTTTCCTGTCTAAACTAGCGTTATATGTATATCTAATAATAATAATAATAAGATTTTTTTATTCCAGACGATAGGGATAATAGTGCAATCCCTATCGTACATTTAAATAAATATGAATGTAGATAATATAAATAATAAAAAATATATAAAATTTGTGAAATATCCAAGACTTGGATATTTGTGACTATAAGTCGATCGTTTCCTATCATAGTTTGCCAATTTGTCTGATTTCATTGTTGAAACGGTTCCTACATAAAATTGGCAAAAATCATTCTACCCACTATGTCACAAATATCTAAATTTGATTTATGTACAATATGTAAAAAATGATGTATTACATAAATCCATAGATGTCTCTATGGATTAATTAATTAATTAATAATTCATCGATTTATGTAATAAAAATTGACGCAATGTTTGTAATTAGCTAGGAAGGCGCAAGGCGCAGGAAGGGCTTATCTGGTAGGCTTTCCTGGTATATATCTATGTGAAATAAAATAATAAAATAAAATAATGATAAATAATTAATTAATAGATGGCATTCACAAATCGTCCGGATCAACTGTAGGAAAAATATCATTTTATTTCGGATTTTTTCTTAATATTTTTCGTATATCATGATAAAGATGAATATTGAATCGGCGAGTCGAGCCAATAAGATGTTAATTGCGAGAGAGGAGGCAAGGGGTGAGAAGGGGCGAAAGAAGGGAGAAGGAGGTAATTCGTGGTGAAGAAAAGAGGCGTAATTAGCCGCGGACTCGTCGAATGGAAAAGGGAAAATTTCGATGCTTTATTGCTAGAGCTCGGCGGAAGTTTTTACATCCATAAAATGGCGTCGGCGTGCGGTACCGGAAGATAAGTGGTCCGGGGGACGGCGAACGGGACCGGAACTGGGCCCGATGAAGACGGACGGCCACCGGGCGTGATGTGAAACTGTTCCGATCGATCAAAGAACTTTGCACGTTGTCGAAGACAAATGGCGGAGAGGGAGATATGAGAGAAAAAGGAGAGGGCTGGGAGGGCGACCGAAGGAGACTTTAACGCTTCCGGAACGTAAAAACCCACGCATTTCAAAATCGATTATTTTACGAATACATACTACTTAAAGATCTCGTCAAAAGTTATGAAAAATTATTTGATTTATTTCATTCCTGTTTCAGAATCCTTTGAACTGCTTCTGGCAATTCTAACACGCTTTTGATATTATACGAAGAGGTTGCTTTTCTGAAAGCATTTATACATACACCCAGCGCAAAGCGAAGCTTATCAGTCACAAATTTTACCGGAATCGCCCATTTTTCGCCCTATTGGGTCTCACTTTCTGGCAATTTTGTTTTTATACTTTATAGTTGTTTTCAGCATACCTCAACGTATGCTGAAATAAGCTTCGCTTTGCGCTGGGTGTATGTAAGTTAATCATTTTAAGTTGAATGTCCACTTGCCGCTATGCAAATATATAGTTTTTTGTAATATTTAGTATAATTTCATTGTGGTCGAACATAGACCTTAGATATTTTATAGAATGGATCGGAGCTAGGCGTTAAGGGACATCCATGTAAGATTTTCTGATAGTTTTGACGAACTTGAGTAAATATTAAGCTCGATAAACGTATCGAACTGAATATTTATACGATTTTTTTCCACACTACTGAACGCATTAGTGTGGAAAAAATTGTGTGGTTTATACTGGATTTTTTTCGTGAAGAGCAAACATATTTTAAGGGTCGAAAAAAATCGATCAACAGTAAACTGCCACTTCTGATTGACGGATCTTCAGTAAATTATATATATTACTTGCTATTAAACCTAAACTTCTATATATGAAATTTCAGTTTAATACACCCAAAGGTTTCTGAAAAAAACATAAAAACACTAATTCTTAAGAGTATTAGATACTAATATCTAAAAAATGGTGTATAAAATTTAGCATTTTTATTATATGGTACAAAGTTTCAGTCTGATTCTTAAGAGTGTTTAAGGAGATAATTGAATTCAAAAACTTTAAAAAATAAAACGCCTTTAAAGGTAGATACCAATTCTGGCCAACTTAAATTATTTTAAATTAAATGAAATTAGTCAAAACCTCGAGTTAGAATTTTCACATGATCTCGAAACTTCATCTACATATTTTTACTACGTGCACCGACATATACATATATTTAATCTATTTCAAAATAAATAAATTAAATATATGTATGTATATGTATTGATAAAATTTTATTATACGTACATATATGAATTTCAGCGGTCTGAAATTCGTCGGAGTAAATTAAATTATTTATAGTCTTATTTAAGCCAATTTTCAATGTACTACGAGTACAAGAATAAATTACATACATACATATATAAAGTTCCACTGCACTTAATGCATTGAACAGACTCGTAAGATTATGGGATTTTAAAGTTTGTTGATACTTTGCGGAAGGTATCTGTGTGGGAAATGGCATATTAAATTCATAATCTTTATTAAATATACACAGATTTATTGACTTGAGAATAGTTCGTCTAAATTAAATCTACCGAGGATAAACACGAATATTCAAGGCGAGAGCGTTTCAAGTGAATTAAGCGTACAATTTATACAAAAAGTGAGTAATCTAAATAAATGTTCGATGCTGTTATCACTCCAAACTTCGAACATTCGGATTCGGAAAGTCGAACGTTCGCCAGTTCGAATCGCATTAGTGTCACAACTTTTTATATTGAACGCATTATTCTATTATACGACTGAAAGTGAGACCTGACATTATTTACCCAGAATAGGCCATCAATACACCGACTTTTCCGGATTTTCCAAATAAAATCGCTCCAACCTATCCCTCTCCCACTCCCCACCTCTTTTACGTTTCCCTTCCTTTTTCGTATTCCGTCACTCTTATCCGATATCCCTATGCCGGGATTACTTTAAAGCGCACGGATTGCCCGTATAAAATTGAAGTTTACAGCGAAGACTGATGCGACCGTAATATAAAATAAACAGTTATGAGACAGTAGTATAAATTTTTAATACTCGGTATAATTTCGCAATGAGATTAAGCGTTTATTGACATATCTTGTGTGTTTGTCGTCATGCTCGCGTTTCGGAGAGGGTGTATTTTCGGCACGTGCGTAATTGCGCCCTCGCTTATTCCGCACACTTATATCAATATTTTCGCAGATTTGTCTCGTCTCTGGCAATATAATAAATTGTGGTTTTTACAGGGATTATAGCCGCCTTTTATTGTCGCCGAGTGGCCAAGAATGGAATTCGAGATAACGAGGCGAACAGATTACCGCACGCCCGAAGTCGCGATGAAAAGTGAACCAGCGCCCATTTATTATATTGTCGCATAATTTCATTTGCTTTCAAAACATCTATTATATTATTACTTTATTTTTTATCCAACGGCCATATCTCCATTTTTTAAATGAATGAATTTAAAATTTTAATTTTAGATTTGACAGGCAATCAAGGCGTTTTTATTATTATACATTTATAGTGGGTATTTTGTATGTCGGATTTTGAATGGCTAGAGTTAATTGATTTAACTTATTCTCATAAATGTATGTTATTCATCTATTGGATCTTCTAGTCATATGTGGGCTTCTAATGTACATATAATTTGGTAAAACATTTTTTTGTTATCTTTCCTATATATGTACATAAGTTTTGGTTTCGAATATTTTATTTATTTATTGCATATTCGATTCAGACTTCACCATGTTAAATATTTGCATTATTTATGAAGTTTTCTTAAGAAACTTCTTTGTCTCCAGTAATTCCTCATTTGAATTATGGAGTGGAGAGAATAAAAAGCGGGAATGGTATGTATGTACATATGTATGGTACATACATACATATATTGGGGCGGAGCGAAAAACGCGAATTTTGGATTTTCATCGATGGACCTAGTGGAAAAATTTTGTCCTATCAAGGAAATATTCAATAAAAAAAATATTGATTTTAAACAGTGTCCTGTGCTTCCAACAATGTACATACATATGTAGATATTTAGGCAAAATTTTTGGTGGTGCCAATTTTATATGGAACTAACTTTCTCAACAATTATTGTCAGATAAAAACACAAAATTACAACAGGATACGGTCAATCTAGATTTGTTTAATCATGCAATAAATTTTTTTTTTGGATATTATTTGAAAGTTGAACTGGAAAATAGTTACATAATCCGTTCGTTATGTAATTATTGAGCTACGATGAGTTGCGATTTTGGCACGAAATTTGATAGCCGTTGTTCTTGAGAAATATTTCTTGAAAATTTTTATTTTTATTCAATAAATTATGCACACTCGTCTTACAGATCATTTCAGTGCAACAAGTGTACCATACAGATCAATAAATACCAATTAAAAATACATCATTATTATAAAATTTACATTAAACAATATACATATGTATCTATGGCCAAGCATTATACAATGCATATACGATAAACATTCACTGAGACATCTATGGAGTAATTTACAGCATTTATACAAATCGGGAAAAAATCGAGATGCTGAATAATTCGAATTTTGCGTATGATATAGTACATAGATGATTATTTGTAGGAACCGTTTCAATGAAAGTATATAGATAAATTGGCAAATTCTGATAGGAAACGATCGACCTGGAGTCACATATCCAAGGTCAGGCAGGCAGCAACCAGTGGAAATTATATGCTTACCACTAGTCCATGCTGTTGGTTGCATTAAGTTGTCAAATGCAGGTGCACTTGAATACGTTTTATGTTTTTAGTAGTTATTAGTATTGTATATTGCTGTCGGTTCCCTCATCACTGAGGATCGTGACTATGATGTGCGGTCAACCAGCTGCCTCCATTCAGTTCTAAATTCGGCTAGGCGAAGACTTGCTACCGTGGAAGCGCCCGTCGCTGCAGATACTTGGTCAGTCCAGCGTGCGGGGGATCTGCCTCTGGCTCTTCTGCCTTCGACGCTACCAACCACAACCAACCGCTCCAGGCTCTCCTCACCTCTTCGTGCAATGTGGCCGAAGAACTGCAATATACGTTTCAGGCATATTGTTGACAATCTATCCTTGATTTTCAATTCTTCAAGAATAGACACATTCGTGCGTTTGTCGGTCCAAGGCACGCGCAGTAGCCGTCTCCAGGACCACATCTCGAAGGCATCGATTCTCCGTCTATCCGCCGCCTTCATGGTCCACGTCTCGACACCATAAAGGCAGACAGAAAAAACGAGACTCTTCACGAGACGGATTTTGACAGCAGTTGTAATGGCTCTATTCTTCCAAATCTTCGTTAGTTGTGACATTGCCGATTTTGCCAATGTAATCCGGCGCCGTATTTCCAATTCGCTGCCGCCGTTGTTAGATATGAGTGACCCCAGATAGACAAAATTATCAACCACATCTATACCGTTTAAAGCTGAGTTGTTGTTTTGCAGCTGTTGGTGACGGTCAATTATCATAATTTTTGTTTTGGGGCGGTTTATCTGGAGGCCAAGCACATTACTCTCTGTCTCAACACGACGGATCAGTTCGGCCATTTCTTCATGATTATTAGCTATGAGCGTTGTGTCATCCGCATACCGAAGATTGGATAGTTTTTTTCCACCAATGGACACTCCACCCTTCCAACCATCCAGTGCTCTACGCATTATATACTCTCCATATATATTAAATAGGTCTGGAGATAATATACACCCTTGCCTTACTCCACGTTGTACTCGAAAATTTGTCGAGTTTAGCGAATTGATTCGAACTACTGCATTGTTATCATTATACATGTTATGTATTATCTTTACAAGATGCATGGGGACTCCCATGTCCAGTAGAACTTTCCACAGATAGTCCCAGTTCACAAAGTCAAAAGCTTTTTTATAGTCTATAAAACAAAGAACGGCTGGAGTTTGAAACTCCCGACATTTTTCAATGAGTTGACGTATATTCAGTATTTGTTCCCTCGTCCCTTTGCCTTTTACAAACCCTGCTTGTTCGTTCGGTATTTGCCATCCAAGGTAACTGCTCAAACGATCTTTAATGATATACAGCAATACTTTACTAGAGTGCGATATTAAGGCTAAGGTCCTGTAATTCTCGCATTTTTTTGTAGATCCTTTCTTGTGTAAGGGAATGAATATTGAATTGACCCAATCTTTCGGCCATACTCCGTTTACCCAGATCTTGTTGCACATATTACATAGCGCCTTTATCGCAGTTTCACCAAGCTCTTTCAGAAGTTCAGCTTGTATACCATCGCTGCCAGGAGACTTTTTACATTTCAGTTTCTTTATGGCATTTACAACTTCAGATGTCAAGATGTCAGGCTCCCTGACATCATCAATTAGGGAAACAATTGAGGTCGACGAACTACCACTGTACAATTCCGAACAGTATTCTTTCCATCGGTTGAGTATCACATCAATATCTGTAAGCGTGTTTCCAAATTGATCATCTATTGTCCAAGTTTTGGGTGAAAATTTTTGAGTGACGATTTTTACTTTGTGAAAAATATCCCTTGCCTGATTCTTTAATGCGTGTTTTTCTATCTCCTCACATATGTCATTTATATATTTAGCTTTATCCCGCCTACAACTCCTTTGAATATCTTTATGTAATATTGCATACCTTTCAAGATATTCTGTCGATGTTATGCCAGTTTGTTTAAGTCTTTTACGTTCTTTTATCTTAACCCAAGTTGAATCAGAGATAAAAGACTTACGATGTTCATTTTGCGGTGTTTGATGTTTTCTGGCATACCGAATTATGAGATCTTTAAAATTTTTCCAAGACTCTTCTACATCTACATTAGGATTTATTTGGAATTCTGCATCTTTTTCTCTGATTACATTGCCAAAATTAATTACATCATCATTGGTGAGTTTAATTGCTTTATTTTGATGTCTTTTAACCATTTTCAATTTCAGTCGAAATTTAGCAACAAGTAAGTTATGGTCCGATCCGCAATCTGCACCTGGATATGTTTTGACGTTATGTATCGATGATTTCCATCTAGAATTTATTAATACATAATCGATTTGGTTGCGGTGACGATCCCCAGGAGATATCCAAGTGTACAATCGCCTAGGATGATGTTGAAACCAAGTATTCATAATGGACATTTTATTTTCAATGCAGAAACTTATAAGTTTCTCTCCTCTCTCATTTTGAATACCCAATCCATATTTACCTACTATGTTATCAATGTTGCTATTATTACCGACTTTGGCATTAAAATCATTTAATGCCAAATGAGCGTTTGTAATTGGCCAGGAAGGGGCATTGGGGTTTACCTGTAAGGCAAAAAATACATATGTAGGTACATATGTATATTAATACAAAACAAATTTGACGGAATATATAGTTTAAACAATAAACTTATGATCAGTTCTGATGCTTAATACTGAGACAAATCCAAATCAGACATCCACATATAGATAAATTGGGGTTAAACAATATCGGAATTCCTTGTAAGATGTAATGTAAGAGTATGAACATGTGAACAATATGCATGTATGTATGTATATGAACAATAATATGAAGCTTTTAAAAATCAAAAACCAAACAAACATCCACTATGAAAATCCTCCGTATTTAACTTGGACCATACATATATGTATGTATGTAGTATACTATCGCACGTATTATCTACATATAACCATCCTACCCCTGTCACAATTATCTGAATTTGATTTATGTGCAATATATAAAAAAATATTTACGAGTCTAAATTCATATATGTCTCTATAGATTAATTAATTGTTAATTTCGTGTTCTACAGCCTCTTGAAATACAGCGATTTATGTATGTAATAAAACAATGCTGCAATGTTTGTAATTAATTGTCTCGGAATGCGCGTTGGGGTTTACCTGTTAGACTTTCCTGGTATATATCTATGTAAAAATAAATAAATAACTTAAATCGTAGACGGGTTTTGGAAAGCTGTTAAAATTGGATTTTTATCAATTTTCATTCAACCTAGCAACACCGGGCGATTTTACAACTATGTACTGTCTAAATTGACTGTTAGTATAAATTTGAAAATTAATTAGTATTGTAGCATATGCTAAAAGGAGCCGCCGTTATAATTGGTTTTCGAGGATTGTCTACAGGCTTCGATTATCTAAGAGATTATCTAAGTGCTGTCGGCTAACAATGGAGACCCCCCGAATGGTCACTTCCCGCTAGACTTCCCGACTAGATGCCGAGACCGTGGTACTGGATATCTGGTACGTGACTATAACAATAGGTAAATAAACGTGTCGAAAAAGATGCACTGAGCAACCTTCCCTTTATAAGCAGGTACTTAGGCCAAACCAAGGCATTCTGGACGGAGCACTGGCAGTCCGTGGATCTCCTTAATCACCCAATACATGCTGTGAAGCGACTTTGGCCTTTTATTTGGATCCTCCACCTACTCCGACGCAACAGTATTTTCCCATAATATTTGGTTGAAACATTGATAGGAAAAGTATATCAGGTAATGCTGTAAGAATGTTGGATAATCTATATACATACATACATATATAAAAATGAATGTCTGTCTGTCTGTGTATCTCGAATAGGCTCCTAAGTCACTGAACCATTGATGTATAATACAAATACATAGATGGGCCCTGACGTGTGATTTTGGTCGGAGATCTTGTCTTCACTAACTGAGGGGTGCGGGGGGTTTAACTAGCGGGGAAGTTGGGTTTTTTTCCCTACGACATAGTGGTACCTACCTACTAAGAGAAACTGTGCATGCGCCAAAAGGGAGACCAGTATAACACGTGAGGGCGGATCTAGTGTATTATACATCAATACACTGAACTGATTACGATGGAACTTTCAGGATTTGTTGTATGCATGTCCGGGACGATTATTGTGAAAAAAAACGTCAACGGAAACGGGAAAAACGGGAATGAGTGTCATTGCAACGCAATAATTTCAAATGTGTTCACTGCGTTGAACGGGAACGAGAACGGGAACGGGAACGGGAACGGGAACGGGAACGGGAACGGGAACGGGAACGGGAACGGGAACGGGAACGGGAACGGGAACGGGAACGGGAACGGGAACGGGAACGGGAACGGGAACGGGAACGGGAATTGCATGCGTTATTGTGGGCATTGTAACGCATACCGGGTTCAGCTTGTACATACATATATAATAAAATATATTTATTCGAAATAAATTGGAATTCCAATCGGACATGCGAAATCACTCATTCGAAGCAAAAGGTCAGGAAATTTTCAGTTCGTGTCGTGCAAATTGATCCGTTAAAAATACAGAGCGTACTCGAAGTTCAGCATCACGTCAGGGAATTTATTCCGACGTCGCGTCGCATCGCCTTATTATCGGCGGACGTCGTTGTGCGCCCAATTCTTCCGGTTGTTACGCTCGTTGTCGCAATATCCCTCTACGGAGGTAGTAAAAATCTCGCGGCGTAACTTTTTATACGGCCCTGTTTATTGTGTGATTAGCGTAACGTTGCCAGGCGGCCGATTAAATCTAAACTCGCGTCAAACGACGAGATTCTCGCTCTCTCCGTCTCACCTGGACGAGCTTTTAACGGGATCGTTGTGGGCGACAATTTTACTGGGGAGTTTACATTTTATACACCGTGTGGGTTGTTGATAAAATCGAAGGTTTTTATGGTTGTGCGTGTGGATGTGTGTCTTTGGGATCAGATCTAAACGCTAAAAAAAAGTTGTTTTTATCTTGCTGTATTTATAGGAAATATTGATACGTATTACATTAATTTATATTTAGTTAGCATATTTATTTGTTTTTACATAGATATGTATACATATACCAGTAAGGCTTGACAGGAAAACCCCAATGCGCCTTCCTGGAAAATTAATTACAAACAATGCAGCATTTTATTATTACATAATTCACTGTATTTCCAGAAGTTGAGGAACACGAAATAACAATTAATTAATTAATTATTTACATAATTAATCCATTGAGACATGTATGGATTTAGATTTTGAATAATATTTTTTACAAATAAATACAGAAGATTTGTGACAACAAGAAAGATGATTTTTGGCCAATTTTAAGGAACCATTTCAATAATGATCAAATAAAATTGGCAAAATCTGATAAGAAACGATCGATTTGAAGTCACAAATACCCCAAATCTAATCAGCAGTATGGCGGATCGAACCCACTGATCACTTAGTGCTAAACATATACGCTACCATTAAGCCATCCTGCTGGCTAATGAAGATATGTGCATACATATTACTTTTTCAACTTTTTTGATGACGTTATGGCCTTGTTTGATTTGGAGCAATTCTTTTTTTATATGAAGCAAAACTTAAGTTGGGTTGATCGCTTTGATTTTCAAAGTTATACTAAGAGTCAATTTAGACAGTACATAGTTGTAAAATCGCCCGGTGTTGTTACATAGGTTGAATGAAAATTGATAAAAATCCAATTTTAACAGCTTTCCAAAACCCGTCTACGATTTAAGTTATTTATTTATTTTTACATAGATATATACCAGGAAAGTCTAACAGGTAAACCCCAACGCGCATTCCGAGACAATTAATTACAAACATTGCAGCATTGTTTTATTACATACATAAATCGCTGTATTTCAAGAGGCTGTAGAACACGAAATTAACAATTAATTAATCTATAGAGACATATATGAATTTAGACTCGTAAATATTTTTTTATATATTGCACATAAATCAAATTCAGATAATTGTGACAGGGGTAGGATGGTTATATGTAGATAATACATGCGATAGTATACTACATACATATGTACATATATGTATGGTCCAAGTTAAAAATGGAGGATTTTCATAGTGGATGTTTGTTTGGTTTTTGATTTTTAAAAGCTTCATATTATTGTTCATATACATACATACATGCATATTGTTCACATGTTCATACTCTTACATTACATCTTACGAGGAATTCCGATATTGTTTAACCCCACTTTATCTATATGTGGTTGTCTGATTTGGATTTGTCTCAGTATTAAGCATTAGAACTGATCATAAATATATTGTTTAAACGATATATTCCGTCAAATTTGTTTTGTATTAATATACATATGTACCTACATATGTATTTTTTGCCTTACAGGTAAACCCCAATGCCCCTTCCTGGCCAATTACAAACAATACAGAATTTTTATTATATAAGTCGCTGAATTACGAGAAACTGAAAACTCGCAAATTAACGAGACATCTATGAATTGTACATAAATTTTATTGTACATAATCATACTCAAATAGTGGTGACATAGTAGGTAGGAAGATTTTTAGCCAATTTTTTCTTATCGGGAACCGTTTCAACAATGAAATCAGAGAAAATTGGCAAACTCTGATAGGAAACGATCGACCTGTAGTCACAAATATCCAGGTCTAACCAGCAGTACTACATACATATATGTATACTCTAATTGTAACATCGTTTTACGACACAAATTGAATTGTTATAGTGTACCTATAATATTTTTTTTCCTTTCATTTATAGTTAACCATGGTGCCATTACAGTTGCCCTAAGCCATACCTATGGTTTTAAGCTTGTACATATATATTATAAATTTGAAATCATATTCAAATAGTGGTAACAAATAATAGGTATGATGTATTTGCCAATTTGATGGGGAACCGTTTCAACAATGAAATCAGATAAATGATCGATAAATGATAATGGAAACGATCGACTTGTAGTCACAAATATCAAAGTGCGACCAGCAGTACTACATAAATATTTTCGAATAAATTATTTTCAATCGAGGTCAGCTCATGGGATCGAACCCGGCGCCTCTCGGTGTTAGGCAGACGCCTAACGACCGAGCTATGCTGCTGGCTAAATATTTACAATTTTACATATATGTACATATGTATACATACATATGTATGTATATGTAAAATTGCAAAACTTTTGATTTCACATTTCGGTTCACTTAATTTTACTATCGAGCAAAAAAAAAAGAAAAATAAAACACGCTGGATAATGCGTCTGAGGGAAAAGCATAGTGAATTTTAATACAGACCGCGGGGGGCATTCCGCTTATAAAAACGGGAGTTACGGTCAAATAAATTGACAGAGACAGTGGTGGCGCGCATCTAGCACACCCCCCCTAGCCCCTTTACCACCCCTGCAGCAAGCCAACGGATATAATTTTATTTTTACACACCAAGTTTTTATGGTTATGTGCTTTGGTTTTCCCAGCCCGCCGCGCCATCATCCACCCCCACGAGCCGCTTTAGTCGAGATACTCATATATATTATTCGCCCCACCCCATCCCCGCCAGGCTCGCGGTCTACAGAATAAATCAAATATTAAGTCTGAAGTTGGTGCTTACGAGCGGAGAGCACAATGAGAAGAAAGCGCCGCTCGAGGACGACGTAGAAGAGCGTGGAATATGAAAAGAATCGTGCGAGGCGCGGCGTTATTTGCGTTTATTGCGGATTTTCAGAGCAGGGGCGTAGCGTTGGATTACCGCCAAATATCAAATTGACGCACAACCACCACCCATCTACACTGAACCTCCCCTTTGCCACCCTCCTCCCCATCTACGGTGGTTCACCTATGTAGGTGTTGTTGCTTGACGTGGCTCGTCATCGATGCCTGGCTGCTGTATGAGGAGTTGGATTCGTGCTATTTAATAGCGTATGCTACTGCTTCCATATAGTTTGCTCGGAATATGTTGGCTCAAAGGTGTGTTGTGGTATTGATCTACAAACGTCAGAGTTTACCAAACTTTAATGGTATAGGAATAATTTCAACTTCAGATTGATGTATTTTATGTTCCTTTGAATTATTAGTTAGAGTTTGGGTGGAAAAAGGGGTAGGTTCTATGAAAAGGCCATTGTACATACGTAAGTCCACTTTTCTTCATTTCTAAGAAATATCTCGCAAAACATTATATGTATTGCGTTTTACAATATGTAAAATACTGGTGGTCTGTAATACGTTTATTCTGCTTTTTCGATATTCTGGACATATAGAATTAAAAGAAATGAAAATTTGTGAATTAAGTCAAACAGAAATAGTGTTTTTGGAACTGTTAATTGAATTTTCGCCACTTTCAAATACAACGGATCATTTATCGGTGGCAATTTAAAGCAATATCATTAAAATATTACAATATTATTTATAGAAATATGTATATTTATTTTATGAATTTAAATTGCTTAAAAATCCGAAAGAATAAAAATAATAACGTGAAAAAAGCAAAGAAGACTGAATTCCAAAGGCAGTTTTTACGATAAAAATTTACTTTCCCATTATTCGACATTCATTGTACATTTTTCGCCCAATTTTTAATAATTTTTCGAGTTTTAAAATTTTCTGCAAGTTGAAGTTCAATCGTTTTCTAGAGTTTCTGTTATAAATAGATGACTTTCCTTTTGGTTGGTTGCCGTATTTTTTTTTCGAAAAATTGAATGGCTCTTTCAAGAAAATAGTACTTTTTGAGAAATAACGTGGAAATAAAAAATATATTCATTCAGCTTCGAGAAAATATACTCACAGGTATGTATATTTTATATGTAACTGGTGTATTTAATGATGTTTCAAAAGTATTACACACTAAAAAACTACGTCAAGCTATTTTCTTAAACAGAAAACAGAAAAAAATAATTTTTGTAACGAAAATCATTTTTTTCGCACAAGTTTAAACACGTTCGATCCTGAACTGTCATATCAAGTGGAGAGTTTTTAAGGTTTGACATTGATAAAAAACTATATTCAGTTCTGTGATATTTATTACTATCTGGCAACCAAGTGTGGCACTTTCATGGGCCCTCTCCCATACCTAAATATAATGCGCTGAATCAGTTCAGTAAAATGTTACAAAAGAAAAAAAAAGTTGTAACATCTTGTATCATGTTTTTATTTATATTTTTATTTTGCTTTCCCCTATTTATTTTTTTGTTTTGTTGCGGAACAGAACAGAACAGAGCGCTCTATAGGGAGGTAGACTATAGATTTGCAGTCATAGTCTAAAGACTATGACTTTTTATGCGTTAGATAAGATGAAAGTTTTTATAATTTCGCGGTTTGAGAAATGCTGATATACGCTTGCTGTAATGTACATAAATCAAGCCTTAACGTTCAGTGGCTGTAGTGATGAGAGAAATGGCGTTTAATCGTACAAATTTCCAACACCAACATACAAATTTCTCAATTATAATACGTACATATGTATATGTATACATACGCTTTGGGGCAACCTGTCAAGTCTCTGTGGTATTGATTTTTTTTTTTAAATAAAATAAAATATATGAAGGTACATTTTCTTCAAATTTTTTTAATATCTGAAAATTTGAATGTAGGAATTTCAATATAATATTATGCTATTAAGCTCATCTGTTTATAAAAACATTGCAGGGAATTTTGAACAGTTTTCATATAATATTTCAATTTTGTCTTGGCAATATTGCATATATAATATATTAAGTTTGTCATTTACTATAGCGACAGAAATACTCGTCAAAATCATTTTTGTCAGTCGTGGTATAGTAGTGGTGGAACATTTGCGTTCACTCCTTTATTATGTATTGTGGAAACGCGTCAGATTATATTTTATTTTCAGTTTCTTCAACGCGAAGACAGCTCTATTGAATTTTTCATCAGACGGCAAGGTCGACGCATTGTTTATTTGGACATTTGATGATTTTCATCGCGGCATTATGGCGATTTTATATATATAAAAATACAACTCTTTCAGGGTCCATGAATTATTCAGAGGGCCTCGTCGTCCTAAGCATTGCTACGAGCGTAATTTCAAAACCACTTTCTGCAGCGCGAAAACTGAAACAATCTCCGTTCGTAATATACATAACCTCATGCCCACTTTACGACCTCGAACAATTTATTTATTAATAATGATAAATAAGAAAGTCGTATTATTCGTTTTTATAAAATTGGAAATCGTCGATATTGATTGTATCGTCGCGTTCACGATGCGGTGTGGTACATTCGAGTTATTTAAATCGCTCTCTTCGTTGGGTTTATTTTTTTTGTTGGGCATTTGTAAACATCCCTTACTCGAAGGGGTCGATATTGGATCGTTGGTCTAATGGCGAAATAGTCATATAAATTCCGAAAGCGCGTCACTAAGCTTTTATCCGATATCGTACAATGAAAGCTCTCGAGGGGTCATAACAGACCTTATATAATACATACATACATAAGGCTTTATATTTTTTCCTTTAGAAATTCAAATGTTTGTTATTCAAGCGTATGGATTGTAGAATGCACTTTATACAATACGAAATATTACATATATTATTGCTATATCAAATATTCAATATATATCTGACCAATTGTAAGGATGGTCAAAATTTTAATAGTTTTCCCTATTAATAACACTGAAAAATCGGGCTTTTTACTTATCGAAAAATCGAGATTTTTACTAAGTTTGACTCATTTAATTCGAATATGACAATAATTTGTGTAGGCTTGCTCTCGTTTAAGATATATGTATGTATGAGCGTTTAAAAGAATGTGCAATTATTACAGATTTTTAGCTTTTGTAAGCTTTAATTTAAAATCTAGTATTGCTGTGCTAAAAGTAATTTTTTTGTTGCTCAGTGTAATTAATGGGTGAAATAACTGGCTAAAATTAACCAAACAATTTACTTATTGGATAATATGAACGTATGTATGTATTTAGGCATATTTTTTAACGATAGTAATTTATTTAGTTAGTCGATTGATTTTTTATGTTTAATTATGTATTATATATTAACTTTTTTGGCTCATAAAAATTTACAAGAAATACATTAAAAATTGCAAAGGAAAAAAATTCATTATGTTTCTCTGTGAAGCGTACCTAAAAGCGGCAAAAGAAAATGATTTCTTTTCATGGAAATTTCATTATGCAACGAGAAAAATTCTTGGAAATATTTGTTGCGTGTGCACTCAGACGAATAGTTGAAGTTTTCCCTTAAACTTTTTCATCGACATTACTGGAGGGTTGTAAATTAAGAGAAGGGGTGCTAAGGGGAGTTGTCGTTTAATCGCTGCTAGAGTGACTCATTCAAAGGAAACCATTGTACACGAAATCCACGTAAAGTAACGTATCGTTTTCTTTGAAGCAAATTGGCTGCGTCCTGCCAAGCTGCGAGTGCAACATTTCACCCTTTTAAAAGTTGCACTAAACCTGTCAGCGCTATGCAACCTTTACGATAGAGTAATGCATTCAACACGAACTATCTAAATAATCGACAAAATACATATAAACTTCGATATATGAATTTTATACCTGTATGCATACACATATGAGTGTGAAGTTCCATGTCAAAGTGGGAGCCAATTTATGGTTATGTCAATTTTATGGTTGGCGCACGTGTTCCGCTGGTTGAGGATTCAAGCATCAGCACCCCTCACAGAATGCGGCCAAGTGTGAGCTCTTCTGCAGGAAATTGTTAAGTACAGAAATGCACTTCGGGTGGACTTTTCGGTTGTTTTGCATTCTGAAATAGCAGGCGAGTGTAGTAGACGTGGTCTTTTGAACGGCGCCGGTTGCTAAACGGAAAAGTCTTTGGACTTGTCCCCAGTATATATTTATTTCTTTTGATGCGATGGTTTCGAATTCAATGGCGCAGGAACTATTTTGCTTATATTATTGTGTTTTATCGAGCGTTTCGATTGTTCAATACCATTAAATCTATTGTACGTACATTGCTAGTGCAAGCTGCAACCTCATACATGTGTGTGTATTTACATACATATGTACATGTGTAGCTGACGAACGATACGTTTAAATAGTTATTCGTATATTTATATCATAATGTAGTGTATTATAATTATAATAATGCTATGGTTCTTATCCAGAAGCTCGAATTAATCAAAGTACTACTTGTTTGTTTGAATGAGAATATTTCACTAGTGGAACATTTCTGATTATAAAAAATAATTGAAAATTAATGTAAAAAAAATACGCCATAGTATTGTCATAAAAAAGTAAGAATCATACATATGAGCCGTAATATTTGAAAGTGGCGGAAGTTCAATTTTAAGTTCTAAAAACACTATTTATGTTTGAATTAATTCACAAATTGCTATCATAAATTTTTATTTTATTCAATCAATCAATCAATTTATGTACACTCGTCATTACAGATCGCTCCAATGCGACGAATGTACTATACAGATCAAGAAACATACCAAATTATATACATAATTATAACATAATTCGAAATTATAAGTGACATCTATGGTCAAACATAGCAAAGTACATTGCAAACATCGTATAGAATACGATCAACAAATATTCATACAACAATACGAATTTTTATACAATAATCATCCACAGAGACATCTATGGAGAGAACCCCGGGGAACCTTTATTATAACACAATAACTCAAAGTTTTGCGAGAGAAATGGGGAGGAAAAGCCCATTTTGCAGGAATCGTTTCAATGAAAATCAGAAAAATTTACAAACTTTGATAGGAAACGACCGATCTGGTCACAAACCAAGGTCTGGCCAGCAGCAACCAGTGTAACCACACTGACTCATAGCAAGATATGCTAACCACTAGTCCATGCTGCTGGTTCGATATGTCCAGAATCTCGAAAAAGCAGAATAAACGTATTACAGGCCACCAGTATATTTAAATATTGTAAAACGCAAAATATTATATTTATTGTTTTGCGAGATATCTCTCGAAATGAAGGAAAAGTGGACTTACGTATGTACATTGTATGTATATTCAAATGTCTAAAAATATATTTTTATTTAAAAAATCATTATATAATGAGCATATATGTATATTATTCATATTACGTTCATTAAAACCACCTAATTCAATAAATCGAAACTAAATTATTCAGCCTGCAATTATTTGTATGATTATTGAACCCCTCGGGTAAATAAGAGATATATATATATATGTATATATGAATGTATTAAAAAAAATACATTTTCGAGATATATCGAATAATAAACCTTAATACAACAAAAATTTTCTACTATTGTACATATGTATGTAAACATAGGTCCATTGATAGGAATCCAAAATTTGGGTTTTTCGCTCCGGTCTAATGTACATATTAATGATTGTACAATATATTTTTTTGGGTAAAATTATGAATAGGTAAATCTACCGGGTCTAGAAATGTTTGTGATTGAAAAATATGTTTTTTTTTGCGGTAAGAAAATGAAATACAATATGATATTTGGAGATGAGAATATTTGTGCTTTTTTGATTTGCAACGATGATATGCACGAAATGGAAAAAATATATTAAATAAAAAATAAGGGTAGTTCGCAGTGAGTTTTATTGAGTTGACACGATGGCATGAGACATGAAATGTATATGGAGAGAGCTTTCATCGTTGAGGAGTCGGAGACATGTCTTCCGGTTGATATCCATCTTCATAAAAGATGGCGGAACGATAAGACGTATATTAATGTGACAGCTACAACGTGTATATTAAAATCAAAACGTCTCAATGCACAATTCAAAAGCTACGTGGAGAGAAAAGAAAAACAATATACAATTTTACCTGGTCTTATATTTCCCGTTCGATAGTCGAGGTTTTCCGGGTCGAGCTCGCTAACTGGAGGTGTTCGTACGATACGGATGCTCATAAATTTTACATGAAAAATGATTTTCGCCGAAAGTTTCCACCGAACTCGAACTCAAAGGCAAACAAATGGCCAAAAACGGATAATTCATTATTCATTGTGAATTTTTATTTGAGCGCGACTTTCGGACGGTCGTTTGTGCACGGTGAAATTTGCATTTTCCGCACGACGTAGAAAAAATCAGCGGGGGGGATGATGAATAACGGAAAGAGAGGAATATCGTCGTTGAATTGGTTATAGCTGCGATTTCGCACGGTGTATTTTATTGGATAAGGTGGTTTGTGTATTTATGTTCCCGTTTGCGGAGATTGAAGGGTGGGTATCTCGTGTTCCATAATTACTTTGAAATATTTTCTTAATTGTGCAATCAAAAACTTTAAATGGTCGCCTATATCAAAAAACGATTAGTGATGCCGTGCGACTAATGATTTGAACCTTAATCTGCGCCTAAAACTGCCACCAAGTTTTGCAATTAAGCTAAAGGGGACGTCCCTACAGGGGATGAAGTCTACTGTGGGCTCCCTCTTTAATATACCCCGTTCGCTCGACAAGTCTACAAACATTCTGTGATCCTATAGTTGGAACGTTTGTCTTTATATGCGAGAACAATATTATATTTTTCTTATGTTTATAAAGAAAATAATTTCACAGGATGACAATTTATTTTATTTTTTTTTAACAGTATTATGCATACTTGATTTTGAAGTGTTTATTTGCAATTATTTGATTCATATCTTAGTAAGGATCGATCCATCCATGTACATATGTAGTGTCCTGTGTAGATTCTAGGGAATAGTTTCTAGTAAAGACAATATTTGTAAATAATATTATAAGGAACTGACAGAGACGGCAATTTTGTATTTAATGTCATTCAAAAATTTCCGGAAGCTGTAAAAAATTGGACATATTTTTCATATACCAATGTTCACGCTTGAGATACTTTGTTATAAATATAATATACTAGTTGTTTTACCCGGCTTCGCTCAGTATTTGTATTATAAAAATCTTAAACATGGCGAATCTCATAGTAAATATTCATTTGTTTTGTTTATTAAATTTATTTGAATGGAAAAAAATAAATATCGAATCGAAAGCATATCGAATCATCGTCATAGAATCTTTGATTTGCTTTAATTATATATTAGGCATCAAATATTGATATTTAATATATAATTTTTGAAAGAGACTTTGTATGTAACTATGTATGTCCATGACGTCAACGAACAAATGAATATTCAAATAAATTTAAATAAAATAAAACGGAGAAAACGTGCGTCTGACATCTTTACAATTAGCCAAAGCTGACAGCGAAAGTCAATCAAATTAGCCTAACACAATGCTTACGTCTAAGTTTATAATATAATACCATAGAAAAAAATCATATTTAATATATAATTGAATTTAATATACAAGAGACTTTGTATGTATGTATGTTTTGGTTCGTAGAATCCATGACGTTAAATTTAATAAAAAAACAAATGACGTCAAATAAATTTAAATAAAATAAAATTATTCAAATAAATTTAATAAAATGTTTACTATTAGATTGGTCTTGTTTCAGTGGTTTATATTACAAATACCGAGTGAAGCCCGGTAAAAAATATTATATTATAATTATATGTATGAATATAAATTTCTTGAATATCAGAATTCGTCGAAAAAATGATACGCAAAAATAGTAATTTATTTTTACATGGTTTTGGTCGATAGATCCAACAACCCATATGAGTAAAGGTTAATCAACCGTACCTTAATGAAACAAATTAACTCTTTTAAGGTGAAATGTGAGCGACTTATCATTAGGGAGACCATATTTCCCAGGATTCAAAACGGGACGCAAAAAATCCCCCCCCCCCCTTTCTATAAATCCGAAAATTTTATAATTTTTGCTTCAAATAATCATTAATATTGTCGAGGAGTTTCAATTTTTTTTCAGAATGAGCAATTCTTATGGACAAGGATAATAGTAGCAAGATGAAAAAAATATAATATCTAATGTTCATGCGCATTTTTATTGATGATTTCTTTTTCTGAAACCGAAAAGATATTCTCGGTTTTTCGATTTGTGAAAACTTTGATTTCTTTGTTTAATAATTTTTAACAGAACGAAGAAAATTAAATAAGATAAATTAAATATAAAATTATATTGTATGTTACAATTACTTAAAAATAATTATGATGAAAATAATAGCACAAAGTGAATTTTTTTTTCAGAATCATGTAAAATGAATTATGTAACAAAATATCTAAATATTATTTTATAATGTATTTATTGTTATTTTAATGTACAATAATATAATATTATGTAATAATCTACAATTTATGGGAATGAAATTGATTTGGGAAATCAAGGTAAAGTATGGAAATAAAAACAGTATCGAAAATAAAATATTATGAGTAAATGAAAAGGTCATCTACATATTTTGATTTGTAAATGCTTTTTATTATTACTAAATTATATTCACAATACATCTTATATCTATTTTAATAGATCATTTTCTATTTTACAATTCTAATTTAATTTTGTTAGTAATCACAGTATTATATTATTCCAATATTAATGTACAGCATAATAGGAAAAATAACTCAAATACCTATTAAGTATAACTATTAATATTATTAGTATACCAAGAATATTTCTTAGACAAAGTAATTCTGGTCGTCTAATTTTTATAAAAAAATTCTTCCATGCATCAGTGGACGGATAAAACGGGACAAATCAAACAATTTTACAAAAACGACGGGACAAAACGGACTGTCCCGGCCAAAACGGGACGTATGGTCGCCCTACCTATGATGTAGATGATCGTTGATTAATTCCACCAAGCTTAATTTTTAAAATATGTGTACTTCAGTTGCAAAGATTGTAATCACATATAATTTTATTTTATTTATTAAAGTAAAAGTACGATTTGATTTACGTAAAATAATCATGTACTGTTGCACACTATAAGAAGATGGATCCAAAAGATTTAGTGTAGAAGTACAAAATGAATAAAACGATGGGAAACGGATCATCGTTTCTAGGGAATACTGGTAACGATACGGAGATCGGATTGTCGAAATCGGTCAAAAATGTGTCTCACTTCCCCTCGCATCTCTTACTCATCGATAAGACGACATACTAATACGCAATCGTTTCCGGTTCAAGCGCCACACAAACTCCGGCGGCTAAGCGTCGAATTTCAATTTCGCCGATTTGCATATCGCGACGCCAACACGTACGGAGGCGAAACGTGCGCTCGAAAAAAACCCTTTTCCGCAAATCTCTTAAGCCAAACAAATCTATAATATACGGGCGTTCGCTTCCGGCGGGGAAATCCGCGAAAATATTGACATTAGTCGCCCGCCAGGGAGCGCGCGAATCGCGATGGCGCCATTTCGCGCGACACGAAATGGCCGCCGCAATGGTGACGCAACCATAATAAAACTTAACTATGAACATTTTCTAGTATGCATTTACTTTTTATGTTCCCTCAAATTTAATTCATTTTTTGCTTTCGCTGCAAGTTTTTATGTACCCACATATATGGAATTGAATGCCTGAATGAATATACAGTCTATATTATAGATTGTATCCGTATATATGTATAGGTACATATAATATGTATGTATGTAAACTTGAGTTAGGTGGTTTCATACATTTTGTCAAGATTTTAAGAAAGATTATTGTGAACTAGTTTTGTGTCCGTTGATTTCAATGGGTGGTTTCGGAAAAGAATTGATACACGAATTGAAATAAAGTTATATATAAATATAATGTAAGGTAATTTATGGGCGCGCGCGGGCACGTACTATTAATCGTAATAAAAAGTGCGCGCATTACACGTTCACCGATACAACCCGTTCAAAATGATCAGTTAATGTGTATGTGTCTTCGCGGATATATGAATGTGTCACCCGTACCTCGGCCTGATGTCGCACATGCCTATCGTCGCTCGGCCTGACGTCATATGACGATCCACACCCCCCCCTACGCTTCCCCGTGTCTCCTCGATCACTTGACTCTGATTGGCTGTGTCTCTACGGTCCGGCACATCGCGTTCGTTTTTATTCGATTCAATTTTCTACAACATTTTTTTTGATACACAGCAAATTTGCCAGAAATACATTATGTAGGTAGTTTTTACTTGTAGTACACCTTGAAATTTTCATCGGGTCTATCACTATATTACAGGTCTGTTACTGATAGTTGGCGCGTTCTCATACTCACACAGAAGCACGCGAAAGGGACTGTCCCTTTCGCACGATTTTTATTATTGAATGCAGTGTGACAGCATGCTATACACCTATTCACTGACACAACACAAGCGTATTTGTTCGCGTTAAGTCTCGGTAACAAACATGTACCTAAATTTATAACAAGTTTGAGATGCTAATGAGTCGAATTTGCAAGAAACTGAGTGGGAGGATACAGATTTATTGTATCCATCACAATTAATCTGGAAAAATTGGAGACAGTCGATCTGTGTTTCTTAATAACCAAAAGATCTCGCCAGCAGCATATTTGGCCTGGACTTACGGGCCTACGACCTCTTTACTGGTAAGTATGCAATAGCTCTACCAGTGCAGTACGATGTGGCTATAAGGCTTCAGTTCAATCGTTTCATATCAGAGTTTGCCAATTTGAAACGGTTTCTCACCAAACTGGCTACTTCCCTCTCTTTGTCACTTCTATAGTACATACATAAAATTTCAGCCATATGTGTCACCTTGAGAATGGCTGACCTGTAATGGCGCTATAGTAAGTATAAAAATAAATAAAAATGGACATATTTTTCAAATTTAATATTTATTTCAGACTCGTCAAAATAATCTTGTACAATTTGTACTGATTCATAGAATCGGTATAAAAAATCAGATAGTTTGATTTCAGTATATATACATACATATATGAAAATATACAAGGTATATCTTGGTTATAAATAAATATAATTTCAATAAACATAATTTATTAATATAATTTAGTGGCATGCTTCAAATCGAGTGTTACGGACTATTCTTAAAATAATTTGATTTGATTATGTGAACTTTTGTTTTTCTAATTAAAAAATAAAAAAAATAAGTAAAAAATATTTTTTGAAATTTTTGACCGTTGAACAGTTTGAGGGGTTGTGAGTTTTTGTTTGGATTAAATAAGGAAATAATCGCGAGACGACTGTGTGACAACACTTGATTCGTTCCACTTTTGCGAGAAATTCGAAAATAAACACGCGATTCAAAGCGGAAAAGCTTTCACAAATTTTACGGCTTGAAACAAAAGTCAATTATTTACTTGTTTTGTGACGCGAGCTTCCGGTGTAAAAGCGGGAAAATCAATTTGAAACGAGCGAGTGAAAAGCGCGACGATGCGATCTAATGCGTGCGTATATTGCAATATATTGTGCGAAGGAGAAAAATTTCATATTACGTTTCTTGTGTATTATATTATATTGTATTTGAATATATACACACATACATATATGTATATATATATATATATATATATATATATATATATATATATATATATATATATATATATATATATATATATATATATATATATAATATTATATATGTATATATATGTACATGTACATACAATATAATATACAAATCGAAATTTCATATTTGAAGGATCAAAGCGACTTTCTTGAAATCATTAACATTCTGGAATTCGTCTATGCCGTATTTTCACTTTGATTTTCAGTCATGCGATATCTACGATAATTCAATGTCAAAATAGCCTTCAGGTAAGAAGCTACGACTAATTATAACATGGACTTGTTAGAAAAATAATTTGTTTTTCTTTATAAATCGAACTGTTGAAAAATGTTTGCTTAATTATGTTATTTGTTATTGAAGACATTTATTAAATATGACATTTATACAATATATTGACTAATATATTTTGTCATTTTCCTTTGATATTCGGCTCTTTGAAGATCAATATGAAAAAGTTTTAAGCGTAAGAGAAAGTTTTGATAATGGTAAAACTTTCGACAAGTTTTCATAAAGTACAAGAAACGATCATTCCTTTCACCATTATTATAATTTAGGTGGAAATATAAATAAATTTTAAATAAGCGACGGTGATTATTAATTAATAAGCAATATAACATTTGTGTGATTTTTACGTATTTTTTCTATTTAAATAAAATTGGGAAGATTTTCTCAAAAGCTGTGTAGATAATAATAATGCGAAATGTAGGTGTAAGAAGTTCTAGAGCGTTATAACTTTCAGTTAAGTATGAATTTGAATAAATATATAATATAATATAATTTAAGCGCGCGGTTTTTCTCAGTGCGGTGTAAGAGGTAGCTAATATAGCTTTTCCGTTAAGGTTTTATGTTTCATTTTCCCAGCTGAAATAATAATTTTCCCGGAGATTAGCCCGAGGACTTGAAGAGCAAAGTGAGCGTGTTGAGCACGCCCCGGCCAGTACTCGAGCACGAAAGCGCGAGTGCACGCGATGCACTTCATTGCAACGTGCACACACATGAGGGTGGTTCAAGACGTTCACAAACAATCGATAATATTATCAGATATATGTATATTTGGACTAGCTATGAAATTGAAATTTAATGGATTAAGTTTATTTAATCTAATATAAGTTGAATAACTCCAAATTAGGCTCGCTATAAAACACTTCGTAATGGATGCCGTATTAAATACGATGCATAGGAACTGGTTATTGTGTGGTATTTTTAGTAGATAAGATATATCTATGATTCATTATTGTAATCATAATTGAAAGAGGTAGAAAATACCTGTGTGTGTATATATGTATGTATGTATGTACGTATTTAAGAATTTTTTGAAAGTGTTTTTTTTGCTTGAACTTTTTTAATGATCCTCAAACAAATATATGTACATATGTAGTGTGTAGCGTTGAATAAAGCGTTGCGGAAAAAGAGTGAAAAACAAACGCAAACGCAGGGAATGTGCTGTAATGAAACGCCTCATTCTAAACTTTGGTCGAAACCTATTCATATATTTCGCACACACAAACAGTAATTAAAATACAACAGCTTTGGAAACATGTGGCAAACAAAACAAAACATAACAAATGATAATATAATAAAATAAAAATGTGTAACAAGAATGGAAGATGCTAGTCGTTGGGTTTTGGTATTGTTTAATGTCCTTTTTTGAATCCCCATTTCTTGTGGTCTTCGTGACCTCCCTTCTTTCCAAAGTCGGAATGGTGGGACCAGTGCTCGTCGTGGCCTCCGGCTCCCTTGTGACCCTTGTGATCGTGGTGGTGGGATCCCTTCTCGTGGTGACCCTTCTTGCCGTGTTCTCCGTGGTCGTGAGCACTCTTGTGATGACCTCCCTTGTGAGACCCGCCCTTCTTGTGTCCGTGCTCTTCATGGAATCCACCGTGCTTCTCGTGGTGGCCGGCATCGTGATGTTCGTCGAAGAAGTGCTTGTTTTTCTTGAACTCGTCTAACTTGTGAATTTCGTGCTTGCCCTTTGTAGAGTGACCTTTTTTGTAAGATCCTTTCTCGTCGTAGCCGTGTCCTTTCTCTCCTTTTTCAGCCTTGTGGTGCTCGCCGTAGTAACCGCCTCCGTCATGATGGGACTTCTTGTGACCACCATGGTCAGAGTAGTGTCCTTTGTGGCCTGCTTTGTCGTGGTGTCCTTTGGAGCCCTTTTCATGGTCGTGGTGTCCTTTATAACCCTTGTCTCCCTTATCTCCATGGCTGGAGTGATGATCTGAGTGGTGTTCCTTGCCACCTCCTTTTTTCCAGTGGTGTCCGTGGCTAGCGGCCGTCTCCTGATCTGCTTCGCGTTTGCTCCTCGAGATTTCCCTAGCTGTCACTGTCACTAGCACTACTGCTAGTGCCAGCAGAATCGGCAGCGTTCCTTTTTTAAGGATCGCCATTTTCGGCTATTTGATAAGAGGTGACCCTCTGGGTGTTTACACGATTGATGCAAGCAACGAAGTGATGCATTATTTAGTGAAAAATAGGCTTTTATACCGACGTCGGTTAATTTCGCAGTGTTTAGCAACTCGCGGTGTTAAGGAAACTTTTGGACCAGATATAGCAATCTTATCTATTGAAGCATGAAGTGTTGTTTTTACGCCAAGTCTGCTGTTATGGCACCGTGTAATGTCCATTTCGATGAAGTAACAGCATGTTCTGCGGATCAAGTTTGAGTTTTTTTCTTATTTTTTTGACTGCGAAACCGATCGACCATTTCACTGTCACGTAAAAAATGTTTTAAGACTAACGTATAGTAAATGCTTGATATTATGACTATAAAATACAATTTAAATGTAAATAAATAAATATTTTGATTGAATGAAATAAAGGTAAATAGCAATTGGAATAAATACTTGAATCTGTGTTTTGTTAGTATTTATTATAAGATATAAAATTTAAATAAACAATTCTTATTTGTTTTATTTCAAAAAAAATTTTAGAATATAAATTAAAATGAAAAGTTATATGGAAAGAGAAACATTTCTAAACCAGAATATTGTATGTATGTACATATTTGGGTTTCTAATATTCCGGACTTTTCAATTCTCGGGATACGGGATATATGTACATACATATGTATATACATATGATGTATAATTTTAATTTATTTTTTATATATTTAATTTATTATTTTTTTGTTTTATATAAGTATATAATTTATTTATTTATTTACAAAATATTAACAAAAGTAAAACTGGAAAATAAGTAATTATAAAAGTAAATTTATTTGAAATAGCTTCTTCGAATCCTATATTATGCTTTTCTAGATTTGGTCCAAATATTTCCAGCAATGGAAAAAACTCTTTCAGTTTCAATCAGAGTTGGTTTTATAGTTAAAAAGGACGATTTTTTTATATCATCAATTATTTTTTAAAGTCGAGACTTTTTTTATTTACGTTATTTTGTAGACGTGTCTTTGATAACTTCTTATTTCATCTTTAAACACGAAATTGTCTCATCTTCATCAGAATTTAAAAGAGTTTCTTCAACTGTGGAATCCTCAATTCAAGTAGAGTACATTCATTTCATAATAGATATATGTATTATATAGTTTCATCGTAGGATATACATTCGCCTTTATTATAAAATTTTGATTGATATATTTTTTTCGGGATTCGAGATAAGAATTCCCGAGACACGGAACATCAAAATTCCGTGAATTCCCGGGAGTTTCTGTCCCGGTTCAGAATCTCTAGTATGTATATAATTCTAACGGAAAAGTCGTATAATAAATTTTTGTAACTGGTCGCTTGAAAGATAGTGTATGTAATGGTGGGAAATAAATTGTAGAAAAGATTTAGTAACATATTCTATATATAAATTTATTGAAACACAATTACACAATTACTTTAGAATTTGATTGCCACAACGTCTGACATTTACTTTACATGCTTTGAGTTACACAGTAGACACCATTGCATGCGAAATTTAACCGTCGCCCATTTGCAATTGTATTGTAATTACAATGTACATAGTCGAAAGAAATGAATAAAAAGAGAAATTCAATGTTGCGAATACACATTTACTTAAAGCAACTAGGTGGCATAAAATTTAAAGCGAGCAAAATTTCAAGTCTGTGACATAATTCAATGACGCGAAAATTATTCACGACAAAGACCCAACATCCGATTCCGGAGCATCGTATTGATTTAATGTAATCAGCGCCCTAATGGACACCCCGACACAAAAGGGTTGGACGTGAACGCGAGTAAAATAGAGAGGTAACATGTTGCGACGCGAAAAGTGGCGTTAGTATCGCGGCTAATAGTCGACCGTGAGTGCCGACGTCTGACAGTCCATTAGTGTCTTAATTACATCAAAAGGAGCACACATCGATTTGCGCAAAAGGGTACATTTAGTACATTTGCAAGCGTCAAAGGTGAAGAACTGTGTCAGCTCTCTCTAGTACCTACGAGTATATATGTACATACATACATACATATAACCTAATCATCGAGCGATCAAAGGATGGTTGTATGCACATTTAAAGTTTTTTTAAACAGTTAGTCTATGACAGTAAGCTAACGTCACCCACAATCATATTATTTACAAGCAATATACGTCTCAACTCTGAATGGTATAATATAAATCATACACAAAAATATAAATAGGTTAAGGTTAGGATAAAATAGATTGAAGTCGGTTTATGCGGAGGAAAATATGTTTTAAAGTAAAAAATTTAAAGTAAGAAAGAGTGTACATATGTACATATACATATGTAGCTGAGCGTGTTACGAAAAGTTAGAGCGAAAAGCTTCACAAATGTGTGTATGGCTGCCGAGAGGGGGGGGGGGGGAAGCTGGGGTCAAAGTGGGGGCCTCCGTGTTGGGACGTTCGACTGATCGATCTCGATATTTTGTATTATTCTACATAAGATACATATATTTCTTTAATGCTAAATCTTTATTATTTTTCGATCCGCGCATTATTTGTGTCCATTAATTGTACGTGTTATATCATACTTATTCGATTATTTCAAAAAATATAGGTATTTTTTTAATAGTTCTGATAGATTTTTCGCATATTAAATGTATATCTATAATATTTTGTTTTGTTTTTTTGATTCCTCTCGGCGGCCTTGTGTGTATGCATATTTTGCATACGGAAGTTTTACACAGCGTAGTGCACTGGTAGAGCTATTGCATACTAGTAGAGAGGTCGTGTGTTTAAGTGCTGGTCAAATTCGCTGCTGGCAAGATCTTATGGTTATTAAAAAAACCCAGACGACCGTCTCCTGTTGTGATCTAATAAACCGGTGTCCTCCCACTGAGTTTGATTCATTAGCATCTCGAATTTGTTGAATCTTATACAATGTTATCTATGTACATAATGTATTTCTCGTAAATTTCCTGTGTATCAATAAATGTGTTGATTGTCCATAGATTTTATTTTATTTTTTATTTTACATAGATATACATATATCAGGAACGCCTAGCAGGTATACCCCAATGCGCCTTCCTAGACAATTAATTACAAACATTGCAGCAGTTTTATTGCATAAATCGTTGTATTTCGAGAGGCTGGAGAACACGAAACTAACAATTAATTAATTAATGAATTAATCCATAGAAACATCTATAGATTTACGTTTGTACATACATTTTTAAATATTGTACATAAATCAAATTCAGATATTTGTGACATAGCGGATAGAATGGTATTTGCCAATCTGATGGATGTACTGTTTCAACAATGAAATCAGATAAATTGGCAAACTCTGATAGGAAACGATCGACTTAGAGTCACAAATATCCATGTCTGATCAGCAGTATTAAAGATTAGTATGGGATCGAACCCGGTAACCTCTCGGTGCTAAACATAAACGAAACCACCGAGCCATACTATTGGCTGTCTCTATTGTATTTTATGTCCTGTTATGTATGTTTGAAAAATTGGTAGTACTTACGTATGTAAAAAATAATCTAATCATGTGTCGCCTTGAGGTAGTTTTTGCTATGGCACATATTATTTTTATTTATATATATTTTAGCTATCAAGCTAATTTAAAAATACATCTTAATTATTATACTTAACTCTAAAATTTATAAATAAATAAATGTACTGTCCCTCACAGAGGTGTCTCTTCGCACCTCGCAGGAATGCATCCATGTTTTTAGCAGACCTGACGCACTCAGGGAGGGCATTATACATGAGCACACCCCTGTGAAAAACACCCCCAGCCGTCTTATTCTTTCTTACTCTACTTACAACTAGTTTGTCCTTATTTCTAGTATAAAAACTATGTTTATCTCTATTCCTTATTATATAATCATCAAAATACTTAGGTAATAACTTATGATGTATGTAGATATAAATAAAAAAATATATCATCATCATCATCATTTACAGCCATTCAATATATTGTGATAAATGTACAAAGGAATTAATCGATCTATTTGAATAATGAACTTAAGCTCAAATAGCACGAATCAGTTGTAGGGTCTGTTTATATATACATATATATATATATATATATATATATATATATATATATATATATATATATATATATATATATATATATATATATATATATATACATAATTATGTACGTATGTATTTTCAGACTTAAATTTCCTCGTGAGTAGCTCTCAGTGAATAATTTCATACAAATAATAATACGGTCGGTTCATTCGAGATCAATTCTATTGTTACAAAATAGTTCGAACAATCATGAGTGCTTGTAGTTTTAAGTTATTTCAACTGTATGCACACAGGTATGTACATATGTTCAAATGTACAAAGTCTCGAAAAGAAAATGGCGTGTAAAGTGTGTGAGCGTTTGATCAGGAAATAGGAAAACACACAGTGTGCTAGAATTCCTTCGGGAAAATTTCACATTGTTCACGAACCGTCGACACGATCCAGTCTCGTTTAATTAAGTGCAGAGATTTTCTCTTTGCACATATTCAGTATTCTTGATGTGTGCGTCCATATAAAGTATATGGATGCGAATATTGTGTGTGTGTGTGTGTATGGCGTATATTATGATTGCCTTTTGACAACGAAACAAAGCGACCGTAATACACACGGCGTCTGTGTCATGGGGAATAAAATTAACATAAAACCTTTTCATCACACAATATGGCGGGGAGTGGGATAAAAAGAGTGGGAGACTTTGTTTGTTGGCGACGCGCTCTCGCAACTTCTAGGGCCATATTGAAAGCTCTTCGGGATAGGAGGCAGCACGGGTGGGACTTCGGGGGCTTTTTGGGGCTTCAGGGGTGCGAGGGGAGACCAATAAAGCCTCCCCTAAACCGCTTGTGTGTTGAACTTGAAGTTTCCAAACTAAATTAACTCGAAAGCGCGCCGAATATGGGCTTTACGGTGATGCCACGTCACTAGGTCATTTTCTGCCCTGCTTTTTAGCTATAGATTTATTAATTTAACCAGCAGCATGGACTAGTGGTTAGAATATCTCGCTATGGTCAGTGTGGTTACGAGTTCGAGTCCCACTGGTTGCTGCCAGCCAGACCTTGGTTTGTGACCAGGTCGATCGTTTCCTATCAGAGTTTGCCAATTTTTCTGATTTTCATTGAAACGATTCCTGCAAAATTGACTTTACATCCCTATTTATCTCGCAAAATCTTGAGTTATTATGTTATATCTCAAGGTCCGCCGGGTTCTCTCCATAGATGTATATGTGGACGATTATTGTATAAAAATTCGTATTGTTGTATAAATATTTGTTAATCTTATTGTATACGATGTTTGCATGTTTGACTATATATATCAAGTATAATTTCGAATTATGTAATAATTATGTATTGGTTCACTTTTCGAATTGAAGCGATCTGTAATTTTTTTTTATTTGGTGCCATCTTATCAATTCCCGATAAATCATCACCAGTGATATCGTTGTTCTTCACGTACGGGCACTACGGAATCACCACTCCGTCCCCCAAAATTGTGAATTCGGCTTCAATATTTTTTGGCTTGAGGCTTTTTTCTCTTTAAACGCCTCTGCTGGTGAGTTCTGTCCAGTAACTGCAAAGCTTTTATGTTAGGGTGACGGTGCAGTCTCAACTCGTGCCTCCCGGCGCTTTCTCGTATAACTTCTCTTTTGAGGTCTTTGTGGATCTCTTCGTTTGTGACAAAGCGATATGAATCGGTGATGATTCTCAGAAACTGGTTTTCACATATTTGCACATATTCGATGCTGGATGGCTTACTGTACCCCCACAGTTGTATGCCATATGTCCATATTGGCTTCACAATTGTCTGGTATATTAGTATTTTGTTATATCAGTGCAGGTCTAATTTGGAGTGTCTTCCTATTAGCCAGTACATCTCTCGCTGTTTGATTCTAATATGCTCTATTTTTTTCTTGATATGATGCCTCCATGTAAGCCTTGAGTCAAGATGCAGTCCTAAATATTTGGCTGAGAAAGCTTGTGGAATTTGTATCAGTTGATGAAAGTTTGAAGGTTGATGTCGTTTTGTCGCAGGGTAAATGTGACATGTATTGATTTGAGCTCGTTCAGTTTTATCTTCCAATTCATGATCCATTTGTTGATTTTATTTAATGCTTGCGACTAGCTCGATGAGATTATGACTGTTTCACCGGCAAATGTTTCAATGAATGTCTCTTTGCTTGTCGGGATGTTAGCAGTGTATATCAGGTACAGTATACGTTCTATCACGCTTCCCTGCTGTACTCCTGCAGTGGCTGTGAAAAAGTTAGAAAATGCCTGCTCATGAGCAACTCTGAATTTGCGTCCGGATAGGTATGATTCAAGTAATTTGCAATATTTTCCAGGTAGTGACTTGCTGATTTTGTAGATAAGTCTTTCGTGCCATACCCTGTCGAAGGCCTTAGAGACATCAAGAAATACAGCCTGACAATAATTCTTTTCCTTTAACGATTGTTCTGTTTTTGTAATAACATTTTATTACAAAAAAAAAATAGATCTGTAATGAAGAGTATACATTGATTGATGGAATAAAATAAAAAATAGCATATTGTTGGTTATGAAATATTTCTACTGGCATCTCAGACAACAGTGTCTGTAGTTCGATTGGGATTCATTGGTACAACAATTGGGCTTGAGATTTATTTGGAATTCAAAGTTTTACAAATGCTGAATCAAAAAATCAAGAGCTAACTTCAAAATATTTAAAAATAATATCAAAATTGATAAAATTTAAAAATACTTTGTTGTACCAAATTTGATCATAGAAGTAATTTTGTAAAGCTCCTGACCTAATATAACGTAACAAATTTTTTGGCCTTTAGTTTATTGATTAGCAATTTTAAATGCCTTTGGTCACTTACTTTATTTAATTTAAGTTAAGTTAAGTTAAGTTGGACCACTTTGGTATTACAGGAGTTTCTAATGCACCACAATGGTCGAAAATATACAGAGTTGAGAAAAAAAAAATATATATACAGAAAAAAATAAATTTATACATAATCATAAAAATAGCATTATAATAATAGCAGATAGAGTAAAATTATCAAATAAAAATACATAGTAGGGAATTTCTTGAATCTACAGCCAGCACCAATATATAAAAAACAGCTGTAAATTTAAATCATCCCTGGGAGGCCCAAATGGAAAGAGAAGATCAAAATTCACCGATACATCACATTCAATTATGAAAATAGTGATGAGAGCAGGCTACCAGAAAAAGATATTAAAATAATCTCTGATAACCTACGCTCACTGAGATGGAAAATATCACATTGGGGCACAGCAGCAACGATTTCATTAAGAAGTCAGACAGAGCTCTTGAAATAGAAGCCATCCGATAAAGAACTGTGCGGGCAGGAGGTACAACCATCAATTTATGATGTCTACCACGCTGCACGCATATCATTATTAACAAGTCTCAACTGTTCAAGAATGACGGGCATGACGTATTACCACGTAGAAGCAGGAGAACAAAATTAATTAATGAGAAGTTTTTCCGAAGTTCAAGGGAATTATACTCAAGCATATAATAAAAGATCAGCAACCATAGTAAATTTTCAGTAAAAAACGGCTAGGTCAATCGATAAACGGCTAGTAATCAGAATAGATGGCCAGGTATACATTTCGATTGGTCAATATTTTATGTCGGGTGGTGAGAAATTTAATTTTAATGGTTAGTTTATTTTGGAATTTTGTTTGTTATTTCACACACGAAGTTCTATTGTGAAGTACATATATTGAAATTGAAGATATATTATACATATGTACGTGTTAAAATGAATGCTTTGATGAACCCGATAAATGTATTCTGAGCGAACTGATAAATTAGCTGACCAAATTCATATATACTATGTACATACATACATACATATGTATATACATATGTAGTTACTGACTACTATTGTTAGTTAATTAATAACTGGCCAAAAATATAGTAGCCATATTTTTTCTATGGAGTGTGCACGTACGTATGCACATACATATGTTTGAAATAAAATTGCGCTGCAAAAGTCATTTTCGCAAAGCAATTAAAATTTCAATATCTGCAGGCTACTGGAAATGTGTCTGTTATTTAATAAATTGTCCATTATATAAAAATATACAAAGTTCCATTTAATTGTGAAGTGTATCAGGTAGACCGTGCATACACATCAATGGGCATAGTCAAAATACAATTTGTCGAATTATCCAAGTGGTAGTCAAGATTTAACTACTGCTTTATTGACCGTTACGTGATCTAGTGCTTCCTTACGCCCAATCGACCCCAAACAAATGTCCAGAGTGTCCAAGTCTCGGCGACAACTTCACGACTTTCGTGCTTGGAAATGTTCCTCATTCTCCCCTTCATCCCTTCACTTTGTTTTGGGTACGTCTTGACCTTTTGAATTATTCATGGCGCGTCTTAGCTAATCGCTCCCAATACGTACGACCGTCTAACTCCTCCTCCTCCCTTTCTTTTCCCCTTCCTCAGAGCTTTTCACGTAGCAATATAAAACGGCCCGCTTGTCGCATCAGCCTAATTGCCCAGTGATGCCTCGCGAGGGTACACCGCCTACAGTTCGGCAAACTTCAATCTATATCTCAGGCAAGTTTTTGTCAAGTTTGAACCTCCTCTCGTCCCCTTTCAGGAAAAAACTTTTGCGAGCCATCGGAGCGAGTTTGGGATGCGATGGATTTTAGCTAACAAAACGTTCGACGACAAATTCCAATCGGATCCAATCTCGCTAATATATAAAGTGAACGTCACCAGGTGGAGAGACGTTGATTAAAATGGAACGTAAATTTTTTTAATTTCTGCAGCTAAAATGGTGATACTATGTAGCTTCGATCAATGCTGTAGCATTGGTTTCTAAGTAGTTTTATTTTAGTAATAAAGTTATATAGGTATACTTCAATGCATTTCTTTACTTATATGTATGTAGTCTTCATTCTCCACTAGATCAAACAGCACATATGTAGGTAAGCAATTAAGGCTAGTGCACATAGAAAATTGTGATTTCCATTGAAGTTGATAATCTATAAATTTATATTTAGACCGCAAATAGAGCACAAGGGCAACCCGAGCATGGGAAATTTCGATCTGCTCTCTAAAGGATTGAAGTCTAAATTAATTCATCGGTTGCGGTTTAGCCCTAGACGTAGTCGTGACCACAAGCTTTCAGACAGTTATGAAGAAAAATTAATTTCATATTCCGTCGATTGGGGACTTCTCTGAAACCGCAGACTGTCTGATATCGGTAAGCAATATGCATCCCAGGAGAGTTGGTGATATATCAAAAAATTTTCTACCTACATATACATACATTGCCTTGAATGTTGTGAACTGTGGAACATATCAGAACAAAGCAAAATCATACTGATACATTTTCTTATTGCATTACTACGGGAATATGTTTGTATGCCTTTAGGCAACTTACATATATGAAATAACAATACGATTGTTAGATTTTTTCTTTTTTCTAATTGTATAATTGATTTCGAACGTATTGAAAAATTCACAGATTTTTTTCGTTATATCCAAACTTTTTTAAGGAATAGGCGTATATTTCTTTGAACAACAAAAAAAAGGACAGCACTTAGCGGTGGCTTTGAGATTTAGTAATGGGCGAAGATCAGGACATAAACCAATAAAATAATATTGAAATTAGTTTCTAACGTACACAAAGCCTTTCAGAATTTCGGCAAATCGGGTTTTATATAATTTGTAGTTCAGGCATTAAAGTATAGAAAACGTTATCGTAAGATGTTATGAATTCGTTTCCAAAAATTGCAATGGTTCAACTAGCTTTTTCAATTTTAAGCTAAAACAGATGTGTAAAAATTTAAAAGATATGAAATATTTCCATCTTTGAAAGATGGAAATATTTCATAGTTCATTACATTTTCGAACACAAATTCATCTCAACAGTGTTTTTATTTACGATTCCACGACCACAGTTTTTCAACGAGGTAAAACATTATTTTTTTAATTTATTGTTGATAGAAGCTTAATTAATTAAGTCATTTAATTATTTGTGCGTATTCAGGATCTCCCAATTTACTGCTGTTATATATAATACAAATTTTATTATTTGTAATATTTCTAATAATAATATATAATGATGATCTTATGAAAATTCATAATGTTTGCATAATATACAATTTTTTTTCGATATAGAAATTTAAAAAAAATCTGAAACCAGTGAAAGCCGGTTTAAAAAAAATCTGAAACCAGTGAAAGCCGGTTTAAAAAAAATCTGAAACCAGTGAAACCAGTTTTTTATTTGTAAAAAAAACAAAATCCGGCTTTTTCTTTCGGGCGGTTTTTTGGAACAACTATGTAAATTTAGGTGTACTCATCGGGCAAATCCACTTTGGTTCCGGTGCATTTATTGTAATGTACGCAGGGAATTAGTCATATGTATGTACGTATATGAGTAGGATTTGAATTGATGTTGTCATACCCACTCGAGCGGTCAAAGGTTCGGTGGCAAAAGGTTTGGTTAGTTAGCGTCGCAGTGCAGGATGGATAATCTGGAGCCGATACGAAAGCGGGGCCTTTCCGTGCCGTCGCGTCCGGAATCCCACCGGTTTCTGGGAGCTTTTCTGTCCGGAGCTTTAACCGGGAGCTTTCGCCCGGGAATAAATCGACCGCAAAACTGGCTGCAGACCCCGCAGAGCGCGCTAATTGCCGGACAATACTTCTCCGCGGGCCGGATTACAGCATCGGGTCTTTGGCGAAGGTAGAGCGCAAATTCGAAGACTAACCGACCTTTCCTTAACTCAAATGAAACGTTCCATTGACCCAGCTTATCTTTTCCGGTTTTTCGTGTGTATGAATGTGTTGGTGGTGAACGTTATGTTGAATATTACTTGTGTGGGTTACATTGCATAAGAAATTATTGAACACTATGCAAAGTATAGGTATATAAAGCTGCAGTAAGTAGCAAAAATTATCTACAATATATATACATATATATGTATATTTTAGATAAGCCATTATATTAGCCAGCAGCATAGCTCTGCTTAACACCGAGAGGCGCCGGGTTTGATCCCATGAGCTGACCTCGAAAATATTTATGTAGTACTGCTGGTCGCACTTTAATACTTGTGAAGTCGATGGTTTCCTTTATCATTTATCGATCGATTATTTGATTTCATTGTTGAAACGGTTCCCCATCAAATTGGGAAATACATCATACGTATTATTTGTTACCACTATTTGAATATGATTTCAAATTTATAATATTTTTAATTTTTTTTAAATTTTATTACTTGAAAAATCAACAGACAACAGGATGTACATACATAGATATGTATAAAAAACAAATATTAAATATATAATATATGTAACATCCGAGTCCAATAACAGATTTTTACAAAGATTATAAAAAAAAAATGAAAAAGATAAATATAAGGAAAACAAATGAAAAAGAAAAGAATAAAGGCTATAACATGACAAAATATGTAGAACATTGCATAATTAAACTATAGTATTAAAATATTGGAAAAAGGTTATAAAATAGAATATAAGAAGAAATTGAAATTTACAAATATAAAACAAATGAAAAAGGTAAATACAAAATAAACAAATGAAAAGGAAAAGAATGAAAGCTATAATATAATTAAATAGCATATTACATAACTAAAATTAAGTATAAAAATATTGGAAATATTGGAAAAAGGATATAAAATAGAATAGAGGAAGAAATGAATCAATCGGTCAAGATTCTCTTGATGTTAGACCTGAATTGATGTAGGGAAATACCAAATAGATCAACCTCATTCAGCTCTCCGTTAAACATACGATAAACGCGCTGCAGATAAGAATATTTTAGGGAATTAGTATTGAAAGGATCAAGTGAAATATGTACAAGCTTAAAACCATATGCTTGGCACCATGGTTAACTATAAATGAAAGAAAAAAATAATAGTTATAGGTACACTATAACAATTCAATTTGTGTCGTAAAACGATGTTACAATTATATAGATCCACTGAAGTAGTTTAAACGCCGCTTTTCTGAAATCACTTTTTAAAATCTCATTTAAATATTTTCTTTTCGGTTTATTTCAATGCCCGAAAAGAAATATTTTTTCTTTGAAAATATTTAACTCGTTGGGTTTCTTTTCACGTCGGCGCTTTCTTTCAAAGTTTTTAAATTAAATTCATTCTTGGAATAAAACCTGATAAAAGTGCATAAATTTGAACGTCAATTTCACAAACCTTTTCGTCAAATATGGACATACAAATCTACATATATTTATATATACATGCACATACATATATATTTTGTTGATTCTAAAAAATAATTTGATGTATAAAATATATTCTATTAGTTTGGCTTCAAGGCCTCGGAATGGTTCAAATTTAATAATAGAGACTAACTGTTTCATTTTAACTTATTCGAATAATTTATGTCATTATTAAAAACAAAAAAAAAGTATTTAAAAACATATGAATCTAGATGTCCATTGCTAATACCCATGCTTTTTATCTAATGCTGCGTGCATACTGGCCCAAAGAAGCCAAGGGAAGGGGATTCGGCGATGGCTATCACACGTTCGCTAGCGATAGTATTTTTTATGGTTAAAAAACGCTCGTTGGGACCAGTAGCGAAAAAAATATCGAAACAAAAATGAAATTAACAAAATTTAAATTATAATTATTATATTAAAACTTCAATATAATAATTATAATTTAAAATGAAATATAATAAGATAAAACAGAACAATTTTCGAGATTGAGCTAAAATTAGATCATCAACAATCATATACAGGTAGTCTTCGACTTACGAGGATTCGCACTTACGACTGAAAAGAAATCAACGATTCTGCGAAAATTATTTTTTAAAAGACGTCATCTACATCCACTGTCATTTGAGAACAAATTAAATTAATTTGATTTTTTTTACGCCACTGGTCCCAACGAGCGTTTTATTAACCAAAAAAAATGCTAATGCTAACGAACGTGTGGTAGTCATCGCCGAATCCCCTTCGTTTGCTTTCGTTGGGCCGGTGTTAACGCAGCTTAAAACACGAATAGATGTGGTGATTAAATAACTTACTGACGTCGGGTACACATAAAGTCGAAACGTCAGCGAGGTTATTAAGTATTGCAACTTAGGAGAAGGTGGTTTAAATGGGATGTGGGTGGGTATGTAGTGGTTGGGGGTGGGAATATCAATCAATAGCTTGCGGGCGTTTCTCTTCACTTAACAGGATTAGGGCGCTAAGTCGCGGCGAGTCTCCACAATCCCTGAAATCCGCTTGTCTGTGTGAGGGCAGGGATTTCCCCTCCCACCTAACGGGTCCTGTCTAGCCCCAATACCCATCCAGACGGATTGACATGCAACCTCGAAATAAAAGCAAAAAAATTTCAGCGGTGTCGGCTAGCATTCCTGTAAAACGTTCATTCGATACGAGTCACATGAAATATGGGTCAAATGCTAAAAACGTCAACTCTCATACATACATACATATGTACATACGTCTTTTATTTTTCAAAATAAAACGGTTTGGTTCGTTGTTGCATAAATGGGATCTGTGCATACGAATACTCAAATGGTATGGACGGAGTATTTCACAGGATGATCTTTCGGCCTTTGATTTATTTGGACAATAATATTCTTGTATTCCATTTTTGAACGGTTGTAACACATTTAATTTATGAAGTAGAAGGGTAATAGGAAAGTAAAGAACTTTTTGTTTATTAGTTATTAAGGAGTCTGTTTTTTTATATTTGATATCCGATCTAAAAATCGATAGTTTATTATTGATATTATGGATGAAGAAAAATCGAATATTTGAAATTTTTTTTATTTGAGCAGAATAAATAATAATATCGATGACAGTGAAAGTGCAGAAATAGACATTTTCATTTGAGTTTATAAGAACGATCTGCGGTTTCAATTTTGTTGCATTTATCATTAAACAATAGAGTTATATAAATAAATTTTACATCATCGTCAAGCGCTAAATCATTCATGCTGTTTGCACAATAAATTTTCAAGTGAAATTTAATGCATTGCTTTACCAAATGATGACAGAAAATTTTAAATTCGCTAATTTTTAATATAATACATGTTTGAAAATGAGGGACCGACTATGAAGATGTTTAAAAATATGAAAATTTAAAATAAAATCTGTTCTGTTTATTACATACATAATATCGTCGGATATTTTAAGCTAGTCGTATTCAATATTGTACATATACTATATTAAAAATATGTTTGTGTTTGGTTTAGGAGCTAATCCACTTACTTCGTACGTTATTCTAGTAAAAACATACGGAGAGTATTCAATTACATACGTTCAAAAGGTGTATTTTCAACATGCCATTATTTTGCATATATTATACATGTATAGATATGAGTGATTCAGAATTACAGTCGTACTGTTACGTTTTGAAAGTATGTATGGTATTTTCACCTAAACTGAAATTATATATACATATTTGTGACTCACACAAGTTATTCAATAGCATACAATCAATCGTTAATGGGTGGAATTTTTCAGGTTAGCAAAAAGAAGATTTATGCCAACTATTTTCGAAGACGACGAAAGGCTCATACAAAATTTTCTGAAAAAGATTAAATTTTTAATTTATTTTTCGAATAATTCGATTATACAATATTTAGTCCAGCGCCGTTTCTAGGAGTTCGGTCGCCTGTGTGCAAACTTAAATCGGCCGCTCTTTAATTTTATCAGCATTTGTATAAATTACATTAATTCGGAATCTAGTATTGAGAATTTTAATCACAATTAAAATTAACCAGAAAAAAACAGACAGAAAACCAAAACATTTAGTTCCGAACAGGGCCAGATGACAAGAGAGACTGAACGTTTTCAAGTTCAATCATGAAAATATATTGTTTTTACCCCCAATGCCACATCTAGGACATTGTTCTTTCGATGACCAACCAATACTCAAGATTCTTGAAGAAATACATATGGCAGTCGCAAAGATAATATAACATTAAAGACTATATGCGGACCGAAGCTATACCTGCTATCCCGTTATTTCCCCGATTTATAGTATTTCAAGTTTTAACTTGCAACAGCAATCCACAAGTATATAACAAGACAACCTAAATGCATTTTAAAAGTCTTGTTTCGTATTTTTTAAGGAATATATTGTTGCATAGTGCGTTGGGTGGAGGAACCAAATAAAAAGCCAAAGTCGCTTCACAGCATTTATTGGTTTACCTATTGTTATAGTCCCGTACTAGATATGCAGTCCCACGGTCTCGGCATGCAGTCCCACACTTTCGCGCTGTCAGTTATGAGAACTCTAGCGGGAAGTGGCTGGGTGCCATTATTGACCACTAAGTCCATTCGGGGGTCTCCATTGTAATCCGACAGCACTTAAGCCTGGAAATAATCCTCGAAAACTAATAATAACGGCGACTCCTTTTAGCATATGCTATAATATTTGTATTTATATTTCGACCGCCTGTGTGCGTTACAAAAACTTGTACATATGGTTGGTGCGGCCCTGATTTAGTCTATGTATATATGTACGTAGTTACCATTACCATAACTGATAGGTCCTTTTCATGCTGTGTAGAATTAAAAAAATGAAAGAAGAATATATTTTAATTGACTTTCAAATCGGTATTAGCAGAAAATCTGGCAGCTTTTTGATCAGTCGTTAGGATTTCGCGTAATCAATTCGGCTCGAAGTCTCTCGAGGATGCGTCCCCGGCGGTACATTTTTCATCGTCAGATCGTCTTTGTACGAAATTTATTTCACGGTTACGTGATTAGCAGGTAGCCGTACCCAGAGGGCGGTGGGTGGGTTGGTTGAGCGGGTGAGCAGGTGGGTGGGTGGGTGAGAGGTCGGTGTCCCCTCGCACCACCGACCAGACGTAGCGCTCGTTTCCCACGTCGGAAATATAACTGGATAAGTAAATGTCGAAGAGCTGTACGCAATCAAGCGAATTGCGGCGAATCAAGAGTGCTGAAACGTAATTATATTATAGCCTCCCTTGATCCGTAGAGAGTGCCTCCGGCGCCCACCCCACAGCCTCCCGCCCGCCTACCCCCTCACTGTTCGTTTCGCTCTTTTTCACTGCTGACGGTCTACTCTTGTTCCCTCTTCGTCTCCTCGGTGTAATTTTGAATGTAGTTCTTTTTTTAAAGCATATTTACCTTCTACATAAAAGGATTTTATCGCAGAGGACCTGCTCTTTTAATTAATTACTGAAAAAACTGTTACAAGCTCTTTTAACCGTTCAAAATGTAGTTTGTTCAATAGCATTTTTAAATTAGTACATTATTATGTGCAAGCGGCATTATAGTGAGTATTATATGTGTATTATCGGTCTCCGTGACGAGACAGAATGTTAAATGACAGAAAACGCAAATATCGGAAGGCAAAGATCGAAAATCGAAAGATTGAAAGATTGCGAGAGCAGGATACAACAGGAATAAGAGGAACAGGCTTTTCCTCCCGTATTAATGTGCGCGCGCAGAATACGGAAGGAAAAGCATGTTCCTCTTGTTCCTGTTGTATCCTGCTCGCGCAAATTAAGTATGTACCATTTACCATGCACCATTTTTTTTTGATCTTTCGACTTAAGATATTTCGATTTTCGATCTTTGCCTTCCGATATTTGCGTTTTCTGTCATTTAACATTCTGTCTCGTCACGTAGACCCATGTATTATATACAGTATGCGATATTGCGATGTCATTAAATAAATTCAACGTTCTACTGTACATATTTTTGTCTTTCTTTGAAGTAGCGTGCATCCGCATGAGAGAAGTTTCAGTAAATTATTCTTGAAATATATAAACTTTTCGGCTTTTTTCCCACAGTGAGTTGGATTTCTATGCTATATAGAAAAATATTTTACTATCTTCTGAAATTTTTCACGTGTATTAAATATCTCAGGACTCGTTTTCTCAAAAATTTCGGTGTATTTCGTCGGCGAGTTTGTATATATGTACATATGTATACAAAACACGTATACGAAAATGTTTTACATATTGAAATACTTATTTAACGAGATAAACATTAACTATTTAACAATTATAGCAAGAATTGTTTTTAAACGTGTTTTTTATTAATATTTTAAAGGTGTTAATAGCTTAAAAATCTTTGAGTGACCACAATATATCTCGTATATTATAGATATTACATACATTTATAAAAAAATCATTTTTGTATACAATATACAAACTCCTGTTTAAGCAGACGAAAAGTTAAGAAAACGAGTCTCAAGATATTGCAAGTTCAAATATGTATACATATTTATGTATATTTATGTGAATGTTTTAAGAGCAAAATATTCTTAATAGTACTTATTCATTAGTAAAATTCAGATAATTTTATATAAAGTAATATAGCGAGGGACTTAATATTATATTGAAAACTACAGCTGTATTAATAAATATACATATGTATGTCATATACATATGTTTGACCGAGGAGTAGATATTAAATTTATATTTTAGCGTGGTGCTATTACAGGCTGCCCCAAAGCGACACCTGTGGTATTAAACTTGTAAATATATAAATCCATAGATTATAAATTTGAAATTATATTCCAATCAAGGGTAGGATGGTTTTACAGGAATTTGGCGAGGAATCATTTCAACAATGATATAAGATAAATTCTGATAGGAAAACTCTGATAGGAAACGATCAACTTGGAGGTACAGATATCCAAGTCTGACTAGCAGCACTGCAGAAATACTCTGAATAAATTCTTTTCAATCGGGGTCAACTCAGCGCTTGAAATCGGGAACCTCTCGGTGGTTGGAATTAGCGTAACCACCGAGCTACAAATACTGTTGGTTAGAAATAATAAATAATACAAATTTGTAGATTGATTATTTATTAATTTAGTACACAAAAATAAGTACAGTAAGTGCTACTCACTTTATTTGTTGAACTTTTTTGAAGAAAACAAACAATAGCGATGGTTTAAGGCACTTAAATTACTAAAACATTCATGATTATTGTATGTACTATGTATACTTCAATGAATTTTCACATTCTTTGACACTTGTTATGTAGAATATAAATTGAATTGAATGCTAATTTTCTTCGGTCTAGTATACGGGACATTTTACATGTAACGTATTGCTATACCGGAAGTACGCCTCCGGATATATAAGGTGTGCACGTGTATGGATGATGGTCTGAAGCAGGTGTTGGGTGTCCCAAAACGGAAATCTTACCTTTGCAAAGGAAGGAAATCTCGAATGCAAATGTGGCACGTAATCGCTTCACGTATAATTACAGGACATTCAGCGTTGCGCAAGACACGTCACACAACATCTGCTAGCCATAACCATGGATTTCATCTATGTATGTATGCATGAAGTTCCACACCCCTTAATGCTCAAATCCTCACTTTTATTCAAACACTTTTTCTACGGCGTAAATAATATGTGTATTCGAAAAACATTCTGAAGCTGCGGAAAACACGACGGGTACATATCTAGAGGTGTATCCCGCCTCGTTAGCGGGTCAGTGGTAACGAACCGGGTGGCAAATAACCGGTGATCGGTTTATTGTCGGACCTTCAAAGCCTGAATAATAATTAAATAATACGTACGAGCCGGTACAATTAAGTATTCCGCTTCAAAAGCTCGACAAAATTGGTATATCGGACATAACGAATGCGATATTAATTCTGCGATAAGATAAAGAGTGTATGTTGAGGACGTGAAACTAGAAGTAAAACTTGTGTGGAAATAAATAAGATAACAGTACAAAAATGTAAAATGTAAAGTAGTCTAAGATGAATTTCTTTATATGACCACATATAAAAGTTTGGGGTTACATATAATATTACATTACCTTTAAATCATGTAAAGAAATTATTCTAAAACCACTTTACGTTTTATATTTTTGTACGGCAACAAATTAAATGGTTAGAATTTAAATTACCTTTTGGTCAGAATAAAATTTGAATCTTGGTCAGAATATTATTACCATTTTGGTCAGAATTATATTATTCATGGTCAGAATTATATTATTTATGGTCAGAATAAAAATGAATAATAACAATTTAGGACGATCAGAATACAAAAATAAGAAATATTTATATTAAACATTTATAATGAATGGTGATAGTATATAAGTATAAGTATTCACAACGACAAAATATGCGAATACAAGTTTAAAATAATATACATATATATATATATATATAGGATCCGGATGTGAAGGATTCCAAGTGAAACGCACAGATTAAGTCAGAACTATTTATTGTACACGCTCTTCGGGCTTGTCCTCCAACAAGTGACCATAACAACACGCATCCGGTCTTTCCCATGCATACCACACTCATACTTTATCCCTTGCAGTTTGACCAACCACAATTACGGCTCGTTTAAAAATCATTCCTACATTTCGGTCATTCCTGACTGTCATTCGCCCTCGGATGACATTCTGTCTTTTATATTTTTACAGCATTTCATCTCACATTCTTTTACATTTCATCTTCTACTCTATACAATATATCATCTTACATTCTTTTAAAACATTTCCTCTATCATCCTCAACAATGTTTCATCTCACATTCTTTTAAAACATTTCCTCTATCATCCTCAACAATGTTTCATCTTCCATTCCATAAAATCATCTTATATTCTTCTAAACATGCTTTCAATTGTCACAATTACAATTTACATCACAATTACAATCATCATCACAACTACATTTCAATACACTTATACATCAATCATTTTACAATTTACATAACAATTACAATTATAACAAATTAATCGTTACACATTTCACTACAAATCAATTTTTCATTTCAACACAATTCAATCTTCAATAAAGTTACACATAAATCATCACAATTACAATTTAAAATTATTTCAAGCAATACAAAACAGAAAGGTATCACAATTACTATGTAAAATTATTACAAGCAATACAAAACAGAAAGGTATCACAACCTTTACAATGACAAGTTAAATTTTTACCCCGGAAACAATCACATTTTAAAACATTACTAGAATTAGCAATAAAACATTAAAATCAATACCTTTACAATGACAGGTTAAATCTTTACACCAGAAACAATCACATTTTAAAACATTACTAGAATTAGCAATAAAACATTAAAATCAATACCTTTACAATGACAGGTTAAATCTTTACATCGGAAATATCACATTTTATAACATTACTAGAATTAGCAATAAAACATTAAAATCAATACCTTTACAATGACAGGTTAAATCTTTACATCGGAAATATCACATTTTATAACATTACTAGAATTAGCAATAAAACATTAAAATCAATACCTTTACAATGACAGGTTAAATCTTTACACCAGAAACAATCACATTTTAAAACATTACTAGAATTACATTTCAATACAGTTATCTTATATTCTTCTAAGCATGTAACCACATTAAAACATGATTCAATGTACCAAGCACTTCCCAAAAAATACTAGAATAAGCAATAAAACATTACACTTTTCAATCATCAAATTACAAGTAAGGCTTAACTAAAAACCCTCCAGGTATTTCACTTATTCTCTAATTCACAAACGCACACTTCACTTCCATCGGTGCAACTTAAATTCTATCCAATGCCCTCGGCGATTCTCTGTGACTGTCCGAGGAATCTGCCGTCACCCCACAGATATTCTGCTAGTAATTTACCATAAATGAAGTCAACACATATTGGTTCTAGCTCACTGATACATCCAGTAAGTCTTTTCTCAATCCATGGTTCTATTTTCTTTTCCATTGAATTAACATCAATCCGACTACGACTGAGCTTGAAAGTGAATACAGTGTCTTTTGGTGTTGAAATTTTGACTGGGTCCCTTAATCCTTCTTGTGATTTAGCCATATCTTTCTCTTTGTCTTTATGTTTTTCCTTTTCTTTATTCTCATCTTCAGAATTCTTCAAATGACTATAATCCTTAGATCCTTTTCCAAATTGATCATCGGGTGGTTCATCTGTATTTGAAAACGGTATGTCTCCGTAGTCCCAAAGTCTTCTTCTTTGCAATCCATCACCGTCCATACTTCCATCAGCCAGGTTCACACCTCCATCAGCCATGTTCGCATCGTCCTCTTCATCATTGGAAACAATGAGTTCTCTTTGAGCAGACATCTCTCGTGAAGCCCGTTGCTGCAAAGGTCTTTTACATGCCTGTTGCCACACTTCCTTACGATCCCTCATGTCTTGCTCTTTTTTCCTCCTCGGCAGACTCCGTTCTAAGTTAACCTCCATCAAAACACACGGTTTTTTAACACATTTCACTTTGCTGCCGTCAATGCACATAAGAACGGATTCTGTGATAGGGCTACCCAACAGGGCGGCACCCGGGATACTGACTTCTTTTCTTATTTCTTCTTGTATTGTCAAGACAGTCTTTGTTTTGGTGCTGTTACATTGAGCTGATATGTGCCCAAACTCGTTGCAATTGAAGCAGCGGGTTCCTCTTTTCTTGAATCTGCAGTCGGCTGATAAGTGTCCACGTCCTCCGCAATTGTAACATTGTGGTCTCTCTCTTTCTCGGTTTCTTACGGGCCCCGCCACCCTGGGTTCGTCGTCCTCTCTAATTTTCTCGCACTGCGTAACTCGCGTCTTCAGCTCCTGGATTGTACCGGCCCCGCTCAGCGTCATTTTTTCATACTTATCAAACCCAAGTCCACCAATTATGTACGCGATAATCGCCTCTTCCTCAATAAAACTACACTTGGCTGCAATCCCCTTCATCCTGTAAATGTAGCTTAAAATGTCTTCCGCTTTTCCCTTTTTTTCTAACCTCAGTTCTCTGTGCACGTCCGCACTATTCAACTGATGGCCAAACTCTCTGGTCAATCGTTCCTTAAGTATCGCCCACGTGACGATGCCCGTTTCCGAGTCCAAGAAGTCCTTGGCAGTTCCTTCACACAGCATCCGCCCATACACCAACTGTTGTGTCTCCGTCCAGCCGAGGATTTGCGCGTTTTCTTCGAGGCGCTCAATCCACACTGCAATAGGGCTATTTCTGCCGTTATATTTCGGCAGACCGAAACCAACCTCCAGATCTCGGAAATTGAACTGTGGTATCTCCCTCGTCGTGGATATCATCATCGTCGTGTGGCGTGTTCGCTGACGTGACGTCACCGACGTCACGGGCTTCGCCTTTAAGCTCGTACGCGATCTCGTCATCGCGCGCGCGTCCTAACCTCAACTGTCAAAACTCCGCGTCGTCGTCTGACCGCTTCTGGCTGTCACTGGAATGTCTTCGGGCATCCCGGACAAAGCCCCCAAATATAGGATCCGGATGTGAAGGATTCCAAGTGAAACGCACAGATTAAGTCAGAACTATTTATTGTACACGCTCTTCGGGCTTGTCCTCCAACAAGTGACCATAACAACACGCATCCGGTCTTTCCCATGCATACCACACTCATACTTTATCCCTTGCAGTTTGACCAACCACAATTACGGCTCGTTTAAAAATCATTCCTACATATATATATATATATATATATATATATATATATATATATATATATATATATATATATATATATATATATATATATATATATATATGTATATTATTACAGCCAGCAGCATATATATATATATATATATATATATATATATATATATATATATATACATATATATATATATATATATATATATATATATATATATATATATATATATATATATATATATATATATATATATATATATATATATATATATATATATATATATATATATATATATATATATATATATATATATATATATATGCACAATGGACCACCTCCAAGTAGTTGGCGAACTAATCGAGCGCGCCAACGAATATCAACGGCCATTGTGCCTAGGTTTCGTCGATTATGAGAAAGCCTTCGATACAGTTAGTCATAATGCAGTACTTAACGCTCTAAAAACACAGGGAGTGCCGGAACCCTATGTGGGACTGTTAGCTGCAATATATAAGAATGCCACAGCTTCGGTTAAAATTTTTTCAGGTACAGATAGATTTAGCATAGGAAAAGGAGTAAGACAAGGAGATACAATCTCGCCCAAGTTATTCAATGCGGTGCTTGAGGGAGTTTTCAGGAAATTGGATTGGGATACAGCCGGAGTAAGCATCAATGGTCGCTTTTTGAGTCACCTTCGGTTCGCAGACGATATAGTTTTAGTAGCTCGTGATTCAGCTGACCTACTTATCAGACTAACACAGCTGGACAGGGAAAGTAGAAAAGTAGGATTAAAAATTAACGTAGATAAGACTAAACTAATGTTCAATAGCTATTGCATGCCTGATAGCATCCCCTTAGATGATAAACCAGTAGAAGTAGTAAATAATTATTTATATTTAGGTCAAATAATTGACATGTCTGGTAGTAAAAATGAAGAGATAAAGAGACGTATGAAATTAGGGTGGAGTGCATTTGGACGGATGAATGCTGTTTTTAAATCAAAAATGCCACTCTGCCTGAAGAAAAGGATCTTTGATCAATGCGTTTTGCCAGTGATGACGTATGGATGTGAAACTTGGACACTGAACGCCAAGATGCAAAATAAAATCCAATGCACTCAAAGAAGTATGGAACGCTGTATGCTTGGCATAACGAGGAAAGACAGGAAGCGGAACACGTGGGTGAGAAATATGACAAGGGTAGTGGACATAGTGGATAGGGTGAAGAGATTGAAGTGGCAGTGGGCGGGTCACGTAGCTAGGAGGATGGACGAAAGGTGGACAAAAGAAGTGCTTGAATGGTACCCGAGAGAAGGCAAAAGAGTAAAAGGAAGACCGCAAGGAAGATGGGTGAACGAAATTAGGAAAATGTGCGGAATGAGATGGATGAGTGTTGCGCAAAACAGAGACGAGTGGAAGCGTGTTGGAGAGGCCTTCATCCAGCAGTGGATGGCGAATGGCTGTAAATGATGATGATGATGATGATATATATATATATATATATATATATATATATATATATATATATATATATATATATATATATATATATATATATATATATATATATGTATATTATTACAGCCAGCAGCATAGCTCGGACGTTAAGCTTCTGCTTACCGTCAAGAAGGTGCCGGGTTCTATCCTTGAATGAAAATGAATTTTTCAGAGTATGCTGTTGGTCAGACCTGGATTTGTGACTCCAGGTTGATCGTTTCCTATCAGAGTTTGCCAATTTTCTCTGATTTCATTGTTGAAACGGTTCCCGGAAAAAAAATTGGCTAAAAATCCTTCCTACCTACTATGTCACCACTATTTGAAATTTGATGGATGTACAATAAAAATTTATGTACAATTCATAGATTTCTCGTTAATTTGCGAGTTTTTTCAGTGTCTCGCAATTCAACGACTTATAATAAAAAAATGCTGCATTTGTATTTGTAATTGGCCAGGAAGGCGCATTGGGATTTTCCTGTAAGGCCTTCCTGGTATATATGTAAAAATAAAATAAAATAAAATCTATATATATATATATATATATATATATATATATATATATATATATATATATATATATATATATATATATATATATATATATATATATATATATATATATATATATATATTTGGTATCTTTTGACAGGTATTGAAATTTCAAAAATGCTGTCAGTCAAAAAAATAAAATTTAATAGAAAACTTATAATAAAAATATGCATTAAATACAAGTTTTTAATCATTGCCTCACATTAAAAGATATGCATTGAAAAGTATGTTATAAAAATATTTAATATATAATTAATTTCTGAGAACGATTTTGACAATTTGGGTTATGATGGCTAAGTACTCGAATTTCGGCGATTTCTCCACACTCTTGACAGCTTAATAAAATCTCATATGAACTGTTATTGTTTTAAGTTTATTATAAATGGCATATATTCGGCGTAACGACGATAGCCCTATTGCCAATCGAAAAAAAAATATTCTGACCATGTATCAACCAAATTCTGATCATTTAATATAAATTATGACCGATTAAAATAAATTCTGACTATCTAATTTTTATTCTGACCACTTAATATAAATTCTGACCAAAACAGTATTAATATTCTGACCCGAAAAATACAAGCCTTTTTGTACTGTTATCTTATTTAACAAATAAAATTTTTGTACAAAATAATTTAACAAATCTTATTTTTCATTACAATTTGTTTTTTTTTTATTATTTAATTTACCACTTATAAAACGCTTTCTTTTACCGTAGTTCGTTGATGAGTAAACTCATTTAGCTTCATGTCAAAGACATTAACTTACTTCAATCTTAGCTTACCTTCAAATGTCGGTAAGATATCAAAGCGACCTGTGCAAAGCGCAGTGTTTTAAATCAGGAATGTCACTGAACTAACAGAGTGAAGCTAGTAAAAAGCTTGTATAGAGTAGCTATTTTTTCATGAAAATCATATTTTAACTTTGAGGAAATACGTAAATAAATAGATTATTTTTACTTATGAAGAAACAGCACACACTTTTCGTAACGCACGCTGAATAACGTACAAAAAAATTCGAGTTCAGTTTATTTTAGGTATAAGATTATCTGGAATTACCGAATAGTATTATGTATATACATATGTAGTTAATGCATTGCTAAATTTTAAAATTTCGTTTTAAAGTTTGCATGTTGATTTTTACATACATAAATACATACATATAAAATTCATATTGTACATATACATAGTATGAATTAATGTAATTTTGTTTTTTTTAAATATATATATATATATATATATATATATATATATATATATATATATATATATATATATATATATATATATACATATATATATATATATATATATATATATATATATATATATATATATATATATATATATAATTTACGGTGTTCGACTAATTTAAACTTAACTGAGGCTAATTGTTATTAAGATAGCGATAAAAATGAACTTTAATAGTATGTATTATATTACAGTATGGATCACACAATCTATGCTAATTAAAGGGGAATTCATTTTATATAAGCATTTTCGAATTTAATAATCTGTACAGTTTATCTTGAAATTTAAGCTCACTTTCAATTTGGTAACATTATCACGTGAGTGTGTATTAAAAAGGTAATTTAGATTTGCGATTAAGCTTTTCACAACAATAATAATAGCTCTATTGCGTTGTTCAAAATCAATGTTTGGCCAGCGCAATTGAGTCCAAAAGATAATATTAAGTTATAAATATTTTCAAACGGCCGCCTTTTTTTGAGAATAATTAACGAAAAGGCATCGCGATAGCAATAATTATTAGTATTGTTTTGTCAAAGATAGCGGTCAAGTTATACACTCCCGTCACGAAAGTACAGTTCGGTGGTTCGAACGACGCATTTATCGCGATTTTCCTTGTGTATATTTCATTTCGAATTGTGTTTCCGTGTTTGATCGCGTGTACGCACATTTGCAATGAAATTTACAAGCAACAAAGAGGCTCAGAGATGGACGATTACAAAATCTTAATATTTTTTGAAACACATATTCATATGTTAGTTGCCGGCAATATGTATGTATAACTATGTATGGCATTTAAAATAATGTTTCATTTTGTTAATGATACGCATACATGTTACACTGTTGAACTACAACCGTTTTGATCTTTTTTTGTAAAGGTCTGTTTATACCAGTATAGCTTAATCCTGAAACTGCAAATAAACAGCAGTACGAAAAATATTCTTTAGTACATTCTATATGGACACATTCATATGTTACGTAATATGTACGTGGCGTATCCGTTACAGCAGTAACCGACACCATATATTCATATAATATATAGCAGTACATGTGCGCATATGAATATTTTCGGAAACGTCATGGTGTTGATTCAACGATCCGACGCAAGTAATATTCAGCCGTTTCGTCGCACTCTGTAAGATATATGTAAGCCGATTATGGCTCGCACTCGGCCAAAACAAGTCAGAACATACCGAAACGTGGACTGCTGTATGGTATGAATAGACGTGGTCTTCTCTGTGTACTGCTGTGCTGGGCTGTTGACGGGTAGTGCTGGATAATATCAATAAATCTTCAAAGTACCTATGTATATATTTAATTTTTTCGATAAAAGTCTCCATAAATGAATACTATATGATCATCCGTTGTCATATATCTAGTAGTATGCTGTAGGGATATTATTCGTATTTGATATAACTTCACGTTTACATGATTGTTTTATGAGAAATAATAACTCTATGCTAAATTTAGATTAGCAGAGTTACGAAGACACTTTATAAGAATTTTAAATATTTTTAAGTATACATATGTATGTATGTATGTATGTATGTAGTTATGTTATATTTTATAGAATGTCAAAGAATGCATACAAATATCCACACTAGGTGTATATATAGCATATTACGACATATATAAATTATAATTTATAGCCAGCAGCATAGCTCGGACGTTAAGCTTCTGCTTACCGTCAAGAAGGTGCCGGGTTCTATCCCTGAATGAAAATGAATTTTTCAGAGTATGCTGTTGGTCAGACCTGGATTTGTGACTCCAGGTTGATCGTTTCCTATCAGAATTTGCCAATTTTCTCTGATTTCATTGTTGAAACGGTTCCCGGAAAAAAAAATTGGCTAAAAATCCTTCCTACCTACTATGTCACCACTATTTGAAATTTGATGGATGTACAATAAAAATTTATGTACAATTCATAGATGTCTCGTTAATTTGCGAGTTTTTTCAGTGTCTCGCAATTCAACGACTTATAATAAAAAAATGCTGCATTTGTATTTGTAATTGGCCAGGAAGGCGCATTGGGATTTACCTGTAAGGCCTTCCTGGTATATATGTAAAATAAAAAATAAAAAAAATATAAAATAACATATGTATCATACTATACATATATACAGTTTAAATTCTGTATATATGTATAGTTAAAGTATGTATATAATGTATAGTTAAAAATGTATAGTAATTTAAGTATGTATATATGTATAGTTAAAAATAAATAAAAAGTCAAAATCATGGCGACGTTTATATGTATTTCTTACATTCATATATGAGCCGCTATATTAGAAAGTGGCATAAGTCCACTTTCCTTCATTTCGAGAAATATTTTGCAAAACATTAAATATAATGTTTTGCATTTAATAATATATAAAAATACTGGTGGCCTGTGATACGTTTATTTTACTTTTCTGAGATTCTGGACATATAGAACTAAAATAAATGATAAAAATTTGTGAATTAAGTCACACATTAAGTGTTTTTGGAACTGGAAATTGGACTTCCGCCACTTTCAGATGTAATGACTCATATCAAACCAACCATTCCAAGGAAATATGATATGTAGAAAAAGTATGTACATATATATGAACACAGTTTTTATACAACAAGTCAAGTTCGGACTGCAAAATCGAGAAAGGAATCTATACTATAAATATATGTATATTTAATACTATCATTCGTATGCCCGGTGTATTGCATAGCTATCACGTATGACTTCAGCGCATCGTTTCAAAAGTGATATTTTGTATTGACGCATGGAAAGGTTTTATTTTTCCGGGAAAGCATCCGTGCTTTCCGCATCGAGAGTTAGCTTTTTCCGTATGCTGTAGAGAACTGTAGGATGGGGGAGGTGCGAAAAGCTCAAAAGCGCATTTAAAAAACTTTTCGCTGCTCGTTTCGAAGTCAAGTAGAAATTAGTTTTTCCGCGCGGAATTCATTATAAAATTTAAATGGTGCAAGTTTAAACATTTAAAAAAAATAAACACGAAAAGCGGCGCCATCTTGCGTTATGCATTGACGAAAAACAAATTCATACACAGTATATGAAATGCATGTACGTACATATATGTATGTGAAGCCTATGAATCGTTACATAGCATCTTAACTGGTGTAATATACACGGATGTAATAGCCGTTGCTTAATGACAATACAGATACCGTCAAAGTGTGTGTCGTATATACAAATTTATTGAAACATTAACATGTATGTTAATTAAACGTATAGGATTTACTAAAGCATAACATATGCTATCTTGTAATTGAGTCAAGTTATAAATAACGATTGGATGATTCCTTGACGAAACATTTTATATGTATTATGCAAGAAGTTTGCTCTATCGAGATCGTTTGCAATTAACTAGAACGACCTTTGTGAAGCGAGAGGTTACTGAAAGTTGTTCTCGTTACTAATTAGCTAAAAACTCAGTTTTTTTTCAAATATGTTTTGAACTTTTTGAACGGAAAAATTACTTCTGTAGGTAACATTCATATTCTACCTTCAAGGTAGTCAAACTATACGAAAACCAGGGCTGTAGAGTCGAATCAAAATTTACCGACTCCATGTCGGACTTTATTTTATGATTCAACTTCGACTTCGAATTCCGACTCTGACTCTGACTCCGACTGCAACTTGAAAGATTTTAGTAAGATCGACTTTTCTTGTTAACGCCAATAAAAATAATTGCGACTTTCAAAAAATAAAAATTAAAGGAATTAAAAAAATTGACACGTAACTCAATTGAGTTATTGGTACTAAAATAGGTATATATAAAAAGTAAGTACATTCACAGTTTACATATATGTATGAATTTCATACAAAATTAAATCAATTTGATAAAAAAATAGGAATAAAAAAGTATGAAACGGAGGAAAAAGTCGGTTTTTCAACGTAACACATCAAAATATGGACATGCAAATCAACGATTTTATTTATAATTTCATTTAAATTCATGGTTTTTATAAAGAAACTAGCTGAATTCGGCATACGTTGCAATGCCATAATAACGCATGCAATTTCAGTTCCTGTTCCCGTTGCCATTCCGTTCCCGTTCCACTTATCCACTATATTCACTATATCAACTACCCTTGTCACTTATTCACTCACGTATTCAGCTTCCTATATTTTCTCACTATGCCGAGCATGCAATGTTCCATTCTTCTTTGAGTGGATTGGATTTGTGTAGCATCTTGGCGTTCGTGTATTAGTAATAAAGGTATATAAAATAGATGATAGTTTCATTATACGATTTTGTTGTATATACAAATTTACGTACATATAATATATTTAGTATAAAATACTATTTGGTTTATATGTACATACGTATTCATACATATTTAGCTGTAGTATCTGCCCTCTGTGAAATAATTATTTAAAATACGTATATTTTTTCACAAAGCGCATCTTTGTTCAGTTCTACGAAAATGAAGCTAAAATCGAACGCTTCGTTGAATGTAGGCATATTCAAAGGAGGGGTCCAGAGCGCCATCCACGTTAAAAATCCACCTTTACGTATTACTTACATAGGTATATTTTAATATGATTAATGGATGCGGTGGAATAACCAGACACTGAAACATTCATCATTTCGACCCGGCCGTATTGATTTGTCCGCGCTACTGAGACTTTCTTGTTTATTTCCGAAACACCGAATTGTGAGAATTGTGTACCGATATTGTGATAAATGGACCGCGACGCGGTAAAAGGCCAGTTTGTCCCAATTTAACGTGAATTACACGTTCGTTTTCATTTTTATTTTTATTTATCGACAACGCGACACAATGCCGACGTTGCACGTAACGTACAAGTATCCTATTATATATTATATTATAAACTAGGGTGACCAGGCTTGGTGCTTTGAATGGCATTACTTCGAAGAAAGTGGCAACATTTTCACCAAATAGTGAAGAATCTAGACTATTTGTATCAGGCAGTATTGGTAGAGGTAGTTTATTGTTCTTGATCTGTCGACCCGCCAGCTCCAAATGAAACTCGGTCCAAAACCGTCGAATATTTATAACCATTGGGTACTCTTCGCACAGAGAGATCACTTTTCAGAAGGTCACGAGATCTTATTAGTTGTTGTACATATATTGCTCGTTTATAAGCTGAGGCTTTTTTGGCGCGAATGCGAGATCGTGTGATAAGCGTTGGTAAATCAATAGCTGTTAATCACCTAATCTCTACGTTAGAAATGAAAATATCCACTGTCACGAAACATCTTCCTAATAATCACATTAATGCTTGCCGACGCCTTGTCTTGATTATGAGAATCAAAAAATAGGAGTCCAATAGAAGATTGGAGTTGGGATATAATAGATAGAAGAAGTTATAATATCCACTGATATAAATCCACTGATATAAATCATATATCCACTGATATAAATCCCAATAGAAGTTGGGATTTATATCAGTGGATATAAATCCCAACTATTATAACATATAACTATTATTCAATATAAACAAATTTATTGAAATAATGTGTTTGGAATTTGGCGTTCATTACAAGTCAGTCGACAGCAGTTTATGGGTACATACATTTTCCTTCTACATTTATTAAAAAATAAAGTAATAAAGATCGGTATCTGTACATGAAGTCGAATATATATATATATATATATATATATATATATATATATATATATATATATATATATATATACATATATATATATATATATATATATATATATATATATACATATATATATATACATATATATACATATATATGTATGTATAAGTTGCCAAATTTATGAACTCCATTCAAGAAAAATGTGCCACAGCGTGTCTGATCGGACAAAGTATGCACTACATAATAGCAAATTATAATATACATATTAGACACCGTCGATAAAAGTGTTTCATTTTTTATAATTCATATATATGTATGTACGTGTGTACTGATATATATATATGTATATATATTTTATGGACTACCGGGTATCCATGCGAGTGATGGCTGCGCTTCACGTCGCTTTCCCCGTGACGTGCGAAAGCCGACCGTTTGACAAGACTCACCGTGCTCAAGTTGGTCGTTAATTCGATCAAAAACAGTGACGGCGTGTGGTTAACGAAGCTGTTCATGTTGTTATGTCGTGTTGGTTCAAAATGCATTCAATGTGCAAGACGCGTGCGTGGAACGATGTGGATTAAAGTGTCAGTCCATTGCGCTTCACGGGATTAATCCACTTTAGTCGCGCGCAACGCCGAATGCGACAGTTTTATTCAAGATTAAATCTTGACCCATATTGAGGAAGAGTGACGTTATACCGTCTATGTTCGTACACGTATAAATTTAATGTTGATTGGGAACATTTTCGTTTACTCAGTCAGCTTAGAAGCTCACTGCTTCTGAAATAGCAAATATTGATGATTTTTAACAATAGGTATTGATATTTTTATTCATTAAAAAAATGAATTTTGATACTGATCGGTAATTTAAACCATTTATTAAACTGAAATAAACCTGGAAGGCGTTTAATTCAAATGAAATAATTTATGGACATGTTTGTTGTATTCCTTGAAGAAGAATATTGTAAATTGCTTATTATTGTTTCAATTATTTTAAATTAAATTAGCATGATATAACATTATTATTTTTAAATAGTATGTTTTTACGTTAGTTCTTTAGTAGAATTTTTTTTATATTAATGTAGATTACGGCTATTTAATAACTGTTTGTAGAACCGTACGTTTTAAGATTTGCTACTATTAAACTATGTCAGTGGCTTCCAACCTCCTGTATCTCTCATATAAGATATTTTTGTAATTTAATATACCTCAACCCACTCCCACTAAGTGCTTAATAGACAAATCTGAAATTGATTTTGTGGATTAGAAATTGTTACCAATAAAAAATAAATCGCAAAACAAAGATCGCAAGAAAATATTGCAATAGAAAGTTTCCATTCTATATGTAAATCACCAAATCTATGGTATGTACATACATATATGTATTGTCACACTCTAGGCGTTGTTTATCTTATTAAAAAGCTGCCCAGGATGATGAAGATTCAAGTCAACATCCCGATCAATATGTCTTTTTTATTTTTATTTAATTAAATTTTGTAGTTTTGATACGAGTTATAATGAATCAGATTTTTTTAACACCGAATATTTTACTTTTCACAAGGTACACTTTTACCATCTCTAGTTTATTTCAAGAGCACTTGTGAAATTAATCTCGAAAGTCGATCTTAATATTGGAACGATGAATTTGAGAGACGCGTAGAACTGTTTATTATGAGCTTTTACTGACTATTAAGAGCATATGCTCATTCTGGTTGAATCGACGCATTGAGTGGGTCTTGTGTTCAAGTATTGGAAACCCCTCGACATGGTCTGATGTTATGATTGACTCTCGTACTTCGGTCTCATACTCTCGCTTTTTTTCCATATAAAATTATTGTTCAAAATTAGAGTAATTTGGGTTGCAGTGAGTTAATAATGGGTTGCCAATAACAAAAATAAAATTTGATAGTGAATTTATTATAAAAAATAAACATTGATTACAATTTATTAGTTGTAAATTGATGCGATGCGATTAGAATAAAAACCGAGGCGAAATTTCATCAAACTGTCAAATGCATCATAACCTACAATGTCAAAATCATTCTCAGAAATTAACTATTAATCACATTTTATATATTTTTTTAATATATTATTTGATAATTTTCATATATTTTAATGAAATATAGCAATTTACATTTAAAAAATTATATTCAATGTTTAGTTTTTATAATAAGTTCACTATCAAATTTTATTTTTGATACTGGCTACCCATTTGACGTTTGATTTGCCGGGCGGACCCCGATTGGGTCATGCGAGCTATTTTAGAGATGTTAATTTTACATTAAATGTTTTGACATATGTCGTGTAATTTATTTTACAGCCGTGCAAAAAATATTATTCCAATTGGAAATCGTCCCATGCAACATTTGCCAATTATTATATTTATTATCGCGTATACGATCTCTGGCGTCCCAAGTTGAGTTTCAAATCAACAGCTTTCTTCAAATATTATTCTAAAGATAAAGTATGCCATTTATTTATGAAAGAGTGTTGGATATATTACAATTCGTTACAATTTGAAATATGCTATAATTTTTCAAATCCGTGTAGATAATATCCAGTCTGCAAACTTTTTAACACAAACCTGGTTCCCTTATACATGTAATATACATAATAGTTTCAACTCCACCACAATGAACTTTCATAATAATTTTCCCACTGCAAATGCAAAAACACATTTACAACTAACAATATGTGATATTTTAAAATAATGCCATTCACTGCATACTATGTTTACTTAAACTTCGTCGGTGTGCTGATGCATACGTAATTAGGGTGACAATGAGTGTTAAACTCGTGGGACTCGATGCACTCCACGAAGTCATGGGGCTCGACAAATGGTGCTCATTTTCCATATAAAAGACACCAGAGGATTCGTATCGCACGAGTGTATGTTGTACATCAGATATGTAATATTTGTATCGTTTACATACAAACTCACGCAGAGGGGAATGTGAGAGAGCAATGCTTTTAAATCTGTGTGCTCCATATTTGTGCGGTTATTATCTGATAACGTTTAATGAAAACGTAAACTCGGTTTGAATAAATTATGGTAACGGCAACAATAAAGTTCAACCCTCGCACGACCAGAGGAGCCACCACGAGGGTCGCGGTCGAAATGAATACGGACCGGGGTTTGATCGCATCTGCTTTTGCTTTTTCATACATATGTGTGATTGTGTTTGTATTTAAGCACTGTATCACATTTGCATATATGGGCATTGTGAAATCTGATTATTTTGATATACGTTTTCTGGAACTGGGGATGATTATGCCAGCCCGAAATACGGCAGGTCAAATTTTATACTTGTTTGTACAATAAAAATAGTATATTCAACATATTGATATTGATTTGGAATAGGTAAGCCTATTATTATATTTTTTTGTAATTTTTACCATATGAGCCTACCAAGTTGCCACCAGGTTCTGCCCCCACTATACAGGTTTTGCCAGCAGCGTATAAAAATCGAATAATTACTCGATTCCGACCGGAAATTGAACCCTCGAAAGGAGCTCGTCTCAAAGAGTGCTGTTGCGGTGAACCCCTCAGTCAAAGTTAGCAAATTTATATTAATATACTAGTAGTAAATAAACGAAAACCACAAAAAAATGAGTGGGTATTTTCAAGAAGTTGTGCGTATTCTACACTGAGACAATTAATATGTACATAAAATTATTCGTGTTGAGCCTGGTGCGTCAACGAGTGTGCGCTTTTATTTGCGCGCCTGTTGAAAAATTCTCCATTCAAAATGTCATACCAATGAAAGAGAAAAATAATACTCAAGTGTTCTAAACATGTGAAATAGATATTTGTATTTCCATACAAAAACTAATGTGGACCAGCGCTCCAATGTTTTACGATCGGTTCTGAAGATTACCAATCTCTCGATCCCATGTTCTATAGTTATTTAGTTATCGCCTTTGGTGTGAAAGGATCGTTTTTTTTTTCGTCTTAATTTTTCGTCTTAACTCTAATTGCAATTGTTTAACAGCCGCCATTGATCTTCTGATTTACTGATAAAACAATGGCTTAACCATTGAGCTACGCTGTGGATGTTATGTGATATAATAATTTGAATAAGTTTATAATTAAGAATGATTTATATGATAACGGTACATAGTATCTCTATTGAATGTATATAAGTTGTAAAGGTTAGTTTTATTCATTTAAAATTAGATTTTTAGTGTTGGTAGTACATTGTTTGATACATTTTCACCGATTGAATTGGTGGAAATATATTTATACTAATGAAAATATATTTTCACTTGAAGTATGCTTTCCCTGTAACATATACATACATATTGCAGCAGGTATGTAGATGACAGAGACCAGTACAACAATTTGACAACCACTTAGGGCCGGGCCGCACCGTGCAACTTTGTCGACCGACTTGTTGCGCGACACGAATAAATGTATGGAAATGTGTGCGACAAACAAGTTGTCGAGTGCGGCATGTTCCATCTATCTGCATGCATTGGTCTGGTCGCCCTCAACCAAGTTGTTCGTGAGTTGAGCGGTGCGGCCCGGCCCTTAGGCCTTTGGTGAAAATAAATATAAAATACTTAAAATTGAGTTACGAAAAAATAAATGATATAAGATGACAGCCACATATTTTCTTCAGATGTTTCCATAAAATAGATTGCTAGAAAATCTCCCGAATTTAGAATAGCTAATATTAACTAGGGAAATTTGACCGGGATCGTTGCCTTGTATCTAATTCAAGCGTGCATTTTCCACACGTAAACTTTCGATCCGCTACGTCATTTGGAACGATGACGTAATTTTACGAAAGCAAAAAAAAGGTCGTGCCAAATCGAAATATCGTCTCGAGTGTTGCGTATATTTTTTATGACGCAATTGGGTATCCGTTCGTCACGATAAGGCTGTATTTTTTTGCCATCGGGCATAACTCGCGGTTTCCATGTTCCGACTCTAGGTATAAACATCGCGCGAACGGCCCCTCGACATGCGAAGCTCCCGTTAAAAGCTCGCGTTCTCTCCAAAGAGCTTTTCGAGACATACACAGGACCTATCCCTATCCGATGCGATATGTCATATTACCGCCTACAGCTCGAGAGCGCCCTTGCAAATTCTGAAAACTGGAAACTTTTCGAATATCCGGGCCGGGGTGAAATTTAAAACGCACTGTTAACCCTTCGCTTTTAACGTAGGCGGAAATATAAGTGGAGTTTCTTATATTGCATTTGTGGTCTCTCCCACTGTGGCTCTGAAAGCTCCCGATATAAATCTAGCCTTTATCTGACCTACATATCTTTAAACGGGTGCGGTTGATATTGAGTGAACTTTACCATCTGGAGAGAACTTTTCAGGTGTAAATTAAGGTTTCAGATTAATTTCTGCGAAGATAACGCTGCTTATTTTTCCAGTTCGGATAACATAATCAACACCGTCATTAAGGAAAAGCGATCAACATTATATAATATTGTACTAATTAAAAAATGCTTTAAGTTTTAATGCATTTTTTTACAGGGAGTTCCCTTGTTTGCTAAGACGCTGAACTAGATTGAACTGCTGATGAGGTCAAACTAGGGGTTGTAATTTGCAGATTTACAAAAACCGCAAAAGTTCATAAACCGGTATTGTAAATGATTTTTCCTACTACTGGTATACCGGTATTTATCGATAAATAAATAAAAAGTTTCTTTCATGGATTAAGATAATTGTATGTGGTTACACTTATATTGAATCGTAAATACATAAAAATAAATCTCAGGTGAATAATGACATATAAATGCATTAAAGTAAATTCGAAACAATAAATAAGTTTTATTTTGTTACTTTTTATTTTTAAACAAACATATTTATTTCTTTAAAATTTGGATCAATTGAAAGTTTCGATCATACTTGAAACAACCGTCTGATCGCATTTATTATGATTTGGTCGGTCTGTCTTGCCAGTGAATTTATCAATTTAAAATTGTCATTTAATACTGAAAATAAAAAAAATTCCAGACAACCTAATCAATAATACGCCATTTGAATTGATTTTAATATGTAATATTATGCAATTAAATGCGTGTATGTGTATTTAATTTGCGATAAAATAATTTTCGGTAATTACCAATGCCGAAATTTTGACGATTTACCAGAAAACTGGTATACCGTTATATCGGTATTGCAATCCCTAGGTCAAATGTTATTTTGTGTCCAACTAAATATCAGCTTTTTATATTTATTTCTAATAAGTCTAATATACAAATCTACATCTAATATAACAAATAAATCAATTGAGGCACACATACCATTAGATTTTTAATTAATAATAACTTCTGGATCGGCTTTGTATATTAAATAGCATATTTGCATTATAATTTATATCATGTACATACATATGTATGTATGTACATTCATACATACATATGTACATATATGAATGGCTTATTTTTGGAATAAATGATGCTGGAACGCACTTCTTGTCAAGGTTTCACTACAGAAAATTCAAATATCGTTTAAATGAAATTTAAGGCATATTTTCCTATGCTACCAAGTGCTCAAAAAAATAAACAAAATTTGTCATATATTTTTACGCGCCAATTTCGAATCCATCCATATTTCATCCCCTCTTCATAAGGATACCATATTTTATCATTTTGGCCAATTATATAAATATGGGTTGTGATTATGAACGCACGAATATTGTTTCGTCTAATTAGTTTTAAAACATTGAAAATACAGTGAAAAAGGTGCCGGAACGGCGTTCTTAGGGAAAAATGTCCTGTGTATATGTAACTAAAGTTACATATGCACAGGACTTTTGTAATTAGTTAAATATACTCATGACGTTATTATGGAAAATCTCCTGTGTATATGTAACTAAATTACATATGTATGTTCAAAGTTATGCGGATTGATTTTGAGTTATTATACATATACATGTGTATATGTATGTATAATTATATTGTAGATAGTTTCATGGAATATTAAAGTGTATATGCACACTTGGGTACGTATTTAATTTTTTTGATTTTTTAAAAGCTTTCCATTGTTCATATGTATATTCACGATATATCCCATGTTTATTCTCATACTGATCCAGTGATCATTATCTGTTTTTTTTTGTTAGTATTTATAATATTTTATTATTTCAATGTTAGTGCTTAAGACATATTTTTAATGACATGGCCCAGTATTTGAAGTTTCGGTCAAATGCGTTTATAAATATAAATTTTGTAAATTTGGTACTTTATAAATACATATATAAAATTGATAAGAGCCGAAAATTAGATTATATCATAAGAGTTCAAGCAATTATGTGTTTGAAAATGAACGTAGGAAATATTCTAGGAAAATCGTAATATTCAACGATATTAATTTTGGTGCATGACTCGATTATCCGTTATCACGTTTTTGTACTATTATTACATACTAACTGCTGAAAAAAATGATCTACCATCTATACATACATAAGCCGTTGAATGAACTATACACGTCCATCAAAATACACGCAAATCGCTAATGATCGATACATTTGACGAAAACAAAACAGAAACGAGAAAATATACTGCAATTTTACGTACCAACCAATGTTTACTGATAAGCAGAGCGCTGTTTGTCCGATGAGGCGAAAATTGTATATTTTAATAAAACGCAAAAATCAAATTTGCACAATTTTCATTTCAAAATTTCGTATGCAATCTACCTTCGTCAGCCATATGCGATAACACTTGAATATTATTGCTTTTAAACTATGTAAATAAGGAGTTCAAACTTTGAATACTCTCGTAGATCATTCGGTCTTTCGAACCGAATCGGATTGCACTGTAAGCAAAGTACGTCCACATTGTAACCGAACGAAATCGGACTCGAACACGAGAGAAGATATGTATGTAGTATTCATGAGTGTTTGTATAAATATAGTAGAGTGGTAGACGATCGAATCTAGCAATAGCAACCCATTCGCTACGTGTCGAGAAGATCAGATAAGTTGCGTCGTTTTGTGCTCGAAGGACCACGTCTAGGACAATGGTATCGGGTGTCAAGCGCACAGAGAGAACATTCCCTTATCGCTTTGTTTCGGTGCATTGGATGCAGTGGACGAAATCTTTGTCGACAGCGTTGCAATACCTGACCGAACCGTTTCTAAGGACTGGTTTAGAAGACCCACTCGGAAACACTGCGACGAGGAATGAATAGTTGAAAAACGATAAAAATTTGTAGATTGTGTCGACATAAAAACGGAAAAGAGATTTTGCGTGGGTGTTTGTATGTACATATGTGTGTTTGCTGGTTGTCGACAAACGTGTGGTTTTATGGCCGACGAACGTGAAGGGTAGATTTGTCGATGTAATCTGCGCAAAAATACCCGCACACCAGGGGTGGAAAACTGCGACCCATATTTTTGTAAAATAACCCATCATTTATTTTAGTTAACAAGGAAATTCCACCGTTGGAGCACAGTGGTTGTTAATTCGCACACGCCCACGCTTCAAAATGCACATACGTATAATATAAAAGTCTATTAAAAAAACCGAGGTGCATATTTTCAGGACGTGAATTCAATTTTCCATACATTTTGAAACATTAAACTCGAAATTTTTATAGAATTCGAGATGACTGCATCTTTGTTTGCTTTTATGTAGCTTTATTTATATTTTCATTTTTGTCAAGTTTTTAATCAACTATAGGGGAGAGTGGTGGACAATTTTCGCTTTTTCACTCATAGCTCAGCAACTTTATTGTTTTATGCAAACTTTTTAATGTCATTAGATAGGTTGAATATTCAAGATTAAAATTAAAAAATAAAAATGAATCATAGCATAACAGTTTTTTATTTTTTGCAAAAATAATAGAGACAAAAAAATTGTCCAAAGATTCAACACTATATTGAACCTATGGACAGTGTATGTTGTTGGACAGATATGATAATTTATTAACTATTTCATCCAATGTTGAAATTCTCAAGGTCGACATTAAATTCCAACTGTGATTTGAGTCTCCCAGATTGGCCTACCACTCGAGGAGGAGGCAATTTCCCAGAAATTTCCTCTTGACAAATATTATAAATTTTGTCATCGACCACAAGAAATCTGTTTGTCGATATTTTCTTGTAATACTTAATTTCAATATCATTTTCGATTGGATTATTCATAACTTCAGCAACATAATACTTGAAAGTCTTTTTGGTTGTTAATTTCACAAGAACCTTAACCTCAACCTCTGGACGCGTCCAGGATACAACCAAATAAATGTCCAAAGGTACAACAAAACGAAATATTCAACTAATATTAAAATACACTTATTTGTGGTTACGTTTTAACACAGATATCGTCGTTACCAAATAGTTAAATAGCCACTATACAAAACTAAATGCATATCTTGTATGAAAAGTTATTTTAATAAATATGAAAAAACAAACAGTTCGTTGGTAAATATTTACTTTTGGGTCCCAAATAACGAAAAATCTGGCAGCGTGCGGCACCAAAAGATGGATTGAATGTTGCCAATATTCGATGTTCATAATTCCCTAGAACATTGTGTAGCAAAAATATTTTCCCCGACCGAAATAAAGTCATTGTCCACAGGTACATTCGTCCATAGGTACACCACTCTCCCCTACTCATTTATATCAAGTATTTGTTTTTGAAAATGATGACAATACAATATTCTATGGTTTATGTTGATCATCCCCCCCTTCAATAAAGTTAATAACTTGAATACGAATTATTGAACCACATTAAATCAGAATCATTTTTTATTCAATTAATTGATGGCTCCAACGCGAAAAGTGTGTTATACAAATTAAAATTATTTATTAATAATTTATATAAGGAAACACCCATTTTTATTTTACATTAAACACGACATCTATGGTCAAACATTGTACAAATACAAAGATTGATTAATAGCCGCAGATACATCAATGGACAAATTTTTGAAGCATTTTATAAGTCAGCAAAAATCGAAATGCTGAATAACTCGAGTTTTTGCGAAAGCGATAAGACAGGATTTCTAACTTGTTGGACCGTTTTAATGAAATCAAATGAATTGGAAAACTCTGATAAGAAACTTTCGACCTTAGTCACATATTCAAGGTTCGGATATGTGACTATCCTAGCAGCATACGGGATAGAACACAATTGAAAGCATTACATGCTAATCATTGATCTATGCTGCTGCTTGATATTGAATTGATAATGTCTATTTACCGTATCAATGAACACGCAGTCCTTCTATTATTGATCCTATTATCAGCCATCCACTGCTGGATGAAGGGCTCTCCAACACGCTTTCACAACATCTTCGTCCATCTCACCCCACACATTTTTAATTTCGTCTATCCATCTTCCCTGCGGTCTTCCTTTTAACGCTTTGCATTCCCTCAGGTACCATTCTAGCACTTATTTTGTCCACCTTTCATCCATTCTTCTAGCTACACAGCCTGCCCACTGTCATTTCAATCTCTTCACTCTATCCACTCTATCCACTATATCCACAATCTTTGTCATACTTCTCACTCACGTATTCCGTTTCATATTTTTCCTCGTTATGCCAAGCATACAACGTTACATACTTATTTGAGTGCATTGGACTTTGTGTAGCAACTTGGCGTTCAAGTTTCAATTATACGTTAATTAGTTTAAATAAATAAAGTTATTAATATCCAAATTTCACAATTATATGTTATCACTGGAAAAAAACCTTGATCGAAGATATTTTTCTTCAGATATATGTACATATATCAATCAATATAGCAATCATATGTATGTACGTTCATTTTGAATTATATTCAAAATTAATATTACATATAATCTTGATATTTGATATTTTTCATATTAAAATTGGCATACATTAATAATGTTTGAATTCTGTAAATAAAGTAAACATCAGTATAAAATTTATGACAGTAAACAATAGTATAGTCTTGTTATTTTTGACTATTATTACTTAATTTTCAAAAGGCGCTCTTACATATCCGTTTAAATTTTGAAATTTGATCCAATTGAATTATGAAAATTATTCTGAAGCCAGCTACTGAAAGCTAGTAATAATGATAAGATATAAATTTTCTCATAATAATTAAATTATTCGAACCAGTCAGACTATGAATAATGTGGGTCGTTCGCTTATATGGGGACTTTGAGAGAGCTGCGGTTAATCACCGATTTCGATAACCGACCTCAACGTCAACCTAATCGATTCTAAGGGTTCCAAGGAAAAGCAAAGGGGAAGCACGCGACGAATTTTCTTTTGATTGTGGAACATTAACGGTTTTAGTGTTAAGTCTTTAGGAGTGGGTGGTCTACGCAAAACCACCTGCTTGATTGACGCAGGGGGGGAGGGTTGGTAAATACGCCCCCATTCGAGTAGCGATTTTGTAAGCGCGATATTGAATATTAAATATTTGTATGTGTAATGCCAGGGTTTATTTGGCCAATGAACCTTACGAATTAGGTATGTATATAATTTGTACGACAATATATATATTGATGCTGATTTGTGGAAATTGGTTCTGAAAACATTACACTGTACATACATACATATGTATAATAAAATTTATTTTTGATTTTATTATTGTCTGTGAAACTCTAAGTTTTTAAGCGAATGCTTATGCAAACATGAAATAGACGTGAACGAGTATATGAAAATTTGATTTATAGTTTTATATATTCTGATTGATGAATATACTTCGGATTTTTGATTGGCCGATTTTTGGTGCAGTGAATGTGGCGTTAAATGGTGTTTCATATTAAATTTTGAAAGGTGGAGGCGTTTACCCCGTAATTTTTAGTGGGTGGCATTTAAGATCAATCTTTCGCGACAGGAGGAAATGACGTATAAGAAACTTGCAATTTGTTACGTCGAATAATAAAACACCTACCTACCTGCTCTCTTTCATGTGGGTAATCGTAGCGGTATAATACAATATAATGTGTATACATAAATTTCGAGTTTAATATATTTTACATATTATTAAATATAAATGTCAGGAAAATATTTTTTTAAGCTTTCATTCGGCTCATAATTGAATACTTCAATAATAAACTTTCTGGCTTAAGTGAAATATAACCTCACCGTTACATCGCATCGACGAAATCCCCTCTCAAATTTCTTGTCCTCGAAGTTAACAACATTAATGCCAACGTAGGGGCAAAGGATGGCGATGAGGAGGAGGACGGGAGCGAGGGAGAGGTTTAGAGGGGGGCTGAAGAACCTTTCTTTTCTATTAGGGGCTCGATTTTTCTTGCGACCTTCGGCACATAATACCTTCGGACAAGCCTAGCGACCTTTAAGGGCGCCCCAAGACCCAATTAAATTTTTGGGTATGGGGTGAGGTGGGAGTCATCCGGGAACTGGGTCCTGAAATTCCCATCCGGCTCTGTCGTCTTCGTCGTGATTTTTTGGCGTTCTCTCTTTCATCCACTTCGATAATCTTCCGTCACTCTCATTCAAAAATTATATTTGGCTGTCTGTGAAACAAAAATATAAAAAAGAAAACGCAAAAATCGAATATTTCTAAGACATTTTTTCATGCAAATTTATCTCATCGCACAACTTTCGTACGAGATTTCTTTATCAAATTTTTGATTTCATCAAAAAATGATAACTTTTTTATTGAATTTTACTAAAACACTCGAAGAAAATTTATTATTTTACATTTGATTGATTAATATCTGGAATCAAATATATTCGATTAAAATTAATTAATTAATTATTTCAATATAAAAATGATATTAACAAGTATTACTCTAATATTATTTATTATTTATAATTCCTATGAGGTCATTACCAGCAATATATTTCAATGGTTAGCGTGTAATGCTTCCAATTGTGTGGTCACGGGTTCTATCCCTGGCGTTGTTGCTGGGATATGTGCCTCCAAGCTCAATCGTTTCCTTTTATGATTAGAGCTATTCCGTGAGAATCAGGTCGCTAACTGTCCTGATTATCACAGAATTTGAGTTTACAGCATCTCAAAATTTGTTGATATTTAAAATGCTGCAAAAATTTGTTCATAGTGTCTCAATGATTTTTAATCGATGTTTGGAATTGGTGTTGAAAAATTGAATATATACATGTATACAATTTTTGACCATAGATGTCGTGTAAAATAAAAATGGGCACCTATATAAATAAATAAATTACGGGTGTCATATATGATATTACCCCTGGATGTCATATATGATATTTATCTTGCACATATCATGTATATAAATTTATGGATTATAAATTTGTAATCATATCCAAATAGTGGTGACATACTGCTTAGGATGGTTATAGCCAATTTTGAAGAAGAGCCGTTTCAGCAACGAAATTATATAAATTGGCAAACTCTGATAGAAAATGGTCGACTTGAAGTCACAAATATCCAAGTCTGACCAACTATACTATGTAAATACTAGGAATAAATTATTTTCAGTTGAGGTTAACCCACAGATCAAACCCAACAACCGCACGGGGATTAGCAATAACGCATCCACCAAACTATGCTACTTCTAATATGTTAGTCATATGTACATAAACGTTATTTGAACTCCAGTGTATGAAACCTAGAGTGTAATATAGAGTGTAATTTATTTATAAGACATGTAAAGTGATGATTGAATTGTAAAACGTAGTGGATTGATTAAATAAGTTGATTTTAAAAAGTATGATTTAGGTTAGAATGGTTAGGTTAGAAGTTAGGGTATAAACACCTTATATCAAATAAATGAATAAATGAGTAGGTATAGGAAATATGTTAATTTTATGTGGTAGCAGCTGGTGCAATTTGACATGAATAATTTAATCTATAATCGGATTTCAAATATAAAATAAATGCTTTTTTAACACATTAAGAAATTGAACAGTATAGTTAGAATTTTATTAATTTAATACTTAACAAGGCAATAGTTGAAATTGACAGATTTGGGACATTAAGATATTTAATATTATTATCGTCGTTCAAGCGAAGCGCTAAAAGTTCCAAGTTGAGAGCTCTTTCTAAACTTTAAAGTCACATTGAATATGTCAATTACGCGAGTTTCGCATCGGTTAAGCGAAGAAAAAAGCTCACGTAGCTTTCGAAAGACTCGGCTAGGCCGAAAGCTCCACCACGACCGATTCGCATCAAAGCGGAAAAGCGCGCGTCGGAAAATTACTCAAAAGTTCTTACAAGATTCCGACGTTCGTCCTATCCAATTTACCAGGGTAATAATGAAATTAATTGATAAATTGTACCTACTTTGACAAATTCTAATGGAAGTGAAATTTAAAATGAAATTCAGATTTTTTGTTTACGATTTAAAAAGTTTTTTTTGGAAGAATAATGAAATTCAGAAATATCAGACCCTCCAAATGTGTTTCTGTTTGAATAAAAAGTCGTGATGCGCGTACACTTCACAACAAAGAGATGTTTTTCAGTAAAGCCGTGCGAAATGGCGCCTTACGCAAAGCGGAAGGATGATTCTTGAAAAAAAAATATATGCATATATATGTATGTAAGTTTATTTTAAAAAGTTGTCGGAAGTGAAGAAGAGAGAAAAATGAAGACTAAAAGAAGAAGAGAGATTTTTCGTGCGATACTTCATAATAGAAAGTACACTCACTTTGGCGGAGCTTTGATCTTTCGAGTGTGCTTTAACAATGGGGAAAATAAAACCTCATCTCTTACACTTTCGCCTTTCACAATAGGCTTACCGGCCAGGGGTGGTGAATTTCAAACTCACGGCTCCGCACACGAAAACGAGAATTGATGTATTAATTATGAAAACTGAATATGTAGTCCTTTAAATATGCAGTCGAAATTTGAACCCATTTTATTCATAAGCTTAGGCCGAATCCTAATTTAGATAATGTTAATGGATATTCAAAGGTATACAATCTGTTCATAAAATCATAACTGATTAAAATAGGAAACAATTTCACGACCAAAGTTAATAGATTTCTTTCCAAAGTATTATTATTTCTTGAACCGTGAAATTACTGTTGGATATATCGTGCGCGGAATTTTGGCCCAATGGATACTTGGCAGACGGACGCTTGGCTAAATGGACATTAGGCTGACGGATTTTTGGCTGAAAGGAAATTTGGCCGAACGGACATATTAGGACGATGGACTTCTGGCCGAACGGACATTTGTTTGAGTGTGTATCGAAATTACTCAAAACTAACTGAAAACAGATACATTAATCGGAAATCGCCTCGACCTCATTAAAATTTGATGTTTTTAATAAACTTAAATAATTAAAAATTTCATTCGAGCAAATTTCCGTCGGCCTAATGTCCGTCAACCAAATACACATACATATGTACTTTTTGGCTACTGCTTTATACAGTAATTTATTTTATTATAAGCAAAGATAGTCATTCGGATCTGTTACATATAATATAACCAGTCTTATAAACACATAAAAATTTGCACCGCATTTTTGGTATAATTAATTTGCATTCCCAATGTGAGATAATTTAATTTTTTAAAAATATATTTAAGATTTATCGCCAATGTGACTTCAAATCAACGTGAATTAAATAAAATATATTATTATGAAAATTATATTGAATAATATAATTTTCATAATAATAGCTCTAATAAAAGAAAATAAAGTAAATAAAATTTAATTTGGCTTCACTACAGTTCCAAGAAAAATCCACCTCAATTCTTTGTGCTACAGCTCTGCTCCAAAGCCTTAGATTAAACCGTTTGAATTTCGTTCAGATGAAAGCCAATGGATAAAACTATGTCTAGATATAAGATACATACATATGCTAACTAATATTGTTAACTAACTTAAATTTATTATGAAAATCAGCTCAACATTGGCCAGTATTCATCGTTCGGTATATGTAAAACTGTATAAGTATACAATAAAAGATCAGCATTTATACTAAATGGTCAGTTAAATGGTAAGTTTTATTTTGACAAATGGCCAGTGTTCCTTTTTGATCGGTAGTAACACAAGATTGGATCTCGATAGATAATTCCACCCAACAGGTATTGCTATTTGTTCTAGCGAGTCTACGTCAGATTTTGATGCTCTCCATAATGAATCGATAATAAATCAGCTGATAACTAAAAATAAAACTATCACTGATTGATCTGTGTACATATATTAAGCCTGTATTGGTTAGAAAGTGTGTTTTGGAGGAAGAAACAACTGAAATTTGAGGTTATGGGTTTAACGTCAATGGGGCCTAGCTTTGTTTGTTGGTGGAAAACTTATTGTAAATGATATTCACAATTAGATTCAACATAACTTCTTATTGAATACTTATCTCGCAGATAACGCTCAGTGAAGAGATGTACTTCTAGCAGTGAAATGTCAGATCTGACACATTTGGTCGTAAATTGGATATATAGCGGCTATATGCCATTACACGAAGCTATACGCCAAATTTGAAATTTATATATACATATGAGAGTTAAAACTATACATATTTATATATTAGAGATAACGAGAACCTATAAAGCAAATTTTATAATATATAGAGTGAAAAAAAAAAGTAATATATATAGGAAGTCCGCTGGGTAGTAGGGAGGATTGCAGGAGAGAGAGACAAGTAAAAGCGATCTCAATTCAATCTTATACGTTTATTTAGAACAATAGGTACTCGATGCGCATACGCACCCGGTGCGCGTCACAGCGCGACGCTACTACTCTACTGTCGCTCCCGGACAAGGTTCGGGAGTACCAACCTTAACATTAATACATATGTGTATAATACCAACTGTTCGGCATGAGCCACATCATTATACATAATTATAATCATTTTATATTAATATCCTACATATATAAACAATTTAAATCTGACATGGCGAAAAGTGAGAATAGTCTAAACAAACGGTGGATAAACGTCAACGACTATCTCGCCGGGCAGATTTCAAACGCTTACTGAAATTGATTAAAATACTGACCATTTAATTTGTTGCCATATTAATACATATAATAAATCGGAAGTATTATATTTGGATCGACTCCTTTGCGTTAGCAACCTCTGATCGTCAAACAATCGACATTCCTATACACTTTTGGTTTATCGATATCAATGGAGCCACTTCTTGAGACATCTGTTCGGTCGTTGTCCTACTTCTTCTCATCGAGTCGGACTTGTTGTTATCTTTATCACTTAGCAGCGACTGGCCGCGAGCTTTTATCCGGTGGCGAAGCAGAGCTTTCGTCCGAAGCCTCGCCGTTGCCGATAAGCGTCCGCCACCGGAGACTTGGGTACGGGTATGGGAGATGCATGGGGGCGGGTTATGGGGGTTTTGGGCCCCTAAAAGGCACTAAACGGGCCCATAAGCCCGATCCGCCGCCTCGTAAAACACTTGTAACCCGGGGACCCGGCCCGAATCAATAGGCGCCCGTAAATATCGATGGCGATACCGTCGGGGAATCGCGCGCGAAAGCTCGCCACTTTCAAACGTGGAAGCGGCTCCATAAATAACGATACGAACGTGGATATTGCTAAAGTAGTTGCATACACCGCAACCATTAACATTACGAGATCATTTTGTCTTGAACAAATTGTGTCCGCATGATTCTATTCAATAGTCTTCCTATGTAAAATAAAACATTCACTGGCTCCTATTGGTGAACTTTTTGACAGTTGGATGATAGTGAAATGTCATTATTCTAAAATTATTGTGAGTGCGTCGCTGACACGAATCACGCCACCCCACGTCACAACCCCGCTCCTCCCCATTCCTCCTCACTCTCCTCATGCTAAAATATCAGTTGCGACATGCGGAAACAAACACATCATAATATCTTTTTTTTATTTTTTACATACATATTTTTACATACATATATACAAATATACCAGGAAGGCTTAACAGGTAAACCCCAAATGCGCCTTCCTGGTCCACATAATTATTACATAGATACATGTAAATCTAAACAATACCTGACATCTATCGTCAGATATTACAAATATCGTATTAATACGATAAATAACGATGAATAACTTTCATGTAACAATACGATTTTTTATATTCGATAAACAACCACAGAGACATCTATGGTGAGCAATATGGCGAAACCTAAGATATAACAATAACTAAAGGTTCGCAACAGAAAATTGGGAAGGAAACGCCAATTTTACAGGAATCGTTTCAATGAAAGTCAGAAAAATTGGCAAATTCTGATAAGAAACGATCGACCTTGACAAATCAAAGTCTGGCCAATAGCGAGACTTAGCGGAATAGAACTCGTAACATCAAGTACGAGATAATTCAACATTCACCACTAGACCACGCTACTGCTTATGCAGCTAATACTTATTTATTTAAGGTTAGGTTATGTTAGGGTTTCTTTGAAGTGATACACAGAAGTCCCAGAGAGGGGAGGACGGGGGTGGGGTCTAGCCGGTAAAACTCCGGCACTACCCTGCAGTTTGGACTGTAGGGTGTCTTCTGAAGATTCCCCACCTCCAGCGCAGTGAAAAAAAAAGACGGTTATGTTAGGGTTGGTTTTATTTATATAAGTTAGGTTAAGTTAGGGTTGGTTTTATTTATTTAATGTTAGGTTAAGCTAGGCTAAGTTGGGGTTGGTAGTACGACGTGCACTATTGCATATTGCATAAGCGTTTGAATTACAAATTCACTGACATTGAGAAGTGAATTTCTAATTCTATTGTTACATCCGTACTCACTGCTTGATTGAGTGGTATTATAATATCACTAGTGAAATTATAATTTAACTGACAATAACAATTTCACTGTAACATATAATATATATGAGTATTAAATAAAATACATATGTATGTATACTGCCTATGATGGATTGGAAAATAGAATAAAATGTGGTGAAATTTTCATATACCTTTCTTGAATCAACAAACATTAAATTGCATACATAGGCTATCGTAATATATGCGGAAAAAAGGTTGTTTTAAATCATGCTCGTACACGAACTCAATTTAAAACAACCTACGTACGGTAACTAAAACGATGGACTGTGCATGTGGTCATTAGTGCATTTTTTTCGTGAAAAAATTGTGAAAGTTCGCTATTGGCAGAAGCAGGACGTTAAAGTGACACGTAAAGCACAGTTTATATAGGTATGTATACTTAATTTTGAAGAAATCTATAATACTGTTACGTACGCCGTGGATTGAGCGAATTGTACTTAGACCAACGGATATCTGTTATCGGATTAACTAAATGCATGCACTTACTTCCAAAGATTATATCTGGACTCTAAGTGCATTTAGGCTAAACAATAACCGATATTAGTTATTTCTCAGAATCGGTACGGGGAGACCCAATATCGGGGAAATACATATCCGAATACGTGACTATACAACAGGTAAACAGATTAGGCGTCCTGAGAGATCTACCCTTTATAAGGCGGTACGTAGGCGATATAATTCATTTCTGGACTTAGCAGTGACACTGTGTATCTCCTGAATCATCAATAAATGCTGTGAAACGACTGTTGGCTTTTACTTGGATCCTCCACCCACCCCCACGCAAAACTGGTGTCAGAAGTGGGATCCAAGATGGGCCGTGGAACAAAGTCACCAGCGAAGGAAGAGAAGCTACAGCGAAGCCATCCTCGGGAGCTGTAGGAGAGAGTTCGAGCCATGGAGACACGAAATAAAAAAATGCAGTTTTCACTGCAACACACAGAATCGGTCATCACATATTCGGTTGTCGAATTGCAGTTTTCACTGCAACTCGACTTTGAAATTATCGGCGGTGGCCGCCAAGAATCCATTGGGATGACGGAAGGGGGATACGAAGCATTCGTACAGGCGCTGCCGGGAGAGGACAACTGGAGACACTGTCGGGGCAGGATCCGGCAGAGGCAGAGTGATCCAAAGGTCGACCGGGACGAATGCAGTTCACCGGTCCACTTACGCCGCAAGTACCAAGAATTAGCGGCTGTTGGGGACGACGATCTACGGGAAAGCATCGTCGTCAGAAGAGGAGCGGAGAGCAGGAATGCGGAGGAGCAAGAATTCATCGGGATGACGGAAGGAGGTTACGAAACGGGAGGTTTCGTACAAGTGCTGCCGGGAGAGGACAACTTGAGGCGTTGTCAAGGGCAACATCGGAGAGCAGCATCCGGCAATTGCAGAGTCATCCAAAGGGCGACCGGGACGAGGGCAGTTCGCCAATTCGCCGCAAGTAGCAAGAATTAGCGGCTGTAGGTGACGACGATCCATGGGAAAGCATCGTCGTCAGAAGAGGAGCGGAGATCGACTACAACTGAGAGATGTCGATTACAAGCCACTATTCCCTTCAACTGTTTGTTGACGGCAGATGTCAACAAACTGGAAAAAAATCTAATTGGAAACTAGTCGAGTCTAATTGGAAACTAGTTAACCACCTGTTATGTCACAGGTGTCGTCTCGCAAAGAGTCGGAAAGTAAACGGATTGAAATGGAATTCAATCGGAACCAGGCAACGGCAGAGAGGCACATTTATCAGATTGGATAAATGTTGTTTGGTCAGTCGGCGGAGTCAATCAAGTCACTTTTGGGAGGATAGAGGCACCGCTTCAGAGGGAATGGCAACGGAAGCACGTTCTGGGTGGAACGTTGGTCTGCAGCAGGATGCTGGGCCACATGACAGGAAGACGGGGCCACCGCAACAAATTTGGACGTTGGGGAAACGAGCGACTTGGATCAACCACGTGAGGGCATTTGAAACCGAAGAAACGCCAGATCGCGACTTCAACGAGAGAGAGCGGAACAATTGATATACGTCAACATCGAAAAAAATCTAGTTGGAAACTAGTGGAAACACGAGTACCTGAAAAAATACATGGACAGTTGCAGCAGTGTTTAGATCATCTCGCAGATGTAACGGGAAAATACATCAGAAAGAAATGGATTTCAGTTGGGTCAATGGAACGGAAAAGAAGCACATTCAACAGAGTGGCAGACTGTTGGGTGCACATTTACCAGGGTCAAGGGAACGGAAAAGAAGAACCACCAACAGAGTGGCAGACTGAGGGGTGCACATTTTCCAGGGTCAACCGTCTCTTTTGTGAGGATGGTGGCGATTCTTGTGGGACATGGCTTTGGAGCACGTTCTGGGTTGAACGTTGGTCTGCAGCAGGATGCTGGGCCACATGACATAGGAACACTGGGCCACCGTAGCAAATTTGGACGATGGTGACACGAGAGACATGGAGCAAGTCACTTTTGTGAGGATGGGAGCGATTCTTGTGGGACATGGCTTTGGAGCACGTTCTGGGTTGAACGTTGGTCTGCAGCAGGATGCTGGGCCACATGACGGGAATACAGGGCTGCCATACCAAATTTGGACTTTGGTGATACGAGCAACATGGACCAAACACGTGAGAAATTTTGGACCGAAGAGCTAACAAATAATGATTTCCAAATGTAAAACATCGGATGACTAATTTTAGGGAATTAGAAAGTACTGTAATTGTTTCCATTGTAAAGGTGACGTAAATTGAAGTGTAACGAAAGTTTAATGTAATTGTTTCCATTGTAAAGGTGACGTAAAGTGAAGTGTAACGAAAGTTTAAAGTAATTGTTTCCATTGTAAAGGTGTCGTAAATTGAATTTTAACGAAAGTTTAAGGTAATTGTTTCCATTGTAAAGGTGACGTAAATCGTAGTGTAACGAAATTTTAAATGTTTTTGTTTCCATTGTAAAGGTGACGTAAATTGAAGTTTAACGAAAGTTTAACGTAATTGTTTACATTGTAAAGGTGTCGTAAATTGAAGTTTAACGAAAGGTTAATGTAATTGTTTCCATTGTAAAGGTGTCGTAAATTGAAGTTTAACGAAGGTTTAATGTAATTGTTTCAATTGTAAAGGTGATGTTAATCTAACTGTAACAGAATTAGAATTGTAAAGGTAACGGTAGTAGAAATTAAATGTCATTGTTTTCATTGTAACTGCAAAGATAACGGCTGTAATTGTAAATGTAACTGTGACTGATATCGGAGATAAATGTAACTACTGTAGATTTATCAGTTATGATTTGTTGGTCAATCGGGACGATTTGACCTAAGAGGGAGGCAATGTTACGTACGCCGTGGATTGAGCGAATTGTACTTAGACCAACGGATATCTGTTATCGGATTAACTAAATGCATGCACTTACTTCCAAAGATTATATCTGGACTCTAAGTGCATTTAGGCTAAACAATGACCGATATTAGTTATTTCTCAGAATCGGTACGGGGAGACCCAATATCGGGGAAATACATATCCGAATACGTGACTATACAACAGGTAAACAGATTAGGCGTCCTGAGAGATCTACCCTTTATAAGGCGGTACGTAGGCGATATAATTCATTTCTGGACTTAGCAGTGACACTGCGTGTATCTCCTGAATCATCAATAACTGCTGTGAAACGACTGTTGGCCTTTTACTTGGATCCTCCACCCACCCCTACGCAACAATACTATGGAGCTTCATGCTTTCAGTCGACGTGAAAATCCCTTACATTATAAGACAATATAACTTATTTATAGGGTCACATTTTTTTATAATGTTAAAGTTTTAAGGCTTTTATAATAAATCTGTTATAAAACTCTGTTACGTATTAAATATGGAAATACATGAATCGTATATGGAAACAACAAAACCATAAACAAGATGATGTAGTAAAATACATTGCTGTAAGATAAACATCGACATCATCATATTTACTATGTAAACCGTACCCGAATTACAAGAGTCAGTTCTTTAAGAATTAAATCAGAACACCAGACCAAATCACTATTGATAATAATCTGTTTTATAGTGATTCCGTTTATAGGGAAACGCCGGCTCTCAGCATATCGTACATAATTGGTCGAGATGGGGTATAAGTAGGGTTGCCATACGTCCCGTATATATGGGACATGTCCCGTATTTCACTACTCGGTCCCGTATTACAATTTATCCCGTTTTCTCCCTAAACTTTTCTCCAAAAACAGACTGTCGATTTCTTTAACACTGCTGTGGAATACATTGATAAGTGGTCCCAATCATTCAAAAAATTTAATGCTTTCGATTGGATGACTCTCAAGCAAGTTCCTGAATGGGAGGAAATAGAACGAACCGTTGAATATTTGCAAGTAAGGAACATCGATATTGGAAACAATGAGCTTCTTTTCAACCAGTTCGTATATTTAAAAGATTATTTAAATAAAAGTAATACCAACGAAAACTGGGAGACAAGGCTGAAATTGAGTATGGAAGAGAAATGGCTGAAGTTTTTTTTAGAGATACCAAGCATATTGAACAGAAGTCATGTTTAATAAAACTATGTGAGTATATATTTGCCATTCCAGCCCACAATGCCAATGTGGAGAGAATATTTTCCCTGTTGTCACTGAACACAATGGTCGGATGAAAGAAATAAGCTGGCAGTTGAGACAGTTGAGGCAATTTTGGTTTGCCAGTATAATTTTAAAATGACTTGCGCCCAATTTTATCATCATGTAAAAGAGGAAAACGATTTAATTAAAAAAGTTAAATCGTCATTAAAATACGATTGAGCTAAAAAAGACTAGGTATAAGGGATGGCGTGTGAGTTTTACCTGAGTGTCTTCCTTCAGTGCAAGGACTAAAATCGTCTTTTTTTTTATATCGTGTTCGCTTAGTCTGGCTCTAGCTCTGAATACGAATTTAAGATTTTTAAAAATATGTACATGTTTGCAAGATACAAATGTATGTATGTACATGAACTTTTTATCTAAAACGGCTATAGTATATTTTCGTTATATGTACATCATATGGTATATTTTCTTTCGTGAAAGCGTGCTGCAAATGGAATGATTATTTAATATTTGAATTTGCGATGCATAAGTCGCGTTGTAAAGCTTGTGTGTCTGTGTTTATTGAAACACTCTCGGAGCTTTTAGTTTTCAAACATATTTTAAAGTCGTTCGAGCGGGTGCGTTTCACACGTAAAGCTTTCAGCGTGCGGTTTGTAATTTTCAGTTGACAGAAAGGGATCGCGACCTACTTCCAAGGACTCGTGAAATTTTCATATTAGAAAACACTGCGACGACAAAATCGATACGTTTATGCGAGCCCGCCAAGGGCCAAGGGATCGTGTGATTTATGCGGTCGGTGATTGTTTTGGCGTATTGGCTCTCCGACGCGACGGTCAATCGCGCGGTATTGAGTGTATCCAGTTTGCGTGTGGCGTGCCACAGACCACTTCCAATAAAATATATATAAGCAGACACGTGTTCGGCGCAAGGGTTGGCGGGCACGCAATTTTTACCGGTTCGCGTGCGCACGTGCTCGAATGGCATTTCAGAATATAATGAAAATACACTTTTCTACGTGCTGAACTGTTAAAAAAGCCTACGTGCTGTTCCAGGAGTGATTTCGTCGTTAATATAATAGTAGTACTGGTTTCACATGGATGAACATATATGCTTAGCACTGGCGTGCAGCATTTTGAAGCTTGGACTTTTTGTACAATCGGGTTTTTTAAATATCCTGGCTGAGTTGGGCCTTCATGCTCAGGATAGTTTGATATGGACCCGCCATTGTGCCCTTTTTCACACTCCTCTGGCTAGAGCTGTGGCTTATAGCAATTCTACCATTCCTCATGGCCTCCGTTTCTCAAATTCACTGGATGGTGCCATTGACATTTATTTATTTATTTATATATATTTTAGCTATCAAGCTAATTTAAAAATACATCTTAATTATTATACTTAACTCTAAAATTTATAATTAGCTTATATGTACTGTCCCTCACAGAGGTGTCTCTTCGCACCTCGCAGGAATGCATCCATGTTTTTAGCAGACCTGACGCACTCAGGGAGGGCATTATACATGAGCACACCCCTGTGAAAAACACCCCCAGCCGTCTTATTCTTTCTTACTCTACTTACAACTAATTTGTCACATCTCTTGTCATTTTCTGCACCACTTCCTAGGTTACGGAGGTCGCGACCACTTAGAACTGTTGAGTTGATCAGTTAAGAATTTTTAAGAAGTACTATGTCATATTTATTTATTTTTCTTTTCTTCATTTATTTTACTTGTATTTCAAGTACTTATTTTTATTTCATGTACGTATATTTATTTTACTTTCATGTAACCTTTCTTAATCTTTTAAGCACACTCGTCACTTTGGAGCAATCAGTTGAACGAGTGTGCTTGATTAATTGATATTTTATAAAATAAAATCTTAAATGTGGACGTGCATGTATTTTTACAATTTGCGGAAAAACACGTACATAAATTAGGATAAGCGCCGTTTTTAAATCATCATAATTTCTTAGATCGATGTGTTTTGCCACGTATGGATAGGGATTGTAATTTACCGTCAAATTTCATAAACTGGTTAACGGTAGATGATTTTTTTACTACAAGTATACCGGTATTTACCGGTAAATGAAAATAAGTCTTTTTTGTAGATTAGATAACTATGTGTGGTTACATTTTCTAAAACCGTTAGCCTAGATCGAATCGTAAATAACTAAAAATATATCTCTGAATTATATAATGTCATATATAATTCATTAAAATAAATTTGTACTAATTTATAAAGAATATATTTTATTTATAACCAATATTATTTATTTATTTAAAGTTAAGACCATTTTAATTTTTCAATCATAAATGAAACAGCCATCTGATCGAATTTATTAGGATTTGGTTGGACTGTGTTGACAGTGAATTTATCAATTTGAAATTTGCCACATTTTATACTGAAAATAAACAAGCTAATCCACAATACGCCATTTGCGTCGATTTTTATGTAATATTATGCTATTATATGGCTATACATGTACTTTATTCGTGATAAAATAGATTTCAGTAATTACCGGTAAATTTTACCGATGTCAAAATTTAACTGGTTTACCAGAAAACCAGTGGACCGGTATACCGGTATTGCAATCCCTACGTATGGATGTGTAACTTGCCAAGATGCTACACTAAGTCCAATGCACTCAAAGAAGTATTCAGTACGGTATGTTTGGCATAATCAGCAGAAAAGATAGGTTGCGTTAAAGCTTACCACTGAAAGGTTCACAGGGTTTTAATCCTTGATTAATTTTGATTGAATAGAATTTATTCCGAAGTATTCTGTAGTGTATCTGGTCTGGCTTAAATATTTGTGACTTCAAGTTGATCGTTTCATATCAGAGTTTGCCAATTCATCTGATTTCATTGTGGAAATGGTCCCTCATCGAAAATTGGCAAAACCACCCTACTCATTATGTCACTGCTATTTATCTATATATAGGTATAAATAAATCATAATTTATAAATACATACACATATGTGCAAGTTTAATATCATGTCGCTCATGGGCAAACCGTAATGTCATCATGGGAAAATTTAAATTTAAAAAATAATAAATATCGAAGAGAGATAGGAAACGAAATACGTGGGTGAGTATGACAAGGATATAGTCGAGAGCGTGAAGAGATTGAAATGGAAATGGGTGGGTGGTCACGTACTGAAGTATGGACAAAATAAGTGCTAGAATGGTAAACGAGATAATGTAAAACGGTGAAAATAGACGAAATTAGAAAAAAATGTAGAATATGGTGATTTTAGGACATTTCATCAGGAGGACAACTCGCCGACAGATTTCATGCAACTATTTTTTGAATTATATTAATTAATACGCCAATAAAAATTTTCGAACAATATATATAATATATTTTTTTGTTGATAAAAGAAAGCTAGAAAATTTTCAATTGATTTTATTAAAAAATATTAACTACTTATGTATGTGATTTAAAAAATCATTGGTTCAAATTCAAATTGAATAACGGTTTCAATATTTGTATAATACATTTCAAAAATTACAGTTAACATAATAATTAAGATTTATTACTGTGGATAAAAAATATTAGCATGAAATCTGTCAGTGAGTTTCGTGACGATTGAAAGCCAACGGGATTAAATGGTCATGCAAAGAAGTGTCCGGGAACAGGTGAGATGGATGACAGTTGCGAAAAACAGAGACGAATTGAAGTGTGTTGGAGAGGTCTTCATCCAGCAGTGGATGGTGAATGTCTATAATTGATGATGATTTATTTATTTATTTATTTATTTATTTTAAACAGACCATTGTGGCATAACAGGAATTCCTAAAGCGCCACAATGGTCAAAAAATATAACACAAAAAAGAAAAAAAACAAAATAACAATTAAACATAAACATAAATACATCTACATACATAAAAAATAGCATTTATAATAACAGATAAAGTAAAAATATCAAATAAAATATAGCATAAGGAATGCCTTGCACCTACAGCCAGTTTCAATAAATATGTAAGAAACAACTACAAATACAAAACATCCCTGTAAGGCCCAAATGGAAGAGAGTTAATCAAAATTTCACTCATAAATCACAATCAATCATGAAAACAATGATGAGCGCAGACTACCAGATAAATGGGTTAGAGTAATTTCCGACAATTTACGCTCACTAAGGTGGAAAATATCACATTCAGTCTCGGCAGCAACGATTTCATTAAGAAGTCGGATAGCTCTTGGAATAGGAGCCATTCGAAAAAGGACTGTGCGGGCAGGAGGTACAGCCAGCAAATGATGATGTCTACCACGCACATAGTGAATAGGGACATAAAGCCCCAACTGCTCCAGCAACAACGGGCATGACGTATTACCACGTAAGAGCAGGAGAACGAAACGAATTAATGAGAAGTTTCTCCGAAGTTCAAGGGAATTATACCCAAGCATGCCCAAAAGGAAAGGAGTGGGGTAGAGATATGGGTAATACCCATATTCTTTCCTATATAGGAAACGAAGAAATGCTTTTTGCACTTTCTCAATCATCAGAGAGTAATTTGCTTCATGCGGATTCCACACAATCGCATTATACTCTAGCTTACTTCTCACAAGCGAATTGAAAAGCAAGCGAGAAGACAAAGGATTGGAGAATAATCTTGCATATCTCAAAACAAATCCAAGTCGACGAAAGGAAACGTCAGCGACTTTTTTGATATGGTTGTGAAAGGTGAGCTGAGGATCAAAAGTGATACCCAAATCGACAATAGATTCCACACGCTCCAACAAGACGGATCTAATGGAATATCCGTGACAATAGAGTGAATGTGCACGTCCATAGCTCATAATTGCACATTTGTTTAAATTAAGTTCAAGGCCTAAACTAGAACTGAACTCCAAGACAGCGTTAATATCAGCTTGAAGGAGAGAGGCTTGCCTCTCATCCTTGACAGCAAAAAATAATTTAACGTCGTCAGCAAACAAGAGACATGATGCATTACATAAAACTCTAGGGAGGTTATTAATAAGAATTGTAAATAGTAATGGGCCTAAAGTGGACCCCTGAGTAACACCAGATCGAGTAAAAAATGAAGGAGATTCATAAAGACCATATCTAACAAATTGCTTCCTATCACTAAGATAAGAAGCAAAGAGTTTAAGAAGACGCGTTGAAAAACCCACTTCAGCTAACCTGATCAAAAGAGCGTCATTATTGACTTGATCAAAGGCTTTACGAAAGTCAAAGTAGGCTACATCAACTTGCTGACCAACTTGATGATGATAACATATGTACATAAAATGTCAAAATGCAAAACTTTTGTTTGAATGTCTAAACATTGATGAGCTCCAATCTAAAATTGATTACTTTTAAAATATTTTTTTTGGGAAAAATAAAAAAGTAAAATTTCGAATGCATAATAAATAGGCGAGTCGGCTTAGACGTGGTGAAAAAACTCGTCCCACGGTTAAAATCGCGATCGTCTGGAAAAACACTCGCGGGACCGCTCCGCTCCTATTGCGAGTGTCTCGTCGTCGGGTACGATTCGATTTCGGTTAAGGAAATTTCAATTATCCGATCGACTTATAATTCATTGCCTGTTGCCGGTTAAGTGGGGATGGGAGTAGTACCGGAAAATCGGTATGAAGAAGCCGACTCACGTGCGCCAAATTGATCGATTTTCCGGCATCGCTTTCCTCCAGAGAGCTCGCACGTTATACGCCAATACTTATTTATTTCTTAATAAATATCAAACGCAATCAAATTTCGCACAAACACGTGCATTATATATTCGGAGAAATTTGCAGACAAAATATTTTTCTTGTGAGTGTTTTTTTTGTATAGATTTAATACGGTGCATAACCAACTCATATAATATTCGATGTTTTTGTTGAAATTCTATATTAAATATTAATTTAACAAAACGGTTCAAATTAGGGTGTTTAAATTTCGAGCGAAAGTAAATAAAATGAGCGTGAAAAGTGAATTTTATTAGTTAGTTTTGCGGAATAATCGGATTATATGCGCAGTCCGCATAAACGGCTAGCCGGTAAACGAAATCTGGTCAAAGTTGGACGAGGCAAGTTCAAAAGTACAATATGAGCTGAAAAGTTTAGTCTTATCAAGGAATCGACCCACTTTCGCGTTTATTCTCGTCTCGAACGTCTGAGGGACTTCTCCTTTTATTTTCTTTCGAATTTGCATCCAAAAGATTGTAGGGGAACGAACGAGCGAACGAGCGCTCAGAGCAAAACAACGAAAGAAATATGCATAAAAAGTATATACATACATACATATATACCTATATGTAATATAATGATGTTTTTGCTAAAATGTATATATTACTACAAGATGGAAGTTTAAAATTTGTATGAGTATAATATTTAACATGAATATAAACGAACCTTTAAGGACTCTAGAATCCAATTATATTGCGCGTCTGTCTGAGTCGCTAATCTCCTTACGGTCTCTGGACGGATTCTTTGTTCGCGATCCATAAAACATGTCACTCCAGGGCCGGATTCGGGCCAAACGTAATAATGTAGCGTGTAACTAACTTGCAAAATCCCCGTCTTCCCCACACCTACATAGCTCCTCCTGGGTGCCCCGCAGTAGGCAAAAGGCTTAAAAAGTTTTAAATAAATTGGGAGAGGCTCTGAGAGGAATGAGAGAGACGATGGGGAGGTTGGGGCATTATTCAGCGGCGTAACGAACGGGGATTCAATCAATCTCCGCCGGAAAATTGACATTGTTACCGGGAAAAATAAATGAGTTTCCTCACGAGCCACCACGTCGCCTTCAACTCCCCTCACCTCCACATCACCCCAAAACCTCCTCAAAAAAGTATTAAAGACTTTGCCAAGAGGGAAGTTTTCACCGCATACTTAAATTCGCATCAATACGTCAGATGATCGAATCCCGTATAAATAGTATTACATAAACGAAAACTCTCCTCTCCACACAATACTATAGTAATACTATACAAAGTTTATACGATAGATGCTTTGTGAGTAGTAATTAATTAATATTATTGGTTTGTTTGTTCAATTAGAATGGACGTATTTAATTATACTACGTGCGTATTTAATTAAATATCAAACAATTTTGTTTATTAATGTTTGCGTTTTGGAAAGTGTAGTTCGTTTGACAAAATATCCACAATATTCGTTTACGTCGAATGATGGAAGCAGTTATTAATAATTTTGTGTTGTAAATACATAAATATATTCAAATGAAATTGTGCCTAATTAGATTGTTCGCTTTTCGCTGAGATTTTCTTCAATTCCTCGTTACAGTCTTTGAAAGGAAATAAATGCCTCCGAGAACAGTTTTTCCCCCTCGGTTTTTTGCTCATTTTTTATGGCGTTTTTCCTAACGTTTCGATATTTTTCTTTTTCAGCAGCGGAATCGTTCGCGAACTCTAATTTTGTATCAACATTGTTAACTAATAGGATTTGAATGCGAACATTTTGCGACCTTTACATTTTGACCCTCTTTCGAGTTAACGAAAGGCCGCCCACGTCAAAACAAACGTCGACCTTATACAATAGGAATTTTTGATTCTTTGTTTTGAAAAAAATACTGTATTTTCATGATTATCAGATAGACTTATCCTACTTTTAGTGGCGTAATCAATTATATTATAGCCAAACATTTCATTTGAAAGAATTCTTTGATTTATAATACATATAATTGAAATCGAAAATGAGAAAAATCTAAAATTCATACTGATAGGATCTAAATAAATACACACACACACATATATATATATATATATATATATATATATATATATATATATATATATATATATATATATATATATATATATATATATACATACATATATATATATATATATATATATATATATATATATATATATATATATATATATATATATATATTTCATAATTTTATTATGAAGCATTTTAGCATATTAACAAAAAACTTATGACATGAGCTTATAAATACATGTTTTACCCAATACCCAATTTTTTAAAACTCCCACTTTTAAAAGCTCAAATATGATGCATTTAATAAAATACCGAACGCTTTTTTCCTTCGAAAACTGATACAACAGTCATATTGGATTGGTATAAAAAATTATAACAATTCATCGAAAAATTATTTAATTAATTAAATATGTTCGAGGTTTGAGCCCTAGTTAGACGTCGATTGAAATTAATCATACCTTTTAAGAACTTCTTCATCAACATTCAATTAAAATAAATTTAATAAAACAACAAATTAATGTTTACTATTAGATTGTTTTGCCACGTTTAAGCTGTTTATATTACAAATACCGAGTGAAACCGGGTAAAATCACTAGTATATAATATATACATAAGTATATATTGAGTCAATGGGGTTTTATCGTTAGGTAAATGATATTCGTTTTAAGGTACTTCAGACTTCTTTGATTACCATATGATAAAGTCTATACATCATCATCGTAATGACCTTGGTTAGACTTCTAAATTTGTACCTCTCCTTAAAACAATGAGTCAAATGATGACAGTCGAAAATCTTATATTACATATATAATATGTAGTACGTACTGTCACGTTCCAGTGAAAGATTAATAAATTTTAGTTTACTTTTCGCACCGCTGCCACCAAAATTATCATGTCACGTTTCAATGAAAGATAAATTATTATTACGTTATATTTATCTTATTGATAGACTTATTTAATTATGAAACGATGATGAATTTAAATTAGATGCGTAGAACTATTTCACTTTAACTTTGTTCTGCTGCTGATGCCGCTTGTGGGGTCGATATTAATGACTAACTGTCACTTGCGGAGTCAATGGTGATGACTGACTGTCACTTGCGGAGTCGATGGTGATGACTGACTAATTCTAACAGTAATGAGTTCATATACTCTTCTTTAAAACAATGAAGTGTTGATGTCTTCAGTGTCGTACAATTTTGGTTAGTCAGTAAATTAGGTGTGCCACTAATCAATGGTACTACTTATTAATTTAGGTGTGTCACAATTTAATAGTGCGTATTATCACACTACATAGATAAGCGAGGTGTGTACATATTTCATTGTTGAAACGGTTCCCAGTAAAATTGGCTAAATATCCTTCCTACCTACTATGTCACCACTATTTGAGATTGATTAATGTCCAATAAAATTTATGTGCAATTCATAGATGTCTCGTTAATTTGCGAGTTTTTCAGTGTCTCGCAATTCAGCGACTTATATAATAAAAAAAATGCTGCAATGTTTGTAATTGGCCAGGAAGGCGCATTGGATTGGGCAAAGTTCGGTACTCCTGTCATTGATAAGGGCGGTACAAAACAGTACATATGTATGTACGTATACGGACTCTAAATCTGAAAGATTTCTAAGACATTCAGAACGTTCTGTATTGAAATGGTCAGATTTTCTCAGTCAATACCGTATTTCAATATAGCACAAGGCTCGTGGAAATTTTTGTGCCGTTTTGAAAAGTGTATTGTGCGATGTGTTAGGGGTGTTTTATGTAGAGGCATTTAAAGTGAGAAATCGATACTGCGAACGGGCCTCTAACCTATTACCACTTCCAACAACTGTGTTGCCCGTCGCCGAGAACGTGTGGCATTTATTTCGTGACCTACATGCAACACCCCCTACCCTTCATGTACAGAGTGTTTCATTTCTAAATTGCGAATAAATCGAATGTTACCGCACACATGCACGTGTCGAGGCAAATCTTAACCTGTTCAAAATTAAATTCGGTTATATGTTTACACGACTATGTATATACGTACATATGTATGTTAGAAAGGTTTTCATTAGTTGCGTAGTACGTCGGTGTGAATGTCCCTTAACGTTACGCACGTCCCCGCCGAATGGACGTGTCGGTCCACTACTATTGCGTACGCCTTATTTGCCATAGCGTTTGCCTCGTCGGTGATTAATCTAATTTTATAGGTCACCTGTGTGAAATCAAGGCAAAGTTATTATGTAGATAAAATTCAGACAATGCGCCCCTATACACGTACGTAACCATTAGAATGACAACTCGTACTACCCGGCACCGGAAATTATTATTAAAGTCGACACCACGTAAAAGTGTATGGGGGTGCAAGATTGGATCGTTTTATTATTGAATTTTTTATAAGAAAATTTTACTAAAACCAGGGATGTGCATTTTCTTTTAAATATAAAACTTAAAAAGTTGTAAAATTGTATATTTTATTTTATATTACATATATATGTACATACATACATACATACACGATAGCAATGGGATCATTTTCAGCGGAAATTACCCAGTAACTATCGAATTAAAAAAAAATACCTATACGCATATAAAATGGGTGTTTTTATTGACCGTTTTTAAGGAAGTTAAATAAATGTAATTGAAATTTTTTTTAAACAGAATATTGAAAAATTAAATCAGAGCTACTTATATATGTACATATAAAATTAATTCTTTGGTTTAAATCTGTTACTTATATAATAACTGAATTTCGTGCTCATATTGTATACGATGCTGGAGAGAGTATTGAGATTAAAATGAAAATGGGTCATGCAGCTAGAAGAACATATGATAGATGGACGAAAGAAGTGCTCGAATGGTACCTGAGAGAATGTAATGAAATGAATCAGAGATATACTTTAATATATAGGGTAGGGCATATTGTTGGTTCTCCTACAAGACTATCAATAATCAAGATTTGCATCGCGTTTCTACAGTATATTTGTCTTAAAACAATCATCTCAATAATATTATGACAGAACTCTTAATAAATGAAAAATATAATTAAAAAAAACGAAAGCCAGAAGATATGACGTGTATGATAGATAGTTAAAAAAAACGTTCGAAAAACACTTGACTTGATATACAAAACATAAGTGAGATGAGAAAAATGTGGAATTAGATGGATTAAAGATGCTAAAAAAAAAGACGAATGCAAGCGTGTTGGATAGGCCTTCATCCAGCAGTGGATGGCGAATGGCTGTAGATGATGATGATTATGTAAGTACATATAGGCTAAAATAAATATGAATAGTATGCCAAAGTTGTACTTACTTACTTTTACTTCCAACGGTTTTCAAATGGAATTCATTTTTTTTATACAATACGTATAGTACATAAAATAAAACTCAAATCAATATTATGTGTTAGATGTATTATGAGCATTTATAAGAATTGTAAATAGGTTTTTGAGCTATTTTTCCTATTATGCTGTTCATTAACATTAGAATAATATAATACTATGATTACTAAAAAAATTAAATTAAAATTGTAAAATAGAAAATGATCAGTAGATCAGTAGCTATAAAATAGATATAAGATGTATTGTGAACATAATTTAGTAATAATAAAAAGCATTTAAAAATCAAAATCAATAAAATAAAACAAGTGTGTTATCTTTACTGGGAAATTATATAATACATGTTTTCATTTAGATTTTCTAAAATTGTTCGAAATCTTATGACATTTGGTATTCGAATGACGAGCATCCCACCGGTTATGATGTTCAGGAATTTCAATGAGATTTTTCTTGAATTTTATCCGTTAAAATATTGTTTTACCCATTTATTTATAATTATTATATTATTACTTATGTATGTTTGTATATAAAGGGAATTTTACGCAATCGGCTGTGTAGATGTTTTTTTTCGTACTAACTACGACGTTGAAAATGTGTTTTCGGTGATTTATTGCGCGGCGGTTAAATTGGATGTTAATCATTATAGCAAACAAAATTTGAACATGTTCATAAATACACCTTTATGGGTTTATTAAACGTCCGAAATCACCGGTCGGCAACAATAAATATAATACGAGGAATTCAACCCTACCCCTACCATCCACCTTTCCAGAACTCCCCCCGGTCCGATGAAGGGTAATAACGATTTATGCGAGTATAAGCCGAATAACCTTTCCGTTGTGCGTAACTAAGGTAACGAGCTGAAGGGAGGTGGAAAAAAAGAGGCGGCGAATCTCGGCGAAAAAATTACACACGTTCATATGTACATATATGTATGAATGAACAAATATATGTATAGAGATGGAGTGTGATGAAAGGGAAGGTCGATTCTTTTGATCGGAAAGTTGTTGAAAGGTCACTTTTGAGTGTGTGAGAGGTAAACAAGAGAACGAGAAGAGATTCATCTTCAGGTGGGTCGTATTGAAATCGGAAAATGTACACGTATAATGTATAACCTGTTGGGACATAATTGAATGAGGTCGATACATTAGCGAAATTTCTTATTTTCCTTTGGTACCACTTGGGTAAGGTGTATGTATATAGGGGCTTTGAAGAGTATTTTCTGTCTGTCTATCGGTGTACTATATAAACATGAACATTTTTTTTTACTATGGTATACTATAATATATAACTCATGCAGACCACAGATATAAAGTTTTATGAAAATTTTATTTATTTTTTACTTTTATTTTGAACTTCAACCCACCCGAGCAACTTTGAGCGATTCGGCTTGTCTAGGATAATTATGAAATTACATACAAATAAAATTAAATATTAGTTCTGTAATTAAGCTATAACTACATAATGTGGTGATAAAAAAAATCATTATTCATTAAAATCAGTGACTGAAGATTTTCCTTTTCTTTCTTCTACCAAGGAGGAATCCTTTTTAAAAACGATTTTTATCTGGAAGTGATTTTATCCAACATCGATAGTTAATGCATGTATGTATAGGTACATTTATATTTTAAAACGAAAGAAAATTAAACGGAAAGGAAATATTGCAAAATATTTGAAGACCAATTGGTGCTCCTCAAAGTTAAAGGTATGTATCGGTTGGGTGTCGTGGGAATCTCCCTGTTTTTGTCGCACAGCCTTACTTACGTTTGCGATAGCAAGATACAATAGGACTCGGTATGACGTCACCTAGTTCTATTGTATTTGATTTCCACGGAACGTCACTGGTAATTATATGTAAGCAGGGAAGGTTTATGTTTCGACCGTGTCCCGGCTTATAAACACTCGGTTGAATTTTTAAGAGGATATTCAGTATACAAGTTTTATTGTAAGTACGGCAAAGGAGCTACATAGTTGCTCAACTTCAGAGAAGTGAGCTGGATGAACTCCAGAGGCTGGATGGCGTCTAGGGCTGGGGCGCTGGTTTATATCCTGTTTAGTTGTGGAATGCGTAGCTTATCTGGTGAGATCATGATCTCAGGGTTTCTTATGGGCTTGACGTTGTTTATGTGGAGCGAGTCGAATTGTGTTTTTGCTCTTATGTGAATGAAAAAGTCGACTCTACGAGCTCATCCAAGAACGCGATGATGCAATCGTGCAACTTGTATTTTATGGGTAAATATGTATGTAGATGAGATCATCGACCTCGATTCAGGATCGAATGAGTTGTACTACGTTCACACATATATTTCTACGATTTTCTTACAATTACACGATGAGATTACTATAAACGACGTATTCAAAATTAGGGATTTAAATATATTATTACATACATAATTTGGACAAAATTTATTATATGTCTACATAATGCAAATTATTTTAATTCAACTTTATTTGAATTGGTCATTGATATAACACATATAAAATCTGACAAGATGCTATTCGATGAGTGTCGGCGCGAAATGGAACGAGAGAGCGTCACACGTGTAATTGGATTTAATTACATATGTATGTAGGTTCCAAATTTAGCGCAGTTTACGTGCACGGTCGTTTATTACGCGCCGGGGCTTGTTAGACCGAAATCAGTCCAGACCAAATATTGTATGGGCATTGTGTTTGTATGGTTTATGTTTGTATATACATACATATACATATTATATATATATATATATATATATATGTAACCGAGTGTGTGTGTATGGTCAAACAATTATTCAAACACGCCACAGCGCGCAAACAATCACATTTGAATAAACCAATATTTTCATCACCTTTGCAAATGAATCCTATTGAAGTTGAACGCAATTATACTATCTCCTTTTAATATTGTGATGATTGTGCGGATTTAGTCTAATTTTTTTAGAATTGTATACTTACATACATATGTATATATGTACTATTTCCTAATTGATGTGCATAATAAAATCATAATGAAAGTAATTTTCTATAAAACTAAAAGGTAATGATTATGCAAAGTTAGATATAAATGAATAAATATGTACACACACATTAAAAATTTCATATTGATATTTAACTGTTATCAGGTTTTTTGAGCATTTTTCGTTTTAAGCTTTAGATATTAACTTTTGTATAAGATAACACTATAAAAATTCACAAGAATATATGAAATAGATAAAAAAGGATATTGAATTTAATTTATCTATGTATGTATGTATATACATATGTACATATACATACATATGTACTGGTTAGTTTTATGGGTTGATCAAATCGTAACTAAAATTTTCACGTAACGTGTGATCACTTTTTGGTCGTGTATGGAACGTGTGCGGTTTCTTTAGTCGCCCATGCGCCCTTTTCGACCGGAAGTGAGAGGGATTGCTCGATTTGACCTTTTTTTCTTGTCGCGCAAAGAAAATTTTCAGGTCAAACGTGCCAGTTGGGAAAACTGCGCTCCGTTTAATGACAAGTCGAGGGAAATTTAAAATTAAATACTGTATTTGCTTTAAAGTTGCCGCGCCGCACCTTCATAACGATTTTTTTTATTAAAAAAAAAGTAAAAATCATTTTATGGTGTTTCTTTGTTGTCTTTGTAATGTCGTCTTAAGCAAACATAGCCGGTTTGACTTGTAAATTTGATCGATCCAGCGTGAAAGCTGCGGCCTCGCCCAACGTCTCGTATCATAAACCGGGTCAAAATCGACGCGCAAAACCGGATGTTGAAGTGGGGGTAGTAGCGCGTGACAGGAAGTGCGTGATGTTTAACTAGTTAATAATTCTAATCATCGCCGAGAGAGCGCGCTCGTTAATGGCGTATGCAGGTGTGAGGGAGGAGATGCCTCTGGGGATATTTTAAGCCCCATTGCTATACTTCCGAAATGGTTTCTATGTTGCATTCAAGGCTTCGAAACTTAAATCGGAATAGTTAGTTTGAACAATAAGACAATGGAAAATTTTAGTAATGGAAACATAAAAATAATACTGAAATCAAAATATTTCTTAAAATAATTAGTAAGCAAAGATTAAGATAAAGATAAGCGATATTCAGAAATCGGACACAGAAAAGAGTATAAATATACATATGCACATTGAATGTTACAGTATATTTTCAGTTGTAATATATTCCAAATGGTCATTTAGGTCATTCATACTCGAATGTAATTCAATTGGTAAATTATGACACTAAAAGCGCAAATACACTTTCAACAATGTGCGCCAGTTGTAATACCTTGAATATCGTTGACAGTTCTGATGTTTGAACGAATGATCTAGAATTCAATATTGCGTTAATATTTGCTAGGTGTTACGAATTATGTTAGTGATTATCGTATTACGATAGCTCTAAGAATGTGTTCAAAACAAAAATATGACTTTCCAACCCAATTTACTGGTCGAGTGAAGTTTCACGAAAACTTATAATTCAGATGAATTTTAGCTGCAATATATTTTAAACAGTTGAAATGTAATACGCCACATGAATCAACTTATGTCGCAAATCGAACTATCAGAATCGATTTACATTTCTATCAGTGATCAAAACGCTTAAAATGGCAAAGTTTCAAGCCAATCTGAAGAATGTAGGAATTTCACCTGAATCATTAGTGAAATGAAACATAGAATAGCCTTGTAAATAGAAATATACTTATTTTTACATTGACGGCTTGATTTAGAAGAAACATTTTCATTTTTATTCAAAGAAATACTGTGAACGGGGAGAGTTGGGTTGAAAAAAAATAAAACACCATTTCAGAAGAATGGGCATAAAATTAAAAGCAAATTGAATTACCCCGCTACAAAATTGAAATATGCTTCAAGTCAATGTGGAAAATTATTTCAAAGAATTTCCCGTAGGGACGGTGGCGAGTAAATCCAATGAAGGCGAAAAAAATGTGTTTATAAATAGGTTGCGGGCGAGGAAACAAGACAAAGAAAAATGTAAGTGTTCTGTATTGGTTTCGGAGCGGTTCACTAAGCCGAATAGGTGGGTGGGTGGGTCAGTTAGGGTGGGGTTTTTGCAACCCCCTAAATAATTATCTCGCGTTTTAGCATTTCTCTCCGTTTGTTCTCCCCTTTTTCACTTTCGAACAGCGCTCTCTCGCGCAAATACTTTTTAATCTCTTTTTGTCGCACCGGGAATTTCAACACCATTGAAATGTTAAAAGCGACACGGCGGGGGACCACCGGGCACTGGTTACTGGGAAAATCGGAAAAATCTCCGTAGCAGCCACTCGAGAAGCGATGAGATTTTCGCCCGGATTAAATCGACTTAAAAATGTTAATTTTCCGCATAGTGGAAATATGATAATTCGTTTGACGGAGTAAAATGGTGCGTGAAGCAAACAAATGAAATTCAATATACAGAAACTTCACAAACAACGGTTTATTTCATATATGATACCATGAATATACCTACCTACATATTTTATTTTAAATAAAAAATTAATAACACGTCCATTTATTACTATCGTTAAAATTAAGAGTATCTTAGAAATGTACATAAATAAATATACTAGTATAAGATCAAGTTAGATAAGAAAATGTTACCAAGGTAATTCAATAGATATTTGATAAGAGGGTTAGATTTACATAAATATAGCACTAGAGGTAGCAATAAATTTACCGTACAGAAATTAAATAGGAGTAGAAAAGACATTATGTATTGGGGTATTGTAACTTATAATAAGCTGCCAGATAAAGTCTATGCATTTGTGGAAGTATATATATATATATATATATATATATATATATATATATATATATATATATATATATATATATATATATATATATATATATAAAAAAATAAATAATAAATGGAATAGGTCTCTTTTTTGGGAAAATTCATTCAAGGTGTCAATTTACCCAAGTTAGCACAATAACCCTATCAGTCATTAGAACATGAAATTTTACCATAATACATTATGTATATGTTGCAAATCAATCGTCTTCTTCACAATCCGTTCATTACCGAGCAAAGTTCGGTCTTATCAAATATCAAAACACTTTATTAAAGTAAAAATTTTGTAATATCATTTATATCTAAGAGATAATTTTGCGTTGGTAGCAGAATTACTCAAATTAAAATCAAACAGCGTCTATATGAAGAAACATTTATAGTAATTGAATTTGTACTTGTATTATATCACGAAATGATTAAAATTGTAGCACAAGTGTTTTTGTCGATTTTTTTTGTAATACTTAATCGGATTCGCGATAGTAGTATACGAGGGCCATGTTTTGCGGTTTAATATGCTCACACAGAGCTGGCACAGACATTAATTGCGCCCGTCCTCCACCCCGTTTGATCGCGGCGAGGCTTTCATCCGCGGCGAAGACATTCGTCTTCATTAGTCGCCTGAATGCAAAATATAATTATGGCAATTTGCGAGAAATTTTGCGTAGATACAGAGACACCCACATACATACAAATCTACACGTGCGCGCTTTGGTGGATGGAGTCTGTCACTGGCGCGCCCTCTATCTGTCCAACTGTCTAAAAAGTTTCATCTCAGCGAGCTGAAATCCTAACTTCAAACAGTGTGTACACATTGTCTAGTGTAAATTCAACTGAAATTTCAGCTTTCATTTGTGTTTTGTTTTATTAAAAAAATAATAAAACATGTTAATTCGGATACGTAAGGCGGAATTTAATAGAATAATATTATATAATGTAACATACACACATATGTTTGTAGTATAAGTATGTATGTATATGTACTTATTTGCCCTTTGAAACTATGTAATTACGGATCGTTATTGTAATATATTATGTAAAAGTAGCAACATGGCACAGTGGTTCGCGTATAATACTATCAACTGAGTAGTCATGGGCTCGATCCTTGGCTCGGCGTCGCTGACCTTCAATATATGTATGTGACTTGAGGTCGATCAGATTTTTCCAATTTAATTAATTTCATTGTAGATATGGTTCCAAATGAATTGGCAACCTATCCTCATTTAAAAAAAAACTGTGCTAAAAATATCCACTAGCCACTGTGCTGAACTCCAAGAGTGTAAAAATGTGTATTTTAAGTTAAAATAATGCAAATTCTGTTTGATTATTGTAATTACTTATTAAAAATCTTTTTATCATGTATAAAACGTTGAATAATATGAATTAAGTGCAAAAAAAATGAAAAAAATAACGGCTGAAGCAAAGCCGCCATTCCAAGGTGGATATCATTCTTACATTGACCTTTTGAGTGTTAACGTCTTTTCTATTGAAAGTCCACCACGCTGAAAATTTCGTCAACATTTCCAACTAGAATTATTTAGGAATCCATTAGAAAGCAGGTATACAAATTGTAGCTAATCCAAACAAACTCTAGTTCACTACCCTAGATAACTACCACCGAGGATTTCGAGTTTTGTAAAGTTCTGTTTATACTCTCTAATATACCTTGCAAAAATATAAAATAAACAAAATAATTCTATTCATGAAAGCATTTTTCCAAAATTAGTTCCACCGTCTTCATTGTTGTTAAAATGTAATGCTCACAATCTAAAATACTCAGCAGTTAAAGATTTCCATCGGGAAATTCTGCTATGGTTATAAATTCAGAAATTCCGGTGGTGAACCAGTCTTTATAAACAAATGAATGACATGGATTACACGACCCATGTTCAATGATTTTTTTTTTCAATGCTACCTGGAAAGGCTTAGTGGGTAGTATTCTTTGTACATGCTCAAAATACAACGCCTTTTGGCGTTTTTCAGGCCCATGGACTTGTTGGCAAAACGCCGATCTGCGTTGGTCAGCATCAAAGGGTTAATTTAGCACGACGCGTACTGGATATCCCCTCCCCTCTCACATCTGTAAGCCACGTTTACAATAAGCTTCCCGCGTAAATAGTTATTACTGTTGATATTGATCAATGTTTTTATTTCGTAATGGCATAATTCGAATCATAGAGGTTTTGATGAGGAATACATAAAATACGAAGACCCTGCTTTTAGTATTTTTGGAGAAATATCGAAAAACCGCAATTTTAAAATTCAGTCCAAAAAAGCAATACAATAGTTTTGGTATAGTAAAAATATCTTTTTCTTTGATACAATTTTATATTAAATTGATAAGGTATTAAAAATAATGCATAGCTTCTGATGTAATTATTTCAATATTTAAAGCCTTTCAAATGAAAGCTTTTGAACTTTGAGGTAGAGTGTACTATATTTTAATTTGATTTCGAATCAAAATGTACTAAATACCACGCCGAGAAGTCAAACATTTTCTTTGTAACGTTTCAAACGCAACCTTGACAATATTGCGAGTGAGAAGTAGAAAATGAAGTTGAAATTTGGCGCGAAAGTTGTACGAGGAGAAGTTCATTGTTTGAGCGGCTTGAAACTCTTCCCATAACGTCGGATCGGTTTCTTCTCCAATCTCACACTCGATTAGCGATTTGAAGTCGGATGGAGCATTCGCAGGAGAATGAGTAGGAGGAGGCGAAGAAAGAGGAGCAGATGAAAGAAAACACATAGTAGAAGGAGACTTTGAAGGGTGTTGGAGGGGGCTTGGTAAATTCAAAACTATTTCCTCGATGCGAGATAACGCCAAATTTAACTTGGAAGATCAAAATAATCGGTTCAATTAGGCAAGGCGAATTTATTCCTCGTCCATCATGAGATGCAAACCAATCCGTTACTAATAAACAAATTTATCACAAAGGTGAAACGGGACGGGCATTGTTTAAATTTGACATGTGCTAATCTGATAAAGACAATGAACGTTGCACTTTCATTAAAGCTAATTTTTAGCAGCGAGACAAGTGCATGCCATGCGCCGGATGCAATCGAATTAAGCGGGGTGCAGTCAGCATTCGTGCCGTATCAATTAACACGCGGCACAGTCCGAAGTGTTGTTCATCGTGCATAATCCGGAATTATACGGGAAGTTGGTCGTATTAATCCACTTATTGCGAAGACACTGCCGTTGCATTGCGTTTCCGGACATTACTGATTTAGAGCGGCGAAAATCCACTTCCGGAAAAGTCTGACGCCGTGAGAATACTCTGGCCGTATCGTTGATTTAATTACGATATTTGTAACTAACGCTGTTGAGGTGTTTGTTGACTTTAGCCGTATAGAATTTCTTGTCTCGGCAGCAAGTTCGACATTGCTCAGCTGCGACCGAGTTCGGCTTGTTTTCTATATCTCTCGTTTTCGGCGAAAATTAAATTAAGGAAAAGTTCATGATTCCGTTGAAATCGCCTTCTCTTAATTAAAAGACGTGCTTGCTAATAAAATCTTTATATATTCAATATTTACATATGTACATAAAACATGGCAGAAGATATATGTAGTCATAAGGAATGGAAGAATTTGTTTTAATCAAATCTGAAGTACGTAAATATATATTTACATACATACATACAAAAAAATATTGTATATAAAATGGTATATTGAGAATTTTTGGATATTACAGATGTATATAGTAATATTATATATTGGCTACATACCCTCAAGCAATTCAACATATACATACATATATACGTTTCAGCTGCAGATACAATATTTTTTCATTTTGAAGTTGAAGCTCTTATGCGTATCTCTTATATTTGCACGGAAGGCGATTCTGAATATGAAATTATGTATTAAAAAAACTCAAACGAGTGTATGTATATACATACATACATATGTATATATTTACAATGCGAGCGAATTTAAGGTTGCGAAGCGAATTGTCAGGGGTTTCAAACTCGCGAACGTTCATACGTTTACCGTAATCAATCATCTTTAACCCATATCACGCTATTACACAATGAAAACGAAATATGTATATAATGTAGATAAAAAACGCAAAACAAAAGCGGATTTATTGCGATTTTTCGCCGTTGAAAAATTATCAAGGTTATAAATTATCGCACACCGACCGATTAATATTGTTTAATCTAATATTAAATTTGTTTACTATGAGTAAATGTGTACTGCCCATTCAAAAAGTCTTTATTTTTGTAGGGCTTAAAATAGAAACGATGAATTCATTCAAATATACATTATTAATTGCTAAAGCATTGTACATACATGGTTGACCGTAATACTGTGTATATATTTTATAATTGAATATGCAATTGATCTCATCTTTATTCAAAAATTTAAATCATACATTAAAATGATTACTGTTTGAGTTTTTCTAAAATTTTCCGAAGTTAGATTATATTTTGTGCTGTAAATACATACATATTGTTGTATACCTGACTTATCTTCTAAGGCTATAAGAGGTTTATGATAGATGTACATATATGTATGCACATGATAGTTTACGTCGCTATCCTTGGCTCTTCCTTAGTGCTTACCTGCTGGGAGCACTAGGTTATAATTACTTTGAGTCACGATGTAGAGTATAGTTGGGGAAACATTTTTATAAATTACTGATTGGTTTGGTGAGCAATCTTCAATTTTTTGCAGAATTGAGCTTCAATGTTCCCAGTCAACACAGGTGCATTAGATGCTACAGTTTGTTCTCTTCTCCTGGAGCACGTACCAATTTGATAGTTTCTTCGCATGTTGCAAGGGGTATCAAGCTCGTAAACCAGATTTCTGTTAACTTGGATTTTTTAAAACTAAAATATTCTGATCTGATTGAGAATATTTGTTCATATTAATTTTTTTCTTCTACTTGACATTATTTTCATGCTCTGTTTTCATATCCATTTATTGTTTTTTCGTGCATGTATATATGACTAGCTATAGTGAGTATACATATGTGAAATGTCACTATGGCTTGGTTTTGGCAAATAAATAAAAATATTTGTAGTAAGATATTTACGATAAAATAGGAATTCCAGACAAGTTAATAACAATCGACTATTTATATAAACCACACTTCGATACCACAACCATTTATAACATCAGACCGAGTTAATCAGTGCAGTAAATAATAAACAGGTTTACGCGTCTCTAAAGTTCATCGTTCCAATTTCTAATTCGAATTAAAGTGCTCTTCGAATATACCAGTTATAATTTATTAAAAATGTAGTTTTTAAAATAAAATATAAGGATTTAGTGTTCTAAGAATCTCTGTCATTATAGCCTGGATCACAACTTTTTAATTATAAATTAAATAAAATAATAAAGAAATACTGATTAAAATGTTAACTGATTCGTCATCAATTTTTAAAAAATACAACCAAACCCTGGAACTTGACAATACATATATAATAAAATAAATATATACTTGACGATAGTTTATAATGTGTAAAAATAAATGATATAATGAAAATCTCTGACGTACTTTGTAAAAGAAATCCAAACTAATTTTCTCGAGTATTTTTATTATATTACTTATGAAAATATGGCAACGTGCGTGTGCACGTTTTCGCTCGTTCACCTACACGTGCTCTCACATTTGCATTACGAACGTCTGTTGCCTATACGAATGGTACATATATATGTACATATGTAGACAGACGGCGAGCATGCTTTTGCCTGTTTTACCGGAAACATATTGACTTCAAAGAACATTCAAGTTGCGATGTATGTATATGCGATGGGAAAATTCGTTTTTAGCAGCGTCCCTTTCGGTCGGCACCAGAGCGTAAAAAATACGCTGACATCTCACCGAACATGCAAATATCACACTTCTTCATAAATGTCTTCTCGTTTTATACTATGTACATATGATACTTTGTTTTTCGCCCGAAATGATATCCCCCATTCGTCCTTTATCGTTTTTATTGCCTTTACAGTCACTACGTACCTATTTTCCGAACGTTTTTCAACAGCATCGCATAATGCATGCTGCTTATAAGTGCTTGAATAATTGACGTTGTATACGGATGCGTACGTGAGCGAGCTTTTCCACCCCCTCAGTGTTTTCCGCTCGTGGCGCAGTCGCTTTTCCGGGGTGAGCGTGCCTTCAGACCATTTTCTTGGCTTCGGGAACAAACAGCCGCGAGCAAATGTTTGCCTTTCTAATAGAAGATTAATAAGTTAATAATGTACGTCGGGAAACTGGGTGGTTGGCGGGTACGGGTTCGTCTCGCGACCTACCCATCGTAACCCGTTCTGAATAACCGAAATGGCAGTCGAAACTAACAATTGAGACTTCCACGTGAGCGAATTTCAACGATTTTGTGTACACACTGGCTAATTGTGATCGGATTAATCCGTTCCCACGCTACGGTGAAGATGTGCGGTTTTATTAATCTGATTGCTATTGAAGTTGTACAGATGGAATTGAATTAATTAATTTGAACCACGGTTAGATAAATTTTCCTCACTAATAAGATGAGGAAAATTTAAAAATTAAATCGTTTCGATAAGAATTTCAGTAACCGATACTTAGTTTCAGTTCGATAGGACTAACGGTGTTCAAAAAATCCCCAAAATACACAGACACACATTTTTTCTAGATTATGAAAACGTGATCAGTAATCGATTCTGAGTTCGAATCAATCAAAATCTCGAGTTTGAATTTTCGCATGATCACAAAACTTCATATATTGTTACTACGTATGTACATAGATAAAGTAAAAATTATGACATGTGAGTGTGTGTGTGTGTGTGTGTGTGTGTGTGCGTATACTTTCTGGCCTCATTGTCATATTGGGGTAACCTGTGAAGACACTGGTATATGTTTATTAAAATAAATTAATAATATGTGCATACACATGAAATTTATCATAGAATGGTTTTTAGAAGTATCAAGAGCCAATACAGTTTTCATTACGATGACAGAGCGATGCGGCAAATAAGGTCACATTATTCTTCAAATAATTGAGTATTCAAATCAAATTAAAAAAAATATAAAAAATGATAATAAATTGCTTTCGGCAAATTGAGTTAAGCTTTTGTCAGACGGCTCTAACGAAAATTTTTTTTTTATTTTCAACTTGAAGCGTGTGATTCGTTTTCATTAAAATTAGTTCGTTTCTACAGCTACGAAAGTCTCGTTAGATTCGTTCGACGAGATCGCAAAGCTTAAAAATCCTGACGTCACCGAAAGTTCTTTCGAATTTATAGTGCTCCAAATTAAAGCTCGATGTAAGCTGTATAAATCTTGTTTAACATTTTTTTTTGTTTTGGGAATGAGAGGGCGTTCGACTTTTCCTAAATAATTGGCACGGACGAAATTTCAAAGTGAAAATAAAGCAGATGGTCGCATAATTAGCGCGCTCCGTCCGTGGGGAATTTATTCAAATGAATTCGAAAATATGTATAATATATAGAACTTGAAAGCCCGCCGGAAAAATCGGACGATTTTTATATTCTCATTCAATTAATCCCAATTCGAAAAATATATTAATTTAAATTGAGCATTGCAACCGTTGTTTACTCTGAATAACGAATATATGTACATACATACGTATATACCATATAATTTACAAAAAAATCGTTAAAACTTTTTTTCTCCACGCAAAATAGTGGAAAATTTAAACGTCACGATCACCATATTTTTTTGATGAAAAATTAAAAAAAAAATTAAAATTTGGAGGGCGACACATTTTATCGCATATAACGTGGTGAGTTTTCACACCACGGTGACTCGTCACTTCTAGTTATAACCGTGATAAATGTCGAGTCACCCCTTCGAAATTTACGTGGTCATTATCGAAAAAAGTCTCTTTTAAATTAATATGTACGTAAAAATATAAATTTGTACCCTTCATACAAACCTGTGTATACGTGCATATATTATATCTCACAGAGAAATTATATTTCAAGTGAAAATATATTTTCACTGACGTTTCAGTGAAATCATAACGAGTTACATTTTCAGGGCTGGTTTTATTCATTTAAGATTAGATTGTTAGGGTTGGTAATATTTAAGGGTAACGATAGGTTAGGTTAAGTATGGGTTGGCCCTATTCATTTAAGATCCTCAGCGAGGCTCGCTTACCAATTGTTTTCGTACAACAGTACTGTCACGCAGATTTAGACGCGTACGGACTTGACGTTAATTCATTTCGGCTGAAAACTTTTTATTTCGAGCTAAATTGACAAACTTATTCATCCTCTCATTATAAATTAGACAATAAAAATGACACGTGCAATTTTTGACGTAGAATGACGTCCAAAGGCGAGGCTACATAAAAGCGGAAGACAAAGTGTTGCAACAAATCATTCAAAATTATCTTTCACATAAAATAATTTAATCATTGAATATATACTGAAGAGAATCACCACTACAAATTCTAAGCCTGTAGACTGACAGTAAGTCTCCAGTATTGTGCAAAAATCTAATATTGTTTCATTAAAAAAATATAAAATTGTATAAATGAATACTATCAATTTTTTATTAAGTCAATTGAGATATAAACAGATACGATATTGAACTATTGACACATAACTACATCTATTCTTGAAGTAACATATCAGTAGTTAAACTGCAGAAATTACAAAATAGAGCAATGCGTGCAATTTTGAATGTGAGGACACGTAAGAATGTTAGAAGTATGTTGATCCTCAGCTCACCTTTCACAACCATATCAAAAAAGTCGCTGACGTTTCCTTTCGTCGACTTGGATTTGTTTTGAGATATGCAAGATTATTCTCCAATCCTTTGTCTTCTCGCTTGCTTTTCAATTCGCTTGTGAGAAGTAAGCTAGAGTATAATGCGATTGTGTGGAATCCGCATGAAGCAAATTACTCTCTGATGATTGAGAAAGTGCAAAAAGCATTTCTTCGTTTCCTATATAGGAAAGAATATGGGTATTACCCATATCTCTACCCCTCTCCTTTCCTTTTGGGCATGCTTGGGTATAATTCCCTTGAACTTCGGAGAAACTTCTCATTAATTCGTTTCGTTCTCCTGCTCTTACGTGGTAATACGTCATGCCCGTTGTTGCTGGAGCAGTTGGGGCTTTATGTCCCTAATCGCTATGTGCGTGGTAGACATCATCATTTGCTGGCTGTACCTCCTGCCCGCACAGTCCTTTTTCGAATGGCTCCTATTCCAAGAGCTATCCGACTTCTTAATGAAATCGTTGCTGCCGAGACTGAATGTGATATTTTCCACCTTAGTGAGCGTAAATTGTCGGAAATTACTCTAACCCATTTATCTGGTAGTCTGCGCTCATCATTGTTTTCATGATTGATTGTGATTTATGAGTGAAATTTTGATTAACTCTCTTCCATTTGGGCCTTACAGGGATGTTTTGTATTTGTAGTTGTTTCTTACATATTTATTGAAACTGGCTGTAGGTGCAAGGCATTCCTTATGCTATATTTTATTTGATATTTTTACTTTATCTGTTATTATTAAATGCTATTTTTTATGTATGTATGGATGTATTATGTTTATGTTTAATTGTTATTTTGTTTTTTTTCTTTTTCGTGTTATATTTTTTGACCATTGTGGCGCTTTAGGAATTCCTGTTATGCCACAATGGTCTGTTTAAAAAAATAAATAAATATGTAAGATTGGGTTGTTAGGGTTCAATTTATAGAGTTAAGGGGGACCACTAGTGTGAAATTTTGAAAAAATCTTTCGATAGTCTATACCTTTAAAAATAAAATACTAAAATATCAAGTGCATATTTCGAATAGTTTTTGAGTTACAGCGAAATATACGCAGTATATTGGCGATGGTGATTTTTCCATTTACAAAGGATTGTTGGATTTGAATCCATATGATGTTTCGATACAAAAACTTGAATTGAAAACTATCTATGTACATGTAAAGAAAATGATGGGATCACGATGCCGTAGTTTGAAGAACGTTGATAAGACCTTAGGAGAAAAAAGCAAGGATACATAAAAACTAACTATCAGATTAATTAATAAACTCCAGTGGTCTCAAAACTATAGAATTATCCAATTACTTTGCTACGTCAATATTCAATGACGGTTATTCCTCTATTTTAAAAGTTTTCAATGCAATGGGAATAATAGTTGGACCTGCAGCAAACAATTATGCCGGTGACAAAGATGATACGAGGCTACGAATAGCAGATCATCGTCAACAGGCTGCTTCGAAATAGGGCCGATAAACTCGAAGAAAGGCTTCAGAAGGGTATAAAATTTTACACCCTACAGGTGTCTTTCGAAGAAGAGGAAGGTACATTGTATGGGCCTGGAATAGCAGATTAGCAGTAGGTGTGATATTGTTCGACAAATTGTTTAGAAGATTAACTTTTGAAGACTCACATGTTATTAAGAAAGATAGGCTACTTAGGATAATTTAGCATAGGAAAAAGAGTAAGAAAAGGAGATATCATCTCGCCCAAGTTATTCAATGCTGTACTTGAGGGAGTTTTCAGGAACTTGGAATGGGACACAGCAGGAGTAAAAGTCAACGGTCGCTTCTCGAATCATCTTCGGTTCGCGGACGATATTTTTTTAATAGCTCGTGACCCAGCTGACCTACTTAACAGACTAACACAGTTGGATAGAGAATGTAGGAAAGTAGATTTAAAAATTAACGTAGATAAGACCAAACTAATGATCAATAATTATTGCATGTCTGATAGCATATCATTAGATGACAAACCAGTAGAAGTAGTAAATATTTATTTATATTTAGTTAAATAATTGACATGTCCGGTAGTAAAGTAGAAGAAATAAAGAGACGTTTAAAATTAGGATGGAGAGAATTTGGACGAATTAATTTTGTTATTAAATCAAAAATGCCACTCGGCCCGAAGAAAAAGTTCTTCGATCAATCTGTTTTGTCAGTGATGACGTATGGATGTGAAACTTGAACATTGAACGCCAACATACTATACAAAGTCTAATACACTCAAAGAAGTATGAAATGGTCGAAAAGTGGACAAAAGAAGTGGTACCCGAGATAATGCAAAAGGGTAAGAAGAAGACCGCAGGGAAGATGGGTAGACGAAATTAGAAAAATGTGTGGGGTGAAATGGATGAGAGTTGCGCAAAACGAGTGGAAGCGTGGAAAAGCCTTCATCCAGCAGTAGATGGTGAGCGGCTGTAGATTATGATGATGATGTATATTTGTATAAAATATACACATGTTTGAATATTTGTATACTGTACAAATCCACACATTTTAACTACTATCAAAATTTGATATATCACAGAAACCTTATGAATGCAGATCCTAGACAGGTTTTAAAAGGATTCGGATCCGTAATCGAAGAGCTCCTATACGAAAGCCTCTGCGCAACGCCGAGCAACTAGTATTAATGTTTGGTTGTTTGTACATATTTCTGCTATTTAAATTTGCTAATATAATTTTAAGCCACGTAACAAAATTGCATAGATATGATGAAATTTTTGAAAAAATATATCGTATATGTATATTATTGAGCACTCTCTTCCTAGTGACGCCAAGTAATTCGCTGGTATTAAAAAAAACAAATATATTTATGTACATATGTACATATGTATGTTTGTGTAGTCTATAAAAGTGGAGGAGACGCTCGTAAATTTTTCAATATGATAAAAATATTAAACCCTTTCACGATTAAGCCAATGAACCAATCTTAAGCCACAGCTTCTTACAAATTGTAAAATATAAAATTTTAGAGGCGTGTACAGGTATATTAAAGGTGGAGTGGCGCCACTCGAGCGAACTTAAGTGCGACTTAACGCCGCCGTTAAAATTAATTTTATTATATGTATAAAGCATAATCCTGGGGGGCGTAAAAAGCCTTAACGGCTTGCACCCCTCCTAAAGTCTTACCTCCTCCATCTCCGTCACCTATACCCCTGCCTCCCTTTTCAGGTTCATTATATTGCCGTGAAAGCCTTAAACGCCCCGAAGCGGCCGCACAATTGAGAGCTCCCGGGACGATTACGAGCGGTCCCAAACGGGGCCGCTAATTTTGCACACTTAAATTTATGGCGAAACGAACCTGAAACGGATCGTCAGTCTCGGTCGTTTATGACCATACCGGTGAGGCCTATAATTGTCACTCAATCGTTCTGAGAATGTGTGTACCTTCTTATTATCACATCAAATTCATTAAAGGGAGATGGTGTATTTGATTTAGATCACTTTTAGAATTTTTGCCACCTTGAAACTAATTAATTATTTAATTTTCTTTTATGATGAGAAAAAAAATGGACAAGGAATATAAGATGAAAGAATTGTTTTTAATATAAAATTTTATAAGAAATAAATAAAATAAAAATATTTAAAATATGATCAAACAAATTATGTTACCAAACTAACACTCATTGTGTATTTATTTATTTTTAATTTATATTTTCCCAAGATGACATTACGAGTTGGGCTGCCCCTGAGACACTTTATATTAAACGTATACATATAACAATTTATAGATTATAAATTTGACATCATATTTAAATAGTGTTCACAAATAACAGTTAAGATGGTTTTGCCAATTTGGTGAGGAACCGTTTCAACAATGAAATCAGATAAATCATCGATCGACTTGGAGTCGAATATCCAAGTCTGCCAGCAGCATTACATAAACATTTGCAAATAAATTCGTTTCAATCGAGGTCCACACGGGGCTTGAACTCGGGAACCTGTCGGTGGTTAGCATTATCGTCTATAATATAATAAATTCTGAAACTATTGTTTCAGAATGTATTCTATTATATGGTATGGATTCAGATTTTATATTCACTATACAAAATGGGACACAACGAGAGTTATTCCAACACCGACATTCATATTATAAATAAATCAAATTCAGATATTTGTGACATAGCGGGTAGGATGGTATTTGCCGATTTGATCGAGGAACCGTTTCAACAATGAAATCAGATAAATTGGCAAACTCTGATAGGAAACGATTGACTTGGAATGACAAATATCCAAGTCTGACCAGCAGCATTAAAGATTAGCACAGGATCGAACCTGGTAGCCTCTCGGTGCTACACATAAACGTAAACACCGAGCCACACTGCTGGCTATCTGATTAAATTTATTTCATTTGAACAATTTAATTTAAAAAATGAGAGTTCAATTCAGAATTTTCATGTATAAAGTGTATATATAATGTATAATATAATGTTATCATTTTAAGCAATTGAATGTTCCAAATTAATGTTAACGCTTTGGAGATAATTAGTGATGCATTGCTATAAAGAAAAATGACAAATTGAACGGCACAAAGGTAACAGTGATAAATTACAAAGTCATTTAAATTTGCACCATTTTAGGCCGTTTGCGCGTTGCACCATTGCACCATTCACGTTCCCCGCGAATGGGGTGGGCGGGTTAGGTTAGCTTTTTCGGTGAAATGTTGCGGAAGCATCCTGCATCGGTCGGAATAGCACGTTGGACCATTTTTGTGGTGATTTATGCACAAATACACACACAGAAGGAAGAATAATGGAATATCAGCCAGGCGGCTTAGTGCCGCATAGCAGTTACGATACCGCAACAAATCCTCCTTTGTTCAATTGTGATTATATATCAAACCTTCCCAAAGTATATATCAACCCTCTCTCAATTGCATCTAAAGGATTTATCTCTGGATGAAATTTATCTGGGTTGTGCATATCTAGAGAAAAATTTGAAGGCATTTTTGATGCATTGGGAGTTGTACAGAAATATAGTTTAATCGATACGTTATATCCGCACAGTATGGGAACATTTTCAGTTATAATTGAGTTGTCCGTTATACGGCAGAGTGGCATGCTGCTCGGTTAGAGCGTACGTCTCACCTTAATTGTCGTTCGAGTGAAGTTTCATGACGTCCTCCCCCGCATACCAATTGAGGGTTTCGTACCAATTGCTGTAGTGAAATATCAAACGTCACGAATATAAGACCAATTGACACTTTTCCCATTTTGAATTATTCGACTCGTTTGTCTTGGATATTAACCCGATTTTTATTCGATTACGGTGTTTATTATACAATGTATCGGTAAACTATTACAATTGGAAGAAGTCATAAATGCTTCAGGCTTAATTATCGTTTTAAAGATGGCCCCAAGTTTGAATCAACTCATAAATAATAAAAAATCAAAGATGTACGTACATACACTGTCGTGTGCGAATCCTGTTTATAGGGCGCCCTGGGCAGCTGCCTGCCAAGTGCGCAAATTCTACCCTTTCTGGTCGGATGTAAATCAAGTTGTGCGCGCACCGATGAGTTGTTATGGTCGACAACAACACGAAATATGGAACGAGGAAGGATGTTCGTTAATCATCGGATCAAAAGGACAAAAGTGCGCCCCGGGGCGATACGCTCGTCGTGTATGGGGGGGTGTATATTTGTATGTGTATCGGAGAGTCATTGTTTTTGAAATTTATATGCACGTTCGACATTCAGACAAAACATCTATTGTTTATCGAAAGTTGCGTGTTTTCACCTTCGTGTTTTTTTTTTCTTTCATTCTGATATTCCTAACTGTACATATAGACATTCATATAAAATCCATGCATACATACATATAATAATTTAATACAATCTAATTTTTTTGTAATAAAATATATTGTCAAGTATTTGCGTTGGCTGGAATTTAATAGTATACTACTTATCGAATTCAATTTCGCATTTAATCGCCGTTGTAGCAATTTCGACACGTTCATTACAGACGTCTAGTCAGACCTAGACGATTATTATATTTAATATAAGTTTGGACACTTTTGTACGAGAAATAAAAACAAACTAAAGGTCAAACACGTTATATTTTTACTTTATTTTTCATTTGACCGTTGATAGTTCAACTGTCTGCATATTTAGCTAGCGCTAACTTTGATTACAGATCGGTTTGATTTATTTACTGTTTTTTTTTTGTGTCAAAGCAAAATTAAAACTGTTTAATTACAGTTATAAACTATTTTAATCGTAAAAAGTACTTAATGAGAATTTCTTTGAAAAGTTTTAATTCGAACTTGTCTGGGGATTGTTGCTAACAGTACACAGTATCTCTATACATATACAATACTATATTTGGGCGATTTATTTAAGTCGAGGCTATTTTTATTTACGTTATTTTGTATATTTGTCTTTGATAACTCCTTATTTAATTCTTCATTCATCGTCAAACACACAATTTTTTCATCTTCATCCGAATCTAAAAGAGTGTCTACCATTGTGGAATCGTCAATACAAGAAGGATATACTCGCTTGATAATAGTTTCACCGCAGGATACACATTCACTTTTATTACAACACTTAAAGAATGTTTTGTTCGGTATAAAATTAGAATTATTTAAAATTTGTGTTAAAAAAATCAGATTCAGGCTTCCGCTTTTTTTGATTTTAATTTTCAATTCTCGGAATAATTCATCGGTAAGGTCAACTCCTTTGGTATTAAGATTTTCTAAAAATAGAATTACAAGAAACGATTTAGGCCAAACGCACAGAACCATTATATTATGTTCATAAAGCTGGAAACGTTCGGGGAATGCGCTGTACTTAATGCTAAACAACGAACATTTGAGAATATTTTACAATTCTTTGTGTATTTGATTTATTATTTCCTTTCCTGCAGACGTGAAAATGTTGTATATTTTCAAGATTTTTTAAATCTAATTCCCGGGATTCGAGATAAGAACTCCCAAGACACGGGACAACAAAAATTTCGCAAATTCTCGGGAATGTCTGTCCCGGGTCGACCCGGGTAAGAAACCCTAGTTCCATATCACAAGAAACTCGTGAAAAATAATACAAACATTTTTGCACTGTCGCCAGCCTATCAAGTGACTTAAATAGCGTTTTTATCGTCTATTATTTACTAAATAAAAATATTAAATATACTATAAATAGTTAAATTTTATTCGGCCTAATGCCCGTTCGGCCAAAGGTCCATCGGCTAAATGTCTAAGATACAACCGCATATACATAGAAGCAATTTGAAATTATTAAAAATATTAAAATATAAAAGTCGTACAGTTAAAAATTTAAAACACGTAGTTAACGTATAAAACTGAAGTAAAAATATAATATCCTTTAAAATAGAAATAAGCCTTATGAATAAAAACGGATTAACGTCTAGTAATCCAATTAGGAACAGCCGTTTTTCACGTGTAAATCATTAGTGCAGATTATACAGACATTCAAAAGAATTTTTTTCCCTCTAAAAAGCATTAAAACGTTGAATGTAACTAGGAATATCTACACAAATTATTTTTAATCTACATAGATAAGCCTTTTAGGAGTTATAACGAGATCGTTAAAATCGTTAAAAACAAAAAATTAGCTTGATAATAGTTATTTTATAATGATAAAGGCGTATTTTTATTCCGTTCAGACCGATACTAGACGTGGATATTTTTTTTCAAAAAAATCACGTAAAAGAGGGCACGTCGTTATTTCTCTCGCTCATGTAATAGAGTCGCGTTGGGACGAGAGGGCGTTAAAAATCCGGAAGTGCATTCGAGACACGTGACTTGTGACGTCACGCCTGAAAAAAAAGAAACGATTTCCGGAGACGATGTCGAGGATTCAACCGACTGCATATTGTATTATATAATACTTCACGACACACATGTATATGTACATACATATGTACATATGTATATACATAATAGTATATATAATACATATTGTATAATAATTTTGTCAATTATGTAAAATTAATAACCGTAAAACTCATTTCAAAATTTCGACTAAAATTAAACTATTTTGAAAAGTTTTTGGTCCCTTCATTATTTTTCCATAGCTTTTATAGCATACATACATATATATACATATATCTATTTTGTAAAACTAACTTCTAGTTAATAACTGCAAGTTGACAAAAATTTTGAAATTGGGCTGTTTGAAAATATTTGCTTCCATTTTAAAAGGGAAAAACTCGGCTAAAAATCAAGTGTTGATTGAATCCAATACAAATAATTGCTTTCCAAATGAAATGATATTCCCTTATGAGAAATCTAATATATAATTTCGAAAGAGAATTTGTATGTAAGTACATATGTATGTATATATGTAAGTGTCTTTGGTTGGGAACTTCGTAAAAAAAAACAAAGTTTCTATGACGACAATTCAATAGGTTGAACATTATATTTTTTTCGATTCAAATAAATTAAATAAAAAAACAAATGAATATTTACTATTAGATTCGCCATGTTTAAGCTGTTTACAAATACTGAGCGAAGCCGGGTAAAACAACTTGTTTAATATAATTATAAATTAAATCGTTGCTGCTGTGCCTGCATGTGATATTTTCAACCTCAGTGAGCGTAGGTTATCGGAGATTATTTTAACCCATCTGTCCGGTAGCTTGCGCTCATCATTTTTTATAATCGTATGTGATTGAATGAGTGGAATTTTATTTCTCTCATTCATTTGGGCCTCGCAGAGATATTTTGTATTTACAGCTAATTCTTATATGTATGTCTATTGTTGCTGTATATGTATGTAGGTAGATGCAAAACATTCCATACTATTATTCTGTTCATTTGATATTATTACTTTATCTACTATTATTATAATGCAATTGTTTTCTTTTATTTATAAATGTATCTTTGTTTGTATGTATATATGTACATATATACATTTTTTCTCTTCTCTGATATATTTTCAACCATTGTGGCGCATTAGAGATTTCTGTAATGCCAGATTGGTCAAAACTTAAATAAATTGGTTGTGCCTAAAATTATGGAGGTGATACATTCCTAAAAGAAGAAGAATCTGATAAATAATTAAGGGGCAAATTTAAATCTACGCAAAATACGTAATGAGCGTGTCAACAGTTTCGTAACATTCGCGTACCTACGCATGATTTAAACATGAACCGTTAAGATTTATGACGCGGTATTTATGTCGCGAGACATAAAGGGAAATTCTCAGGGAGAGAGAGGAGAAGCCCTCAGATAAGTACGTTGTGGCCGAAGCTTGCTTTTTCGCCCCCGAGAGTGCATTCAAATGCGGGGATATAAATCACAGGCCCGGGTCTCGCTTTAAGGCACTCCGACCCACCCTCTCTACCCACTTACTCAACATCTCTCATGACCCCATTGCCCAACTCCTCTCTTCTCTATTTCCCCCTTCCTTCCACAGATGCTGACTATGGCATATGAATGGGGGAGCCGATCACTTGCGGTGGAGGGCCATCTCGATTCATATTCAGATTGTAAGGAATCCGGACCAGACCCCCACAGAAATGCCTGCACCGCCACAAGTGCACTTGCATTTTCGGCTAACTTTCCACAACACGTAATATTATACGCAAGCTAATATATGGAATTTGTAAAAACAAAAATCTATTATACATGTGTACTGCAAAAAAATCAAAAACAAATAAATAGCGCCATTCGAATGTTAAATTTTGATTATATTCATATATTGATTTTTTGAATTTTTATTATATATATTGTTTTATTGAATTTTGATTATATATGTTCATATGTACATATATTGACATTTTTACTATTTGCCATATATAATTTGTCTTGGTATTCCAGTTTGTCTTTCTGACTAGAAATTATGTCAATTACATTAATAACTATTCTGTATATTTGTCATCGATATGATTAATGGTCCGTTTATATTATTCAGAACTATACGCTACGATCATATTACGGAACAAATGAATGTTTTCATATACATATTATAGAATGTATTAAAAATATTTATCGTACTGCTGTTTAAGTGTAATTACCGGATTGAGATGTACTCATATAACCAAATTTTTAGCCTAAATAACTAAATGTATAATATTTATAGTGATTTTTGGTAATAAAAAAATTTGAACAAAATCCGACAATCGGAAGTAGAATTTTTGTCTTGTGTAAGTTTTCCTATATTCAAAAATTCTCTCAAAGCCGGTATTTTTTTGATTTTTAAATGCTTTTTATTATTACGAAATTATGTTCACAATACATCTTATATCTATTTTAATAGCCACTGATCTACTGATCATTTTCTATTTTACAATTTTAATTTAATTTTGTTAGTAATAATAGTATTATATCATTCTAATGTCAGCAAAATAGGAAAAATAACTAAAAATCTATTTACAATTCTTGCAAAGCCGGTATGTGTGAACGTGTATGTATGTTTAATTATCGAATTTTGTTTTGTAACCTTCTAATATTTCTCAAATGCATAGATAAAGTCGTGGGTTGGTCACATCCGATTTTTTAATTTAAATGTTTAACCATTTTTACAAAACAATATACATAATTTGAACTGCTAATCAATAAGCCTTTGAATTATCAATGTACATGCATAATTGGCAAGATTTGATCCCATATTTCAACCTTACGGCAATTTTTTCGACTTCCACTTTGAAAGCGATTTTTTCGACTACATTTTAAAGCAATCTCGATTTTTACTTAACGTTATCATAAGGGGCTTAAAAACGAAACCGGGCACTTAAATACGGACTCACCTCATAATCCAGCAATAATCACAAGGGGTTAACTCGTTGTTATCGACTTGTGGACCGGTAGACGGATACCTTTTTCTACACACGTCTCCCTGACACATATTACAGGGTGGGCGCATATCAAACCGGTATCCGGTTTCCTTCCGGATTCCGCTCACGCTGATCGGTCGCTCGTTCCTATGCTAATATTGCCCGGCCTCGATTGATGAATAGTCATAACGGACACTCCCTGTCGAATAAACACACCGGAAGTAATTTATGCGCGATGCTCGTCTGTCGCCAAGCGCAAATTGACTTCTGAAATACTCTGATTGTATTATACTAGATTATTCAGTTTTAGATTTATAGAATTATTTATGGAAAAAGTTTGTAGAGTGTTTGAAACGCTTTTAATGATCATATTGTGGCGTACATGCTTTATGCAAGGAAGCATTTCAATATTCGCGTTATTTTGAATGAAAATGCACTGAGAGCGGAGCTGGAATTCTGGAGTATTACTAGTCATTAGTCAAGTACTAAGTAATGGATTTTCATTGGAAATTCAAAAGGAAATATTTTCAATGTGAAATTATTATTTTCGACGTTACATAAAATTCATCCTTTATACATTATTTGCATTAATTAATTTTTCAAATTTCAATTTATCAATCGGCAAATATATATACATATTATATTTTTATAAAATAGTATATTTTTATTTATATATGCATTATACATATGTATGATTGTAGACCAAGGCTGTGTCAATTTTTTTTTTTATACAATTTATCACGGTTTTGGAGTCCGAAAATTTAACGATTCCGACTCAAACTTCAATTTATGGTTGACTACGACTCTATCTTGAATGATTTAAGTAAGATCGGCTTTTTTGCCAACGTATGTATGTATACAATTGTTAGTAATAAAATTGACATGACATTTTTTTTTTATTTTTTTTTAAATCAATATACACTCGCCATTACAGATTTGCTCCAATGCGACGGGTGTACGTTAACGAAATACAGAATACATAAACAATCAGAAATCAGAAATACAGCAATACATACATATACAATCAGAATATATAGCATATAACAATTAATCAGAAATAATAATCATAGAGACATCTATGGATTATTTTTAGATTTTTTTTGTATACAATTTTTATACATATAATAAATACGAAATTATAGAGATGTCTATAGAGATATCTATAGATTTCAGATTACTGTGTATAATTATTACAAATTATACACAGGCAGATTTTGTGACAACAGGATTAGATCTAATACCAATTTTCAGGAACCGTTTCAGCAATTATCAGATAAAATTGGCAAACTTTGATAGAGAAACGATCGATTTGGAGTCACAAAACCCCCAAATCTAACCAGCAGTGGCGAGGACTCGAACCTTTGACCTCAGTGGTGCTAAATATATACGCTACCACAAAGCCAAACTGCTGGCTTAGTGGTAGCTTAGCTAGATATAATAAACATTTGTTTTAATATAATAATATTTGAATAGAAGAGAGTTGAAATGCGAAATTTTTTTATTTGCATAAATTGAGAAAAAAAATAAGATGATAGTTTCTCCATTTCATTTATTGGAACCGTTTTAACGTAGATAACCTTCTCCAAAAACTCCTGATACAACCGCATATACATATGAATTAGTGGCGTGCTGTGGAAATCTCCCTATTTTTATCGCACAGCTATACTTACACGTGTGCGAGCAGGATACAAGGGAACTAGGTGACATCTTACCGAGTTTCCTTTTATCCTGCTCGCTCACACGTTAGTTAAGTTGTACGATAAAAACAGGGACTTTTCTACGGCACGCCACTAATATATTTTATTTTATTTTATTTTATTGTCACAAATCAATACACACTCGCCATTACAGATTTGCTCCAATGCGACGGGTGTACGTTAATGAAATACATAAACAATCAGAAATCAGAAATACAGTAATACATACATATACAATCAGAATATATAGAATATAACAATTAATCAGAAATAATAATCATAGTGACATCTATGGATTTCAGATTACTGTGTATAATTAATACAAATTATACACAGGCAGATTTTTGTGACAACAGGATTAGATTTAATACCAATTTTCAGGAACCGTTTCAGCAATGATCAGATAAAATTGGCAAACTCTGATAGAGAAACGATCGATTTTGAGTCACAAAACCCCCAAATCTAACCAGCAGTGGCGAGGACACGAACCTATGACCTCAGTGATGCTAAATATATACGCTATCACTAAGCCAAACTGCTGGCTTGTATGTACATACATATATACGCCTAAATGGCCACACATCGCCTTCCAGTGCCGAACTGCGAACAAATTCAAATGGAAGCTCGATAAGGGTGAAAAATGGAATAAGAACGGGAATACTACTCTGTTCGATCGTTAGAGTTAGGGGGAGGTGGGAGGCGGTGCAATGCTTCCGCACAACGAGGTTTTTAATTAAGAGCGAGCACGCAGGGGGGTGGTAGACGGCGTCCCGAAAATTCTGGCACTCGAAAGTGTTCAGAAATACGTAGTGGTAGTGGACGGGTTCGAATTATGAACAGCGCTGGAGAGGAGGCAATATCACTTAGCGAAGTGGCGCTAGGGTAGTGCTGGGAGGCCTCTTAATGCCCGACTAACTCCTCTACCTCCTTGCAGCCTCCCCGGCTCCAACACGGTCAGATAGTTAAACCCTCGATAAATTTCGTTGGTTCAAATGTACGGTGCGGAATTCCGCCGTACGGCAGTTGTTCAATCTCGTCTTTGGGGGTTTGTTCTTGACCCGCAAATTCGTTCCTGCACGAATCTTGGATTGGTGACCGAATAAGACGTACATACATACATATGTACGAGTATGTACATGTGTTTGAATAAGTGAAACATAAAAGAGGTTTGTAAAAATAATACATCGGAGATTTAATAATATTTTATTTCAAACCATTTAAATTGCTCAACGCTGTCCGAGCGGATGAAAGTTACAAAAAAAGGTCAAAAATGTAAGTTTTCTGAAAAGTTTGCAATCGTGAAAACAAACAAAACAGTCATGACTCGCACATCCCAAGGCAGGCCCCTAGGCTAGTATGTTTAAGCCCCCCCCCCCCCTCAAAAAGTCTCAAAATTGAAATTAAAAAAAATCATTTCATCAATATTTTTCACAATACACATTAATGACTCATTAATAATGAGTAATAAGATTGAGGATCACATAATAAGTGATAAGATATATTTTCACAAGTTTCAAATAAAAGTCATGGTGTAAAAATAATAGCTAAGGTATCAAGGACGAGTTACTAATTGTACAAAGTACAAAGTACGAAGACGAAAGACACTTTCAATTTCGTAACAACTTATTGAAAATCACTTATTGAAACTATGAAACTTCTTTTTTACATACCTCCTTTATTACATAGATATACATATACCAGGAAAGCCTAACAGGTAAACCCCAATGTGCCTTCTTAGACAATTAATTACAAACATTGCAGCATTGAGACTGGAGAACACTAACAATTAATTAACTAACTATCCATAGATATATTTATGAATTTAAACTTGCACATATTGTACATAAATCAAAGTCAGATATTTGTGACAAAGCGGGTAGGATGATTTTTGCCAATTTGTTGGAGGAACCGTTTCAACAATGAAATCAGATAAATTGGCAGTCACAAATATCCAAGTCTAACCGGCAGCATTTGAGATTAGCACGGGATCGAACCTGGTAACCTCTCGGTGCTAAACATAAACGCAACCACCGAGCCATACTGCTGGCTAATAACCAAAGCTGTGGAGTTATAGTCGGAGTCAGAGCATTTCAAGCAAAGTCGGAGTCGGAATCGTAAAAAATTTACTGAGACTCTTTTTTATTATTTTTTTTAATTAATAATATTACGGTATGAATCGACTAGTGACTAGAGTCTCTAATTTTATTGAAGTACATCCGCCTATAAATTCAAATTTAATAATTTCTTTATAAAAATCATGAATTTCGATGTGTTGTGACCAAAACCAATTGTTTCCTCAGTCTCACTTTTTTTTTAGATTTAGCTGTTTAGCTTTATTATTTTTATTATTTAGCTTTATTATTTTTTGATTTAGCTCATGTTACAATTTTTCTTTGTTTACGCCATTCACGATGTTTTATTTCGTATCTTTTGGCAAATCCTTACATTTATTTACTGTAAATAAGTATATATTTATACGGGAATTGCGAAAATAGAGTCAAATGGTTAAAAATTTGATACTTCCTCTTTTATGTACGAAAATGTTTTCCGTTTGTTTATTCGAAAGCATTGTCTACAACTGGCGGCACTGGGGCTGCCACTTTCTATCGGCTTGTTCCATTCTCCTTTCTCCTGTTAGGGGTATCTACACCCCTCCTCTACCCCTCATCGTAACGCAAACCCCTCCCCCGTTTCCCAACTCGCGCTACGTCTGATAATAATCTTCCTTTTGCAAATTGAATACTTTATAAGTCGATTTTAATATAAAAGCAATACTGTAATAAGAACGATGTCAAAGACGAGCGTACAAAAGATGTCTACATTGTGGACTTTTTTTTTTGTAGTCTGTACTCCTCCCTTTCCTTCCTTGTTTCCACCTTCGAAACCATCCCTTCGTTCCACTGTTGTGACGAAGTTCCTTTGTGTTAAAAGGCGACTTCATTTTCTTTGCCTTCTACCTCATCATATTTGGGATTTGCGTTTTTTACCTCTCCCTCTCGTTGCGAATACGTATCGAGAAAATTCGCTTTATGGGCATACAATACGCAGAAAGCAATTCAGTATAAGAGGATAATATTTAGCGGCGACTTTCTTATTTCTTCTTAAGCTCAGCAATCCCCGGTTTCTCGAGCTACCTTTCAGCTTCTCTAAAGTCTAAAGAAATTAAGGTCGTCTTTTGAATTTGTATTCGTACATATGTATCAACAATATACATATGTATGTATGTATGTATGTACATATGTGAGTACGATCTACATTGCATTATTATAATGCGTCGTGCATATCGTAGGACCGTAATTGGGCAGTCTTAATTGCGACAAGAGGACCGTGTTCATTACGCAATTTCCACCACTGCGAAAGTCGTATTAATTGTAGACGAAACTGGAGACGTTTTCTAATTGCAAGTTGCGTAATTTGAAGCGTTTTATGGCTCAATTTGACGCTGCCGTTAACTGCGCATTTTATTGAACATTCCGGACAATTTTACTGAGCACTTCACTGACAGTACAATAAATTGATTCGATTGAGAGAATTTTAATTTTAATTTAATTTCAGACACTCGCTTGAGCCGTGCCGAGTATTAAAATTAACATTTACGATAGTTTGATAACACATTTCTCGAGTCAAATAATTTTAAATGCGCTTCAAATACATATAGTAGACTTAAAACATATTAAACGAAACACAAATTTATATTGAAATTAAAATAGTATTTTTTACTAATTATTTTAATGATAACACAGAGCAATAACAAAAAATGACCGGAGCGGGGACTAATCGATCTTTACTAGATTTGAACCACTGAATTCGAATATGACAATGATTTTTGATGGCTTTCTCTCGTTTCGAGCTAAGTGTGCCAAACTTAGTTAAAATTGATTAGTATTCGCTACGATAAATTGGATGTTTGGTTGGTTAGTATTATCATTCAAATACATGCACAATAGACATACTAGTTATTTCTGAATTTATATGTATATATGTACATATGAAGTAATTTTTAGTTTGAAATATTTTTACCTACATTAATTCACAAATAAACTTACTTGCTAACATGATTATATGTTTGTCTCTTTCAATTAATTAGAGAGTATTTGAATTATCATTAATGTATTATATGTAAGTATAATGAAATATTTAGCGCATTCGTTTTCATTTTAAATATTTTCCACCTAAACTAACATTAACAAAATAAATCTTACTTTCAATCTTAGATAAATATCCTCTGATATACAAGTGTGATTTATTCGCTTTGGAGGAAATATATTCCTGTATAATAACATAGATACATGAAATTAATGCAAATGCGTATTAAAAAGCATCCTAAGTATTATTGTAAGGGCTATTTTTCAATAGATTACCATCTTATATGAACCGCAGGGCCTAATTGTAATCGCAATAGCATGCACGAAACGATTTACGGCATCAACGTCATACAATAAATCTTTCAAAACGGTGAGAACGTTTCGTTGAATCTTTCGCATTCGAAACTCGGAGAGGATTCCGGCAGCAGGAGTTTAAGATTAGGAATTCGAAGATTGTGGATTTCCTTCTTTGAACTTCTCACTTTTGGTCTTTGATCGGGGGGGGAGAGGGGCGGTTTAATTAGCAGCAGCGACTTACTCGGAATCCGTTAGAGCGGTCCAAAAGGCAAAGATGGCGGATCACTCGACCGGAAATCGAGTTCAATGGAAGAGGATTCGCGAATTCGAGTGTCATCGGCTTTCGCTCGACTATCTCACGTAAAAGACCTCAGATGCAAAATTCCAATTAGCTTGGATTGCCATCGAGTGGGTTATTAAATAAAAGTGAAACTTGGCACGCTTCGATGGATGAAAGCTTTGTTGGCTTTTTTGTTTTGTTTTCGTTTCCGTTAAAGGCTGTGTGCTTTGTATGTATGTATGTACATATGTACACGCGAAACGTTTGGTGTGTACAGTTTAAAGGTAAAAAGTGCTAATTGTCGTTATGTCACGCGATGCCAAACCTGGCCTTCGTGTGACGGCTTTCGTCCGCGTGACAGTTCAGCCTATTGTAATTAACCGTTTTGTGGCGATTTTAATTTTGACTAAATCAATAAAAGTGAAATCGTATCATCAGGTGGATTTTTATTGATGTTTTAAATAAAATTGCATATCAAAATTTATTTTTATACGTAATTGGAATATAACACATATTTTTTTTACAACCCAAATGAATGTATCCATATATGTATGTAAGTAGAAGATGCAACTTTTGACTTGAATCATATCGGTTTTGTGTGGTTTTCAAATTGTTATAATTTTTTCAAAAGCACTTGTTGAAAGTGAAACTTTTTTACACACAGATGAGTGAATTGGTTTTCTTAGGTTGAAAATGAAAAAAAACGAAAAATTGCAAAAAAATTGTGGTATATTGGGAACCGGTCTCCGTGACGAGACAGAATGTTAAATTACAGAAAACGCAAATATCGGAAGGCAAAGATCGAAAATCGAAAGATCTTCTGTATTTTTTACTAGTTAACAAAATATTCTCATTTCATTATTAGAAACATACAATATATTATATTGTTTCAATTTTATGACGGAAATGCAATAGTTTGTTTTTGAAAAAACTTTTTAAGATAATTGACAGAAACGCAAGCTAGAATACTGTAAGAGATTATAATAAATGTGGTCGTTTCAATTTGAAATCTGTAGATATGCATAGTGGACAAACAAACAAACAAAACAAACATTTATGTTAACCAGCAACGTAAAATGCTGTAAGCGTATAATGCTAACAACTGAGCGGTCACGGGTTCGATCCCTGATTGAGTGTTTCTGACCAGACCTTGAACCAGGTCGATCATTTCCTATCAGATTTCATCAATTTTATTAATTTTATTACTGAAATGGTTCCGGCCAAATTGTCCTGCCACCTAGTTTTATTTGTCAAAATGATTTCAATTTAATTTAAAATTTATCATAATTATGCTATAAATTTATATAACCAGCAGCATAGACTAGTGGTTAGCATATGATGCTTTTGAACAAAGTGGTCACAAAGTGGCTCAAATCCCAGTTGCTGCTGGCCAGACTTTGGATTTGTGACTCCAGCAGTGCCGGCCTTGCACCCTATGACGCCCTCGGACAATTTTTATCTAAGCGCCCCTAGTAAAAAATTAAATTAATTTTTAAATACATACTTCTTTTTGCGGGCTTCGGACCGGCAGAAAAGTGGTTAACAAGTTTTCCCAACCCCATTGGGGAGTTAAAAATAAATAAACAAATAAATAAAATTATATTTCAGAAGAGAACTTTCCGAGCCATTTTTTCGGCAAAATCTTTAATTAAAACTGAAAAATCAAGATTTTCAGCGATCGTTTCAATCATTTTAAATAGTCTGAGTTCTCAAACTGGAAAGTTTATTTCTTGTAAATGTTGTTTTATGAAATTTAATACAATGAGTGGATTAATTTTACCTTTTATTTGAAATATAGGTCTTTTAACTAATTAGTCCATCTCAAAGTTAATTACTAATGATATCAGATTTTGAATTCGTGGTGAGCTTAATTTGAAGATCGGCACAATATTTACGGAGTTCGTTTCTTTCTCTTTAGATTATTTACAAAATACAAAAAAGCCCACGTCTTTGAATATTCGTTCAACTGCTCGAATCTTTGTTTCATTGACAAAAATGTTAAGGATTAAGAGAGGATTAAAAAACCGGACCTCTAACTATTTCTCGGGACAAATGATTAACTCTTTTGGGTATTTTCATCAAATTGCCGTTTCACTTTTTAATTGTTTAAATACCGACTCTATTTGTAATTCCACTGCTAAATAATTGTCTAAAACTTACTATTTTAGCTTCCCATCAATTGAAAATTATTTTTTTAAGGAATATAATTGCATGTGATCAGTGGTTAGAATCTTCCAGCGATATATTGAAGCTGAAAATAGGGTAAAAAATCTTTGGAGAATACCGAAAAAAGTTTGTGATGTTACAGAAGATTTCTCGGCGTCATATAGCACAACATTTAAACTGTGGATGCAAAATGTGAAACTAATTTTTTTGATAAGCATAATGTAATATAAAAGGGAATGCGCCTTCGCCCAATGAATAGAATTTGCCGAGTTCAAATGTTTGAACTTAGAACGTAGAGGCGCCTTTAGCGTTCTGATCTAAAATTTTGTAGTGCCTTCGGCGATCTTATTTTAAATTTTGAAGCGCCTTCGGCGCATCAAATGGTGCCCTAACTTATTCGGCGCCCTCGGGCGCCGCCCGACCCAGCCTCCCCCTAAAACCGGCACTGGACTCCAGGTCGATCGTTTTCAAGCAGAGCTTATTAATTTATGTGATTTTCATTGAAATGGTTCCAACTAATTGGCAACCATACCCATTTTCTCACAAGATTTCGAAATTTCAGCATCTCGAATTTGACTGAATTCTATAAAATGCTGCAAATTTGACCATATATGTCTCTCTGGAAGTTAATTGATATCAGTATTTCTTTGTATAATATTTGCGTAAATACCATAGATGTCATGTTTAATTTAAAAAATATAAACATGGGTGCATACCTGCAAAATAATAAAAATAAATGTAACTAATATGATTAGCTCATTCTGTTTTCTCACTAACACAATTGGATCACTCTGTAATGTCACTGCGGTATATAATGCATTTTAGGTAAAACGCATATGCTGTCCTTCTCATCCCCATCTCGACCAATAGCATTTTTACTAACCTCTTCTTACTTTCACTTATGTACATACGTATAATGTTATATTGTCTATACGAAATGCTATTGGTCGGGGGGCTGAAAAAGACAGCGTGTATGTTTTACCTAAGTCTCTTTCTAGATATGATCCGATGGATTATAATAAATAAATAAATAATAAAAATATGACATATGTACAAATTTAGCCATAGGTGTCGCCTTGGAATAACCTGCAATAGCATTATGGTAATTAAAAATTAAAAAATATTTCAGAGTTGTTCATACATATGCACATATACCTAGTTGGATCATAAGAATACGAAAAAAATTGCATTCCTCTCAAGTACCTGCCATATAAGATGTTACAAACTGCATTACTTGGATAATTTTCATTACTTAATTTTTTTTAAGAAACACCTTTCCTTTTTAAATCATTTCAAATATACGTCAAGAATCTGAGAATGGAATATACATACATATGTATGTATGTATGTATATGCACAATCTATGAACAATCTTTATACATACATACTATCTGCAATCTTTCACAATAGTGACAAAATAAACACCAAATATCAAAATTGCAATCAATTCATATTTTGAAATGTATGTAAATAAAAATTTATACGAAATCAACGTTCATATGTATTATATGTACATATGCATATACGTATATTGTATTCGAATTGGGTTACGTTTCGACTTTTCGCTGTCATTATACAAATGACCCACTGCATTTTACTAGACCGGTATACAATAGATTGAGTGTTGTAATTGGAGTCAGTTGAACGTTCGACACGGTTAACTACACGTTCCGAGAGCTACGAGCATCTGTAATGGCCACCGAGGGGGCGGAGGAGTGGCAAAAAATACCCCTCTATGTATCAAAGTGAGGGAGGAGAGAGAGAGAGAGGTCTTCGATAAAGGCTTCCTATATCGCACCACCAGAGAGCCTCTCTGCTTTTACTCCCCGGTCGAATTGCCACGGGAACCTGCCGGTCCGACGACAAAAACCAGTTCCGGTTCGCATGGGTGAAATTTGCGAGCCGGAGAGAGTAATTAGGGGTCCGTGCGGTCCGCTTCCTGCTCACCCCGCTCGCCCAGCCTTTGATGTCTGCTTCACGGTAATAATTACCGCCCCGCACCTAAATAGGAAACAATTAAATCTTATTCCACTGCTATGGCGAACGAGTGAATGGAGATGGGGTGTGCGAGACCCCGTAGTGTTATAGGAGGCAATTAGATGGAACTTTGGTGCCCTTGCGCACTTCAAGTTTCGCCTTCGTAGGCTCTGTGCGGAAAATCTGCATAGGAATCAAAGGAAACGTTCTCAATCGGTATAAATTAAGTTGAAGGTTTAGAGTTTAGATTTGAGTATGAGTACGACTACGTTAAAGCCCGTCCAGACTAGGCGAATATGACAAATGCCGAATTTCAAAAGTTAATTCTATTTGAAACATCGTACAAATGTATTATATACAGGATTTCTACCTCAAATTCAATATTTTCCATTTCAAATTCAATATTTTGATCTTGTATGAACTCCACCAAATTTAATCTGATCGATGGGTCTGCAAGCAAATTCCTGGCAGAACATATAATCTTAGAACATACTTCTTCAATGGGGTTCATCATTGGTGAGAATGGAGATAAGATAATTAAAAAATGGTTTGTACGTTCAACCAGCTCACGCAATTCTGTAATACTTTTTCAAGAATATTTCTTCTAATTTCTGCAACAATCTTTCAAGAAAGTCGCATAAAATATTGGAATTATCTGTGGACTGCTCAATGATTTCATGCTACATAATTTGCATCAATATTCATTGCCGCAATCAATAAATATTTAATTTGAAATGGAAAATATTGAATTTGAAATGGAAAATATTGAATTTGAAATGGAAAATATTGAATTTGAGGTGAAAAACCTGTATATATCAATAGCTATCGTTTATCAATGTTGTGGGTTTGAATCGGCTGGGAAAAAAAATGATTACCTCGATGATTACGAGTAGGGATTGCAATGCCGAAAGTACCGATACCGGTATTAACGGTATTTGACTGAAAATAAGCCTTTGGTAATACCGGTATTAAAAAATAAATACCGATAGTATAGATTTTTTTCAAACTCGTACATTTTATTTGTCGAAAACGATATCTCCATGGCAACAAACTACGAAAACGAACGATGCGTATATATATTTTGCATACGTGACATTGACCGAGTTATTATTTTATACCTAGATACTTTACAGTTTTAGATAATAGGATGGTTTTGCCAATTTGATGACGACCCTTTCAACAATCAAATCAGATATATTGGCAAACTCTGAGAGGAAGCGGCTGACTTGGAGTCACATATGTACATATATCCAAGTGTGACCATCAGCACTGCAGAAATACTCCGAATAAGTTACATATATTACAGCTATAGTTATATTACAGCTGAGTATTTTCTGTTAGTCAAAAAATAGCCCAAAAACAATAAATGATTAACTGACTGTTCATTAAAATAACTGGGCATTTAATTTGTTGCCTAAAAATAACGATACCTTCAATTTTGTTTTAATGGCTCTTTGATCTTACGTACGGCTCTAAATACAATTTTGAAATTTTACTATGTGTTTTTATCTTAGACATATATTTATGTACACTGTATGGAATTATTACGTAAATTGAATGCCTTGTGACATATTTTTTATTTACGAAAAAACTCAATGAAGGGTTACGGATAAAAATAAATTCTCAAAGGTCAAATGTAAAAAAAGTACTCCAAATTCCAAGAATCATATTTTGATCTATTTCAATGAAAAGTGATTTTTTAATATTTCAATATTTAAGTGTTTTCGGAAATGCTTAGAGTGTATAAATGAAAAGAATAACTAACTATTTCTGTATCATGAAGATGTATGTATGTACAAGCAAAAAAGATTGAAAAACCTGAATATAATGGCTAACAAATTGCAACACATTTATTGTCGTCGTAGTTATAATATGAACAAACGGTTAAATAACAACCGGCAATTTGCTACAACACGTGCTTACTCTTTTATAGGGAACGATTTTTTTATTATATTATAATACATCACGCTAGATTTCGAAAGAAATTGATTTTTTTCTCCGGTCACAAACTTTCACCGTGACTTATTTGAAGTGCCAATAATTTATTTCATCGCTAATTAAATTCCGAATTATCGTGTCGAACAATTAAGCATGCACATATGTATGTATGTATGTACATATATTTTTTTATAAATTTTATAGCGCATACGTTAATTTTTAAAACACCGTTTTCGCAAAATATTTATATTATAATAGCCGTTTGTGTAATAACGTGAGCATTTTCTAATGAGACATTTTTATACGCGTTGAAAAGTTATCGTTAAATTATTTAACGAACGAACGCTGCAAATTTTGGCCATTTTTCGTAAATTTTCTTAAGATTAAAATCTCGGAGGCGTTCGTAGGTCATAGTCGACCAGTGGGCGGGTGGGTGGGTGGGTGGGTGGGTAGCGTAGGGTGACCCCGCGTTCGTAGATTACCATCTTAAGTACAGGGTGGTCTAGCGCACACGCGAAAATACTGAAACAACAACGAACGGAGACGTCGTCGACGACGAAAATAATAATAAAGAGGAAAAAAACGAAAAAAGAGGAAATACGAGAAGAAAATAATTCACCGGCAATAAATTCAGCGAGGAGGGTTAAATTTGGGTAGCCGGCTCGGGTTAAACGCTCTCAACTAGAGCGGGCTATTAGCCGTTAAGCGTTTTGCCGAAGGAATAATAAATTATACACAACACCATAACCTGAGCTAGAAGGAACTAGCCTCGATTGCTCTCACCAGAGAAGACCCAAAAATGTATTTTATCACCTCGCAAAACGGTGCTTCTCAAAATGTCCACAAGTAGCGCCACACAGCCGAAAGAGGCAATCCTTATAACGATAAAAAATATATACATTAAAATTAAACTTAGTCAATGTGAAGTAAACGCCAAATTTTAGAAGGTCTGATAAAACCAGAAAAAACTATTCGATTTTTTGTTTGAATTACATATATAGATAACACTGAGCAACAAAAAATCACGTTTTCTAGTTACGAGAGCGGAGACTAATCAATCTTTATTAAATTTGACCCACTTACATAATTCTAATATGACAATAGATTTTTTCTCATTTATAAGACATGAGCGTTTCAAAAAAGTGCGCAATTTTTGCAGATGCTTGGATTTTGCAGTTTTTAACTCAAAATCTTGATAAAAAAATTGTTGTGCCTAAAAAGTACCTACATAATTATATAAATAGTCAGGTGTTTTTTTTGTAATTGTGATTGTATAAGAAAAAAATTTAAAATTCGCTAGATTATTAATTGTAATGATTGATTTGAACAGAAAAGACATCCGACTAGATTTTGAGTTGAAGGCTGCAAAAGCCAAAAATATGTAAAAATTGCGCATTTTTTTAAACGCCGATATCTCTTAAACGAAAAGAAAGTCACAAAAATCATTGTCATATTCAAATTCAATGGGCCAAATATAGTAAGGATTGAATAGTCTCCGCTCCGTTAATTTTTTGTTGCTCGGTATAATCAGTATTGATGCTTCAATGATAATTTTTTATTTTTTGTAGAATTATTGTTTTTATACTGCAGCTTTTGGCTAAATTTTATTTCAAACGGAAATAGAGTTCATCTTACAAGTGGCAAAGAACAAATACAGAATTAAGAGTTAGTGCAATCTAATACAAATGAGCGGAAGAAGTTGAAGCGCACCTATGTATTTTATCGAATAAATCTGAAATCTTAATAAAAACAATGCAATAAAATGTTTGCATTAATATAAATCGAGTTGTACGTACTTGAAGTAGTGGGTAATAACTGTTTATCATGTAGCTGATTTGACAAACATTAAAATATTCATTTTTGGCAGAACAGTGTTTTTTTTTGTATGTACATACAAGCATAGCTACTCGTTATATGTTGACATAAAACGGTATGATAGTAACTATACATTGTGTCAGAAAAGCTAGGCAAATGACTGAAACTTTCCAAAAAAGGCAACACATTTTGAATTTTAAATTTTTCAACACGGTTGTAAACTATGTACATACACAGATGTTCCTACACTGTACAAATTTAAGTCGTTATATTATGTACCATTCGAAGACTTAGTATAGCGTAGACGAAACGTATCTTCAAATTAAAAAAATAGCCACGACCTTTTGGCATTGCAACAGTCTTAAAAATACAGCCCGAAATATGACTCAAACGAACCGTCGAAAAAATACTTGGAAAATACGCAACATGGACGGCAACGGGTTAAATTGGCCGGCTGCTGGTCGTCCCAGTCGCATAAATAAACCTTATCTTAATAGAAAATGGCGAAAGCTTATCGAAAGCTCAATAGTTTACAGTCAACGTTTCGCGGTTTACACATTGTATGTATGTACATACATATGTCGAATAAAATAAAATACGTATTTTTGTATCGACTCTCACAGCTTGTTCAAAAAGATTTCATGATTTCATTTAAAAACATCAATACATTACAATTTTAGTATTATAGTTTTATGAAATTGTATCCGAGAAGATTCAAAATTGTGTAATTAATTACCAACTAAAGCACCATGTTCAATACAAATTCAATAGAAGAAATTTGATCATAAGTTTGTGCCAAAAATGTTAAGCCGTACAAAAATATTCATGACGTTTTGCTACTATCTAAAAAAACATAGATAAAGTAAAATCTCTTGTGGGTTGCTTAAGCACTTTAGTTTCAATTTTTTTTTATCTTATACATATATGTATATGTATTTGCCTTGTATTTAAAAAAAAATGCAACAGTGAAAACGAATACGTGTACATACTTACATATAATATTATATTATAAGTGTATTAGTGATCAATAGTTAATAATATCTTGTATGTACACATATTCTTTTATTCTTTTTTCTTTTTGTTATTTATTTATTTATTTAACATATTAGCCAAAGTGACATTACAGAGATCTCCAACGCGTCACTGTGGCCGGTCATTCAGTAAAAATAACATCATAACAGTAATAATAACTTATAAAAATAACAATATTGACACAACATCATTAAAATCATAAAATCATAAAAAAAAAACATAGATAAAGTAATAACAATCATTCATATTTAATAGGCAAAATCAACCACTGGCATTCCTCAACAACCACTCAACCAGATTAGTATATTTTATATTGAAGAGGTCAATTTCACCAGAAATCCGGTTGAGCAGATATATAGCCCTAGATATAGGAGCCGTTGTCAACATATTTGTGCGAGCCACAGGAGGAACAAACAAATCACGATATCTCAAGTCCCTGAATTTGCTAGGTGCATTAAACCTAAATTCATTTAGAACCTGATATATATATATAGATATATACCATGAAGATCTAACAGGTAAACCCCAATGCGCCTTCCTGGCCAATTAAAAAAATTGCAGCATTTTTTATAACATAAATTGCTGAATTTTGAAATGCTGAAAAACTTCAAATTGATTAATCCATATATACGTGTATGGATTTAGACTTATGCAAATATCAAATTCAGATAGTGGTATGGACACAGTGGGTAGGATGGCTTTCACCAATTTGATAAAGGAACCTTTTCAACAATAAAATCACATAATTTGGCAAACTCTGATAGGAAACGATCGATTTGGAGTCACCAATATCCAAGTCTAACCAGCAGTTTTAAACATTAGCACGGGATTGAACCTCGAAATCTCTCAGTGCTTAACATACATACATAAACGCAAACACCGAGCCATGCTGCTGGCTCGGTAGCACATTGAAAACTTTCGTCGATAGAAGAGAGTATGCCTCGTGAATCACGATATACATATAATACGGCTTCTTCAGATAAAACAGGCGTTATAATATAATATAAAAGGCCAGTCGTTTTAGTAATCGGAAATATAACGATCCGCAGCACGCCATTGTCTAATTAGCTAAATCATCAAGCGATCTTTCTCTTTTAACGACATCTGAACCGGTCGCATATTTTGGAAATTTTTGCATCCGATTTGCATATTGCCAGTAGATGGGTACTCCTTTTTGCGCTCGCGTTTCGCGATGATAATAATTATTTTTCCGCACTTGGCGAGCAGTGGCGGCGCGCATAATTTATTAAAGTGGCGGCCGCCTTCATTAAAAAACCCAACCGAGCAAAAATATCCGAGAACGGAACAGCTGGGGAGGCCTTGGCACATACATATAAGAGGCCCCTCGACCATTACACTCCCAAACCATTGAAAAATATTCAAATTCGGCACAAACATTTAATTAAAACACACACACACACACACACACAAACAAACACTATTCAGATTCGAAGTTGACAATTTTAGGTTAATGATGAAACGAATACGTAAATTTCCCCGGTCCTGGTTTCAGACGAGCAGTTTAACCGTGTCTGGGAAATTGGCGTTGTTGGGAGACAGTTATACGAAAGTCTGGCTCGCGTTACAAGAATGTACCCGGCTGCGGCATATTTCACAGTGGGGATGAGATAGGAGTGAGAAGGGGTTGCTCGTACAGCTCGTATTTTAAGCGACATGCAACTGTGCCAACCCTGGAACACGTCCACTCGTTTTGGACGAATTATTCCGTCTAAGCAGTCAGCGAAGAATAGCTAAGACTTAAATTTAAATGAAAAAAATGACCCAATTGTGAGAAATTAGTAGGAGGGTTTACACACGCCGGTGAAATATTACAAATCTTCGCATATAAAAAAAGGGTTGAACAAAATCAGAAGTTTTTTTATGAAAGTTAGTGAAAGGATCGTCTGAAAGAAATTAGTGTCAATTAAATAATTACATGAATATTTATCGTGGTGGATTTTGATTTCAATAGCATCAACACGTAAACATTTGCAAATTAAAGCTATCGGAGCTCAAATGCTGCTCAATAGCTGTATTTAAAGGTAGAACTGATTATGCGCTGGTTTATTTTATTTTTATTTTATATACTTGGGGGAGGCGGCAAAGCCGGTAGATCGATAGAAAGGGTTTGATGATACATATTTTATCACTTTATACATATTTGCAAATTAAATGAGAAAAACAAAATGTATTAAAAAATGACAATATTAAAATAAAAATAAGAGACCAAAAAAAGTAAACATAAAAAACAGAAATATGATTTTGGGAAAGAAGAATTATAGAAATCCTTTAAAAAAATTATCAAGCTTATTCTTTAACTTTATCAGAGGTTACTAAAGGTATGTATGTACATATATCATTGGGAAGACTATTCCAAACTGAAACCACTCTGTTTGAAAAGAAGGAATCTCTGATCAATTAATTAGATTTTTCTTTATTAGTTTAGATTGTATTACAGAAATGAAACTAGGAAAGTTGCTGTTTTACAAACATTCATTTCATTCATCATTGTACTTTTATCTTATACTAGTTTTTTTACCCGGCTTCGCTCAGTATTTCTAATATGAACAGCCTAAACATAAACAATTCATTTGTTTTTTTATTAAATTTATTTGAATCGAAAAAAAAAATATATTAAACCAATCGAATTGTCATAGAAACTGACTTTTGTTCGTCATAGAAACCAACAATACTTACAAAGTCTCTTTCGAAATGATGTACATATTAGATTACGGCCGTTAATTTCTTATATTATACTTTAGTTGCGTTAATGCTAACCACCGAGGGGTTTCCCAGGCTCATGCCTTGGGTTGAATTAAATTTGGAGTAAATAGACAATATTTACTACGTTTGGACGGTACATAGTGATAATTTAAGTTGTTTGGATAATTTTATGTATCCAAACTCTTGAAAATGTATTAAACTAATTTGAGTCCTTTTCCTATGACTCGACTTCCGTGTTTTTGGCATTGTTCAATAAAAGAAATTGGACTTGATTTAAATAAACCCGAAAAGAAAAAAAAACTTAAGCGGAAATTATAAAATCAACGCGACATAATCACTTCTCTCGTGATTTCGTAAAATGGACAATTATGTACATTTTAAATAATAAATAATCTAAGAAAAATAAAGACATACTAAACGATACACTAATTTATTAAGATACGATGTAGATAGTGGCTGTTTCAAATACCCAAGTATTTTCAGTCAAAACCATTTTATTCAAGTGGTCTAATAGTGGTCCACGGCTAATAGTCTAGTAATCTAGTAATCTAATAGTGGTCCACGGCTGTATATGTACATTTTGAATTACGAAACAAAATAATGTTTCAAGATTATTCTATATTTCCAATCTACTATATAAAACACTAAAGTTTGTTCGTATATGTATATATTTATGTATTTATGTACCTACGTATTTTTCGTCAACAGTCTATTGTTCTGACGTCATCGATAAAATAATTCGCTTTTTTCCGATTCAAAGGATTCGAAGTACCCGGGGGCGTAGGCGCCGAAGGCGAAGCCCTAGGGCTTCGCCCCCAAGGGGGCGCAGCCACCGAGGGCGGAGTCTTAGGGGGTGTACATATATTTTTATATAAGAGACTTATTATATATGTTTGTTTGATTGTGACAGTCAATTTAATAAAAACAAAAGAGTATTCAAATAAATTTACATAAAATAAAACTATTCAAATAAATTTAATAAAATGTTTACTATTAGATTAGTCATGTTTAAGCGGTTTATATTCTAAATACCGAGCGAAGCCGGGTAATAAAGCTAGTTTTATATAAATAACTGATGATGCTGAGAGCCACAATTTATTACATGCGGCTCCAAAACTTTTTTCCACCATTGCCTAGGCTTAATTATAATTATTATTACAAAACGTGATTTGGCAAAAATTTTTGTATCACGTCTATGTGTAGCTCAATATTAGATATATATTTAGTTCTAAAAATATACATTTAGTTCTAAAAGTATATAAATTTCTAGAACATAAATGTAGCTATTCTACACGAAAAATAAATACTGACATTAAATTTAATACAAATAAATATACTGTTCCAATGTTGGATTAAATTCTACAATAATGGGACTAGATATAAACCACAGAATTCCGAAATGATGTATGATTTAAATCCGGAAATCGTATTTATAGGTGCACGTGTCAAAATGGATTTACTACGATTTTACATAAGCACTAAGCTTCGGTCGTGTAATTTATGATAAGTCGGCTAAGTAGTGATATATGCAAGCTGGGTACTGATAGTGCGCCAGTTGAACTTAACTACTCGAAGACACGAAACTAATATTAGAAAACAGATTACATCAAATATACGAACGTGTTCATTCATAAAATTTGATAAAACGACGACGAAATTCACGAGACGGCAAACTTCCACTAACTTTCAATAATTATACACATTTAATCGAATTGATGGAAGTTTGAGCCTTACAAGCACAATGAATGAAACATTCGTGAATTCGGTTCGGGTATAAACAGTCGCCGTCTATTTTTGCAACAATGGGCCAAAAAGGCCGGGGTTATGGGAATATTAAATATATCTTTAAGTGTATATAGTTTTAACCTATGCACGTGCTCGGTCGCCATTATTATATCTGACTTCAACCACAAACTCCAACCAAAAATAATCATCCAATCAATACAAGACACATATTACTAAAAAAACATGGATTACAAAACCAATGGTTAAAATGTTTAATTGAAAAAAAATAATCAAAAAAAAAACACTCACAAGTAAATATTCAATTTCCGTTGTAATTCCATCTGTAAATAAAGTAAAAATGTTAAATAACAAATATCAATAATATATGGTAGGTATTACAATTTTAAATTATTGTCGTCTGTTTGATTTTTACCGTGCTGGGAAGCGTTGATTGTTTGCCAATTCGTTCAAAGATGATTGATCTTCGTATGAAGATTCCGTGTATTCTCGTTCAGATACATAGATTTATCTTCGATATTGATTTATATTATATAGGTACATATGTACCATACGATTGAAGTGTTTCCCGTGCAAATATATTGTCAACAGTATTTTTTTCGCTTTATATGGTGGCCATTTTCTTGTACGTGTGACAATAACGTTCATTTGTTTTCGATGGAAAATAAATTGGTTTCAAATTTAAATTAAATTGAAAAACGTCTTATAGTATGAATATAATCGAATATTATACTAGTCCTATATTTTTTTAATTAAGTGCAATTTATATTTCAAACTGAAGAAGATGATTGAAAAGGTAAACGGATTATTTCGCAAAAAGCGATCTCGCGCAAATCACTAAAATCTCGATCACAGAGCATCTTGTGCTCGAGTTCTCGTTAGTACAATATTTCGCTTGGTTAGCTTTCGATTGATGAGATTTTAGTGACTTGCGCGAGACCACTTTTTATAAAATAATAATCAAACCGATTGGAAAAGGTGCCTATGTTTATATGGAGATTGCGTGCAGGTTGAGATTTTCATATTTGTACTAAATATTTTCAAATTAATAGCTGATAATGACGATTTTTAAATATGATATTTGCTTTAGAATTGTAATTAAAACTAACTTGAGAAAAATATTGGTTTAATGATTATATCTTTTTTGCATTGAATGGATGAAATTTTTGTAAATAAATATACCAATAAATCAATATCTTAAACGCACTGAATGTGATTTAGATTAATTTCAAAGATTCCATTTGGATATAAGAATAGCTTTGAAATGCTATAAAAATATAATAAATAAAAACTCGCAAAAATAGGCAATAAGTCAACAAGAAAATATTGTCGTTTATCACTAGATAGTAATATCTAGACTTTATTTAAATGATTAGTTATTAAATTATCCATTCGGTCAGTAAATTCAATAATTTGTCAGATCAGTAAGTATTATAAACGGTTTTCATCCATTGGTCGGTATGTTTGCAGCCAGTTAATAAATTGAATAGTCTTAAATAAATTTAAATAATCGGTAATTGATATACAATGATTAGTATTAATTGGGTTTGGTGCGTCCGCTCTAAAATCGCAAGATTAACAGAACGGCAGCTTTAAACGTAATTCTCGTTTTCTCGAATGATAGATTGCACATCAGATGACGAGTAACCTTTCGATGTGCACAGATGCAATTATTAAAATTGAGTTGGATCTTTCTGGCGAGTTTAATAAGGCAAGATTCGAAACTTATCGAATCTTGCCTTATTAAACTCGCCTGAAAGATCCAACTCAATTTTAATAATTACCATTTTAATAATTGCATCTGTGCACATCGAAAGGTTACCCGTCATCTGATGTGCAATCTATCATTCGAGAAGATGAGAATTGCATTTAAAGCAGCCGTCCGTTAATCTGTCGTTCAATTCGTCTGGCGATTTTAGAGCGGATGCACCGCATCCTGTTTTTATACACCATTTATAATTTTTACCGACCATTTAAATGTTTTTTTACTGAACACTTTTATGAATACTAAGATACATATATTATCATGATTTTCATAAGGATAAATCACTCAACTTATCACAAGGCACCTAAAAGTTTTATTGCTATATTAAATAAACAATTGTTTGATTTCTCGAATACATTCACAAGTGGCTACTAAAAGGTCTTATTTAAAGGTTTGGGATTTTTTATAGTCTAAAAATAATAAAAAGAAGAAGGTAAAGAGGTTAATATACTACGACGCTGGGTCGTCTATGTACGAAAGCAATTTATCATTAGATTATTGGGCGGCCAGTCCGGCCAGCATCCATCTCTGCCGACCGTGGACAACACCATTAAACTAAGTGACAGATTTACTTCCGGTTACTTGCCCCCCGGAACTCTGACAACATCCTAAGCATCGCACACATACAAATATTGTATAAATTTTGTTGTGTAGGAATTAAGCGCGACATTATTGAGATTAAATTTTAACAAATCGTCGCCGAGAATATCACACTTCATATACATATGTACATATTGTATGTGCTTGGAAGAATCGCGTTATTAATGTGACATTTTTACGATGCATTGAATGTAAATATGTGTTTAAGTATGTATGTATATGTATGTGTGTATAAATAAATAAAAATATATGTATTTTTATGGTCGTTCGCAATATATTGGGATCGGGTGACCCTCAAACGAGAGCGAAATGGGTCAAGTAGGCGTTTATTGGATATACTTCAAACACGAAATATCCATCGTAATAAGCAAAAATGGGAAAGTTTTCTTTCGATAACGTTCGCTCGCTCAGCGGCAAACTTTCTTATTAATAATAAAGGGAAAACTGATATCGAAGATTATGAACGTATACTGTCTGCTGTAAGTCTTCTCTCTTCCTCTTTCTGTATAATATAACATGTAATAATATAATGTAATCTAGGGCTTTTCATTCTTTGAAGTAAATTATTTCAAAGTTCGTTTATTTAATATATTATGTTAAACAATTAATAACATTCTTAGATTTAATCTGTAGTTCAATTGAATTTATTGTAGTAAATTATATATCATATTTCTGTTTTTTTCGCACGAAATTCAATGCTTTCAAACAGTGCTTCTCAACGTGGGGCTTTCCAATTTGAATGTTTTGGGGGGTTAATAAGAAAATCATTAATATTTTGCTAACAAATCCATTTGTCGAAATAAATTTTTATGCTGCAATTGAGAAATTTAAAAAGATAAACAATAAATTCATTGTTCTCTGCACGAAATGCTAGCAAAACTTGTACTCTTGAAGCTACATAGCTATGATATATTATGTATTTCTCTTCTCATAGCTAAATCTGGAAAAAATATACTATAGGGAAGGATTTATACCAGTTTCTTTCAAAATAGTTCTGGAATTAGATTTCAATTAAATGCCACTGATCAATAATTCTGTTAAAAATATGTAGAATATATGAGATGACTAAGGATGTAGAAATACAACTTATTGAAAAGTAGACAACAAGAAAATTCTTAATACAGATAGATGAATCAACTATAAGAAACCGTGAGGCTGTTTTAATATAATTATATATATATATATATAATATAAAATAATTAGCTGTTAAACAACAGCTTATGATGGATGTATTAATAGCTTACGACCTTTATTTATTTTTAGAATTTGGTGAGCTACTATATAATTATGATATGGAGGAGGGAAGCATTGAGATATTTTTAAATTTTGAAGTGGGGGTGGCATTGAAGGTTGAGAAACACTGCTTTAAAAGATGCTTTAAATAAGCGATCTCATTTTCTGTTAAATATTTTTGACATTCGATAGTGAAACTTACTCATGTTTATTGGTCGAATATAGTGGATAATGTTGTACTTGTTGTCGATGAATATTTTAAAAATTTATTGTAGTATTTTATTACTACAATATATTTAGAGTACTTCGTTTTTTGCAATAATATTTCATCTCTAATTCTCATATTTTAAAAATAAAATATTAACATAGACGTACATACATACATACATAGTACACAAGCATTATAAAGAATCGTTAGCTTTACAAGTCTTGTATAAATATATGGTGAATCTCTAATTCTCATATCTTAAAAATAAAATATTCACATATACGTACATACATACATAGTACAGAAGCATTAGAAAGAATTGTTAGCTTTACAAGTCATGTATAAATACATATATGGTGAATTAGTCAATTATATATACTGACCAAAGTCATTAAAATTAAAAAATAGGAATAAATTAAAAATTTATATCAACACAAGCAGGTTCTTGTCATGTCATGGTGTTATTCAATATCATGGGGATATACGATTACATTGCATTGTAGATCTTCTACAAAATGTGTTGCTAATACAATGTTAAGGGGTGGGAGTGTACCGAAGTCGTCATGTATGGATTCTGCACGGATTCCAAGTCGCATTGATCCAGGATAAACATGCAACTTGTATGCAATATTCACTGTTTTCAGCTGGCATACTCGTCTGCAGAGTCAACATGTGAATTGCGTCGTGTAGACAGTTGGCAAGCGGCACACTGCTGAATTGTAACTTTCAGTGGATTTTTCCAACACTTACACATATACATACATATGCACGTGTGAAAATATGCAGATGTGCATCTCGAGACAATGCAAAAATCGACGCCTGAATGTGTACAGTATAATACAAAGCGAGCGTAAAGTGTATGAAAGAGGCTACAAAATTAATTAGCAGACTGCCCGGTCGGTTTTCTGAACGTTAACGACCGGAAAAATTAGTATGGCAATACGAAGCGAAACATAAAAAAAAGAAAATACGGAATAAAAGTGCTATAGCATTGTGGAAAAATTCGGAATGAACGTGTTATTTGAGAGGTTATTACAGTTTCGCCCTAGTCTATTCACATTTATTGCTGAACTTGTCGCTATTATAAAAATTCATATTATTCGTAAATATATATCCGTATACCAACTTTGTGACCGTAAGTTGAAAACTGTGGATTTAAACAATAGTTTTTACATTCACATGTAAAACTTTATGAATTAAATATTATTATTCCATGTTTCAGATTATTATAATTCAATTATTTCCTTTTATTATGAACGAATCACATAACTCTAGGTAAATATATAAATACGTTTGATACATTGTTTGACAAATGGAAAACGAACGAGGAAAACAGAAAAACTGTAGGCAGCCGATTGTGCAACTCTAGACGTGATCTATACACTTCTACGTACATTCGCGGCGACTACTCGAATTTTTATTATTATGAAGATGTCTTTCTCATTCTTTTCTCCATGGGAGTAGAAAGGAAGTGTTCTATGTTCGAGCTAACACTCTTGGGGGAGAACAGGGAGGTGTAAAAAGGGCTTTTGACAGTTAATTTGTCATATTCGCCCGCGGCTGCTCGTTCGTTGCTTTCTTCGTCTGTTTTATTTACAAGTCTACCTCGTCCAACGACGTCAACGGCATCCTTTACTGTTTTATAATTTTTATTTGAAAATGAGAATGTGGATATATTTTTTCCTTTTTTGTACTCGTGAACGCTACTTTGAGATGTATAATATTTCGCTGTTCACTGTAGTGTGATTGTTTAAAGGAATGAGCAGCGGATCTTTAATAACGAGAGAATTGGTTTTTATATAAAGAACATTAAATAAAAAAATACTGAGAAATTTTAATACCGGATTTTATATTTTATATTTTAATGTCTCGGAATTGTAGTAAAAAAATATTTCAAAAAATCTAAATGAATTTTCAATGCCTTATTAAATCGTTACTTTTTTTAATGCGTTCTAACCGCACCTGTTTTAACTGCTAGTTAGAACCTTTTCAAAGTAAGGCAAAGAAATATTATCAGGGTTATGAAAATGAATTCGGAGCTATAGAGTCGTGGTAGTTTTGACGGAGTGACAGCAAGATACGTAATGAATATAGAGGGTTTCTTACGTTCGCGGAGATAATGAATCATCAATACCGAATATTACAAATTTTAAAATTCAAAAATAAGCCTATTTATATCATTGGTTGAACTGAAACTGAAAATGGTCTCAAGTATGTATGTATATATTGTAAATATGTATAAATATATTTTTTTATAATAATTTTTTGTACAATATATACATATGTATAAAAGGCCCAAGGAATTTTTTTAATACATATGTAAAGTTATAATACAAAAATTAAAATATCGAATAAGATAAAGAACAAAAAAATCAAATACAAAAAAAAACGAAAAGAAATACAAAGAAGGACTTTCTAATTATTTTGAAGTAAATAAATATCTTTTTGGGATCCGAGAGTATGATGAATCAGATAAGTGTTGTTTTTAAACGTAAGGAGGTTTATCATTAGACAATTTTAATGGTTACTTATAATTTTATAGACTTTAATTAGACCACCTCTCGTTTCCAAAGTGGAAAGAATCATTCTTTTCAATCTCATATCATATGAAAGTTTGGTAGGCATTTTTCGTTGGAACTTCTCTAAACATATTTTTTTAAATGAACATTCCAAATGGAATAAGAACATTCTTATTATGGTATAATATAGGTTTTATAAATGTTTGGCATTGAGAAAGTTAAACATAAATTTAATATCATACAGAAAATATAAATAATATATGTAGAAAAAAAATGTGGTTTCTTATAAGTTGGAGTCTGAGCCGGAATTGGGTTTTTTTAAACTGATTTCACAGTCATGCATGTATGTATGACCCAATGCTAATACATATTTAATATTGCTTACGTTTATAAGATTTTGCAATAGATTTTAAAACACAGACAAAAGAAATTCAATTTTCTTATAAACATTTCATACTTCAAGGTCATTTCTTCATAATTTAATAAAAAAAACGTAAAAAGTATTATTGAGTTCTCAACAATGAATAAATCCTTTAATGTAACGACAACGTGAAAAACCTGAACGGAGAAAACTTGCGTCTGACATTTTTACACACTCAGTGAAAGTCAATTAAATTAGTTAAACACGATGCTTTCGTCTACGTTTATAATATAATACCCATAAAAAAATTCATATCTAATATATTATTTCGAAAGAGGCGTTGTATGTTTGTATGTTTTGGTTCGTAGAATCCGTGACGTTAAATTTTATAAAAAAAAACAAATGAATATTCAAATAAATTTAAATAAAATAAAATAATTCAAATAAATGTAAATAAAATAAATAATTCAAATAAATTTAATAAAATGTTTACTATTAGATTAGCCGCTAATTAAGCGAACTAAGTTTATTTCACAAATATCGAGCAAAGCCGGGTGAAAACACTAGTAGATATATTATATTTAAACATTATGTCTAATGTTATAAAAAATATTTGAAATTGCTTAGATTTACCCTAAAAACTCACTGCGAACAGTATTCACCCGAACGACAGTATTCACGGGCAACTTAACCGTGGAAAACTCGCCTATTTGTCCACGGAAAATTTTCCCAAATTTTCTCAGCTCTCCTATGTGTATATCGCGATGTAAAGCTTCGTCGCAATTTCGACATTGCCAGTTTGTCGTAAAGCGTAATGCAAAACAGCGAACCGGTTGACGTGGGTGCTTACCGCCGTCGACTTTCCCGGGAAATTTCCCGTGTTGAGGATTCCTCCGGAGTCGTGATTGCCGACGCAACACTTGGAGACGCCTCTATGGAAATTTCTTGGCACAGATTCGGAATTTGCATAATTACGGGGCGCCCCGTTCAGAGTGAGCACAAGGGTCACCAATTAACCGTAAACCCACCCCCTACCGACACCATACCGACTCGCTTGTACTTTTGTTTATTAAACAATATAACCCCGGGTTCCGAACGATAAATATTCATTTAGGTCTCATCCTTTCCTTTAAAATACGTATGCTTGCGATCAGGACTGTTTACTGTACTGAATTAATTGATGTATTTATATAGTAGTGACGGTTCAGTCAGAATTGTACACAATAATGATTTATGGTTCAATTGCTGATACATTAAATATGTATATATTTAATTTTTTTTAAGTTTAAAAATTAAAAATTACATTACTGATTTTTGAAACAATGAAAAATAAAGCTTTTAATCTATGTACATATGTATGTACATGCTAATGTAATTATTAGTCTATATCGAGACTAAAAGAAATTGTATAGATTTAGATCTAATAATTTATTCTGAGTATAATATTTAGTACTAATGATCAGACTTGGATATTTTTAACTTCAAGTTGATCGTTTCCAATCAGAGCTTGCCAATCTGATATCTGATTTCATTGTTGAACTGTTTCCTTCATCAAATTGGCAAAAACAATCCTACCCACTATGTCACCACTATTTTAATATGATGGTCCATAGATGTTTCAAAAATTTCAAGTTCTTCAGCATCTCGAAATTCAGCGATTTATAAAAATAAAAATAAAATGCCATAAAAAGGCAAATTTATCAATATTTGCCAAAATTTATCCATATATGTCTCTATGATACACTGTAAAATTACTCTATAAATTGTTTATCGGTGTTTGTAATTGGCCATGAAGGCGCATTGGGGTTTACCTCGTAGGCCTTCTCGCTATATGTATATGTATGTATGCATGTACGTAAAATAAAATAAAATATATGTACTGTAAAGTCTTTCTGAGTTACCACGCTCCAAATTTGAATGTTCACATGGTCATATGTATATCGGAATAACCAAAAATATAAATGGCGATAAGATAAAATATTCGCGACGAAGCAAACATTGAAATCACGTATCGACTATATAAATTGCACTTAAAATCAAATTCAACTTTTTGCAAATTAAATTTAACCTTTTGCAAATCAAATTCAACATTTTTATAAATCGTATTAAAACTTAAAAAAAAAATAATTCTAAGCCTAAGTTCAGTCAACAATGCACTTAACCGATTGCAGATCACATTAAAATGCGCATCAATGCAATGAGCATTGGAGATTGCTAGGGACGATGGACCTACGCAAAGAGTAGGCATTTCAATTTTCAAGAAATGCTCTAAGATATCGGCAAAAATTATTTTCACTAATAAATCCGGATTCAATAATCACCTTAGATGAAGAAAAGCGTGATCAAAGGTTGGCCCATCGGCATGTGTGTTCTTTCCAGCAGTTAGAGGAAGAAATGTTTCCCTAATTGCTACTATAAACAGTGATGGAAATTTATGGCATTAGATATGTATGTGAACACTCCACAGTCGATACTGAATTTTTCTTGCAATTTTTTTTTTAGATTTAATAAAAAGGTTGAATTTGAAGTGTAAGAAAACTGAATCAGTCAGTACATTAATTCAGTCAGTAGGAGCGGAAGCTCATAAATAAACAACTCTACGCGCCTCAAAAGTTCATCGTTCCAATATTAAGTTCAAGATCAAAGTGTTTCTTTGAATATACTTAGTGATAGTTAAAAGTGTACTATTGCTGATATAATATATGTAAAGATTCAGTGCTAAATATATACATATGCAGATCTCTTTTATTTTAAGTTGTATTGAAAAATAAAATAAAGAAATATTGATTAAGATGTTAACCGAATCGTCATGATCCTAATCAAATTTTGAAAAGTCACTACCCCTGAAATATGACAGTATATACTGCATAACCAGTGGTGGCTCGTGCATAGGAGCTGTGGCACTGCAGTTGTAAATGTAAATGTAAACAAATGCAAGTTGTAAATGTAAACAAATGCGATTTTTTCGTAATTTTTCTGGATAAATTTGTATAAAGTTCTATTTGTATAAAGTTCACAAATTATTTTGATATAAATTCTGTCATTTATAATCATAGGTGACAATCATTATGTCGGAGGCGCAAATTGAGAAACTACGTATGTATGTTTGTATGTACATCTACGTAGATTGCAATCATCTGTCGGGGGAATTGAAGCGTGCATTGCTTTCATTAAGTAGTATCGGTTTGCTTTGAAAATCAAATATAGAAGTGCTTAGAATGCGTTGTTTGTTGCCCGTTTAGCAGAGGCTTAGTTGTTTGAGTACAAGTTTGATAGGCAAATGTTTGAGGCGTGCCAGCCCAGCTTCTACCATCGTATACCCTTAACTATATCCACGATCTACCTACCACCCTATATCGGGTCCCTTTCCCGACAAACCCCACAGACGACACAATCGCACCATGGCCGGTTGAACGCAACTACCAACTGTTTACGATCGCTGATCAATCTAGAATTGCAAATAGCGACGGTCGTGAGCTGCTTACTACTAAATAAACCAACCCTGTGAGATGAATAATGTCTTAATATCACAGTCAAACATTTTTAATTCTACGAATCAACTCATTTTCACAGCACTACATAATGTGTATACAGTTTCAGTTAATTGTTATTTTTAAATAATTAAAAATTTGTTGCAAATGTGTAAAATTTGCAATCATAACCTTTTAAGAATTCTCCTTCAACTAATTAACCGAGTATTGTTTAGAAAAAAGCTGATTTATTGAAAAATTTTAATATGCATACCCCATTTTAGCTATTTTATTTATTTATTTTTTACCATAGGTACCAGGTTACCTCAAATCAACAACTACAGCCAAATTTATACATATATAAATTTGAAAATATTATAAATCGACGGTAATTGGTCAACTTTATGAGAAGCCTTTTCAACAATAAAATTGGCAAATTCTGATACGAAACGATCTAGTTGGAGTCATATGTATCCGAGAATGACCATCTGCACCGCATAAACATTTCAAACTATAAAGCGTATGATTCTTTTCAATCGAGGTATAACCTCGTTTAATTCTTTAATGTATATTTGTGGAAAAATTTGTTATAAAACTCTACATAGCATAAACGAACCTCTAATATGTCATTCTAAGTTGATTAAAGTTGAACTATTAGAATAGCATATTTTCTTGTTAGTGTCAATTAAACTAAATTGAAGTACATTTGTTTTTCGATCTTAAGGCAAATATAGAATTTGAATTAAATAATATTAGCAATAATTAAGAACATCAAGAGTTTTTAGCACACTTTTATTTCGATTCTTATTCATAAACATCAGTTCGTGGGCTTCATATTCTACAGACCTAACGATGCCATATAATACTATAAAAATTGCATATTTCTTTTATTTACCTTTTTGAAAAATTTAATACTTTTATGGTTTCATATAAAAAAATTCTCATAGCTCAGAATATGATCTACTATTGATTATAAAAAGCTCATGAAACTATATTATGTACTTAATTATTAGATATAACTGCAACTGTAATTGTACATTATAAATTAATAGTGGCCTGTGTGCACATTGTTCACTCGGTAAAATATCGCAATGCAGATCAACGGAATTAATCATTTTAATTTTTATTAATTTTTTTGAAAAAAAAATCTTTTGTTTTTGTCAGCTGATCATGGGAACGAAGTGATATGCCACGTCTTTTTCCACGATATACGATTCCAAGGGGAGAAAGAGAAACGGAGTGGGTTAGCGAAAATTCACACGCACTTGGCATGTGGGCACGCACGCACGCCATATACAATTATTATATACGATATATCCAACAGTTTTCATGACAACTAAAAAAAATAGAATTTAAGCTTCTCAAACGGAGGAATAATGAATATTTCGACTCCACTTCGTGCTCCGCTCCAGATTCTATTTAAAACTATTTCTGTAACCAGCGACAGGCCTCAAAAGTTAGCCTCAATTAACATAAAAATTTTCAAATTTAAATTATTAGTTGACATTAAGGCGCGTTTCGAATGTGACTGTGTGCTCGTTGAAATGTACCTAATAATGCCTTTGGTATTTAATGTCGTGCGGATTTAATGTGGCCTTGTCATGCGAATTCGTACAAATGGTTTCGTCAAATTATACCTCATTTTTACGTTAAACTCCTTGTTTTGCCTTCGAGTGGGTATTTTAAATCAATTTATACATCTGTAATTCAAAACATATATGGACATATATAAAAACAACAAAAACACTCTCTTATTCAATGTATTCGTTATCGTGGGGGTTAATTTGAAAGCGTCGATATTCGCGCTTATCGCGACGTCCGGTTTTTCCGGATTTTAATTAATATATTGTCGGTGGGATTATGCGTGCCGCATCCGGGGGTCCAATTATCCGAAACCCCTAATTGCAGCCCTCCGGGCTCATGCAATAATTGTTTTTAATGGGTTTCTGCATGACGAAGTGAAAATGCCAAAGCCCCGGCCGCAAAATCACCATCATCATCGGAATGTGTCAATTCGACAAATTCGCTGACCACACCCCATCCCCACGGTCCATCCCTCCCCTTCATCCCTTTCCATCCTACGCATCCTCTGCTTGAAATTGGTGACCCTACGCTTTGTCCACTGTTTCCGGAAAATTGCCGACCAACGGGATGTTGAGCGTGAACGGTCCACGTCGCGGTAATTATTTTTACCACCAATGTTACCACATTTAGCGATTGTGAATTCAATTTTAAATAGATTAAAAAACACTTTTGAGTAAAGCGGAAAATTTGAACATCATATTATATAATAAAAATGCAAAACAATATATTGATTTCTCAGAACAAATTTTGATTTTGATTTTTAAATGCTTTTTATTATTTCTAAATTATGTTCACAATACATACATATTATATCTATTTTAATAGCTAATCTACTGATCATTTTCTATTTTACAATTTTAAATTCATTTTGTTAGTAATCATAGTATTATATTATTATAATGTTAATATGTATAGGGTAATAGGAAAAAGAGCTCAAAAACATATTTACAATCCTTATAAATGCTCATAATACATCTAATACATAATATTAATTAAAGACTCACTAAAGTCGATGACCTAAAGCAGATTGTGTTTAGGTAATCTGTGTTTATACCTGAAGGGTATAGACATTTTGTTGTAATCACCGAGACTCTTCACAAGTGTGTTAGTATGGGTATTAGTGATTCTGTCATAGAATCTACTGGTTAGTTTGTTAGTAATGTCTGTAACAAACGGAATATTATTTATGGCATGCAGTTTTTTCAAGTTAGTATATATGGGTGTATGTATTATAAATTATTTTTACAACAAAAACGAAACAATACATATCCATATATGTATTTGTTCTTAGATTAAAGCTCTTCTTTTTATTTCTTCATATGTGAACTACGTATATGAGAAATACCCATTAAATGAAACCCGTTATTTTGTAATATGTATAAGATAATTTTATGTTGTATCGAAACAAATCTGTAACATTTTTTCGTTGTTACTGTAAATCTGAAATATTTAAATCTCATGAATAGTGTGATTGATAGTTTGACTTATTATAATTATAAACCCGCAGTTTTTGAATGCATTCTGCAAAAAGTGCGACTGAAAATATGACCATAAGTCAATATTCAGAATTGCTCATCACGAAATACAATTGCTTAGAAAGTGAATTTTCACAAATGGGAACGGGAACGGGAATTGCATGCGTTATTGTAGCATTGCAACGCATGCCGGGTTCAGCTAGTCTATAATAAATGGGAATTTATATGCATTAACACCATAACTATCGTTTGCTATTTTCGTGTCGCACAATGTTTGGCGCGATGACCCGTCTCATATCGTTATACAAATATTTACCATCAACCACGTATAGAGGGGGCGGGTATTTATAGAGCAAACACTATACATATAGTAAATTGCCCAAACAAAAAAAAAAAACTACAGAAACGTTTGATATAATCCGATATTGCCACTATATTATGTATATTTAGCGTCAGGATAATAGAAATAATATTTATAAATAAATATTATACATTATTTATTGCCAGTGTTTAAATACCAGCGTCAGTGTCTTTGAGAAACGTTGATTTTTAAAGGGCAGTGGATTAGCGCAAGTGCTCCAATCAATTCTGGATTCGTCCACACATAGGGGTGTCTTTCTTATAGGGTTGGCTGCCTTTGAGTTGTCTTCTCACAACTCTTGCGAGCACTTATCGCCACTCAACCGGTCAATCCACTTTCAACCGTTGGATTTCATCCCATTTTGAGAGGCACAAGTCAGGGCTGTGCCAAAAATTAAGATAATTTCTCATCAAACTGAAACTAAACATATGTTTTTTTTATAATTTACGTATATCATATAATTTAGTGGCGAGTAATGTTGATATCTCTTTACTTTATATATTATATATGAATAAGTTATTCACCTATGTATGTACATACATATGTACAGTGTCAATGTTGAGGTTAGTTATGAAGTGGTGTAACTGCAAAATTTAGCAATTTGTCCTTATTAATTATTCATATTGAATATTCAATATTAAATTTATGATAATTTCATACTTTGTGTGCGATAAGACATGTTAAAAATTGTTTTTTGTTTTTTCATACTATAAATATTTATGAAGATGCACTTTCAGTTGTGTGGAGTATGAATCTGAGTAATTGATTATTATGAAAATGTACAAATTACTCAGATTCCTATGTTAGAAAATTAATGTGTATTATGAAAATAAACGGTTTCACAATAATGCAAATATCGAACATTACAAATGTCAAAGCATTAAATTTACCAAATTGGTTGGTGAAATGTACTTGGAAATAGTATTACGAATATATGTCGGATTCGAATTACGAATGCGTATTTTTTTTAATGCGTCTTATGTTTTGGATCAGAGTCTGAGTGTAAATTTGAGTAAAAGTAACATTTTTGTTGAAACGATTCAACGGCATTGTGTACTTCTGTCAAGTTTCTATTATAATTGCATTAATAAAATTTAGTTTTTTTTATGTATCTTATAAAAAAAAATCAATACATACAATACAAGTAAAACAAAATAATAATCTATAATACATACTAGTTAGGTTTGCGAGGTAATTCTCAAGCAGCGGTGAGTCCCAACAATTTAATCAACGTCTCATTTTAGACGATACGCTACGATCTGTAAGGATTTGAAGATTTTATCTTAACTGGAAAACAGTTGCCTTGTTATTTATTATGAAAGTATTTATAGCTCGAAGGTTGCGTTAATGTTAAAGACTCATAATACGGATGTAACAATATAATTATAAATTTACTGCTCAATGTCAGTAAATTTGTAATTCGAAACCATGCGTTCAAAATACTATGTATGAATTCGAATTACAACATACGAATTAGAATTAAAACGTACGAATTCGAATTACAACGTACTACCAACTCTAACTTAAGCTAACCTAAAATAAATAAAAACAACCCTAACTTAACGTAACCTAACCTAACCTTAAATAAATAAGTGTTGGCTGCTAAGTTATTATGATGTGTTTGCCTCCGCATCCAGTCTCACACATACGGTATCAAAAAAATAAGTCAAATCGAAACAGATAGCGGTTCATGACGAGAGTGGGAATGGACAGGAGTGGGGTTTGCGGGGAGGGCATGTGAAATTATAATTTCGCTGTTTTTATAATTCCACTGTAACATATATACAAGTTTACTACTATGTATATTGTATAGTAGGTGTCGCTCAGTGTCAACCTGTAATGGCATACATTTGAATATTATTATTAATATTAAAAAGTCACTTTTGTGTATACTTATTATTGTAATACTGCCTGTATTGAGCTCACCCCTGTCTGAGTGTGTTATGTGCATGTTTCGAAGCGGAAAAATTTAAATGTCAATAAAGGCATATACTATTCGCCACTTCTTCGCAACGTTCGATAGTGGCATTTTCCTCGCGATTTTTCCAACGAGTCCGGCCCTGACGGGTCGGCACAATTGTTGTTCGCTTTATACGCTTAAACCACTCATCCATTTTGTGTCGATCCATTTGATGTCTAAGGGATTTCACACAAGATGGACTATCTGTGCGGCTTCATAAGGCGGTCGGGTAGGCTGTAGGGCGGTAGGGCGGTAGGTCATCTCTTTCTGCCTCACGCTCTTCATCTCGCTCCGGCGACCACAGAAATATACGGGTTATTTTTGTGAAATTTCCAGCTTTTATCCCACCGTACGTGGCTATATGTGATTTTTTTCTTATTATTTCATTTCATTTCTGTTTTGTATTCGCTTCCGTTTTATAGAGAGTGGCGTTTGATTAAAAAACCGGAAGCGCACAAATGTATTCAACGTATTATCATACAAAAAATGTACGTCGATACAGAATTATAATCAAGTATACAAGTACCTATATATAGAGTTCATGCATATTATATTATGATATATACCATGTATTTAATTATTTAGAATAAAATCAAATTACAACAAATTCTTTGTAACTATGTACATATGTACATAAGTATGTAATGTTGGTTGGTAATATCGAAAAAAAATCAAAGTTTCTATGACCACGATTCGATATATTTTTTTTCGATTAAAATAAATTTTATAAAAAACAAATTAATATTTACTATTAGATTCGCCATGTTTAAGCTGTTTATATTACAAATACTGAGCGAAGCCCGGTAAAACAACTAGCAATGCTTAAGTATGCTTTAGTGGTTCTTCCTTTGTAGGAAAATATATCATCATTATCATCATCGTCATTTACAGCCATTCGTCATACACTGCTCCTGAAGGCCTCTCCAACACGTAATATCCGTTTTGGGCAACTCTCATCTATCTCATCTTACACATTTTTATGATTTTATCTACCTTTATTTTTTTTACATTCTCTCGGGTACCATTCGAGCACTTCTTTCGTCAATCTATCGACCGTTTTTTTATGTAGATATGTGACCCATCTATTGTCATTTCAATAACTAACGATATTGAAATGACAATAACTCTTACCATTGTTCATTTATTTTAAAAAGTAACTCAATAGCTAATTTATAACAACAATAACTTGATATAGTCCATCCACTGTAGGAAGATACTTAGGTACTGCTGTACCTTACACACCATCTCGATCAATAGTATTTCGCACGTACAATGTTCTATTTTCTGTATGAAATTCTATTGGTCGAGAGGCGGTGTAAGGGACAACATGTACCTTTTTCCTAAGTGTCTTCCTACAGCGGAACAGCTTTAATGTAATAAAAAAAGTAAAAGAAACTAATACAACAATAATACACATAAATATCCATCTAAATATATATGTATGTAACAATAAAGAATAAAAATTAAAGAAACTATACTTACCTGTTACCAGGAATCTGTCAATACAGTTTATTTTCCTAATTTCATCTTGTAGCTAATTGTAATTAACAACACCTGCATATAATATATTTTTTCTGTTTCTTTAATTCTTTAAATTATAAACACCTTTATAATACTTCTCACCTACACATTCCGTTTTTAGTTTCTCCTCATTATGCCAAAAAATCAAGCATACAGAATTCCAGTATGTTACAAATGCCTTTATAAATTTGTACTCCTACATATTTCATTTACATATATACATATACATATGTTCTTTTATGTATTATATGTATATAATAGTTTGCATTTTACTTTTCATAGCATGAATTTCGTTGATTAATATATATGTTTCGTGAGATTAAAAAGTTTTTAATGAAAGTCTCTTTATTTAGCCAATGTACATACCAGGAATTTTTACATCGGCAATATTGCAGCAAATGCTATCAAAATTTTCATCAAAGTCAGTTAGCCAAATTGACGATTTAATGTTATGGTATAAAGTTTTTTTTTTCAACACAAATTTAGTAATTTGATATATACTTTTTTCATTTTTTGATAATGTTTACGTACAGCATAATATTCCAGCGATTTATTTGTACGTCTATATCAAATTTTTCTTCGAGAAAACGTCTATAGAAAAGTATACCTTTTCAAATGAAAAGCCTTATGTTGACTTCTATACGACATGGCGTCGACTAGAGAGAATTCTCATTTCTCGAAAAATAGAAAATACACCCGTTTACGATTGACACGATACTAATCGAATTTTCCGAAATAGATTCAATAAAATAGCACACACACACACACATTACATGTTCACATCATGAAACTTTTATTATTATACAAAAACTCCATACAGCCATAATTAATCGTTTTATAAAGCGTGAGGTGTTCCGCAAATTCGCATTAAATTACGCACGTTATAATTATGTGAGTTAAATATTCACGAAAAGCTTTGTAATAATAATATAAAAAAAATCGTGCACGAAATAATGAAATATTTTAACAATTCACACTTTTATGGAGGAATTATTATAAAACGGTCGATACGATCGCACCTAGTCGGAACAAATTGGAGCGTATTTTGGCGAGACTCTTGATTTATTCTCGTTTGTTCTGTGAACCCCGTGACGCATTGTCGGGCACGAGAGAGATTGAGATCGTCAGATTACCTAGTCCAGCCCCTAGCCCTAAGGGAAGGGAGTGGGTGGAGGTGGAAAAGAGGGGGCGATAAATGGAAATGATCCGTAAAATGGGCCAACGAAACGTTCCCAATCGCGACCGCGACTCGTAGCGCTTTGTCTTCATAAAACGTGTACTAACTTCAATCGAGAAATATACAGTCGCACCCGAAAATTCCGTTAAAAATAATTGCATGGTATCGAAATTTACAAAAAAAAAACTATATTGGATTTATTGAGCTATATATAAGCTTGCGGAAAGAACATATCAAAATCACTGCTTTTAGCATGTCAATTTATTTGATCATCGTCAAAACTGTGTCGTGTATTTGTTTCGTGAAGAATATTGTAAGGTAGAGATTAAATAAATACTGATCGTGGATTACTGGTTTATCATATGTAATCGCGCATTTGCGCCAAAATGACCTCGACGTATGAAAAAACTGTATACAATAGCCAATAAGGTGTCGCGACCCATCGACCAATGATCTCTCTGTGCTGAGAGTATACGCTGTGTATAAATATTCGGCGGTTTTGTCTCGTGCATTCATTCGAAGCTGGATCGTCGATGGAACAAGTTTGAAATCATGTTGGTGAAAAATTGTAGGTACGATGGTTTTGTAAATTTGATGAGGACTCATGAAATCAGATAAATTGTAGAATCTGATAGGAGACGATCGATTTTTAGTCACAAATATCCAATTGCAACCAGCAGCACTACATAAGTACTCTGTATACTATAAATTCTCTTCAATCGGGGTCAACCCAGGTCTCGAGCCCTGGAACCTCTTGGTGGTAAGCATTAACGCAACCACCGAGCTATATTGCTCGTTATATTTGTATACCATGATGTTTGTATGTATATCAATAACATAATATACATTTTATGTGATTCGGAAATAAAATTTAAAGTACTAATGTACTTATAGGTAAAGATTGTTTCGAAAATTTGGGGGTGGGGTAAAGGGGTGATATTACCGTTGATAAATTTAATTTATCCGTTCGGCAAAAAGAGAATGACCGCTAAGCCATAAATTTCTGCATTTATCTAATGTCAACATCTGGATGATTTATTCAAATCTGCGGACGTGAAAGAACTTGTAAGAAGGAGATTTATGGGAAATCGAAATTAATCGGAAAATGATTATTGCGTGGGATAGAAAGTATAATAGTAGCGAACGAGTTCGACGAACGCTCGTTTGCGTGGTTCGATAATAAAAATTTACTTGAAAATTACCTACATACGTATGTATGTATGTATGTACATATATGTATGTATGTGCACATACATACGCAAATAAAAATTACCCAAAAAGCAAAGTTTCAAACGACGATAAATAATCGCAGATAATTTTGCATAAAAAAGTACACATCAACAGCGAGTTTCAAGCATATGTATGTTGAAAAGTAGACTTATTTTTTATGACAACTTGTATCTTTTGAGTGATTAACATTACTAATGAATTCAAAATTTAAATAGACCTCATTTATCACTCTTTATGGTAATGTGTTATGCTATAATTACACTTACAAAAAATAGAATGAAATTTAACTGTACGACCGAATTTTTACAAATATAATACAATAAATCATAAGCAATGTTTTTTAAATTTTGAATTTTACAAATAAGACTTTTAGAAAACTTTTTAGATATTTTTTTTCACCACATAAAAACATATATGTATGTATATCAAACGAATATTCTCCGGTGAACTTTTTCCCGATTTACAAATTATCGACTGGCAGATTGGCGTTACTTGGCGACTTTTCACCGAAAATTTTGTAAGACATTTGCATATACATATAATTTGACATGATCGATAACATTCATCTTCGTTACGAAACGTGCATCATAACCTTCCCCCTCATCTAGACCAAAATCCAGGGGTTTCAAACCAGCGTTCGGCGTGCGTGCCCGACTGCGAACCCAGCGTCCGAGGAAAGCTGTCAGCGCGCATGAAAAATGGCCTTTGCAATATGGGCATTTCATGGTTTATTGAATTTGTATCGCCTGACCAAAGTAATAAAACGGCGGCTAGTGGGTGTGAGTGGGCGGTCGGTCGAAATATACGTACGTACTTGTTTATATGTATGTATATAGTGAGTGGTTCACGTGAAAACCAGAGTCGGTTGTTAAGGCCCCACGGTCACGAATGTTTTTCCGAATAAGAAGAAAATGAGACCCCTTTTCGTGGTTGTACGAAGCACGACAACCCCTACACGTCGCCGTATCAATTATAGTAATCAATTTGGCCGCTGTTTAAATTTCGCTTCCGCTCGAAAATAGGCTCATTTTCGAAATGCTCACTCGAAAAGTATTAATTTAAAAGCGGATGCGTGCGTTGGCATGTGGAATTTGACGCATGCGCAGTTTGATCTTTCGCTACTTATTATACACTAGTTTTATGCCCGTTGAAATTTCAACGGGTGCTTTCGGATTGATACATGATTTAAAATACAGTTACAATATGAATAGTAATAATTAATCGGAATCGCAACTGAAACAGTAATTCTTAAAGTGAACTAAATAATTCGTTACTACTTACCGTCAAGGAAATCAGATTTGATGATGATGATGATAATGTTGAAACAATGTTTACACTCTGAAGTCTTAAAGTAGTCAAAAGCGAAATTCTAAAAATATGTACACTGTAAATGGGTGAAATTATAAATTTAGCCAAATTTCAGTACGCCGTATCCTTTTTGGTATTTATTTTCAGTATTTGCAAAATCCATTCCATTGTTCACAGAACTCTCAGTTTTCTCAGAACTCACAAGTCGTAAAATCAAGTTCTTGAACAAATAAGCTCATATGACGGGCTGAAAATCAGACTGGTAAAATAAAATTAAAAACAAAATACATCAAATGGGAACGGAAATTGCATACGTTATTGTGGCATTGCAACGCATGCCGGGTTCAGCTAGTAGATATATTATAAAATTTTTGACGCTCTACTTTACTTATACCTTCAGGCATAAATATCTTTTACAGAGTGTGATACTCCATATAGTTTCAAACTCAACTCCAACACGTTAGTTATAATGAACTAAGAGTATTATATTATTTTATATAATATAAATGAGTCGTAAATAATTCGGATTAAGCGAATGCCAAGAAGTTTTCACGGAAACTCTTAGAGAAAACTCTCAGGATACAACACCGAGATTAAAGCTATATTTTCCAATGCGTTTTAAAGGTTGAAGCTGACAAAACTTAAATTAGTATTATCATTACAATATGTATGAAAATATTTTGTATGGAATTTATTTTTATAATAGCAGGCAAGCTGCACATTATTTTTACAATGTGCAATTAAAACGTTAAAAAGCTCCCTACTGTGCAATATTTTTCACGGTAAAAATAAAAATGGCATTCTAAGTTTAATAAAAAAAGCAACGTACAAAACTAAACCGCTGTAAATGTGCAACGCTTAAATTTTACAGCCTTATATGGCACTTAATAAGCACCCTAAACGGTGGCGAGTGTTTTATTAGCACACGATGCGTCAGAAATATGGCTTTTATACACAAACATAGAGTAAATTAATAATGTATGCTTATAATTGACCCATTCGTCATTATAACTGTCTGCTAATTAAGATATCGGCTTGGTATAATAACGATCGGTCAAATTTTATATGTATACGACATATTTTTAAATTTTATACGTATACTCATTGATAAGTCGTGTGGTATAATATTTTCCCTATAGGGAAATTAAATACTCACCACGTTTGTTAATATTTACTGACCTTTTTTAAAAATTTAGTAACTGACCGTTTCGCATTTAGAAACTGACCAAAAAATAGCATTTTATTACGTTGTAATTGTTGTAACATTTCATGATACAGACGTATTTTTTAAAAACGATGAAAATGTGAGCAATGGGTATAAATTTTGATTGGACTTTTCGAAATGGAAATTTTTACGAATGGTAGCGCTTGATAATTTTTAAAACAATTATTTAGATTTTTTTATTGAACACACTATACATACATATCAAAGCTGGTACTAGAAAAAATATCACGAACCTATCTAATTTTATTATTTAGTATTTCTTAATCAGAAATAAAATATTATCCTTATTCAATATATTATATTATTAATTTAAAAAAAGCATGCGAAATTTTTTTTCCAGATGTTTGCGAAAGCCTAGTGTGGAATATGAGCCTAATGAATCATTGTTCGAAAAAGAGTATGTTCAAAAATTTTCATATGTACATATGTATATATACATATATTATTTGTATTCATAATAGATTGACATATTTGTGTGTGATAATTCTAGAATTTTTCAAATGAATCATTATTGATTTATTTGATACGTTCGTTTAATTCCAGTTTTCTCATCAGATGAACGTGCAAGATGAAAAATTTTTAAATTCACGAAAAAGTACGGAGTAATTGGATTTTTCACGAAATGGAGCGCTACGTTTCTGGATTTCACGAAAGGAAGTGGCGTTTCAATGCGCTCCCATTTCGAGCCCCGGTTGTTTTTTGTTATTATCGTTGAACTGATTGAAAAAACGAATGTTAAGTAATGTCGAAATTTTATTGTTTAGAAATAAATTTAACGAGGACAGATGTTTGAGGAACGTTTGTATAGAAAACAGAACGAGGGTGAGATTAAGATAAAAATTAAATACGGCTATTTCGTCGGAATCGTCGCATTTTTCAATTTGATTTGTTTCCAACGGCCGAAAGCGTCCCGCAGCGGTCTTTTATTCGCCGATTTTTCATTGTTTACCATCTGAGAAAATTTACGATGACAAGCCGGCCTCTGGGGGGGTCCCTTTAAACGGTCGTCGCGAATTTTTGAATTTCATCTGGCGCCAAAGAAGGGGCTGGTGGGTGGGTGGGGGCGGGCGCGTCAAAACGGAAGAAATGGGTCGTTTTAACGCGGTTGTTGTTTCGCCGCTGTTTGTCGCTCACAGGAGGTAAATAAATTCTTTTCAGCCGACCTGAGTGTTCCTGAAACTGAAACAATGGTCTCGCGCCGAGTGAGGGACAAGCCTAGGTGTCCTTCTTACTTTTTTTTATTTTACGACGACGACAGAACTTCAAAATGAATGGGGTTGTTTTTAATAATATTCCCGTCAGAGGAGAGAGAGAGGCGGGTTGAAATTTCCACTCGCACAATATAACTTGTAATAATAGCGAGAGTGAAAAAACATAATGATGCTAAATGAAGACATTTCCCTTTTTTACGCACCGCCCCACGACATACGACAAAAAATAAAGCCCATCAAAATATTGTCTGGACGCACGGAAGACAAAAGTCTCGACTTGAAAAAAAAGTATTTCAACAGGTTTCGTAAATAAAATATCAGTAGAATGGTATACTTTTAACTAGTGTTGTGCCCAATGAAATATCATCGCATGGGCTATGGCATAAATTTGGTACCGGTAGTGTATACATTTTTTATTTTATTTTATTTTTATTTTTATTTCATTTATACCTGGAAGGCCTAACAGGTAAACCCAATGCGCCTTCCTGGACAAAAACAATTATATAAACATATATGTACACCATCCATATATGTATACACAAATACTTATACGTATTCACAAATACACATACATACATACATAAATATAAAAATACACACACACACATATATATATATATATATATATATATATATATATATATATATATATATATATATATATACATATATATATATATATATATGTATATACATATATATATATATATATATATATATATATATATATATATATATATATATATATACATACATATAAACATACACATACAAATACATACATCCATATACAAACACACAATATACATGTAAATACATATAAATAAAGATAAATTACTCATATATATATGTATGTGAAAATAAAAAATAACATACATATGTATATAAATAAAGATAAAACCAACATACATACACATTATGCTAAATAATAATATTACAAAATGAAAACAACATGTGTAAATATGTAGCTAGAAGTCATTTAAAATATGCTGCCTGACAGAACTGTGTGATGCAGTAAAATCATCAAGGCTTCCAGAAAGCAGGTTAAATAATCGAATGGCTCTTGAAAGGGGCGAGTCATCAAGCACATTAGTTCTGGCCCGAATAGGCAGAAATAGAGTTCTGGAGCGAGATTCTCTCAGTTTCTATATATACAGTATTGTGTTATTTTATTTATTTATTTATTTTATTTAAAGTTTGGACCATTGTAGCATTACAGGAATTCCCAATGCGCCACAATGGTCAAAAATATAACAGAAAACAAACAAAATAATAACTAAAGAAATTAGACATGACAAAAACAAATCATATACATATATACAAAAATAACACATTTAATACAATCATAAAAATAATAAGCTATATAATAGCGGATAATAAAAATAATTAAAAATTATAAAAAACAACAAAGAAGGGAATGTATTTTAAAAGAAAAAAGAGTAAGAAAAATAAATATACACATATGTACCTATCTATGTATACACAGACACAAATACATTTATACATAATCATAAAAAAACAATAGCAATTAATAATAGCAGATAATTATATGGTATTGTGATTGGGTATAAATAATTGAACATTTGGCAGTAATTATACATAATAACGCTTATTTTTCTAATGGTGTGTCGAAAACCAAACACCATCAAGATTGTATTCAAATCACATACATGTGAATTTGAAGGTAGATTAGTTACGTCCTCGAGTAGTTTGGAGTTCCGTACTAAAATAATTAGTACAGAAATGAATGTGAAAGAAAAACATTCGACGGACGACGATAATTACAATTTTTATGTGTGTCGGTTGTTTGTTAATGTTTTTGTGGCGAGACTTTAATTAAATTTCCCGCAAACAATATCAATCTTTCATTCTGATGGAGCGTTAAACCAATTTTCATTCAATTTCGCGGAAAAGCTTTTTCCCGGCAAAATCCGGTCGCCCGATGTATTTTAAAGGGAAAAATTGTAACAAACAATCAATTTGGCCGCGATATAATATAGAGGGGCAACCCAATCAGAAGCGGGTCGGCCGAAGCCAGCCTGAAGGATATTCGATTACTTAAAACGGCGCCTCTCAAACGTTCCTCTACACTCAACACGCTCATTGACCATATATATAATAATGTATGTACATATATACATATGTACTTATATTAAATTAAATTTTGGCACTTTTCATCTCATATTGGCATTCAATTTGAAAAGAGTACATGTAGAAATCATACACAGAATATCATTTGAAATGTTGTATGTGTAACGCCAAATCCGTGAAATTACCGATTACGCGTATTTGGCAAAATAATGCCGAATTCGTGAAAAATGCAAGCCCGTTGTCGAATTCACGTATTTAGCAAATTATTTGCCAACTACACGTAATCGGCAGCGTGCTATATTACGTCCAACTGTCAAAGCGTAGGTTGGATAAGGATGTCAAATTTAGTTTGATTAAAATTCTTAACTTTATTTATTGGGGTAGACTTTTTTCCCTCCAAATTTTTGGGAATATTTAAAATACCCCGTCGATATTCCATTAGCTCACATGGCTTATACTTATATTATTACTATTTTTATACATTTTGATCAATATTTCAATGTTCAGTATTTCATACATACTTTTTTGGGATTTTAAATGGAATTGAACGTCACTGTAATTAATGGTTGTTTTTACTTTATTTAATTAATGTATTTTTGCGAAAAAAAATATTCCTCTGTAAAAAACTACACCAGAGCGCTTCTGTCTATTTGCCGATTTCACGGAATGAGCAAAAAATTTTAGGCCAAGAATTCAGCAACTTTGTGCCGATTACTCGTAGTTGGAAATATCACGGATACGGCGTAAAATACATGTTTTACGCCGTGTAATCAATACATAGTGTAATCAATATCGACATCCATAATAGAAAAAAACCGACATTAAAGATATGAATGAAGTTGTAAACGAATAGTATGAAAGTGAATGTTTCAGAAGCTCTGGTCTGTTCCAACGGTTTCCTCACTTCCCCCAAAGCCTGACTTCTTTTTCCGATAATTTCATTTTAGTTAAGAAGTATGTATGTGTATTGCACTCCACCGGAGCTACTTTCGATTTGATTGGTAATGAAATTTTCCACGGTTGAATCAATATCCGGGAGTGTACGGAACGAAATCTGGAAAAGCAGAACGCGAAAAATCCTATTTTGCAACACTCACACATACATACATATACACGTGTGCAAAGTATTTTATTAAATAAAATCAAATTCAATTCCTAAGCTTACCATTTATAAATTTAAAATACTCATGGATGGCACATATATTCAAATTTTATTTTATGTGTGTATAGTATGTGAAATAATTAAGTTAGAGTATAATAAAGAGTTGGTTTGCGTTTGTTGTGATGAAACTGGCGAGTGGTTGCCCAGGGGCGCTCTCCACGGGTCTAGCCATCTGGAGGGCCCTTCACACCTCTAGACGGTTGCACTAGACTAGATGAACTTCCTAGCACTTGCGCAACCAACGGTTCTGGTAAATCTACTTAAAACAACATATGCCGTTGCACCAACGCCAAAGCCTCTTAACTAAGCACGAGAATGAAATTTTAATACACCACATACACGTAGTTGCATATTTATACGTACATTCAAGTATGGGAATTATGAAAGTAATTGATTTTTTCATCCCCTTAAAGTGAACAAACGAACCCTCTGATTCTGTTCATTATTTAAGATTATTTTATTATAAGTTTATCAATACATATACGATATAAAAAATACATTTCCTTGTCTACTATGTCAATCTACAGATCATCAAATTTGATATAGGTAAAATTTGAAAATGGACACTACGCCGAAGTTTGCTATTTTATCTAAATTTATTGTTGTTACGGATCGAATAAAATCGGCATCCGCTCTTTGCAAAATGTCTCCAATCCAAATTTGTTTATTGTTTAATATATGAGCCGATATAATTAAACGTGGCATAAGTTCACTTTTTGTCATATTGAGAAATATATCGCAAAACAGTAAATATATTTTTTTGCGCTTAACTATATTTAAAAATACTAGTGGCCTGTAATACGTTTATTCTGGTTTTCCAAGATTTTGGACATATCGTATTAAAATAAGTGATCACGATTTGTGAATTAAATCAAAGAGAAATTGTGTTTTTAGAACTGAAAATTGGACTGCCGCCACTTTTAAATGTAACAGCTCATATGTACATACATACATATGTATGTATCATATGCGCATACATTTTACAATAGTGTATATCGAAAACAGCAAAATTTGAAATTTGGACACGTCTCTAGTTTGGAAAAAAAATGTTGGGTATCATAAGGAATCCGGAAAAAATAATATAAAAAATCTAAAAAATATATAAGCAATGCCACCAGTTCATTCATGTTTGTGAAAATCGTGAATTTATCGATTTTTCAAAATTTAATAGTAGCAAATGGTAGACTTGAGAAACGATGTTTAAGAGGGCTGTACACCCGAAACCTTAATTTTGTTGCCGTTCCTTTCTTCCATATATATATTGAGTGAATGCGACAGTTGCACTTCGACCAGATAAAACGTATTTTAAATTGACAAAATCGAGGTTTTGTATTCTCCTATTTTCTCCTCCGAAACTGGACCAAATTTAATCAAAAAAATAAAACGATAGATGCAACCCAATGGTGGATATCCATAGCATATTAAAAAATAATTTCTCTAGTGCCATAATTGAGGAAGGGAGAAGTCTAATACGTTTGTATGGACAAGACGCTGGTGTCCAGCACTTTCAATATGATGAAGAATCTTTCAATATGACATTTTCTTAGTGTAAATTATTCCATTTATATGATAAGGTGAATTGAAAAAAAGTACTCAAACTGAGCTGAAATAAATAAAAACCTCAAAAATTGGTAAAATTTAGGATTTTCACACATTTGAATGGGCTGTGTAGTAGTGCAAATATGTTTTACCACTAGATGCGTTTCCAAACTCCAAAATTCGCTGTTTTCTATGTACATACTATGTATGTATGTATAATAAGATTAATTTTATGAAGATGAATGTCTGCATGCTTTAATTTTCCGCTATGTGCATTTACAGTTTTCAAATTTGAACCGTCAAATTTAGTATATCATGTCATGGTACTTTAACTTCCAAGTTTGTACATTTTTTGTAACTTTCATCCACCCGGGCTATTCCGGTAATTGATCTTAGCTGCTTACATATACATATGTAAATTCTAACTGCCATAATAATAAAATAACACAATCTAACTTTGTTCCATATAGTATAGGTATAATATATGCTTGTATTTTCTACGAGAAATAGCAGTAAACTTTCGCTGCACATATCATCGGCTACATAATGCACGCTGTCAAATATGCAAGCAAACCAAGATTTATCGTCATCTCCCCACTTTCTAGTATCAATTTATCTTCGTGAAAAAATGCGCATCCAAGCGAAGGCGCACCGATACCGAAATGCACCCTTGAATAATAAGAAAAAAGTACACAAGCCAAGCCAAAAGCCACCGAAGCCTTACGAAGATGACTCGTCGGAAGCTTAAACAAAATCCGATGGAGTTTTTCCTTCCCCTCACTGACGTATGTTAAATCAGATTTTTTCCGCAAAATACAGTACCCATAACTACCCTTTCGGGGATTTTTTTAAAGGCTTCTTGTGCGTTGGGGGGGTCTTTAGGGGTTGCTAGTTCATTTGTCACTGTGCGGCTAATGGAACGGAGGTCGTTCGCATATGGGAATGAAGAAACACAGGGCCGTGCAAAAAATGAGGTCCCCTCTCTTTGTTTCGCGCTGCTAATTTTAACCCTGCAGACCGGTCGTAGGTTGATCTCCCGATAAATTCCATGGGCTGGTTTAAACAATTCCGGTTAACCGACCTTTTGGGAGAGGACTCTCGCACGCAGGGCTGTACCTATCTCCCTCGTTAATTTTTAATGAATATTAAACAAAATGTTAATTTTTAATCGGCTTAATCGGTCGCCGATCAGTCGAAAATTGACTGCAGCGTTATTTTCGACCTGATTTATTTACCGTGAACTCATTTTATTTATTAATCGTCACGATGAGCCGTTGAACATGGTGTCAATTAGCTACCACACAAATTGTCAGGGTCGCACTCTTATTTTATAGCAACCCTTTAATTACGAATTCAACGAGGGCGAATAAAAGCCTACAGAAACCCGCATTCAATTAAAATGCACAGACAGATTTTTCTCACCCCCTTATAAGGAAATTCAATACAACAAAATATAAGGTATAATATATATATATATATATATATATATATATATATATATATATATATATATATATATATATATATATATATATATATATATATATATCTATTATATAACACATTTTGAGTAATATATTTCAGAAATAATATTACACGATTTTTGATGATTTTAATTCCTAAAAGCAACTGATTCCAAACATATACATTGGGCCGGAGTGAAAAATGCGAATTTTACATTTTAATTGATGGACCTAGTCTTATCAAGGGAACGTTAAATAATAAAAAAAATTATTGATTTTAAACAATATCCTGTGCCTCCAACCATTTGATTTGTCTCGACGAAAATTTCGAAAAAGTGGATTTTTTAATATATGTATCTCTTTTTTGAGAATAGTTTAGATTTAGTTGTTAAGTGTTAAAAAAAAACAAAAATGAAATAATATAATAACATTTCAGTTTAAATGAGTCATTCATAATTATTTTTAACCGATTTACGAAAATTCAAAATCCCCGTTTCGCCTGAAAGTCTCCATAGAAAGCGCGCCGCGCTCGCAACGGGTGTTTGTATGGGAGAAGCGATCTTTTCAGAAAATCGTCACCTTTTTCATGTTTCCGTTATTATTTTGAAAATTAAAGTTGTTGAAAGCTTCCTTGTATAAAGCTTTAATTTTAAAACAAAAAATACCTAAAAATTAACGAATATAAGGAGGCTAAAATGAAATATTTTGACATAAAACATGACATTTTGATAATATGAAAGTTTTCTTCTAGGTAGACAACTTTGATAAAAATCCAAAATTTCCATTTTTCGCTCCAGTCTACTGTACATAAAATATGTATTTACATGATATAATAGTCTAGGTAGCACATGTTGAAATTAAATTTTAATAATTATTAAACAATATCCATGGCATTTTTCACAACTAATCAAGTAAAAGCTATTCGTATTAAATGTAATATCAAAATTTGATATCACTTATGTATTTTAACATACATTTTATATACGTACATATTTGTAAAATTGTATTCACGAAACTGATGACACTTGTTGGAATCCGATCGTGGGGAGTTTGCAAAGTTCAGTCAAATAATATATTACAGAGATCTACATGAGATGAAAATTGAGGTATGTATTTTATGGTTATACAGAATCTTCATACAAAACATGTATGAATATAATATTTATATCGCATGGTTAATCAAATTTATTATCAAAGTTGCAACACTATAAAACTGTTTCACGTGTAAGAGCAAAAATTAACTTAAAATTAATTAGAAAGAAACTACGACGAAAAAAAAATCGAGAGCAATATTAATAAAAAGCAGAAGCTTCATAGTACGTACATATAATATAAACGAGATAACTCTTTCATTAAAAACTTATATTTTACGAGCCACCGCGAGTTCCAAAGAGTTTACATAAAAACTATCTTCAAATGTATTTTTTTAAGAAGAAACCTTTCAACTCGATTGCTTATTGTTAATATTTATAAATAAAATGTTTTAAACGCATTTATCTACATATGTATATCTTGAATTTTAGCCGAACACTTTTCCATTTATTGGCGTTTAATTCTCGTGAAATATTCAATGTGTCGCTTTTCCGGTCGACAGTTTTAATAAAAGCTTCCCCGGATAATAAATGTGCAGCGTAATTGGGAAATCATTGAAAATTGGTCGCCATTATACGCCTGGGGATATAATTTCCCTACTCCACGACCGTTCAATAAGCGAAGAAAATTTTCCAATGAAAATTTCAACGATTGGATTATAATTTCGCAAACACAAAAAAATCATATTACTCGTCAAACGCCCCGCAAATTCGAATCAATTGCCGAAATGGGAAGTTCAAGAGGAATTTAAGCGAATTTCAGAGAAAATATTCGTATTGACTTTCGTATGAATAAATCGTTCGTTTCGATTTCCCATTCGAGAGCATAAAATCTCTTAAAATATTCGAATAGGAATCCTATCGTATTACGCGCCAATAAAATATGCATCTCTCAAACGCGAGTGATTTATTCACGCCATAATAAAATAAATCTACTTTATTGGAGAGTAACGGATGGGGATGGAATGTGGGAGGGGTTGAGGCGGAAGACTAGTCAGGACCTTTTAAGGGATCGGACGAATTTTATGAATACTCTTTGAAATGAATTATTATAAATTTCTTTTCTCACAGTGTAAATTGTATCTGACATATCAAAATATATTATATTTTAAACTAAACACTACAAAGTTAAATCCTATTTATCAACTACATAGACAGCAGATACGAAACGTGTTCGGTTTGTGAGAAAATTCTCGAAAAGGAGAAGGGGAGGTCAAAAAGATTCTTCCCCCATAGTTCCACCTTATGTAGTTTCATGCAACATTTCAAAGTCCAAGAAATTAACTATACCGTCTATATATAGGTATACAAAGTCGTATGACTCATCACTGAGGATCGTTAATACCGTCTATATAGAAGTTTTAATTGAAACATGTAATATTTCACTGTATTATATTTTTTTATGTATCTCCTACATATTATATTTTATATTTACTTTTATATCGAAATTAATTTTAATTTTTTTTCTTTCATAAACATCAGACAGCATTAAGATGTCCAATCTGTTAGAGAATATTTTTCCATAGTAGTATTTTCCGTTAAACAATGAATAAAATATTCTATGAGCTATGTTTCCCAACGGAATAGGTTTAAGTCGCGAGCACAATTTAAAACAGTGAGACAGGACCGGCAATGGAGCCAGGCAACAGGTTGGGAATCGCCGTTTTAATCCTGAGAGGGTTTCACTCACTTACATTCTATATATATGTACATACATATATTCGTATGAATTATAGAATACATATATTCGTTCGATCGCACTGCAGTTAGAGTGGAGAACTCTTAACGGATTCACATTATCGTCACATTCAATAAATTTCCCGGAAGCCATTACGAGCATATTGGATGATAAAGTATCACAACCAATTTGTCGTTGATTTGAAAAAAGCCTTTTTTGTTATAATGGTTAGCGATTCAGACGTTGAAAAGATTTATTGTTTTTTTATACACATATTATAATATATAATATGTATATGTATAATATTTAGCACAATTATTGTGAAATCAATATACTTGTATTTAAATATAACAATATGATTTCCAGAATTGATTCTACCTACATCAATTCTGGAAATCACATTGTTATATTTAAATACAAGTATATTGATTTCACAATAATTGTGCTAAATATAATACATATGTAATATGTTTATGTACGTTAATAATGGCGAGCGAGATTGTATCTTGGTAACTATATAAATAAGAATAATACAGAACGAATCAAAAGCAATGGTTCTTTTTATATTATTACAAAAAATAAGTTCATTCATAGTCAACGAAATAGTTGGCATCCTGACGTTAGCGCAGTACAACTCCCGCTTAAGCGCGCCGACAGTGGCGCGGAAAATAAATTTATATTGTATTATAAATTATATATTATAATATATATGTATTTATGCTCATTTAAAGAAATTTACATACCTTAGATAAATCCCGCCAAAATTACATCTTATTTAAAATTAATTTTTATTTTTATAAACTTGTCCATGAAATTTTCATCAATTAAAAAAATAAAATAAAATTTGAAAATTTCTAAATTTTATTTTAAGTATATGAGGGTTTTTAGACTTTGTTATGATTTGTCAATTGGTGAATCATAAAATTTTTGATATCAAAAATGCTTATCTGTAGAAAGTAGATTTGACACAATAAAATTAAGTTTTAATATTAAGGAAATTTCAAATTTCGTGCAGTGCAAATGACGGGTACGATACATAAGTACATTCATTGAAATCCCAATACCTTCGATTCTACGTTTTATGTTGGTTTTAATAAATAGAGCTCTTGGAAAGTAGTCGTTCTAATTTTTATTATATGGTTCCTATTTCATGTACCTATGTACATATATGTATGTATATAGAAACACTTGTTGACTCTCGGCGAGTCACTTAAAATTTACAAAATTTCATTTTTTTTGGTTGGGGAATGTGTGTGGGTTAGTACTAGGATTAAAAATAAACCGCTCCAGCATATATTTGTGTTAATTTTTTAGAAGATAAAAATATATTTAAGAATATTTAATTTATTATATAAAAAAAAATATTATTGTCGCGTTAACGTCGGCACGCTTAAAGGTCTGAACGCACTATGCGTCTGCGACACGAACGGCAGCGTGCGGCTAAATATTGTTTGTATGAAATTGTATGAGATATAACGCACTACGCGTCACGCGACATAGTTGCTTTTTGTATCAACTTTGCCGTGTTGTATCGTGCTGCAGCAGTCGCGGCCGTATAGTGCGGTCAGACCTTAAGTTGCACCAAAATAGTTATTTAATAAATGTGTCTATGTCAATATTCAAATTCATTTTATATGTAGTTTTTTTAACTCGACAATTATTTGAAACTTTTTTATATACCCATGTGATATATTTACTCCTTCGAAAGAATTTGCGCTTTTTTGTTTAAACATAATATTTCAGCTCAAAATTTATAAGCGTAACTTATGGACTGTTCTGTAGGAGAATCAGAAAGTTTTGTATACCTCTATATTTTTTGTTTAATAATAGTAGAATCAGCGGTGGAACAATGGCGTCTTCAAAATGGAGTCAGTTATCCGCGTCTTCACTCCTCATTTTAAAGTGTGACAATGGCGTCGTCGGAAGCGGCCGGTTCTCGTATTTCTGTTCCGGAAATATCCCCCTACCCAGCACCATGGGACAGAACTAATTAATATAGTCCCTCGCGAATGCTGCAAAGCCTTATCTCGGCCCATTTTTCCCCGTTATGTTTCGTCAGTTAGCCGAACGGTCTCCTACGCTGGAACAATAAACATTTTATAATTAGTCCGGCGCTAAATTCTTTTGTTTGCTCGGTGATAACTTTCTCTTTTAATTTCGGGCTATTAGCTTCCTTGACGCCATCTTCTGCCACCCACCCGCCCACTCGTCCCTCCCACATCCGTTTCTTTCCACCCTTTCTCGGGACTTTATTTACCCCGAAAACAAAGGTGAACCGGCAGATTTGATACGATGAAAGGAAAAGGCCGATAAATCTTACCGGATACGCCCGAGTGCCGCCCGCTTTACAACATTTTACTCATATTTATTTATTCCATTTGCCATTTGTTATTATTTATGACGGGGGAGGGATGAGGTGGCGTGGTGTACGGAAAAAATCGTTTAATTTCACTATTCAATAACGGAGAGCTTTCAACGGCTCAAATCGACCTTTTAATATAATGAACTGGCAGCCGAAATCGGGTATTTGATTTCAATTGAGAATTATTACACATAGATAGAAACTTATAAACCATTTAACATAGGATTTTACGTATAGACAATTGTGGAATATATAAAATTTCTACAAGAAAAAATGCATTATTAGTATTTAATAATAATTTAACTTAAAATACATAAACATCTACACACACTCCATTAAATGATAATTGAATTACATATTTGAATTCAGTTTAAAATTGCATTACAAAGTCTGTGATATATGTACATAACCATTTTTACTTTCGATTTAATGG